>NC_083318.1:58438280-59079910 GCF_963455315.2 Globicephala melas | reverse complement strand
AGATATGACACTAACAGCACAGGCAACAAAAGCAAAAATAAACATATGAGATTACACAGGATAGAAAGCCCAGAGATAAACCAAAGCACATATGGTCACGTAATTTATGACAGAGGAGGCAAGAACATACAATGGAAAAAAGACAGCCTCTTCAATAAATGGTGCTGGGAAAACTGGACACCTACATGTAAAAGAATGAAATTAGAACACTCCCTAATACCATACACAAAAATAAACTCAAAATGGATTAAAGACCTAAATGTAAGACCAGACACTCTAAAACTCTTAGAGGAAAACATAGGAAGAACTCTCTTGGACATAAATCACAGCAAGATCTTCTTTGAACCACCTCCTAGAGTAATGAAAATAAAAACAAAAATAAACAAATGGGACCTAATTAAACTTAAAAGCTTTTGCACAAAAAAGGAAACTATAAACAAGACAAAAAGACAACCCTCAGAATGGGAGAAAATATTTGCAAATGAAACAATGGACAAAGAATTAATCTCCAAAATATACAAACAGTTCATGGAGCTCAATATCAAAAAAACAAAAAACCCAATTAAAAAATGGGCAGAAGACTTAAATAGACATTTCACCAAAGAAGACATACAGGTGGCCAAGATGCACATGAAAAGATGCTCAACATCACTAATTATTAGAGAAATGTAAATCAAAGCTACAGTGAGGTATCAGCTCACACCAGTCAGAATGGCCATCATCAAAAAATCTAGAAATAAATGCTGGAGAGGGTGTGGAGAAAAGGGAACCCTCTTGCACTGTTGGTGGGAATGTAAATTGATACAGCCACTATGGAGAACAGTATCAAGGTTCCTTCAAAAACTAAAAATAGAACTACCATATGACCCAGCAATCCCACTACTGGGCTATACCCTGAGAAAACCATAATTCCATATTTCCAACCATATTTCCAACCATAATTCCAACCATATTGGGGACATGTGTACCCCAATATTCATTGCAGCACTATTTACCATAGCCAGGACATGGAAACAACATAAACGCCCAATGATAGATGAATAGATAAAGAAGATGTGGTACATATATACAATGGAATATTACTCGGCCATAAAAAGGAATGAAGTTAGGTCATTTGTAAAGATGTGGATGGACCTAGACTCTGTCATACAAAGTGAAGTAAGCCAGAAAGAGAAAAACAAATATCGTATATTAATGCAGATATGTAGAATCTAGAAAAATGGTACAGATGAACCTATTTGTAGGACAGGAATAGAGACACAGATGTAGAGAACAGACATGTGGACACAGGGGGGGAAGGGGAGGGTGAGACAAACTGAGAGATTAGGTTTGACATAAATACACTACCATGTGTAAAATAGATGGCTAGTGGGAACCTGCCATAGAGCACAAGGAGCTCAGCTTGGTGCTCTGTGGTGACCTACCTAGATGGGAGGAGAGAGGGGGAGGGAGGTTCAAGAGGGAGGGGACATATATATACATGTAGCTGATTCACTTCATTGTACAGCAGAAAGTAACACAACATTGTAAAGCAATTTTACTCCAATAAAAAAAAATCAACAAAATGAAAAGGCAACCAAGAGCATGAGAGAAAATATTTGTAAATCGTATCTGACAAAGGATTAATATTCAAAATATATAAGCAACTGATATAACTCAATAACAAAAAACAAACAAACAAAAAACTCATAAAACAAATAACTTGATGTTAAAATGGGCATATACCTGAAAAGACATTTATCTAAATAAGACACACAAATAACCAATGGTATATGAAAAGGTGCTCAACATCTTCGTGGAAATACAAATCATCAGGGATGCAACCATTAGGGAAATCCAAATCAAAACTACAAGAAAATATCACCTCACATCTGTAAGGATAGCTATTGTCTAAAAAACAAAAGATAGCAAGTGTTGGCTAGCATGTGGAGAAAAGTGAACCCTAGTACAGTGTTAATGGGAATATAATTTATTATAGCCATTATGGAAAATAGCATGGAGTTTCTTTAAAAAATTTAAACGTTGAAATACCATGTAATCCAGCGATCCCACTTCTGGGTATCTACCCAAAGGAAATATCTAGAAGAGGTACCTGTACTCTGATATTCATTGAAGCATTATTCACAATAGCTAAGATATAGAAATAAGCTAAATGCTTAACAATGGATGAATGAATAAAGAAAATGTGATATATACATAAAATAGTATATTATTCAGCCTTAAAAAAGAAGGAAAGCCTGTTATTTACAAGAACATGAATGGACCTGGAGAACATTATGCTAAGTGAAATAAGCCAAACACAGAAGTACAAATATTATATGATCTCACCGTATGTAGAATCTAAATTAGTCAG
The DNA here is from genome assembly GCF_963455315.2 of Globicephala melas. Classification (NCBI taxonomy): domain Eukaryota; kingdom Metazoa; phylum Chordata; class Mammalia; order Artiodactyla; family Delphinidae; genus Globicephala; species Globicephala melas. Next base: position 59,077,557 of record NC_083318.1, on the reverse strand, counting down.
ACTCAGATACAGAGAATAGAAACGTGGTTGCTAGAGGCTATAGGGATGGGGAAATGGGAAGTGATGGTCAAAAGGTACAAAGTTTCCATTTTTCAAGATAAAGTAGGTTCTGGAGACCAACTATATAGAATAGTGCCAATAGCTAACAATATTTTATTGTTTAAAATTTATTAAGGAGGTAAATATAATGTCAAGTGCTCTTACCACAGAAAAAATATAATAAGAAAGGTGATGGGAGTAAATGTTGCGAGGTAATAGATATGTTTACGGCCTTAATGGTGGTGAGTCTATATATGATTCTATAAACTAAATACGTACAGCTTTTTACATGTCAATCATACCTCAATAAAGTAGTTTTTAAGAAAATCAAAGGAAGTTTAGTTGTATGAATTTAGTATGTTGTCGGTGTCAAGTTATCTACAAAACTAAAGAAAATTTAATAATTGACCTCTTCACTAGAAGTCCAACAATTATGTCAGTGACTCAATTTTCCAATATTCACTTCCCCCACCCACCATTTCTGATTGATGACATAGTTTCATTTTTCTTGGTCTGGAATTCACTTTCCCTAAAATGACTTTTTGACTATACGTTTGTATACTTGACTTAAAATCCAATGGGTGAGATTGTTTCTCTATTTTTAAGATCATCCTACCTTCCTCAAAGCCAATACTGTATAACAGCTCCAGATATGATTCAGGAATTTCAGTACCAAACTGGAAGCATTTTAACCAATTAGGTTGTCAATAGAGAAAATGAATCTCAATATAATTTAATCTCATTGGTTAATGTAATGATGCATTTTATTTTATATTTTTCACATAAATTTGTCATATTTAAAATTTTTAAGAGTTAAGTATATATGCAATGCCTGTATTTAATTATTAATGTGCAATCCACTATCTTCTATCAGTCATCTTCCATTTTCCTTTAGTCACAATATTGCATATTGGTTTCAGTTCCTTTGAATTTCTTTAAGGTACTTTGTGTTGCAATACACTAGCAGATGTGTTTGTGTAATTATTTCTTATCTTTTTCTCTGCCTCATAATTTTGTTCACATTTGCTGTGGAGATTTTAAAAATCATGTAGATTGTTTGGTACAGGAAGGAAATCAACCCTGGACTGCCTAATTACTTGCAATCTTCCTGTTTTTCCTCGGATGCATTTTTAATCTTACAAACAGTGGGCATTTTTGTTAACCCTTCCTACCTACAGCTCTACTATACTTCCTACCATAGCTTTCTGTATATTAAGTCAAACTAGTTTTATACTGAAAGTGGATAAAGTAAGCCATGGTGTTGCAGAGGAAATACATTTGATTCAACATTTAAAAAATAAACTGTAGCTTGAAAGTTTTACATAGTCATAAAAGAAAGATAATTGGAAGACAGAGTATATATATATATATGTACATATATATATATATACATATCTATAATACATCTACATTTATCTTAATCAATTGCTTATACATCTCAGTTAGGTTTTTTTGTTTTTGTTTACTTTTAAATTATCCTGACATTTGGCTATGTTCACTGCTGTATGATTCACTTCTAAAAACAGAACAGGAAAGACAAGAACAACAAAAATAAGTTGAAAATTGAGAGAACATAAATTCTTGCAAAAATGGAGAAGCGCAAAATGGGAGGAGTAATTGAGCATTGCAATATTAAATATCAACAAAATAATTAATCACTAATTGGGTCAAAACCTAATGTTCATTTCACTTTACTTTTTATCTCTTCATGACTCAAACTCTCAGAGCAGAGTTTTTCTGGGCATAATGGAAAGGGAAGGAGAGTGATTTGTGACATGTGTGAACTAGAGATTTAGTGGTATGAAAGATTCTGACATTCAGATTGAATAAAAAGAAGTTAAACTAATTAGACCACATAGATTGGATAGTTATGTCCACACAAATGTTTTTTACTTCAGATTTCTTCTTATTCTGAATTCAAAGCTGTTGGAAGTTTATGTGTTATAAATAATAATTAAGCCACTTACATTTTCTAGGTAGGAAAACTTGATATATTCTAATACACAATTTCTCTTTTTCCCTTTATCACCAATCTTATTTATAAATTTTATCTCTTTACTTTCAATTTATGCCATCTATGTTTTTATTACCTAAGAGATGCCATATAAACAACTGTCAAGGAAACCTGAATTAATCCTATATCTGTTCAATATTTGACATTTTCCAGTTTCTCCATAATATTCCAGTTAAGCATATACACACCGTTAACCTTTTTCCCCTCTGTGTTTCAGTGCTCAGACTTCTCTCATTAATCATCTGTACACCTAGAGATTCTGCTCTTTTCTGAAACTCATACCAGACTACAGTTTTATAGATTTGACAAGCATTAGATACTTTTTTACTTCCAAAAGAAGAATCAAAATATCTCATAACTATCAAAATGAGGCTTAGGGAGAATATGTTTTAGACAGACTTTGGCTAAGAGAAAAAAACATCATCAGGTCCAAGTACTCCAGTGACAAACTTCAAGTAAAAAAGCAAGTCCTTTTATTTGACTGAGATACTTATCCTAATTTAAATGGATAATGCATGATATCAGATATTTTGGTGTTTTATGGATAATTGGTAGGATTAATAATAGATTTTACAGAAAATTAGCTCATTTATCTCTGGGGTGACATGAGATGCTAAAATCAACTCTAGAAAATAGAAAATACTTTGATTTTACTTGAATATTTCAAGTACATCTTTAAGGGATGTCATTTTTAAGGAATTCGTTTTCATGTGTGTTAAGCATATGATAAAAGGATACAGAAAACCAGCAAACACACTGTTAAAATTTGTGAAATGGCTCACTGGCTTATGAACTGAAACATTTACAAGGTTACTATGTTCCTCATTAGGAAAACATGATTAGTTTCTCACTGATTAGTATACTTTGGCTTTTTTTTTTCTTTTGAAAAATCCAGAAACTATATTAATTTATTGATGGAAAATAATATCATTTCCCCAAAATGAATTTTATTGGCATATGAATAACTGTATTGGAAGCTCTCAGTGACAAGTGAAATTTGGTTTATTTTCATGAGTTCATTTATTCCAGCCATATTGCCTCCCATCAACTTCTTTCATTCATTGATGTTCTATCCATTCATTCATATCTAAGTATATATTGAGTTGAATCAGTTGACATAGATTCAAAAATGAATTAAATTATTCTTGTTGTTAAGCATAATCAAGGAGGCAGACATATAAAAATATTTGAAAAATATGATTACTATTATACTGGAAGTCAATACTAAATATTAAAGTAGCATAAAATGAGCTTGATTAATAAACTCCAGTTAGAGAGTAGAGGAAGACTTTACAAAAGCAGAGACATGAAGTGGATTTTGAAGGTTCAGGAGGCTGACTTAAAGAGGCCAGCAGGGGTTAGCAGTCATGTACAAAGTCTCAGAAAATCATAACCACATGGAGTAATTGCAGAAATTGGTATAATTAATGAACTTAATAGGGCTTTAACATTGGACAGAAGTGGCTAAAAATAAGGCCAGATATGTTAGACTAGTGTCAGGTTTGTATGTTCAGACAAAGAGATTTAACATTATTTCTTGAGGAATAGGGAGTCATTTTAAAGAAAATGAATTATATTGCTAGATTTCTGTTTTAGTGAAACTATCCAAGTGACAGTGAAAATGACTGAGTTGGTGTAGGCAAAACTAGAGGCAGAGAGACAATGTTAGAGTGATTGAATAGTGTAGATGTGGGAGGATGAGAGTTGATCTAATACAGAAATAGTGTGTGATTAGGCTAAAGAATAAACATGAGAGATTATAATAAATGTGAGAGATTATAATAAATGTGAGGGATTATAATCCCAGAGTTCAATAGATATTAGTGAACAAATAGAAGTGGCAGATAAGGGAAGAAAAAAGTTTTGATTAAAAACTTTTTATAAAAGGAGAAGTACTGTGTACATTTTTATCTTGGGTACCTGTGGGTTCTTCAGATGAAAATGTATAGCATTCAGTAAAATATACAGCCCTAGAAAGATTCTGGGCTACAAGTATAAAATTAACAATTGTTAATGTGTAGGTAGTAGTAGAACTACTACTAGTAGAGGGGGTACATGGTACAGATTGCATACTAATATTAGGATTAACGACACTGCAGGAAACAAGCTAATCAATAATTCACAGAAGTACCTATTTTGTGTTTAATCAGAAATGAATTTTTGGAGAAATAGATTTTTTTTTTTTTTTTTGGTACGTGGGCCTCTCACTGTTGTGGCCTCTCCCGTTGCGGAGCATAGGCTCCGGAAGCGTAGGCTCAGCGGCCATGGCTCATGAGCCCAGCCTCTCCACTGCATGTGGGATCTTCCCGGACTGGGGCACGAACCCGTGTACTCTGCATCGGCAGGCGGACTCTCAACCACTGCGCCACCAGGGAAGCCCGAGAAATAGATTTTTAATGAAAGTCATCCTTAGCTAAGATAAATTGATTGAGAGGGCAATTATCTAGAATCTGAAGAAAAAAATTTATTCCTCCAGACATTAATTTTTTCATGTCAATGAATGCTTTTGTAACGGGGGTTTATTGCCCCCATGAGGCCAAAAATTGCCCATGTGGAGGGTGTGTGGGAAAAAAAATCCTCAATCTCTTTATGTATAAAGCAGAAGTGTACATACAGTAAATAGACATATATCTGTAGTACAAAATTTCAAAAGGGCAATGATTTGGGGAAAAACTATTGAAGAAGTCTCCTGGGAGAGGGACAACAAAAATAATTAAGAAACACTGGTCTAGTATTGGGTGGATTCTTCTATTATTTTATAAAGATATTTCTGTTTATGTGATTTGTGAACTCTTGAATGTCAACTCTCATACCAAACGTGATTTAATGGCCACAAAAGCACAAGGACTGGCAATTTCCCTCTCTTACATTTTTACTCCAGTTTCACAGTCTGACATTTTGACATATTTTGCCCACTCAGCTGTTGTGAGGATGAACTTCTCTCTGCTTAGTTCATGTCCCTGAGGGAACATAAGCTTTTAATTTTGAGGAAACCAGGAACTTAGTGCCAAAATAATTAGTGTTACTTATTGGAAAATCATTAATGACATGATCATCAAAAATCACTCCAGTTTTGAGAGCTTCCTTTCTCCTAGGATGCTTTCATTTAGTTTACCACGTTTTTCCTTAACGTGATCACTCAAATGAGTTGCATATAATTTTTTAAATTTATGCACATTTGACCTAACTATAGATCTTATAGAGAGGATATTTTTAATTGCATGTTAAATTTTGGATAAGTTTTTAGCACCTATGGTATTCTGCCTAAAGAAGCAGAGAAGAAACTAGTAATTATACAAATTCTTCCCCTGGTACTATCACATAAATAATGGGTTGTAAACAAGCTTAAAGAAAAAAACTGTTTCTCCGGGTACATTTTGTGGAATAAGCAGGTGACTTCTCTGCCAAATGCATGCATAAGGCAAGCAGATGAGATTTGTAACCTAATTCCTCTCAAGCAGAAAGGCAGTTTGGCTAGGTAAGCAAAGAGCAGCCTAAATCCTAGCTGAAGTGAGTAGAAATGGGTTTGCGCATTGAATACCTAAATTCTAGCAAACAAATTCTTCTACAACTAAGGTATCTGAAAATAACATTCTGATTTAAATTGTACTTTTGCTGAATTATTTTGTTAACAAATGGACTTAAGGAGTCTTTAAAAAGAATTTCTGGGCTCATATTGTCATCGAAATTCTCAATTGAGTGACTCAGTGAGAAAAATCTCTTCTCAAAAAGTCCTTTTAATCTTTCAGTCTTTTCTTATGCTCTCACTAAAGATCTAGGTCTGGGGAAAAAATAACAAGATTTTCATTTTTAACATGTAATTTTCTGATATGAGGAAAGTTTTAACTTAGAGTCTACGACCTGCTGCTGGGGAGAGGGTGTCTTGTTTAGCTACAGAAATGATAGAACAATTATCAGTGCTTATCAGTGCATGTTCTTTTATTTATTCCCCCCACATTTAGGAGAATTTTTCAAAGGAGTTCTTGACCTGTAAACATTAACAACATTTTATCTGGTGCCTTTTTGATTTGACTCTTCCCTTCATGTTTGGAGGGAGATAGTAAGACTTTTTTTTACTTGGCAGGAAACAGAAAAGTCCCCTCCATCGCATATTTCCATGGTTCCACTTTAGCCAGGCTTATGCTCAGCAAAGTGACAGCCAATTTTGCCTGCCCAGCAAAGGGAGATGCAGGAGCCCCCTGCATCTTGTCTTGGCTTCACTCTCTCTCCAAATCTACTTTTATCCTCATCAGGCCTGGTCACTGCTTAAGTCTCCTCTTTGCTTGAAGAATACATGATGCATAAGCTGCAAGTTGTACATAATTTTAGGTAGGTTTTATATTAATAATAAAAAGTTACATTATACATGCATTATAATGAATTTCACTCAAATGCTAGAAAGACTGAAGCATATCCACGGTGCCAATTATTTTTCCTTAAGTGTATATTAATAGAATTACTTCAAAATGTTATCAGAAGTTATTAAGGGAAATAAAAATAGGAAACAAAGCATGATGCCAAAACTCTGTCCCTTTGCGTATTTCAATATCAACTGAATGCAGTTACTATGTTTAAGACATTTTTCTTTAATTGGTAGCAACCTTCTTTGGACAGGAAGAAAGTATGCACTTTTGCGGAGGGGCATAATGCACTTGCCTCATAATAGCACAATATCTGTGTCTTTTGTAACCCAGAAAAGTTGAATATTTGTGTGATGTCACTTTATAATAAAGAGTAGATATCCTGAATGCAGAAAGTTCACCTTGAGAATGAATAGCAGCTAGAACTGAGTAAATTAACTGAAGGAAAGGACAAAAATATATGCATAGACAACAGCATGTTTTCCCTTGAGGAGAGAAGCAATAGAAGATTCACAAAAAAGCAATTACTATGAAAAGTAGTGATGTATGCAGAAAAAAAATGAAAGCTAATGAGTTAAATAGAAAAGGCAAAGACAAGACGGCAATAAGAAACTCAAGTTAAAATGTTAAAATTATAAACAAATACATGACTATCTGTGGCATCTGTAGATCATATGCTTCTTGAGTGCACCTGGTTATATGCATATCTTATCACCTCTGCCTGATTGTATACTACATGAGAAAATAATCTGTGATATGTTCATTTAATATTACTGACATCTCCTGTTCAAATGCTTAGTGTGGAGTTAGGATCTCAGAAACATAAATGTTGGACAAGAGAAATTTTATCATCTAGCTAGAGTCTGTCTGGACATCCAGATCCCACAAGTATAAAGTGTCTGGGAATGTTTTCTGAACTAAGCCTCAGATGTCACTTAGAAGTTCTCTGAACTTAAGAATCCAACTGAGGAAAGATTCTGTACTTCTTCTCTGCAGTTTCACTGTATTCAGACATCTGAGTCCCAAAGCCTAATGATCATGCAAATAGGAACAAACAAGAAAAATATTTGCATATTCAAGAATAACTCAATCTGCTCCACACCTCCCATTAATCAACCCCTCCTAAAATCTCCCCATATTTTTTTTCACACTTTCACCTCTGCTTAAAAACCCATTGCCTTTTCACTCAGTATGATAATCTCCAGGTCCATCCAATGTTGCTTCAAATGGCATTATCATACTAAATGAAGTAAGTCAGACAGAGAAGGACAAATATCACATGATATTGCTTATATGTGGAATGTAAAAAAAATTATACAAATGAACTTATTTACAAAACAGAAACAGACTCACAGGCATAGAAAACAAACTTATGGTTACCAAAGGGGAAAGGTGGGGGGGAGGGATGAATTGGGATTTGGGATTGACATATACACACTACTATATTTAAAATAGATAGCCAACAAGGACCTACTGTATAGCACAGGGAACTCTGCTCAATATTCTGTCATAATCTAAATGGGAAAAGAATTTGAAAAAGAATACATATATGTATATGTATAACTGAATCATTTTGCTATATATCTGAAACACAACATTGTAAATCAATTATTGTTCAATATAAAATAAAAATTTTTTAAATTAAAAAATAAAATAGATAAACAACAAGGTCCTGCTTTAGAATAGGGAATTATATTTAATATCTTGTAACAACCTATCATGGAAAAGAATATAAAAAAGAATATATATATATATATATCTGAATCACTTTGCTGTATACCTGAAACTAACACAACATTGTAAATCAACTATACTTCAATTAAAAAAAAAAACAGGAAAAAAACCATTGCCTTTTGTTTTTTGTTTGTTGTTTGTTTTGTTGTACGCGGGCCTCTCACTGTTGTGGCCTCTCCCGTTGCGGAGCACAGGCTCTGGACGCGCAGGCCCAGCGGCCATGGCTCATGGGCCTAGGCGCTCCGTGGCATGTGGGATCGTCCCGGACCGGGGTTCGGGGCACAAACCCGTGTCCCCTGCATCGGCAGGCAGACTCTCAACCACTGCACCCCACCAGGGAAGCCCGCATCGCCTTTTGTTTTATTGGAGTTGAGCTCAAACTGAGTTATGGTCTCTATCACCTATAACCTTGAGTAAAGTCTTGCCTGTTTAAATTTGTCAGGTACAATTTTTGTTTTGGCAAAGATCATCAGAAAAAGTAGTCAAATGAAACTGGATTTTCATTTGCCTTGTAATTGTTATAAAATCTATTATCTGTTTTATTATTCTGTGTCCCAGATAATGCCTTTTATAAGGTAGTAACAGTAAATTTTATTTTTTATTTATTGTTTTTTCAATGGCAAAACTGAATATTGTCCAGTTACTGAGGATATATAGAAATAGTCTTTATCTTAAAACAAACACTGGTGGAAGTATAAATTGTTTCTATTTTGTGTCGACCCATTTAGTAATATACATCAATAATTTTAACACATTCACACTTTTAACCAAGTAATTCCAAGTCCTAAGAATTTACACTAAGGGAAAAGACAGAGATTTGTACAATTATTTATGAAAATATATCTAAATGCTGAATAATGGTTAAGTAAATTATGGTATATCCAAAAGAAAAATTATTATAAAGATATAAAATAACATTGGCAAATGATATTTAATAATATGCATTCATTATCCTTTTGTATTTTTAGTGCCAATTGGGAGTAAAAAGAGATTTATTATGGCCATATCCTAACCATGTGAAAGAAATTATCTAAGCAGAGAATGACTTTGAAGACTCAAGAAGAGTGAATCTCGGATATAAAATATCAGTGAATTACAGATACAGTAATAAACACTTTGCTCGTGAGGTAGATTTTGAATAGGCATCTTTATTTGGAATGTATCACCTCTCAAGGAGAGCTTAGGAAGTACATGCCCCTCTAAAATAATATGGAAATTATTTGTATCTGTATGTACTTTTCTGGTCGGAGTGTTTAGATTTAATCAGGTTCTCAAAAGATTTGACAACCTCCAAAATCTTAAGAACAAACACGTTTGAATTAATAGAAGAATGTCTCTTATATTGGACCAAAGTGATTTTTCAGCTATTTCAATAATGATATAGGTAGTATTTTTAGCTAGCCCTCTGTGCTTGCACAGCTTCCTGGTACATGCAGGCCCACAGTCTAAATATCATCAGTTAAAAATGTAAATGGAAACAAGAAAAATGATTTTATTAAATAGGTGTTTGCCATTCCATCAGCCAATGTTGCCTTCCTCACTTAATTTTACACAATACCCACAATGTTGCTGAGAGTGACAGAGACTAATGGAATCAAAAGTTCTCTCTCACTCATGCAGGTACAAGCTAGATTTCAAATTATGTAGTCATTTGCTTTGTTCTAGGGGAACCTGTTTCTTTAGTAACAGCATTTTACTTTGTATGGTAATTGAGCTTTTCGGAAGGAAACTGCTTCTTCTATTAGGTTTCTTTGAGTAAAATTTCTGCAGAATATATTAAGAGTTCTGTTTCTTTAAACACTTTAAAACATTAGCTTACATTTTTTTATTATATACTGTACAGGTAAAATAAACTGAACTCACTAAATAATTCCTATTTAATTGTGGTGCATAAAGCTAAGATATTACACTGCAAGAAATATTACTGGTCACCTTTTCAGCATTTTAAAGGTTTAAGAGCAATATTCATCCATCCAATCATTCATTTATTTTAAACATAGGCATCAAAGACTGAGCATGTCTAAGAGCATCAGGTAAATCTGGTCTCATGCACTTTATTTAGATGAAACAGAATGTCAAAGTTAAGAGTAGTAGAAAAAAAACAACATGTTCAATGAACACCCAGTTGAACAACATTGGAATGTACATTCATAACTGATTCTTTGGAAAATAAATGCAATACAAGTGGATATAATTATAAAATCCTAATAAAACAAAAAAGATTTGTTATAAAATGAATTTTAGTATCATTATACAATATTAAAAGAATGCATAATAATCTTTTCAAAATATTAGTCATCTGTTTTATTTTGCATTTCTTTCCTTTTATTGTTTCCCTCTCTCTGAGTCTGGGCCATTAGAGTTTCTCGAAATGTTTGTATTACACAGATATACGTGTAAATGCTGCAAAGTTGACTCCAAATCTGTATTAGACATGAGTGTGCTTGTATTTCAATTCTTGTAATTATAAGTGGCCTCTCTCCAGACTATTATGTTTTCTTATGAAACACAACAGAAAGTATCAGATTAGGTGAAAAGAGTGGCTCAGGCTGCTCCAAGCAATTAAGAGAATTAAAGAAAGTTACTAGTGGATGCTTTATGTACAGCAGGGGCTCTGTAGATGAAGAAATATAACTTGCTAGACACACTTGTGCTGATTTGCACTGTAGAATTGAAATTATCAGGAGTAAATATAATTACTTAGCAAATTTAATAAATGCTGTTTGGGGTTCTGAAATAATACCTGGATCCACAAATTACATGGTGACAAATGTAGTAACATACACTCAATTGTACCTTAAAACACAAAAATATGTAGAACATTCTGGAATGTAGCAGGATATTTCTTGGAGAAATAGAGATGATAAGTTACTGATAATATTGGGTGCTAAGACACTCATAGTTACTACACATGCTCTCATGTTCCTTCTTTGATTATGTAATTTTTCCAAAATTATTTTTTAATATCCAATAGCTTAGATATCCAGGCTGTCCTCCTGAATTATAAATAAATTTTTTATTCTTAGTAAGAAATAAGTAAATATTTGTTAACACTCAAAATGAAGTACCTTAGATAAGTATTTAATTAACAAATAAAGTAGCTATTGCTCTTGAGCTGCAGTGATTGGCAATAATTGCTTTAAAGAATTTAATAGTTATGAAATTAACAGAGATAAGTAATAAAAGGAAGAAATTAAGCTACACTTTCCATCATAACTTTAATTTGTATGCTCTTAAGAATCATAAAAATGATTGGTCTTTTACTAAATGAATATTAAGATAAACATTTATACATCCTATTTTATCTTTGGAGGACTATGTTGACCCACTAAGTCATAGTTGATAATTAAAATGCAATACAATTTTTATATTAAAAAGGAATAAAGTATTTTGTAAAATTGCCATATGGTACAAGCCTATTCAAAGTGTAACTCTTCTGCTATAATACTAATAACCACTAGTCTTCTACTTTAAACCAGTAAAATTTTAGAAAAAATATTCAATAGTTCAGGTGTACTTGAGTATTTTATCAAAATTGTTTAAAATATTGTATTAGTTTCCTAGTGCTGTTGTAACAAAATAGCACAAACTGGGTCACCTTAAACAACAGAAACTTATTCTCTCACAGTTCTGGGGGGTTGGAAGTCTGAAATCAAGGTTTCTGCCAGATCAAGGGCTTTAGGGAGGAATCCTTCTTTACCACTTGCAGCTTTTGGTGTTTGCCATCAATCCTTGGTATTTCTTGGCTTGCGGACTCATTGCTCCAATCTCTGACTCCTTTGTCACACAGCCTTCTTCCCTATGTATCTGTGTTTCTATATCTTCACATCATCTTTCTTCTGTGTATGTGCCTGTGCCCCAAATTCCCTCTTCTTAGGAAATTGATCATATTGGATTTTGTGACCACCTTAATCCAGTATGACTACATTTTAATCTTATTACATCTGCAAAGACCATATGTACAAATAAAGTCACTGTCTTAGTTGGTTTGGGCCGCTATAATAAAAATAAAATACACTGGCTGGTTTAAACATCAGACATTTTTTTCTCACAGGCCTGGGAGGCTGGGAAGTCAAAGATCAAGGCACTAGTTGTCTCAGAGTCTGGAGAGAGTCCACTTCCTGGTTAATAGACAGCTGTCTTTTCACTGTGTCCTCACATGGTAGAAGGGGTGAAAGAGCTCTCTGGGGTCTTTTTTTAAGGGCACTAATCCCATCATGAGTGCTCCACCCATACAATATAATCTCCTCCCAGAGGCCACACCTCCTAATAACATCACATTGGGAGTTAGGATCTCAACAAACCAGTTTTGTGGGGGTCAACAACATTCGCAATAGTCATATTCACAGGTTGTAAATGGACATGATTTTTTAGAGACACTATTCAACCCAGTACAAACATGAAATATCTGTGTTCTTGTAAGTACTGACTACCCCAGCTGTGTGGGTGTCCTACAACAGTGGTCCCCAAACTTTTTGGCACCAGGGACTGGTTTTGTGGAAGACAATTTTTCCATGAATGGGGTTGGGGGGGAATGTTTCAGGCAGTAATGCGAGTGATGGGGAGCAATGGAGAGTGGCAGATGAAGCTTCACTTGCTCCCCTGCTGCTCACCTCCTGCTGTGCGGCTGAGTTCCTAACAGGCTGGGGACTGGTACTGGGGTTTGCGGACCCCCATCCTACAATAAACAAAAATCTCACTGGAATATTCATCAACATAAAATATATAATATTTCTCATTCTCCAGTACAGGGACTGGCAAACTTTTTCAAATATTTTAGGTTTTGCAGGCCAGATTGTCTCTGTTACAACTACTAACATCTGCTGTTGTAGCTCAAAAGAGAGAGACAAATACTGTATGCTAACACATATATATGGAATTTAAGAAAAAAAAATGTCATGAAGAACCTAGGGGTAAAACAGGAATAAAGACACAGACCTACTAGAGGATGGACTTGAGGATATGGGGAGGGGGAAGAGTAAGCTGTGACAAAGCGAGAGAGAGGCATGGACATATATACACTACCAAACTTAAGGTAGATAGCTAGTGGGAAGCAGCCGCATAGTACAGGGAGATCAGCTCGGTGCTTTGTGACCGCCTGGAGGGGTGGGATAGGGAGGGTGGGAGGGAGGGAGACGCAAGAGGGAAGAGATATGGAAACATATGTATATATATATAACTGATTCATTTTGTTGTAAAGCAGAAACTAACACACTATTGTAAAGCAATTATACTCCAATACAGATGTAAAAAAAAAAAAAAAGAACCAAATGTAAGAGGTTTAATTTTTCCCCCCAGAATATCAAATAAATCATCTTACTTGAATAAAAGAGGTCAGTATCTAATAAAGAATCACTAACACTAACAAAAAGAAAAAAAAGAAAAAGAATCATCATCAACACTGAACGTGTGGAATACAGAGGAAGCCCATGTGGTGCTGAAATGATAACCTGAGGATTGCTTTCCTTTGATTTTGCTTTATTAGCTAGAAACACATTAGCCATGACTTCCCAGATTCTGGTTGCAAGTTGTTCGATAATTCCAAAGGTTAGCACAAAAGCACAAACATGGAACACTGAAGAGAAAGGTCAGGAAAGTAAGAAAAGAGGCAATAGCAACACTTTCTGGGAAGAAGAGTGACTGGGGAGAGAAAAACGTCAACCTATTGGCTAGATGACTCTACCCAGGTGAAGCTGTCACCATGAAGCTCAATTCTGCCATGGATTTAATTGTCTAATTACCACTGAATTATTTTCATGTTATATTATGAAATTTTACAGGCATTAATGAATTAAATGGTTTTACTTTCAAAAAAAAAAAACAGCCATAAACAATAGGTAAATACATGGGTGTAGGCCATGGTTTTGCCCACCCCTGCTATAGCAGAAAGAAATTATTTATTTATTTATTTATTTATTTATTTATTTTGCGGTACGCGGGCCTCTCACTGTTGTGGCCCCTCCCGTTGCGGAGCACAGGCTCTGGACGCGCAGGCTCAGCGGCCATGGCTCATGGGCCTAGCCACTCCGCGGCATGTGGGAACTTCCCGGACTGGGGCATGAACCCATGTGCCCTGCATCGGCAGGCGGACTCTCAACCACTGTGCCACCAGGGAAGCCCAGAAAGAAATTATTTTATAACTTATTAGGGTAAAATTTTTAAAATACCAAGGAAAATCTGTTCACTGAAAGCATTGTCCACAATTTTTCAAAACTCTGTCCTTATTCTTAATGCTACTTCAAGACCTAGAAAGCAAAATGCATCTTAAAAATCAAACTCATAGAAAGAAACAAAGAATCTTAAATTGTAAAATGTGAATGTGGGGGTGACTTTTAAAGTTCAGACATGTGGCCTTTCTGAGTGCCAGGCTTTGTGCAACTTCACAGATTGTATCTCCTTGAAGCTAACTCTGTCTGAAAGTATTTTTGATATTTCATACTCTCAGTACACTCAGTTTTACCAAATGAGATTTTTAAAAACTCACTAAAAATAACTCACAAATGAATTAAATGCATAATATATTACTTAAAGTGCCTAATACAGCATTTTGGACATTGAATGATGTCCCAATATTGAGAATTTTAGATGAATTTACTAGCATCCTTAATATTAACATTGAGTGGTGAGTGCTGCCAAATAAAGGTAATTTTAAATGGAATTTATTATATAATAAATATTAATAATAATATTATTCTAGTTTTAGTATGATTGTAGTTAGTCAAATATCAATAAATAAGTTGTTACTGAGGTATATGATTTTTTTTTTACATCTTTATTGGAGTATAATTGCTTTACAATGGTGTGTTAGTTTCTGCTTTATAACAAAGTGAATCAGCTATACATATACATATATCCCCATATCCCCTGCCTCTTGCGTCTCCCTCCCACCCTCCCTATCCCACCCCTCTAGGTGGACACAAAGCACTGAGCTGATTTCCCTGTGCTATGCGGCTGCTTCTCAGTAGCTATCTATTTTATATTTGATAGTGTATATATGCATGACTCTTTTTGAATTATGGTTTTCTCAGGGTATATGCCCAGTAGTGGGATTGCTGGATCATATGGTAGTTCTACTTTTAGCTTTTTAAGGAACATACGTACTGCTCTCCATAGTGGCTGTATCAGTTTACATTCCCAACAATAGCGCAAGAGGGTTTAATAAAGTTTTAGCTATGAATGCTGTAAAATCAACATTCAGTGAACATTTTGAATCACTGAAAAAAAATCAATATTGTAGAAATGTTGCAAATCTCATCCATTTAAGTTTGATTGACAAAAGTTAAATTCCAAATACCATAAATTTTTGCCATTTCTTTAACATGAGAACTTTCTCTAGGAATGAAATTAACATCATCCACTTATTTCAAGTATTGGGTTGGCCAAAAAGTTCGTTCAGGTTTTTCCATAAGATGTTGCAGAAAAATACGAACAAACTTTTTGGCCAACCCAGTACATAGCTATCGCCACAAAGAAGGATATCCTGAAACTTGCACACAAAAAAACAGATTATACCAGAAGAGTCCCAGATCCTTTGAGTCAGTACCTCATGGCCTGAACAAATTTTACCTGTGAATTATATTGGACTTTTTCCTCTGAACGGCATGCATCACCCTGTCACATCTATGAAGTCACCAAATCTCGTTGCATCTGTTCAACATTTTTTGTTAGATTGTTTTGACTCGAACCAGCTTCTCCACTCCTAACATGCTGCCTTAATTTGGGCTTCTAGATATTTCCTTCTAAAATACTAAATATTTCTATTTCTCTTTCTTATATCAGTCTGTACCCTTTCCAAACTATTCTCTGCATTCTTCTCTAGGATACTTTTAAAAATGGAAATCTTATCACAAAACTCCCCACTTTAAGTCCTTCAAAGACTGTCTTTAGAATAAATTTCAAACTTTTCTGTAGACAGCTTTATTGAGGTATAATTGATGAGAAACTGCACATATTTAAACTACACAGTTTGTTGAGTTTTGACATATGCATACACCCATGAAACCATCACTACAATAAAGGTAATAAGCATATCCATCACCTCCAAAGGTTTCCTTTTTCCCTTTTGTGCTTTTGTTTGTTTGTTTTCATTTTTTGTGTCTTTTGTGGTAAGAACACACACACTTAACATGAGATTCCATCTTAACAAATGCACAACACAGTATTGCTAACTAAGGGCACAATGTTGTACAATAGATTCTAGAACTTATTAATCTTGTATAACTGAAACTTTACATGTTTTGAATGACTCTTCATCTATGTGATATACCACATTAGCAGAATGAATGATAAAAATCACATAATTATCTCAACAGAGGCAGAAATAAAATAGCATGTGACAAAATTCAACACACTTTCCTTTTAAAAACCCTCAAAAACTAGGTATAGAATTTACCTCAACATACTAAATATCATATATTGACAAGCCCACAGCTAACACCATACTCAAATTGTGAAAAACTGGAAAGTTTTCTTCTAAGATAGGGAACAAGGTAAAGATGCACACTCATACCACTTTTATTCAACATAGTACTGGAAGTCCTAGCCAGAGAAACCTGGTAAGAAAAAGAAATAAAAAGCATCCAAATTGGAAAGGAAGAAGTAAAATTACCTCTGTTTGCAGATGACATGATCTTATATATAGAAAATCCTAAAGACTCCTCAAACTTCCTACATTAACACAAAATGTTCTTTAACAACTTGGTCATATATATAATATATATGAAGCCTCCTATGTGTGTGCATATATAGCCTCAGCCCCTACTATGGCCATGCTGTCCATTATACAAAGCATTCTCTTTACCTGAAATCATATTCCACCTTACCTTTTTTAATTTAGCTAGATTCTAACTGTCCCTTAGGAGCCCTCAGCTCAGCTTTAGCCCTATGAAGCCATTCTTGATTCTCCCAATCTGATTTACATTATAATCTTCTTTGACTTTAACACAACCCATGTTTAATAGGTACACAGTATACACTCTATTGCAATTATAAATGATATGATTTTTATCATCCAATAGAAAAGAAAGCTTACTGAAAGCAAGCAATATGTAGTGTGTACAGAAGGTAGAAAGTTGAGAAATGTTGCAGAGGCAAGTTGAGGCCACATAATAAAGGTCCTGGCATACCAGGGATAGAAAATTTTCATTGTCTGTGTAAGTGATGGAGTACAACTGATGTGTTTTTTTTTTTTTTTAAAAACAGAATTATGGATTAGGAAGATCAGTCAGGCAATAATGACTAAAATGAAATGGAGAAGAGAAAAAATGTAAAAGAGAGCAGTCAGGAAATAGCAGCGTTAGTCTATTCTAGCTGAAACACACTAAACTGTAAAAATGGCAGTTGGGAAGGTGATCAGTTGAGGTGATTCGTTTGTTTTGGTTTGCTTTCCCTCGCACGGGTTAATTCTTCTTCTCACCAGCCCTTTATACCCTGGGACCTTTGAAAATTGTTCTAATAACCTCTACTTCTGAAGAGTTAAGAACTCTTTTCTCTATATAGTAAAATTGGTTTTTAGACCCTTCTCAAAAGATGTTTTCTATTTCCTTTTCCTGGTCCTAGTCCCTTACATATTTATCTGATGAACATATTTTCAGATTCTTGAGCCTAAATCTTTTCATTAACGTTGTAGGACTTCAACATTTAACTAGAATTTCCAAATTGCAGGCACTGGAAGATTTTATAACCCCAGAGTTTACTATACCAGTGATCTAATTATAATTTTTACTAATATTTATTTAAGGCTTACTATGAGCCAACTATTAAGCTAAGCACTTTAACTGTAGTATCTCTTTCATTTATCCTCACAGCACTGAATTATAAGTCTTATTTTCAAAAAGGAGAAAATTGATGCTTCAATAAGTGATGCAAGTTGCCAAGGCCACATGAATAACAAATGCTTAAGGAGGAATTCAAACTTAAGTCAAACAATAAATCCTGTGGTCTTAATTACAAAAAAACTACCAACTTATGACTCCCCGTATTCCAGAGCCAAGATATATGTGTGTGTGTGTGTGTGTGTGTGTGTGTGTGTGTGTGTGTGTGTGTGTGTGTGTTATGTGTTAAAGTGAATTGTGAGAAGTAGAAGAGGGTTTGTAAAAGGAAGGCTGGAGTTTTACATATGTCATGGTAGAGATAATAACAATATGACTGATTTTTAAATCTGTACATTGAAGTGGATCTAATGAATTTTATATGGAGGCAGATAAATAGAGTATGGAAAACAACAACCACATTAGCATAATGGGAATATGGTTCTGCCTAAGTGGCTAGAGGAAATTATTTTTTAACCATTAATGCAAATATGTAGTGTTTCATTTTCTCTCTTCTGATCATTTTAAATAACGTGCCTGTGTAGTAAACAGAGGGCTTTTTTCTATAAAAGATCATTGTAATATTTGTTTTTTCCAAATTCAGCAAAACATCCCAAATGAGCCCATTTGTTGAGGTCTTATAGACAAAACAGACATTTAATTCTTCAGATTTTCACTGTTTGTGTAATTATTTTTGTATTTTGATATTTAAACAATGTAAAATATTATTATATAACAGTTAATTAGTAAATATTGATAAGATAATCCAGAATTCTGCTAGACAACACAATAAAACTAGAACATTTTCTCTATATTTTAAATTTAAAAATAGAAGGACTATTTTTAAACTCAAAAATTGTACTCTCTGACATTACATAACTACAAAATACCATCATATTCCTCATAACAAGAAGAGCATAATTTTTTAGGATTAAAGAAATTCAAGATGAAGTTTATTAGTGAAATAATTACAATAGCTCAGTGGGGATGCTGAATAAGAGGGTGTGTGAAGAAAGACAGTTCCCTTGGTTCAAACACGTGGATGCAAAGCTTTGTAAAAGTTACTTTGAATATCTGGCTCCTAAAGTTTATTTTAATCCTTTATTCTGTGTATAATGAATTGATTATATTTTACAATTTTATTTTATAAATATTTTTCTAAGTGTATGTACGACCCTTCACATATTCTCTAGAAAATGTAGAAATATACTTATAGATTAAATTTTTAGACTCATTTTTTGAAGCTATGGAAAATAGACTCTATCCCTAGCACCTCTTTGCATTTTTTTTAGTCCAGGCCTATATTCTCTGTTCAAACCTATGAAAATATTAAGGAAATGGTATTAACTAATGTTAAGTGAGATTTCTGTTTCTTAGAGAAGCACTTAACTTCATTTTGTTCATTTTTTTGACCATCTATTTTGCTATATATGAAATGGCTATTGGGTTACTTGATAAACTTCTGGTTTCTACAGATATAAATTTAATTGTTCTATATTTCCATACTTTATGTTCCTGAAATTATACTTCATATTCATATTTTACCTGCTCTATCCAAACAATTTTTTGAAAATAAATATACAGATACTGCAGAGTTATCCTATTATTTCAAAATAAATAATAATGTTAAGGCATGTTGAATATCTAAACAACAGTAATTGTTCACTTTGAAAAAAAAATTTCTTTTTTGTATCTTATTCACTAAGTAAACCATTCAACATTTTTAAAGCACTTATTATATTTCATGCAGTATAGTAAGTTGTGAAGGGATATAAAAATGATGCAAGTTTCTACCAGTAAAGACATGAGGAATATAGTCATTACTGATAACTCATGAATCAAAGAAGAATGAAAATATTCTCAGAGTGTAAGGGTGGAAAAGTAGTCACAATGGTGGTGAGTGATATTTGAGTTAGGCCACAAAGATTAATAGAATTTTGTTAGGCATATATAAGGAGATCAAAGAGAAATCTGGGTAAAGAGAATAGTATGAAAATAAAGGCATAGAAGATAAAAGCATTACAAAGGTATGAGACTGAAATTTAGGAAGTCCTTAATAACCAGACTAGAAAACAACCTGAGATTCTTCCTTCTCCCTAAGTTCATATACTCAGTCATTAATCTCATTGCATCTTCCTCCAAGATGCTTTTACTACTTCTCCATTTTCACTGCTGTGGTCCTAATATAGATCTTTATCATCTTGATCAGTGGTTCTCAACTAAGGGTGGTTTTGCCCCCAAGGGGATATTTGGCAGTGTCTAGATATATTTGTGATACAACTAGAAGCAGGGTACTAATGAGATCTGGTGGATAGAGGCCAAGGACAATAGTAAATATCCTACAATCCCACAACAAAGAATTATCTGACCCAAAACGTCAGCAGTGCCAAGGTAGAGAAACCCTAATCTAGATTATGCGAAAACCTCCCTAACCTTATCCCTGCTTCAAGGATTGCCCAAGGAGTGCAAAGAAATCATCTAGTCATGTCATACCACTTACTGAGTTTGAGTTGTCTATGTATTATTCAAGAAAATATATTTATTAGATTTATGAGTTGAAACACCTAATTTTGGGGTCAATAGAGAAATAATATCTGGAGATACTAATTAGATATGAATGAAGTAAAAAGGATATAGATCAAAATACAGAGAAGGCTAAATCTTCTTGAGAAAATCTTTAAAAGGAAAGGAGGAAGTAAAAACTTTTATATTTAAATGTGAATGAAGATAGGCCAGCCAATAAAAAACCATATAAACACAAAACCAAGACAGAACTATCAGGAAGGTGGAAGGAGAAGAAGAGCTCTTAATAAAGCACAGGTCTTTAGTCACTCTCCACCTTTGTGAACTTGGCCACCATCCCCAACATGCCCTTGCTTCCTATTAGGATGAGTAGCAATTCCATTTATCCCAAACATGCATTTGTTATTTATCTTCCTAATATTTTTAAGCTCTCTGTTCATTCTCATTCCTAGGAAAATCTTTAAAGCAATAGAACCAAAGGAAAAGCAACAAAGTTCTTTCAAAATGTGAAAATTAGGGGATTACAGAATATAAGGAAGAAGAAATATCAGTGGACACAAAATCCCAGTTGACTACAAACCCTCTCTTAACTATCAACTCTTTCAATCCATGTCTTGATGTACCAAGGATGATCAGGGAAGTGAAATGGCACTCTTTCATCAATCAATTCCAGGACATCTTTAAAGTGCTGTCTAGTTCAGGACAGAGGCCATCTTTTCTTACAGAAAAACAAAATTCCCTTGGCAGAAGTTGGGCTGAAACATTTTGCCCAACACAGTAATTTTGGCATTTTAAAATTACCAGGTGGTCACATTACACATGCTTATAATTAGTTGGATTTTAAAAAATCTTGAAGTGGCTGTGTTGAGTGAACAACCTATTTCAATATTTGGCCCAACTTTTCCCAGGTGTGAGGTAAAAGCCTTTATTTGTATTAGATTCTGCCTGCATTAAAACACCACTTAAATATTTTGATTTCATTGATTTGTTAAAACTATCAAATGGTTTACTTAGTAAAATAAATATTCACTTCAGAAAATAAAATAAACCAATTACTGTACGTAGTTTCATCCACATCATTAGAAGGCATTAGACCATTCACTTAACTGCTCAAACAGAAGTAAAGACTCTCTTTTTCACTCTTGTGATCACATCTTTTTTGTATTCCTGAGGCTGTGCACCATAAATATAGGCATTGAGAGGAAGGAAAAAAAAAAGTGAGATGCTAGCAAATTTAAAAATTATAAGAAACAAAAAACCTAAAAGTGAGAAAACATTACTCTTCTATTTGTTTGTTTCTCTTGTCTACATACATCAATGCATTTATTTGAGGAATAATAAATTACACTATACAGGTTTATGGCAGAAAATGTGAAATGAGAATAAATTAAATATTATACTATATATTTATTTATTTTTCATATATTTATTGACCACCTACTATGTGCAAGGTGCTAACCTTACCACTGTTTACATAGCTGCATTTGCATAGATGCATTTACAGTTATAACAAGACAAGAAAGCACTTTTTTGAGCTTGAAGTTTAGAATAAGAGACAGAAATTGAAGAACCAATTACACAATTATTTTATTAAAATGCCAATAAATATTATATTTATTTTAATAACATAAGGACTTCAGTCATAATATAAGGACTTAAGTCTAGAGGTTTGAATAAAGTTTTCTCAATGAGATCATGAATGAATTGAACTTTGAAGATTTGTGGCAATAAGGTAGGTGAGAAAGAGAGAAAAATTCATTCCAGGAAGAGGAAAAGTCATGGCAGAATGTTTTTAGGTAGAAGGGAGAATGAATCATTTGAGGAACAATGAAATATGTCACGAAGAATATAGGGTGGAAAAGGAGCTGTGTTGGAGACTCTGTAAAGAATAAAATGAGCAAGGGTCAAATCATGTATATTCTCCTAATTCATGTTAAGATGGCAGTTTTTATCCCACACCAATGGAAACTGTTAAAATTTTGAAACAGGGTCCTGGTGGGGGGAGTTAGTATTTCCATTGTGTACATGCTTTGGCTGCAGTATGAAAAGCAAATTAAAGGAGGGAAGAATGCACTCAGGGAAACAACTAAGAAAGAATACATTTCCTTAGGTAGAGACTAGGTAGAAAGGTCTAGGCTGGTATTGGTGGAGATACAGAAAAGCAAAGAGATTTGAATTATTTAAGGGTTAAAATAGGCAGAACTAGATAATTCATAACTTGTAGGCTGTGATGAAAGAAAGGTGGAGGAATTGGGACTTCAGGTTTATAGTTTGAAAAACTAGGTGTTTGGAAGTATCTTTCTATAAAATGGGGACAACATTTCACTTTAAAAATTAATGTTAGAGAAGGATCAATTTTGGTATAAATTTTGAAATGCCAATTAGATATCCAAAGAGGTGAGAAAGTATGCAGGACAACATGTGGCATTTAATATGCATTTAGTATGTAGTAGCTTAAAAATGAATTTGTGAATGAATGAATGAAGAAAACAGCATGATATTTGTTTGTTATAAAGTATAAATACTTATCATAAAAAAGTGGAAAATTGAGTTACTTGTGAAAGGTCATCTGGAAACATAAAGGAAATAATTAAAATAAAATGGAAAAGAAGCACAAGCTTTTATTAAATTATGCTGAGACCAGTACCTATTTATTTTTTAAATTGAAACACTTTTCTCTGAACTTATGATAC
Organism: Globicephala melas; assembly: GCF_963455315.2. NCBI lineage: Eukaryota > Metazoa > Chordata > Mammalia > Artiodactyla > Delphinidae > Globicephala > Globicephala melas. The sequence continues at coordinate 59,054,384 of NC_083318.1, read as the reverse complement.
ATTGAAATTCATTGAAAATATTATTCATACACATATCTAAGTCAAATACATAATCTACCAAATAGTTTCTGGCATATATTTTCATTTTAGTATTTCTTCAGAACATCCTATGAAAATACATGAGATAAATGGGATTTATAAGGAGCGACTTAGCAATTTTTTGGATAAATAAATAAGAAATGAAAATCTAATTTAAAAACATATCACAAGACTAACTTACTTGTTATATACATAAATTACATTTTAATAGATCATATACAGAATGTTTCTTTTACATTTCAATTGCATTTGTAAGCAATGTTGTCCATCATCCAATATTATTTCTTAATAGTTGTGTCTTACCTTTGTTCAGTTTTTACTATTGAATTTGCTATAGGAGATTATGTTTGGTAATAAGATTTTAAGTATAACAACATTATATTGGGATATATATATATATATATATTTTTTTTAATTCAAATGAAATCTTTTTTCCAAGTTTACAATCAACCATTTCCCTCCATAACTTAATTTACTGGAAATAAGGAGCATACAGGTAATACATTTCAGTGATTCAAAATTCTTTAATAGAGGAAAAATTACGTCTTAGCTTTGAGAAAAGTTATTTTCATGAATAAAACGATTCTTATATTCACAGATCGTAAGGCAGTCATTCTGCGGTACATTTTTAGATTTGTAACTATTTTTGAGTGGAAGATCATGATTAAATCTAAATCCCCAATTTCAGTGATGGGGTGAACATCAGAATTGTTACCTTGATATCCTTTGATATTTAGGTTGAGTTGAGGAAATATAATTAAAAACAGAATCTTCCAACCTTAAAAGCCTCCCCACAAAGATAGAAGAGAAAGAAAACTATAAACCAGAATGTGATATATATCACAGGCAATCCACCAAAGAGACTGCAGAAAGAAAGAAACAATATCTTTTTATACAGCTAATCAGATACTCCCCATTACATAAATGTTCTCAAGATAAACAATAACTAGTCCTCAGGTAAGAGACTTGACAACAGCAACTGTTCTACCAAGCTCATCCTAAACTCACTTGGCAATGGGGTGACCATGTGTGTTAGCTAACTGGCATTATCCAGTGGAAACATAAACATCTTGTATCCTTATGACAAGAGCTAGCTTCCCAACTGGGAGTGAGGCACCCACTGATGTTAGGTTCCTACCCTCCCACAAAACTCAGAGATACTGCTGATGTCTTCCTTGATGGTTACATGTCAAAGATGTTCCCCAGGTCTTGAGAAAGACACTCCTGGGTCTTAAAGCTGGCAAGAAGCTTAATTAGCTTTAAAACAACTTACATACATTTCAAAGTGACAAAGAAGAAGCTTATAATTACAAGTTTTCTCAAGCAAATGCTCTAAGAAGAGAGAAGTTGTGGTCAGAGGAGTCTCTTAGCTATGTTCAACATGAAGAATTAAGTATCTTATTTTTAATTCTTATTTATTTGCCTTTTCCAACTCCTGCCTGTGTTACTATTAAATAGTAACAATTTTATAATTATGTCCATTGTTATTTCTACCATTCTCTGGGAAAACTGCAGCCATCTAAATATCCAGTAAATACACAGTGAAATATAAAGCAAAGCAATTATCAAAATTGTGATGGAATAGCAGAATTACTGATTCTTTAAAAACTCAGTACATTATTTGCCTTTGGGAAATAACCTTTGACTATATCATATCAATGGTAAAAGGTTAAATGAAATTCTTAGTTAGCAATGAATAACAATTTTTCCTAGTCATACATGAATTTTACAAATTGTTGTGATATCTTTGTTGCCTGGGTTTTCAGTGAATAACTATCTAAATATTGTGTGGTGGATCCTTATGAAGTCTTTCCCCACCTTAGCATAAGGAGTAGCTTAACTCTCTATCCTAATAGTCTAAATTTTTAATTAAGTTTTTCTTGCAAGGCCTAATAAATTTCTCCTGCGTTTTAGAGAATTACATAGGTACCATCACATTTATATGATTCTAGGCCCTTTACTAATTGTTCTATCTTTACAAATAATTTCCCCAGATATGAAACACAATGATATCCATAATCTAGTATAAAAGTCTTATTATGAGGCACCCATTGAAAGGTACAGATTGAAATTCTAGTGTGTAATGTATATGGCTCTAACTGTTTTAAGTCTTTAGGACAAACCCATCCTGTGGGTGTTTTTGTTTTGTTTTGCTTACTTTGGGTCTAAATCAATAGTTATACTATTATAACAGTTAACAAAATCTCCCTGAAAAACAGGCATTAATATTTATTTATCGACCTATATTGGGACTAGAGAGAAATTGCACCCTGAAATTAACCAAGTAACATTAGCCCTGTCTTTTGCAGTTTCTATATTACAATTCCAAATTTCTGTTTTTCTATTAATTAGAATTTTTACATCATCTTTCCAATCAAACCAGTTAAAATATTTGTGTTTCACATTTCAGGATTGAGTAGCTGGAGGCATGTCAGTCACTTTTACTTTGTTATTATCAAAAATTACTAATGAAGATGATCTCTCTTTTACTCTGTCATTAATCAGATTGTTGGACTTATAAGTCCAGACCCTGCTTATACTGGCAGGACAGTTTAGAGCTGATGGGAAATGAGACTGTGGGAGCCATTACTGGGAGGACAGAAAGAAAACAAAAAATAACAAGTAATTTCTGTTTTCTAGTAAACTGTGATTCTTAAAGTAATCAAAATAACCTCACTGTGATTATGACAGCAAGACAGTCTACGAGAAAAGTAATATGTTTTCTAGAACACTTGTTTTCATTTGAGTTCAGTACTAGTATCAGTTAGTCTTGAAAACTTAAGTTTCAAATCCTTTGTGGGAACCACAGTCCAGTCCTGTTGTGCTGGCATTACATGGGGAAGCATGAATTCTTGTGAGTTTTTGTTAACTCTGAGAGCTGAACGGATGATCAGTAACACTTGAAAGGCTCTTCTCAGCAGGGTAACAGTCTATCTTTCTTACAGAACACCTACGTGTAGATGAAATATCCCTGTCCATAGGGACAGGTCCTTCCAGATCCTTATGGCTTTAAGTCTCAGGGTTTTTACGGAAGAAAGAAGGCCTTTTAAGTATTGAAAATGATTGTGATTATGAGAAGATTCACTGAAGTCCAATAGAGGGCATGATCTCAGACTCGAATTCATACATTCAAGGCCTGCCAAACATACATTCAAAGGGAGAGATTCTGTGTTTGTGTGCAGGGGTCATTCTAGCAAGGCTAACGGTAAAACTCTGGGCCATTTCAACCAGTTAGATAGATGAATCTTAGCCAATGAATTTTTTAAAAGTTTGGTGCAATCATTCTACTTGATTGTAGTCTAACAGACGACCATACCGTTACCTCAACACCAACCGATCAGAGGAGGGTTACATACCCTTCAGCCCTCCCCTCAAATTCCAAATTTGAGGAAGGGTGTATGATAATGTATAGGAATCTGCAAACATTTGCATAATTCCTGGACAACAGTAGAGATAACACAACTTTCATTATTGGATTCAAATGCTCTGGTATTGAAACTATGCAGAACCCTGTTGGGCCCTCCCGGGCACAAAAGCCTTTCAGTGTCCCCTGTTCCCCGTTTCTTATTTGTATGAAAAAGGCTTTCAGCCTCCTAGACCTTCCAAAAGGCAGATTCAAACAGCTACTAATTAAGGAGTGAGGGAATGCAGAAAGAAACAATAGTGCAGTGATGGGGAACCTGATCCTGGTTCATCCTCAGGGGAGGTACATAACAATTTGATACATATCTCTGTGTTCTTCTATGGGAACTAAGCAGCGCCCCAACCCCACCCCAGGTGGAGGATGATAACTTCAGGCTGAACACAAGCACCTGACTCCAGACTGGTTGGAACAAGAAGGCTGATGATTGACATTCCACGAACACCATACTATTATCTCACCACCAACCAATCAGATGAGGGTTTCACACCCTGCAGCCCTGCCCCCAAATTTGGCCTATTAAAACTTCTTCCCTGAAACCCATTGGAGAGTTCGAGTCTTTGAGCATAAGCCACCCATTCTCCTTACAATAAATCTTTTTTAATCAGATGATTTTGTTTATGACACAACATCTAATCAAGCTGTGATATAAGAATTGTTTTTTTAGTTAATTCCCATGATCCAGTCAAATTTCTTCTAGCCCCTTTTATAATCCATTTGCCTATTTTTTCTATGAAGCATGTTTTTGGAAATGGAAAAAATCTTTCTTATTGTATTAAAAGTAAAACTTCTAAATTTGGAGTTTGTCATGTTTTAATAACAGCTTTCACAGCTCTCTATGCAAAATGAATTATTGATATTTTAGCATGCAATTGTAAAGCCCCCCACAAATTTCTATGAGATTATTCAGTTCCCATTGAAGTAAAAATCTTTTTAAAAAATTTGCTTTATAGCATGACAGATACCAAACATATAGTTATTAGTTATATGCATATATATAGTTATATATATAACAAATTCATGAAAATTCATAACTATTCATGGAAAGTGAATATACATAAATATATAAATGAATATATTCACTTTAAATCTAGAACCAAGAATTATAGCTCTACTACCTGCTATTAACTTGTCTGCTTGTGCAGATTTAATTCCAGACAACACTTCAGCTTCCAGAATTTTGTAAGTTACCAGAGCATAGGAAGTTATAAGGGAGCCACTTTTATCCTGAGTACAAGACTCTTGAGTAAGCATTGTTAAATATGCAAAGTGAGTCAGAGCATCAGATAAATCAGGTCAAAATTTGGAATATCCAAATGTTAAAATTCCCCAAATTTGGAATCCCCAAACCTGGGAGAAAGGTGATAGCCAATTTCAGGTTTCAAAAGCCTCTTCATATTCTAGGGGCCAAAGCAGAAATTTGGAGAATTATCATGTAAATCAGCGGTTTTTCCTACTCCACAAAAACTAGAATCCACTGTATAATATTGTACTTGTCCCCAAATTGTCTAAATTTTTTCACTGTTAGTAGTCGATTATATCTGCAAAGTGAGTTGACTTCTAGATTGTAACATTCTGTGGCCTGTAGCTGACAACAGATGCCCTCAGTTAAGCAATATTGCAATTTGCCTAATGGGCCTCTTTGCTACTGTGAAGCAAAGAAATGTCACAAAGCTAAAGTGTCAATTTTGCATTTTTCTCTAATTTCTGAGGCTACCAAAAAGTTTCTAAATTTGAATAATTATAGATCCCCCTGAGGAAAACATTTCTCTAGGTTTTTGTTTGTGTGTTTGTTTGTAAACGACTAGAGAAAATAAGAGTCCCTAAATCTTTGAGAGATCCTGTATCATAAATATTGGACTCTTCACAAGAAAAAGGAAACAAGATTCATATCCTAGAGGAAGAGAAAAAAAGAAGGAAGGAAAGAAGGAAGGGAAGGAGGGAGGGAGGAAGAAAAAAATGTAGAACATAGATCAATTACAGAGAAAAACTTTGTAGACAATAGTACTGAAGTCAGAAGAAAAGAATTGCAGAATTAGAAACTATATGAATTAATGGAACTACAAATTATTTACTTCTCTAAAATCTTGTACAAATCTATATAAGGGTCATCTTTATCAAATTTCTCTTTCTTCTTTATTGGAAGTATGGGAGTATTACAGAATGAGTGCCCTTTTAAAAAGTATCCTTTGTTTTTCTAAATTTTTTATTACTGATTTTATTATTTTTAATTGAACCCCTAACAAAGGATATTGTTTTACATATGGCCATGACTTATCCTTTTGGTAAACGGTTTTTACTGATTCTATATCTCAAATGAAATCAGTATCATTATTTCTTAGGGCCCAAGTGATACACATCAATTGGTTTCAGCTCAGGGTGCTCTTCCAGCATGGATGACTACCACTCTCTCCAGATCCTTTTTCTTTCAGAAGGCATATGGTAACTACGTAAAATGCCTTTTCTTAAGATGCTCCACTGTTGGGCCTTCAAAATACAGAAAATGGTAGCCCTTCTAACAGCAGGTCTCTCCCCAGTAGATTTACAGGAGAATCAGATGCATGTTCCTCAGTCCGGGTATCAATCTGTATGGGAACCAAGGAGGACCCAGTAGATTTACAGGAGAATCAGAAGAAAGTAATGATGCATGTTCCTCAGTCTGGGTACCAATCTGTATGGGAACCAAGGAGGAAAAGGAACAAGAATGAAAAGGAACATGACTAACAACGTGACAGCTGCATTGGTCCTTTCTTCACCAAATGGAAAGTGAGAAATTCCTGAGAAAACTTCATATTAAGTAGAACCAGTATCACCAGTTCCCACCTATGAGATACCTTAAATCTGTTTCCTTTTAGTAGTTTGCCAATTATTCCCTAGCCTTCTGGGCTTCCCTGATTCCCTTGCTCCTGCATCCTTCAGTGTCTCTTTCTACAATCCGTCTTCCAATATTCTGGTTTCTTGTAAAAATGGCATTCATTCTCCATTCTTCCTTTATTCCTTTCGTAGGTTGGCCAGAGCAGGGATTATTCTATTTGCTTTAGGAAAGAGTTCTGAGCAGCCAACCCAGCAATCTTTGATGTGTTCCTTGACTTCCTCTAGATTATCCCAAAACTGAGTAGTTGCTGCTAAAATCTGAGTACCAGTCTGCCTTTGCCATCCTACCACATTTTCCTTAACTTGGTTTTGGAGAGTCTGCATGAAAGCCAAGATAAAGGTGGCTAGGGTTAGTGGGCTATTTTGATCTGATCTTGGATCCATGCCAATAAATTTTGTGAAAGCCTCAACAAACTACTAACGGAAATCAGCTGAGAATAGACCCATTTTCTGGGTATAATGCTACAACTTCTTCCAGTTCATAACAATAAGACTTCAAGTACTGCTTTTAGCCACCCCTTTCACTGGGTCTCTAACACCTTCAGATCTTCCATACTTGTGTGGGTGACAGATAATTGTCTTCCCCTGGTCACAATAACTCCTTGATGTGGTGATCTTTGGAACCCCAAAGTTCTTGCTCTATAAAAAGAGCAAAATTGGATGATTGCAGACTTCCATAAGGTAGCCAGTATACATCTCCACAGGTGGGGCAGTAAACTGAAAACAGGCTTTGGAGTAATTCAAACTTCTGGGGCACAAGGGAAAGAAGGCTTTAAGTGAGTAACATCAGCTGATAAGGAAAGCATGGGAATGACTCAGGAGTCCTTGGGTAGCTTTTCAACAGCATCATCTTTGTTGGTGGTCCAAATAGGAAGGGCTTTTTGAGACAAGAAAAATGTAAATTATATGGCACTTTGGCTTCCATTCCTGTGTTGACATTCATCTGATTAACATCTGGTTTGTTTGCCTTTTTTTCAAGTGACTAGTGCTGCTATTCTTCATCCTGTTGCCTTTATAGGGGACAGTTGTTTATCCAAGTTCACAATTTCTTCCTGATCAGGTCTCCTTATCACATTTGCTCTCCTAGCTATTTGGTGTAGGTATGATAAGGAGGTGGAATCTGGGCTAAGCCAGTGGGTAATCACATCTGTGTCCTCAAACAGAACAAATTATCAGCTAACAAAGTTGTGTCCTCATCACTCTTTTTAGGAAATGCCTTAATGAAGGGAACCATCTATCTAAAAGGTCATCACTTCCCCCTTCTCCAGAATCATTCTGAGGCCATGAGGGATAAAGACAAACGAAGAAGAGGGAGCTGATAGAGCAGAGAAAGGAGGAGAAGCCTTCTGTGAAAAGGAAGGTGTCTTTAATTCTTGCATTTCCTCTTCCATTCCTCTCGATATTTTCTTCTAGCTATCCAAATTATTTTTACTTTTATTTTCTTGGAATGATATTCTAAAATACCAGTAATTCATTTGTTTGAGATGAGGGCTGTATTAATTTTCTAGGGATGCCATAATGAAATACCACAGACTGTGTGGCTTAAACAACATCACTTCCCCATTGCCAGAATTGTTGGAGAAATTAATTTAAAACAAAATATCCCCCCAAGGCTGAAAATTTCTCCACAAAGTGAAAGAGAAAATTTTAAAAATGTATGATTGGGTAAGCATTAACCCAGAATGTGATGCTATCACAGGCAATCTACTAAAAGGATTGCAAGTGGAAAGATACCTCACCCTTTTATATAGTCAACCAGTATAACCCATCACGTACATCTTCTCAAGATAAACAATAACTAGTCCTCAACTAAGATGACGTGACAGCACCATTTATCACAGAATTAATTCTAAATTCATTTGGTAATTGGGGTGACAATCTGTGTTAGTTAACTGGCTTTATCCACAGGAAAAATAAAATTCTCATGTCCTTATGGCAAGAGGTAGTTTTACAACTTAGAGTGAGGCACACCACCCAGGTTATGCTGTCCACAGGAAGTTCGGATAGCGGTGCTATCTTCCTTATGACTACCTTTCAGAGAGATGGTTCTGGGTTCTCTGAAAAAGATATTTCTGGGTTTTAGATCATATGCACCTAGTAATACTAGTAAGTATTTACTTATACAATGAATAGTTCTTTACTACTACTTTACTAGACAATATAGTAGGCACTGATTCATCATTATCATCTTCATCATCATCGTCTTATAATTTCTGAGCAGAAGGTACATTTTGTGGCTTTCCCTCATGCCTGGAATCTTTTGTGGCTTTGCATCTATGGGAATGATAATAAATATACTATTACTCTCATTATAAAGATGAAGAAACAGGAACACTCTTTAAATTATTTACCCAATATCACAGACCAGTTCTTGATAGGGTAGAGCTGATAATTTTTCTAGGTCTAAGACACAGACATCATTGGGATATACATATTTTGTTCACAGATTTTTTCTGTGTATAGATTTTCATGTGGTATTAAAACTCATTCATGCCTTGACATACTTAAAGTGATGAAAGGGAAGAACCTACAACCAAGACTACTCTACCTGGCAAGGATCTCATTCAGATTTGATGGAGAAATCAAAAGCTTTACAGACAAGTAAAAGCTAAGAGAATTCAGCATCACCAAACCAGCTCTACAATGAATGCTAAAGGACCATCTCTAAGTGGGAAACACAACAGAAGAAAAGGACCTATGAAAACAAATCCAAAACAATTAAGAAAATGGTTATAGGAACATACATAGCGATAATTATCTTAAACGTGAATGGATTAACTACTCCAACCAAAACACACAGGCTTGCTGAGTGGATACAAAAACAAGACCCATATATATGCTGTCTACAAGAGACCAACTTCAGACCTAGGGACACATATAGACTGAAAGTGAGGGGATGGAAAAAGATATTCCATGCAAATGGAAATCAAAAGAAAACTGGAGTAGCAATACTCATATCAGATAAAATAGATTTTAAAATAAAGAATGTTACAAGAGACAAGGAAGGACACTACATAATGATCAAGGGATCAATCCAAGAAGAAGATATAACAATTATAAATATATATGCACCCAACATAGGAGCACCTCAATATATAAGGCAACTGCTAACAGATATAAAAGAGGAAATCGACAGTAACACAATAATAGTGGGGACTTTAACACCTCACTTACACCAATGGACAGATCATCCAAAATAAAAATAAATAAGGAAAGAGAAGTTTACATGACACAATAGACCAGGTAGATTTAATTGATATTTATAGGACATTCCATCCAAAAACAACAGATTACACTTTATCTCAAGTACGCATGGAACATTCTCCAGGATAGATCACATACTGGGTCACAAATCAAGCCTCAGTAAATTTAAGAAAATTGAAATCAAATCAAACCATCTTTTCTGACCCCAACCCTATGAGATTAGAAATGAATTACTGGGGAAAAAAAATGTAAAAAACACAAACATATGGAGGCTAAACAATACATTACTAAATAACCAAGATATCACTGAAGAAATCAAAGAAGAAATCAAAAAATACCTAGAGACAAATGACAATGAAAACACGATGATCCAAAATATATGAGATGCAGCAAAAGCAGTTCTAAGAGGGAAGTTTATAGCTATACAAGCCTACCTCAAGAAACAAGAAAAATCTCAAATAAACAATCTAACCTTACACCTAAAGGAACTAGAGAAAGAAGAACAAACAAAACCCAAAGTTAGCAGAAGGAAAGAAATCATAAAGATCAGATCAGAAATAAATGAAACAGAAACAAAAAAACAAGAGCAAAGATCAATAAAACTAAAAGCTGGTTCTTTGAGAAGATAAACAAAATTGATAAACCATTAGCCAGACTCATCCAGAAAGAGAGGGAGAGGACTCAAATCAATAAAATTAGAAATGAAAAAGGAGAAGTTACAACAGATACCACAGAAATACAGAGTATCCTATGAGACTACTGCAAGCAACTCTAGGCCAATAAAATGGACAACCTGGAAGAAACGGACAAATTCTTAGAAAGGTATAACCTTCCAAGACTGAACCAGGAAGAAATAGAAGATATGAACAGACCAATCACAAGTAATGAAATTGAAACTGTGATTAAAAATCCTCCAACAAACAAAAGTCCGGGACCAGATGGCTTCATGGATGAATTCTATCAAACATTTAGAGAAGAGCTAACACCCATCCTTCTCAAACTCTTCCAAAAAAATTGCAGAGGAAGGAACACGCCCGAACTCATTCTATGAGGCCACCATCACCCTGATACCAAAACCAGACAAAGATGTCACAAAAAAAGAAAATTACAGACCCATATCACTGATGAATATACATGCAAAAATCCTCAACAAAATACTAGCAAACAGAATCCAACAACACATTAAAAGGATCATACACCATGATCAAGTGGGATTTATCCCAGGGATGCAAGGATTCTTCAATATACACAAATCAATCAATGTGATACACCATACTAACAAACTGAAGAAGAAAAACCATATGATCATCTCAATAGATGAATAAAAAGCTTTTGACAAAATTCAACACCCATTTATGATAAAACTCTTCAGAAAGTGGGCATAGAGGGAACCTACCTCAAAATAATAAAGGCCATATATGACAAAACCACAGCAAACATCGTTCTCAATGGTGAAAAACTGAAAGCATTTCCTCTAAGATCAGGAACAAGGCAAGGATGTCCACTCTCACCACTATTATTCAACATAGTTTTGGAAGTCCTAACCACGACAATCAGAGAAGGAAAAGAAATAAAAGGAATACTAACTGGAAAAGAAGAAGTAAAACTGTCACTGTTTGCAGATGACATGATATTATACATAGAGAATCCTAAAAATGCCACCAGAAAATTACTAGAACTAATCAATGAATTTGGTAAAGTGGCAGGATACAAAATTAATGCACAGAAATCTCTGGCATTCCTACACACTAATAATGAAAAATCTGAAAGAGAAATTAAAAAACACTCCCATTTATTACTGCAACAAAAAGAATAAAATACCTAGGAATAAACCTACCTAGGGAGACAAAAGACCTGTATGCAGAAAACTATAAGACAGTGATGAAAGAAATTAAAGATGATACCAACAGATGGAGAGATATACCATGTTCTTGGATTGGAAGAATCAATATTGTGAAAATGACTATACTACCCAAAGCAATCTACAGATTCAATGCAACCCCTATCAAATTACCAATGGCATTTTTTACAGAACTAGAACAAAGCATCTTAAAATTTGTATGGAGACACAAAATACCCCGAATAGCCAAAACAGTCTTGAGGGAAAAAAACGGAGTGCGAGGAATCAGACTCCCTGACTTCATACTATACTACAAAGCTACAGTAATCAGGACAATATGGTTCTGACGTAAAAACAGAAATATAGATCAATGAACAAGATAGAAATCCCAGAGATAAACCCACGCACCTATGGTCAACTAATCTATGACAAAGGAGGCAAGGATATACAATGGAGAAAAGACAGTCTTTTCAATAAGTGGTGCTGGGAAAACTGGACAGCTACATGTAAAAGAATGAAATTAGAACACTTCTTAACACCATACACAAAAATGATCTCAAAATGGATTAGAGACCTAAATGTAAGACTGGATACTATAAAACTCTTACAGCAAAACATAGGAAGAATACTCTTTGACATAAATCACAGCAAGATCTTTTTTGATCCACCTCCTACAGTAATGGAAATAAAAACAAAAATAAACAAATGGGACCTAATGAAACTTCAAAGCTTTTGCACAGCAAAGGAAACCATAAACAAGATGAAAAGACAACCCTCAGGATGGGAGAAAATATTTGCAAACGCATCATTGGATAAAGGATTAATCTCCAAAATATGCAAACAGCTCATGTAGTTCAATATAAAGAAACAAACAACCCAATCCAAAAATGGGCAGAAGACCTAAATAGACATTTCTCCAAAGAAGACATACAGATGGCCAAGAAACACATGAAACCTGCTCGACATCACTAGTTATTAGAGAAATGCAAATCCAAACTACAATGAGGTATCACCTCACACCAGTTAGATAGAGCATCATCAGAAAATCTACAAACAACAAATGCTGGAGAGGGTGTGGAGAAAAGGGAACCCTCTTGCACTGTTGGTGGGAATGTAAATTGATACAGCCACTATGGAGAACAGTACGGAGGTTCCTTAAAAAACTAAAAATAGAATTACCATATAATTCAGCAATCCACTACTGGGCATATACCCAGAGAAAACCGTAATTCAAAAAGACACATGCACCCCAATGTTTATTGCAGTACTACTTACAATAGCCAGGTCATGGAAGCAACCTAAACGCCATCGACAGTTGAATGGATAAAGAAGATGTGGTACATATATACAATGTAATGTCACTCAGACATAAAAAGGAACAAAATTGGGTCATTTGTTGAGACGTGGATGGATCTAGAGACTGCTATACACAGTGAAGTAAGCCAGAAAGAGAAAAGCAAATATCATATATTAATGCATGTATGTGGAGCCCAGAAAAATTATACAGATAAACCGGTTTTCAGGGCAAAAATTGAGACACCGATGTAGAGAACAAACATATGGACGCCAAGGGGGGAAAGACACGGGGTGGTGAAGATGGTGGTGTGATGAATTGGGTGATTGGGATTGACATGTATACACTGATGTGTATAAAATTGATGCCTAATAAGAACCTACTGTATAAAAAAGTAAATAAAGTTAAATTAAAAAATTAAAAATAAAAACTCATTCATGCCAAAAAATTAACTTTTCCAAGTATTTTATTTGAGCAACTCTCATTTCTTACTTTAACTTCAAGGATTTGATAGAACATTTTCTCTTACTAAAAAAATTTTAAAGGGAAAAACAACACACAAATTAGAAAATATTTTTCAATAATTGAAACTTCTTCCTTCTTATTGCCGTAAATTCTGAGATAGATGAGTCCCTCTCTGGGCTTGCTCTTTAGAAGTTTCCACAAGTTACAACCCTCAAATTATTTGAGTACATCAGCATCTTTTTATTTTTTTAACATCTTTATTGGAGTATAATTGTTTTACAATGGTGTGTTAGTTTCTGCTGTATAACAAAGTGAATCAGCTATACATATACATATATCCCCATATCTCCTCCCTCTTGTGTCTCCCTCCCACCCTCCCTATCCCACCCCTCCAGGTGGTCACAACGCACCGACCTGATCTCCCTGTGCTATGCAGCTCCTTCCCACTAGCTAGCTATTTCACATTTGGTAGTGTATATATGTCCATGCCACTCTCTCACTTCATCCCAGCTTACCCTTCTCACTCCCTGTGTCCTCAAGTCCATTCTCTATGTCTGCGTCTTTTTTCCTGTGCCGCCCCTACATTCTTCAGAACAATATTTTTTTTAATTCCATATATATGTGTGAGCATACAGTATGCGTTTTTCTCTTTCTGACTTACTTCATTCTGTATGACAGTTCTTTCTGACTTACCTCACTCTGTATGACAGTCTCTAAGTACATCCACCTCACTACAAATAATTCAATTTCGTTTCTTTTTATGGCTGAGTAATATTCCATTGTATATATGTGCCACATCTTCTCAGTACCTTTTCTTTCAGGATTTGGTGCTCAGTGCTGAAAAAGGACCTCTCTAGTGACTAAAATACTTTATGCTCCAGAGAAGCCCTTCCTCACAAGTTTCACCCTATGTTCCCAAAACAGGGACAATTGCATCTGAAGGTTATGAAGGTTGTGGATTGCACTCCTTCTAATGTGTGTCTAAGCAGTGTCAGAAAAGGACACTGCTTTTCTAAGAGTTCTACTTAAAAGGAAAATACAAATTTGAGATCTGATTTACAGCTTTGTAATTATAGTTAACCATACTGTATTATATAGTTGAAAGTTGCTAAGTGACTAGGTCGTAAATGTTCTTACAAGGGAGAAATGATAATTATGTGATCTGATGGAGGAGTTAGCTAATTCTGCAGTGGTAATCATGTGGCAATATATATATTCTACCAAATCAACACATTGTACACTTTCAATTTATGCAATGTTACATTTCAATTATATCCAAGGGGGAAAAAAAGAGAAAAATATCCCAAAGGATAAATAGACAAAAAAGGAAGAAAGAAAAACACAAATTTAATGCACTTTTCAGGTCCTCATCTTTGCAGGCTGAATGCAGTATGTTCCTGCATAGTGAAATATAATTTTCTAATATCACTAAGAATCCATGTGCTTGTTTTTGTTCATATTCCAGTTTGCAGATACCCATGATGTACTGTAGGTTTTGGATTAGTTGCACCTGGTCACTATTAAATATTTTTAATATTAAATAATTTATACAACCACTATATTTATATATCTATAGGGCTTGTGTGCATAAATGATTACTTTTTTTTTTAACTTTGGCACATTGACCATTAGAATTGTGAATGGTTTTATTCTTATAATATGTAATGACATAATTTATGTTTTAAAAAATTAAATTAAATTTTCAACTCAATTATCATATTTAATTTTAATAATTTGTTATAATGTATACTTTTTTTTAACTTAGATAATCTTAGTGTTTTAGAGGAAAATAGTTATACATAAAAATACTTTCATTTTCATATTAATTTAATTTACATTGTTGAAAATGTTTTCAAATTTTGTTTGTTTGAATACAATTGCATTTCAGTGAGAAGAACACTTAGTATGAAATCTACCCTCTTAACAAATTGTGAAATGTGTAATATAGTATTACTAATAAGAAAAAATTGAAATTATAATGGAGTAATCATAGTTCAGGCATACAGAAATGAAGTCAGGTAGACATTGAGGTTCTGGTCTCAGACACATCCCTGCAACGCTGAGAACATGAATTTTCTCTTAACTATATCAAACTCAAGGACACCACCAGCTGTTTCAAAACAATATCTGCTGGCAGATGCTAGCTGCAACCTTGTAGTTTCAAAGTTTTCCCCCTCTTCACAACTACATAATCATTTCAAATCCCTACCAATTCTTGCTTAACAAGTGCCCTTACTTCTTGCCAGCTCCAGTCGTAATTCTTGACAATTTATGTAACCTTGTGTTCTTTTGCCTTTACAAGCTTCCCCTATTACGTAGTCCAGTGGAACACAATTCAAGAGCTTCTTGAATCTGTGTCTCCTAAGCTGCAGTCCTAACGAACCTCAAATAAACGCCTTTTTATTTCAACCAGGTCTCTGTTCTTGGAATTCTTGGTTAACATTAACTATAAGCATTATGTACATCAGCCCTTTAGAAATTTTTCATCTAGCATACTGAAATTTTGTACCTTTTCAACCATCATTTCCCCATTTCTTTCACCCTGCAGCCTCTGACAATCACAATTCTACTTACTGTTTCTATCAGTTTGACTATTTTAGATACCTCATATTATTGGAATCACCCAGAATTTGTCCTTCTCTGACTAGCTCACTTCATTTAGCACAAGTCTGCCAGGTTCCCCTTTAAATTCTATGGATAGTTGGGACCAAGTATGAGAGAAGTATGACATTTACATGTTTCATATTTAAGTGTTCTATTTACATTTCTAAAATTTGGAAACAATAAAAGTGAGTTGAATTGTATCAAATATAACCCTTAAAATACATAACCAGAAAATTACAAATTTTCATGATGTAATTAATAATGCAAGCCATACAAATGAGTTAAGAAAGTTATCTTTACCAAATCTCTAACTTCAAGGCATCAGAAAATTCCTGCAACTTCATATTTTTCTCAAAGAGATTATTTAAAGAATTACTGCAAAAGCAATTAAAGTGAGAAAGATAATCTTTCATATTATATTCATAACTCAGAACTAGTGATTGCAATTGTGGCCTATTAGTTAGAAGACACAGAATATCATATTCATTAAATTGACAAATTGGTTAAGAAAGATGGAAGCTGAAACTCTGCTATGTTCATTGTTCCTAATTACTCAGTGTTTATACAAAAGGGGATTAACATCTGAAAACCAAGGAAACCTCCGCTGGTATTCTTTATATTAGCTTTGGATTATTTCAATGGAAGGGTAAGTTTTGAGAAATGGGAAACAGCATGATTAACTAAGTCCCAGCTGAAGGGCATGGTTATTGGAAAACCTAATTTGCACGGCAGGAAAAAAACTGTAAAAATTACTCATATTACCATTCTCTGGTATAGTCTTGGGTCTCATTCAAGTCCTATGTTGCTTTTATTGTTGAGTCACTTTTGTCCAGAGCCTATGTGCTGTGGCAATTATTTTACCAATTATTTTAATTCACACCCATTTTCTATTTTTGAGTTATGATCATGTGATCTTGGCTGCTCGGGAACTACTGCCTTCAGTGTATGAATAGATTTATAACTACAGAATTGTTAAAAAGAAAACACTTTTAAGTTGTGATATTCAGGAGAATTAACAAACAAATTTAATCACTGTGTGATCTGATGTGCATTTTTTTATGTTGTTTAAATATTTGAGTTACTAAATTTATCTCTGAGTTAACATATTTGTTCTTATAGGCTTAGTAAGATTCTGGCTTTTAAATGAGTAACTTTGCTTCTTAGGTGCTTAAGATTTATGATAAAAACGCTCCAGAAAGTGGGCATAGAGGGAACCTACCTCAACAAAATAAAGACCATATATGACAAACCCACAGCAAACATCATTCTCAATGGTGAAAAACTGAAAGCATTTCCTCTAAGATCAGGAACAAGACAAGGGTGTCCACTCTCACCACTATTATTCAAAATAGTTTTGGAAGTCCTAGCCATGGCAATCAGAGAAGAAAAAGAAATAAAAGGAATACAAATTGGAAAAGAAGTAAAACTGTCACTGTTTGCAGATGATATGGTACTATACATAGAACATCCTAAAGATGCGACCAGAAAACTACTAGAGCTAGTCGATGAACTTGGTAAAGTTGCAGAATACAAAATTAATGCACAGAAATCTCTTGCATTGCTATACACTAAAAACAAAAGATCAGAAAGAGAAATTAATGAAACACTCCCATTTACCACTGTAACAAAAAGAATAAAATACCTAGGAATAAATCTACCTAAGGAGGTGAAACTCCTGTACTCAGAAAACTATAAGACACTGATGAAAGAAATCAAAGATAACACAAACAGATGGAGAGATATACCACGTTCTTGGATTAGAAGAATCAATATTGTGAAAATGACCATACTACCCAAAGCAATCTACAGATTCAGTGCAATCCCTAACAAATTACCAATGGCACTTTTCACAGAAGTAGAACAAAAAATTTTACAATTTGTATGGAAACACAAAAGACCCTGAATAGCCAAAGCAATCTTGAGAAAGAAAAATGGAGCTGGAGGAATCAGCTGACTTCAGACTCTACTGTAATGCTACAGTAATCAAGACAGTATGGTAATGGCACAAAAACAGAAATATAGATTGATGGAACAGGATAGAAAGCCCAGAGATAAACCCATGCACCTATGATCACCTAATCTATGACAAAGGAGGCAAAAATATACAACAGAGACAAGATAGTCTCTTCAATAAGCAGTGCTGGGAAAACTGGACAGCTCCATGTAAAAGAATGAAATTAAAACGCTCCCTAACACCATACACAAAAATAAACTCAAAATGGATTAAAGACCTAAATGTAAGACTGGACACTATAAAACTCTTAGAGGAAAACATAGGCAGAACACTTTTTGACCTAAATCACAGCAAGATCTTTTTTGACCCACCTCCTAAAATAATGAAAATAAAAACAAAAATAAATAAATGAGACCTACTTAAACTTAAAAGCTTATGCACAGCAAAGAAAATCATAAAACCATAAATGAGATGAAAAG
Organism: Globicephala melas; assembly: GCF_963455315.2. Taxonomy (NCBI): domain Eukaryota; kingdom Metazoa; phylum Chordata; class Mammalia; order Artiodactyla; family Delphinidae; genus Globicephala; species Globicephala melas. The sequence goes on along the minus strand of NC_083318.1, from coordinate 59,036,210 downwards.
GCAACCCTCAGAATGGGAGAAAATATTTGTAAACAAAACAACTGACAAGGGATTAATCTACAAAATATACAAACTCATGCAGCTCAATATCAAAAAACAAACAATCCAATCAAAAAATGGGCAGAAGACCTAAATAGACATTTCTCCAAAGAAGACATACAGATGGCAAAGAGGCACATGAAAGGATGCTCAACATCACTAATTTTTAGAGAAATGCAGATCAAAACTACAATGAGGTATCAGCTAACACCAGTCAGAATGGCCATCATCAAAAATCTTACAAACAATAAATGCTGGAGAGGGTGTGGAGAAAAGGGAACCCTCTTGCACTCTTGGTGGGAATGTAAATTGATACAGACACCATGGAGAACAGCATGGAGGTTCCTTAAAAACCTAAAAACAAAACTACCATATGACCCAGCAATCTAACTACTGGGCATATACCCTGAGAAAACCATAATTGAAAAAGAGTCATGTACCACAATGCTCATTGCCACACTATTTACAATACCCAGGACATGGAAACAACCTAAATGTTCATCGACAGATGAATGGATAAAGAAGATGTGGTACATATATACAATGGAATATTACTCAGCCATAAAAAGGAACGAAATTGTATCTTTTGCAGAGATGTGGATGGATCTAGAGTCTGTCATACAGAATGAAGTAAGTCAGAAAGAGAAAAACAAGTATCATATATTAACGCATATATGTGGAATCTAGAAAAATGGTACAGATGAACCTATTTGCAGGGCAGGAATACAGACGCAGATGTAGAGAATGGATGTGTGGACATGGCGGGGGAGTGGGATGAATTGGGAGGTTGAGCTTGATGTATGTGCACTGACATGTTTAAAACTGATAGCTAGTGGGAACCTGATGTATAGAGCAGGGAACTCAACTTGGTGCTCTGTGGTGACCTAGATGGGTGGAATGGGGGCAGGGAAGGGGTCTAAGAGGGAGGGTATCTATGTATACATATAGCTGATTCACTTTAGTGTACAGCACAAATTAACACAACATTATAAAGCAAAAATACCCCAATTAAAAAAAAAAGATGTTTGAAAAAAGTTAGCTATATTAAATTGCAATTATAGATTGAAAGGCTAAACTAATTTAAGGAATTAGTATGTAAATGGGGTCAAATATTTAAGGGAATTTATGTGAAATTTATCAATTAATTGAATATTAGTCAATACACATTTTAAAATGTGATTTCATTTTATATGCAAATCACTTAAATATATTATTGATATACAGAAGTTATAGGTTGAAATAAAGGGGACTAAGAAGTAGAGTTTTCAAATTTGTAAACTTTTTGCATATAGAATTGATAAAATAAGAATAAAGATCTCTCTTTACATTAAAACTCCACTGCACATAGTTATTAATATATGTAATCATTATGTCAGGAAAGTTACTAATATATGAGTTGTACTAGACAATTTTTTCCCTTCCATTAAAAAGCATTCTGTCTTTTCTTCAGCATAGGTTTTTTGTTATTTTCTCCTACGTTAGACAGGTTCTTTGTGTTTTGTGATGGATATTTGGGAGAATGGGTAGAGGGAGACAAAAATGGAGAGGTGAAATAAAATAGAAGATGAGAAAAACATTCAGGCCAGTGCTATGGGGTAAACTTTTGATGGATTATGAAAGAGCATTATACAGAAGCATCTGTGAGATATGACAAAAGTAGATTTTAAAGAAAGTAAAGTTTATTTTTAAATTTTGCTGCATTCTCTTTAGAATATTTGGCAACACATGTCTAAAAAGTTAAATTAAATTTATTTTTTATTTGTTGGATTTTTTTGATTACATAATTGCTGAGGGCTTGGACCATGTCAATCACCTAATAGACTACAATAAAATATTTTAGGATACATCAGAACATCAATCTGGTTTCATAGAGTTGGGGATCTGGATCTGAAGAAAGATTAAAATAGCATAAGGTAAAGTTTGTTACTTAAGGTATATGTTAACTCATGCAACTCTGGGTTATGTTAAAGAATTGGGGGTCCTTTCATCTTCTGTACCAAGACCCAGAATATTTCATTTTTTGTCTATATGTAAGAATATTGATCCTCCTATTGATATCCTAGGCCATACTCTTTTAGTTGCACAATATTTAATTGCCTTTTCTTCATTAACTTCTACATAAAAAGTAAAGTTGGACTGAATATTTATTTCAAACATATGCCTGTGGGAATGTGGTTATTACAGAAGTAAAGGTAGCTCATTAGACTACCCAAATGAAAAAGTAGTCAACTGCTAGTCTGTATAAGACTACATATTCTATTTGTTACATGAGAGGTACAACATGATGTGAAGAAGCTATATGGACATAGATCCAAACATCAAAGACAGCAACACACAAAGGCATCATTCACAAGCATGACACAGAAAACTTCTTGAGCATTTCAAACAATGAGACTAGAAGCATACTTATTGCTATTTTTTTGTGATTTCTACCAACATGTTATCTTTGATATTAGCAATCTATCAGATTTGTACTGATAATTTGGTAATAATTGTGAGCAGAGAGAGTTCCTTGCACATGTTAAATCAATTCCAAAGGAGTAGGGCACTATGCAGCCAGTTACCAATCCCAGGGAAAGATTTGAATTACATGGGAGAATAGCAAAATCATCACAGTACCAGCCACCAGGAAACGAAGTCCAAGAGCTTCTGCCCACTGCATCGTGGTATCAGTCACCAAGAAAAACACAACATAGTCAAGCAATAGATGGAATAATGCTTTACTTACATAAAGAAGAAACAGATCAGGGTCAGCTCCAATAGTGCGCTTTGGTCCCCCAGGGACAACCAGTCTCTCCCAGTGGTTCACGCAGGACAGTTTGCCTACACACACCCTTCTTGTGCCTCAGTAGAAAGGACCCTGTCTCCTCTCTGCAAAAGACAGATATAACAGTGGGGTTGACCAGATGCCATATGACATACAAGCTTCTAGCTTCAAACGGCATTAATTGAGCCTGAAACAGGAAAGATAACTCCATCCAAAGTGATAAGCCTGGCTCAGGGCATGTGGGCTCTTTATCTCTTGTAAAGTAAGTGTTCCAAGCCCAAGGCCCATTTTCGAGCAGCCAGTTGTAGTAGATAGACTGCATGCACAAGACTGCCTTTCCCAGTTATATTACTGTGTCTTGAAAAAGTCCACATTGATATAATTGACACATAAATTCTAAATAATTCAAATATGGCCTACTATTTCTTCCCCTGAAAAAAAAAAAAATGAAATATTGCCATTTGCAGCAACAATGGATGGACCTAGAGATTATCATATTAAATGAATTAATGAATAATTAAATATCATATGATATCACTTATATTTGGAATCTAAAAAATGATACAAGTGAATTTATTTCCAAAATAGAAACAGACTCACAGACATAGAAAGCAAACTTATAGTTACCAAAGGGGTAAGAGAGGAGGAGGGATAAATTAGGAGTTTGGGATTAACAGATACACACTAATATATATAAAATAGATAAACAACAGGGATCTACTGTATAGCACAGGGAACTATACTCAATATCTTATAATAACCTATAATTTAAAAGAATCTGAAAAAAATGTATATATATATATGACTGAATCACTTTACTGTACACCAGAAACTAACACAACATTGTAAATCAACTATATTTAAATTAAAAAAAAAATAGGATCACTAAAAAAAAAGAAAAGAAAATGAGAAGTCCTTGCTCCCGTCATTATATCGCTACTCATCAGAAAAAATATATGTAGTTTTGGAAACGCCCACACAATATAAATATATATGAATGGCTAAAATTGAGAAATAGCTTAAGTCATTTGTTATTATTCAGTAGGATTAGTGTACATTTTCAATTTATGTTTGTTTTGTTTCTATGTAGTATTATAATATAAAAAAACAATTACCAGCAAAAACAGAACATAGAATATTTGTTTGCTGTAAATCTGAGAGACAAATGTTAAACAAGCTAGATTCAAAAACAAGTAATTCAAAAGTGAAAATATCAAGTAACGAAAGGCATTTAATCATTTGTAATCAGATAAAAATCCAGGTTGCCATAATGACAAATTAGAAAAAACATAATTGTAAACAAACCTACAAACATATAGTGTGTGTGTGCAACAATATAGGCTAGATCACCACAGCAAGAGAATGAAAAATAGAGTGATCAACAAGATACGCACACACACACACCTGGTAGCAGTTTGGTTTAGGGTTGTATGCCAAATTGAAGCTTTCAGGAACTCAAGAACTTTTCATCTGTTTGTTCTATCATCTCTAGGGTCTGCCTTTGTCCAGTGATTAAAGACGGCTCATCATTACTTTAGCATTCCAACCTGCAGATTGGGGAAAGAAGAATTGTATGCTTCTTTCTTTTTAAAACTGGGCCCCCAAGTTTCAAGCATCATTTGTGCTTATAACCCATTGGCCAGAACCTTGTCATATGGCCACACTTATTTCAAGAGAGGTTGGGGAATGAACAGTTGAGTTAGTCAGCCATGTGTCACTTAAATCTTTAGTTACTATTGAAGAAAGCAATAGAGGACTTTGGGAGGGCAATTAGCTGCCTGCGTATCTCTCTATATAATGGTCCCTCTTGCATGTTTTTACTTGGAGTGTTATATGGACACTATTTTTCTGAAGCATTAATCAATAAACCAAGAACCATTAAGAAGTTATACACTTGGACGAGGGGAAGATGGTGGAAGAGTAAGACGCGGAGATCACCTTCCTCCCCACAGATACACCAGAAATACATCTACACGTGGAACAACTCCTACAGAACACCTACTGAACGCTGGCAGAAGACCTCAGACCTCCCAAAAGGCAAGAAACTCCCCACGTACCTGGGTAGGGCAAAAGAAAAAAGAATAAACAGAGACAAAAGGGAGGGACCTGCGCCAGTGGGAGGGAGCTGTGAAGGAGGAAAGGTTTCCAAACACTAGGAAGCCCCTTCATGGGCAGAGACTGTGGGAGGCAGAGGGGGAAAGCTTCGGAGCCGCGGAGGAGAGCATAGCAACAGGGGTGCGGAGGGCAAAGTGGAGAGATTCCCGCACAGAGGATCAGGGTCGACCGGCACTCACCAGCCCGAGAGGCTTGTCTGCTCACCCGCCGGGCCGGGTGGGGCTGGGAGTTGAGACTCGGGCTTCGGTTGGAGTGCAGGGAGAGGACTGGGGTTGGCGGCGTGAACACAGCCTGCAGGGGGTTAGTGCTCCATGGCTGGCCGGGAGGGAGTCCGGGGAAAAGTGTGGACCTGCCGAAGAGGCAAGAGACTTTTTCTTACCTCTTTGTTCCTGGTGTGCGAGGAGAGGGGGTTAAGAACGCTGCTATAAAGGAGCCCCAGAGACGGGCGCGAGCCGCGGCTAAAAGCGCGGACCCCAGACACAGGCATGAGACGCTAAGGCTGCTGCTGCCGCCACCAACAACCCTGTGTGTGAGCACAGGTCACTATCCACACCCCTCTTCTGGGGAGCCTGTGCAGCCCGCCACTGCCAGGGTCCCAGGATCCAGGGACAACTTACCCGGAAGAACGCACGGCACGCCTCAGGCTAGTGCAACGTCACGCCGGCCTCTGTAGCCGCAGGCCCGCCCCGCACTCCATGCCCCTCCCTCCCCACGGCCTGAGTGAGCCAGAGGCCCCGAATCAGCGGCTCCTTTAACCCTGTCCTGTCTGAGCGAAGAACAGACGCCCTCCGGCGACCTACATGCAGAGGCGGGGCCAACCCAAAGCTGAGACCCTAGGAGCTGCGAGAACAAAGAAGAGAAAGGGAAATCTCTCCCAGCAGCCTCAGAAGCAGCGGATTAAAGCTCCACAATCAACTTGATATAACCTGCATCTGTGGAATACCTGAATAGACAACCAATCATCCCAAATTAAGGAAGTGGACTTTAGGAGCAAGATCTATGATTTTTCCCCTTTTCCTCTTTTTGTGAGTGTGTATGTGTATGCTTCTGTGTGAGATTTTGTCTGTATAGCTTTGCTTCTACCATTTGTCCTAGGGTTCTATCCGTCCGGTGTTTTTTTGTTTGTTTTTAATTTTTTTCTTAATAATTATTTTTTATTTTAATAACTTTATTTTATTTTACTTTATCTTCTTTCTTTTTCTTTTTCCCTTCCTTCCCTCCCTCCTTCCTTCCTTCCTCGCTCCCTCCCTCCTTTCTTTCTTTCTTTCTTCCTTTCTTTTTTCTAATTCTACTAATTCTTTCTTTCTACTTTTTCTCCCTTTATACTGAGCCATGTGAATGAAAGGCTCTTGGTGCTGCAGCCAGGAGTTAGTGCTGTGCCTCTGAGGTGGGAGAGCCAACTTCAGGACACTGATCCACAAGAGACCTCGCAGCTCCACATATTATCAAATGGTGAAAATCTCCCAGAGATTTCCATCTCAACACCAGCACCCAGCTTGACTCAACGACCAGCAAGCTACAGTGCTGGACACCCTATGCTAAACAACTAGCAAAACAGGAATACAACCCCACCAATTAGCAGAGAGGCTGCCTAAAATAATAATAAGTCCACAGACGCCCCAAAACACACCACCAGACGTGGACCTGCCCACCAGAAAGACAGAATCCAGCCTCATCCACCAGAACACTGGCACTAGTCCCCTCCACCAGGAAGACTACACAACCCACTGAACCAACCTTAGCCACTGGGGACAGACACCAAAAACAATAGGAACTACGAACCTGCAGCCTGCAAAAAGGAAACCCCAAACACAGTAAGATAAGGAAAATGAGAAGACAGAAAAACACACAGCAGATGAAGGAGCAAGATAAAAACCCACCAGACCTAACAAATGAAGAGGAAATAGGCAGTCTACCTGAAAAATAATTCAGAATAATGATAGTAAAGATGATCCAAAATGTTGGAAATAGAATAGACAAAATGCAAGAAACATTTAACAAGGATCTAGAAGAACTAAAGATGAAACAAGCAATGATGAACAACACAATAAATTAAATTAAAAATGCTCTAGATGGGATCAATAGCAGAATAACTGAGGCAGAAGAACAGATAAGTGTCCTGGAAGATAAAATAGTGGTAATAACTACTGCAGAACAGAATAAAGAAAAAAGAATGAAGAGAACTGAGGACAGTCTCAGAGACCTCTGGGACAATTTTAATGCACCAACATTCGAATTATAGGGGTTCCAGAAGAAGAAGAGAAAAGGAAAGGGACTGAGAAAATATTTGAAGAGATTATCATTGAAAACGTCCCTAATATGGGAAAGGAAATAGTTAATCAAGTCCCAGAAGCACAAAGAGTCCCATACAGGATAAATCCAAGGAGAAATATGCCAAGACATATATTAATCAAACTGTCAAAAATTAAATACAAAGAAAACTTATTACAAGCAGCAAGGGAAAAACAACAAATAACACACAAGGGAATCCCCATAAAGTTAACAGCTGATCTTTCAGCAGAAACTCTGCAAGCCAGAAGGGACTGGCAGGACATATTTAAAGTGATGAAGGAGAAAAACCTGCAACCAAGATTACTCTACCCAGCAAGGATCTCATTCAGATTTGATGGAGAAATTAAAACCTTTACAGACAAGCAAAACCTGAGAGAGTTCAGCACCACCAAACCAGCTTTACAAAAAATGCTAAAGGAACTTTTCTACGCAAGAAACACAAGAGAAGGAAAAGACCTACAATAACGAACCCAAAACAATTAAGAAAATGGGAATAGGAACATACATATCGACAATTACCTTAAATGTAAATGGACTAAATGCTCCCACCAAAAGACACAGATAGGCTGAATGGATACAAAAACAGGACCCATATATATGCTGTCTACAAGAGACCCACATCAGACCTAGAGACACATACAGACTGAAATTGAGTGGATGGAAAAAGATATTCCATACAAATGGAAAACAAAAGAAAGCTGGAGTAGCAATTCTTATATCAAACAAAATAGACTTTAAAATAATGACTATTAGAAGAGACAAAGAAGGACACTACATAATGATCAAGGGATCGATCCAAGAAGAATATATAACAATTGTAAATATTTATGCACCCAACATAGGAGCACCTCAATACATAAGGCAAATACTAACAGCCATAAAAGGAGAAATTGACAGTAACACATTCATAGTAGGGGACTTTAACACCCCACTTTCACCACTTTCACTAATGGACAGAGCATCCAAAATGAAAATAAATAAGGAAACACAAGCTTTAAATGATACATTAAACAAGATGGACTTAATTGATATTTATAGGACATTCCATCCAAAAACAACAGAATACACATTTTTCTCAAGTGCTCATGGAACATTCTCCAGGATAGATCATGTCTTGAGTCACAAATCAAGCCTTGGTAAATTTAAGAAAATTGAAACTTAGCAAACTATCTTTTCCGACAACAACACTATGAGACTAGATATCAATTACAGGAAAAGATCTGTAAAAAATACAAACACATGGAGGCTAAACAATACACTTCTTAATAACGAAGTGATGACTGAAGAAATCAATGAGGAAATCAAAAAATACCTAGAAAAATATGACAATAGAGACATGATGACCCAAAACCTATGGGATGCAGCAAAAGCAGTTCTAAAAGGGAAGTTTATAGCAATACAGTCCTACCTTAAAAAACAGGAAACATCTCGAATAAACAACCTAACCTTGCACCTAAAGCAATTAGAGAAAAAAGAACAAAAAAAACCCCAAAGTTAGCAGATGGAAGGAAATCATAAAGATCAGAAATAAATGAAAAAGAAATGAAGGAAATGATAGCAAAGATCAATAAAAATAAAAGCTGGTTCTTTGAGAAGATAAAGAAAATTGATAAACCCTTAGCCAGACTCATCAAGAAAAAAAGGGAGAAGACTCACATCAATAGAATTAGTAATGAAAAAGAAGTAACAACTGACACTGCAGAAATACAAAAGATCATGAGAGATTACTACAAGCAACTATATGCCAATAAAATGGACAACCTGGAAGAGATGGACAAATTCTTAGAAATGCACAACCTGCCAGGACTGAATCAGGAAGAAAAAGAAAATATGAACAGACCAATCACAAGCACTGAAATTGAAACTGTCATTAAAAATCTTCCAACAAACAAAAGCCCAGGACCAGACGGCTTCACAGGCGAATTTTATCAAACATTTAGAGAAGAGCTAACACCTATCCTTCTCAAGCTCTTCCAAAATATAGCAGAGGGAGGAACACTCCCAAACTCATTCTACAAGGCCACCATCACCTTGATACCAAAACCAGACAATGATGTCACAAAGAAAGAAAACTACAGGCCAATATCACTGATGAACATAGATGCAAAAATCCTCAACAAAATACTAGCAAACAGAATCTAACAGCACATTAAAAGGATCATACACCATGATCAAGTGGGGTTTACCCCAGGAATGCAAGGATTCTTCAATATATGCAAATTAATCAATGTGATAAACCATATTAACAAATTGAAGGAGAAAAACCATATGATCATCTCAATAGATGCAGAGAAATCTTTCAACAAAATTCAACACCCATTTATGATAAAAACCCTGCAGAAAGTAGGCATAGAGAGAACTTTCCTCAACATAATAAAGGCCATATATGACAAACCCACAGCCAACATCATCCTCAATGGTGAAAAACTGAAAACATTTCCACTAAGATCAGGAACAAGACAAGGTTGCCCACTCTCACCACTCTTATTCAACATAGTTTTGGAAGTTTTAGCCACAGCAATCAGAAAAGAAAAGGAAATAAAAGGAATCCAAATCAGAAAAGAAGACGTAAAGCTGTCACTGTTTGCAGATGACATGATACTATACATAGAGAATCCTAAAGATGCTACCAGAAAACTACTAGAGGTAATCAATGAATTGGGTAAAGTAGCAGGATACAAAATTAATGCACAGAAATCTCTGGCATTCCTATACACTAATGATGAAAAATCTGAAAGTGAAATCAAGAAAACACTCCCATTTACCACTGCAACAAAAAGAATAAAATATCTAGGAATAAACCTACCTAAGGAGACAAAAGACCTGTATGCAGAAAATTATAAGACACTGATGAAAGAAATTAAAGATGATACAAATAGATGGAGAGATATACCATGTTCTTGGATTGGAAGAATCAACATTGTGAAAATGACTCTACTACCCAAAGCAATCTACAGATTCAATGCAATCCCTATCAAACTACCACTGGCATTTTTCACAGAACTAGAACAAAAAATTTCACAATTTGTACAGAAACACAAAAGACCCCGAATAGCCAAAGCAATCTTGAGAACGAAAAATGGAGCTGGAGGAATCAGGCTCTCTGACTTCAGACTATACTACAAAGCTACAGTAATCAAGACAGTATGGTAGTGGCACAAAAACAGAAAGATAGATCAATGGAAGAGGATAGAAAGCCCAGAGATAAACCCACGCACATATGGTCATCTTATGTTTGATAAAGGAGGCAAGAATGTACAGTGCAGAAAGGACAGCCTCTTCAATAAGTGGTGCTGTGTAAACTGGACAGGTACATGTAAAAGTAAGAGATGAGATCACTCCCTAACACCATACACAAAAATACGCTCAAAATGGATTAAAGACCTAAATGTAAGGCCAGAAACTATCAAACTCTTAGAGGAAAACATAGGCAGAACACTCTAGGACATAAATTACAGCAAGATCCTTTTTGACCCATCTCCTAGAGAAATGGAAATAAAAACAGAAATAAACAAATGGGACCTAATGAAACTTCCTTTTGCACAGCAAAGGAAACCATAAACAAGACCAAAAGACAACCCTTCGAATGGGAGAAAATATTTGCAAATGAAGCAACTGACAAAGGATTAATCTCCAAAATTTATAAGCAGCTCATGCAGCTCAATAACAAAAAAACAAAAAACCAATCCAAAAATGGGCAGAAGACCTAAATAGACATTTCTCTAAAGAAGATATACAGTCTGCCAACAAACACATGAAAGAATGCTCAACATCATTAATCATTAGAGAAATGCAAATCAAAACTACAATGAGATATCATCTCACCCCAGTCAGAATGGCCATCATCAAAAAATCTAGAAGCAATAAATGCTGGAGAGGGTGTGGAGAAAAGGGTATGCACTGCTGGTGGGAATGTGAATTGGTACAGCCACTATGGAGAACAGTATGGAGGTTCCTTAAAATCTACAAATAGAACTACCATATGACCCAGCAATCCCACTACTGGGCATATACCCTGAGAAAACCATAATTCAAAAAGAGTCATGTACCAAAATATTCATTGCAGCTCTATTTACAATAGCCCAGAGATGGAAACAGCCTAAGTGTCCAACAACAGATGAATGGATAAAGAAGATGTGGCACGTGTATACAATGGAATATTACTCAGCCATAAAAAGAAACGAAACTGAGCTATTTGTAATGAGGTGGATAATCCTAGAGTCTGTCATACAGAGTGAAGTAAGTCAGAAAGTGAAAGACAAATACCGTATGCTAACATATATATATGGAATTTAAGAAAAAAATATGTCATGAACAACCTAGGGGTAAGACAGGAATAAAGACACAGACCTACTAGAGAATGGACTTGAGGATATGGGGAGGAGGAAGGGTAAGCTGTGACAAAGCGAGAGAGAGGCATGGACATATATACACTACCAAACGTAAGGTAGATAGCTAGTGGGAAGCAGCCTCATAGCACAGGGAGATCAGCTCGGTGCTTTGTGACCGCCTGGAGGGGTGGGATAGGGAGGGTGGGAGGGAGGGAGACGCAAGAGGGAAGATATATGGGAACATATGTATATGTATAACTGATTCACTTTGTTATAAAGCAGAAACTAACACACCATTGTACTCCAATAAAAGCAATTGTACTCCAATAAAGATGTAAAATAAATTAATAAATAATAAATAAATGAAGCATTATTCTTTTCTAATCAAACTTTAATTTTAAGGGGCTTCCCTGTTGGTGCAGTGGTTGAGAATCTGCCTGCTAATGCAGGGGACACGGGTTCGAGCCCTGGTCTGGGAGGAGCCCACATGCCGCGGAACTACTAGGCCTGTGAGCCACAACTACTGAACCTGCGCGTTTGGAGCCTGTGCTCCACAGCAAGAGAGGCCGTGATAGTGAGAGGTCCGTGCACCGTGATGAAGAGTGGCCCCCACTTGCCACAACTAGAGAAAGCCCTCGCACAGAAATGAAGACACAACAAAGCAAAAAAATTAATTAATAAACTCCTACCCCCAGCATCTAAAAAAAAAGTTCAAAATCCTGTTTAAAAAAAAAAAGTTTAATTTTAAAACAGTAAAAATATTTATGCTCTAATTAGGTATAAATACACTACTCAGAAAAATGCATTAAAAAAATAGAATGATTTTCCTAAAGTTGGGGCCGTTATTCAAAAGTCATCCTTTCACTCAATTATTGTAATCCTAAATCTCTTTTGAGTCTTATTTGACTGAATTCTTAATATGTTGAAACCTGAAATTTCTAAGCAGCTGAAGCATGGTTGCTTCTGAGTTTTTCAATAATGCCAGTATAAAGTGCTTCTCATCAGAGCTCATAAGACTTTATCAGTGCTAATCTACCATTTTTTCCTGATGCTTCCAGACCACTGAAAGCTCCTAATTTGCAATAATTAACCTCCTGAGAACAGCATTTCTCATTTATACTAGGGAGCAGACACGTCTCTCTCTATGTTCAGTTTGCAACCTCACAGATAGGTTAATTTTGGTCTGTATTTCAGGAATCAGGTAAATTATGCAGTAAAAAACACTGAGGGGTTTTGTAGTAAAAGCGAAAATTATATGGATAGCACATGTCATGTGGAAAGGCAGTTTACTGTGGAGGTGAAGAGCAGATGCCTTGGTGTTGTACCCGATTCTACTTAATGGCTTATGTGATGTTAAGAAAGTTATATAATCTTTCTTGCCTCAGTTTCTCTATTAACAACCTCATAAGATTGTTATGAGAACTAAAGCAGTTAATATCTATAAGGTCCTTAGAACTGCATCTGGAACACAGGCATAGTAAGCTTTATATAATAGTTGCTATCATTACAACAAAAAATTTTTGTTCTGAAACTGGATATATGGAAAATTGGTATGCAGGAAAAAGAAGTAAGCAATTAACATAATAACTGAATAAATTATTTCTCAATATATGAAGCCTTCTTTGAAAGAGAGAAACAAAGTTGATGGAGAGGGTCAGGAACAAGGAGAGAAAAAAGTGTTTCTTACTCATTTCCTTAAAGAGAGCATAGAATACCTAGCATGCTTTAATATGAATGTGAAGGTGCTTCATGTTTTCATTAAAATTGTCCCTCCCTCTAGTTAGAACAAATTTTTGAATAGGTATAATTGGCATAAAAATATCAAATGATACATATATATTATGATATATGATATATATCATTGATTATATTTAATTTGTAGTAAATATATATGTTATAATCAATGATATAATCACTATTTCTTTGAAGTGTAGATTTCACTAAGTTTAAAACAAAGATACGTCAACTAATATGATACATTTATAACTTTTTTCCAGCTTTATTGAGATATAGTTGATATGACATTGTATAACTTTAAAGTATACAACATGATAATTTATTTGATACACTTATCTATCACAAAATGATTACCACTGTAGGGTTAGTTAACAAATCCATTACCTGACATAATTACTATTTCTTTTTCGCTTAAGATTTACTCTATAGCAACTTTCAAGTATATAATACAGTATTGTTAACTATAGTCGCCATTCTGTGCACTAGATCCCCACAACTTATCTTAAAACTGGAAGTTTATACCCTTTGACTGACACTCTCCATTTCTCTCACCCCCCAGCTCCTGGCAAACACAATTCTACTGCTTCTATGAATTTGACTTTTTTTCTGCATATTAAGTACCTTCTCAGAAGAATAGTCTTTAAAGAAGACCTGGAATGACTGAGTAGAATGTATAAGTATATAAAATACAGACTTAGATGAAGAATTTACAACAAAGGCGTTGGAATGATGGTTGTAGATTCATCCTTTCATCGTATATATTTTAAGTGCCTATTATATTCCATTTATATGCTCAGGATTTAGCAGTGAACAAGAGAAGATTGTGCTAGAGGAACCTATAACCTAGAAAAGGGAATCCAAATTTTCCAGGGAAATGGAAAGGGGAAGAGGTGTCCACTAAAGTAGGTAATTATGCATGTATGCTTAAATTTTGATTAATGCGTAAATAAGTTAAACCAATAATTCAAGAAAAATTTGTATTGAGTGCCTATTATTTGCCAGGCACTGCTCTAGGTACTAGTAGGGAATACTGCAATGAATAAACCAAAGTTGCTCCCTTAATGGAATGATCAATTACTGAGGAACATAGACAATAAAACATATAAATGTGTAAGTACATAATGTGGTTGATAGTTTTAAGGACATTTACAGTAATGCAGCAGGATGAGAATAAAAGGCAGGAGTAGGGGTGGAAGAGAGTAGACTTTCTATGTCACATAGGATGACTGGGGAAAGCCTTTCTAAAATGGTGATAAATGTGCAGAGATATACAGGAACTGAAAGATGAAAGATAGATGGAAGAAGAACATTGCAGTTAAAAAAATAATACAAAGGCCCTAAGCATGGCCTTGGTAGACTGGCCCAACATAATTTTTTATCAATGTCCCATCATATCACACTGTGCAGTGTATATCCAGAAATACTGGATTTATATTTTTGTCCATGTTCTTGTCTTTGTATCCTTTTTCAGGTTCTTCTTCCTATCTGAAATAGTCTTCCTCCAGTCCCGAAACTATTTACTACAGGAATCCTTCTTAGAATTCAATCAAGATAATGATATACAAAATACATTGAGACATTTCCCTTACTAAATAAATTCCTTAAGATACAATTATGTTTTATTTATGTTTACATCCATGGTATACCCATGGTGTACTCCAGTATCTTTAGTATACAAGGCACCTGGCACAAAGTAGATGCTTAATTTAGCACTGACCAAAACAGTATCCTAACATCATGCTATCAAAAACTATATATTTTTAATTATAAAATTAAAACACATTAATGTTCAATATAATTCTTTATAATAATAATATCTAAGAACTACTGAATGCTTGCTATATTCTAATTCAGTGTTTTATATTCTTTATATACATTTGCTTTTTCAAAATAAAAATTTCAAAATAAAAGAAAAAATTGAAAAGAAAGAAGACACTTGTTCTATGGCACAGTAAGAAAGAAACAAGAAAAGAAGAGGGCTTCCCTGGTGGCGCAGTGGTTGAGAGTCCGCCTGCCGATGCAGGGGACACGGGTTCGTGCCCCGGTCCGGGAATATCCCACATGCTGTGGAGCGGCTGGGCCTGTGAGCCATGGCCGCTGAGCCTGCGCGTCTGGAGCCTGTGCTCCGCAATGGGAGAGGCCACAACAGTGAGAGGCCCGTGTACCGCAAAAAAAAAAAAAAAAAAGAGAGAGAGAAATACTAAAGCTCAAACTTTAATCAACAAAACTTCTGTCTGTCAAACTTTAATCAACAAAACTTCTGTCTGTAACTGCACAAAATTTTCAATCAGGGACTTAGTACTTCATAAACATACTAAATTAGCAATGAGATGAATGTATGTCTGAAAACAAAATAATGCATCATTTTGCTGTGAGAGTTTACACAGCTTCAAAGAGCAGATGTTTTGGTTCTACCAAACTGTAGTTGACAAATTTGCTAGCAGTGGGAGTGGAAAATTAGTTTTCATTTTTAGAAATTATTTACAGACCTTTGCTATTTATCACATTGATTAAAAGCTGTCATTTGCAGCATTTATAGTCTTGAAGTACATGTCAAAATGGTTTCTAGCTAATTCAAATGCTCTTCTGAAAAGGCATATTAAACCAAACCAGGGTATATATTTTTCTTTTCTTAGGCAATACATCAAATCTATGCAGTAAGATACATTCTAATATAGTATTGAGAATTTCACTGATTAAATTTGGAACGATTCTTATCTGTCACTTACAAACTTGGAAAGATCTTTAGAACCAAAGATAAATATGAATAGGTAAGAAATGCTGCATTGAAGTGTCATGATAAAATGTCTGCAATTTCCATAAAAGCAACAATATCTCAAACCCATTTATCCCAAGAGAACAAATTTTCATTTCAGAAAAAACAAGATCATTTATTGAAGCTTGTGAATTGGTAGCTGAATTTCCACGAGGATTTCTCATGATCGGGAGTTTCTTAAATGGATACTGGAAAAAAACAGGAAGGAAAGGCTCCACTCCCCTCAATCATTTAGTCTCAGGATTTGCAATGAGTTGACTCATGCCTGCACTCTTATTGTAGGTTGAAATTATCGAACACATTGTATATTTTCAAAGTCTAACTTTGATTAAATAGCTCTTATTTTGAAGAAGGATTTTGTGTTTAGATACTTTTTGATAAATTCCTAAATAATAATTGCTTTTGACTAGTTGTTTAAGAATTTCAACATACTTAGTATGATCAGTTTGCGTTGTGTAGTAACAGTACTTTATGTAGTATATTATCATATAGCACATGTGTGCTATTATATACATATATATACAATATATATTATTGTATAGAATATGTATTTTTTTCTCATGGTTTTATTTTTCACTCAGTGTAGATTGCATTGCTCCTAAGAACTAAGAAGCAATGATCAAGTTCAGTTTCTTACAATTGCAGGTATTCAGTAAATGAGTGCTGATTGGCTTCGTTAATGAAGAGTGTGTCCTGAGTGAATAAATCTTTATATGTGTATTTTTTATGTGTTAGCTAAATCAAACTCAAATGTAAAAAGAATGACTGTAAATGATACAGAAACATTAACTGAAAGATCAAAGCTGTAAAATGAGGTGGAAGGGGAAATGATATGAGTATTGGACTGGTTCCCCAAGAAGTTAGACTTGTGATTGTGTTATTGGTTATTTTAAGTATGAATATATTGGATCAAACTTTCCTTTTATTTCTTCTCTTTTTCTTGCCTTAAAAAATAACTCTACATATCTCAAAAATTTATTGGCATTTAATAGTTTATAAAGATGTTGAAATAAAGTTGAAACACATCTTCCTTAAACTTTGGTCAACAAGGCTAATAGGGTTCATCCCTGTTCTTCCTCTCTCATTGTCTTTCACTGTAGAACATGTGGCTTTCAAAATATGGAAAAGACAATGAATATATATTTGTGTAAAGTAGTATTAAAATTAGATATTACATAATATATGTAAACATTTAAAATATGTTTTAAATCTACATAGAAATATAATGGATGTTAATATTATAATGAAATCTTAATCTCAAATCAGGGAATATTATTAAGGACAACATTTTTATTGTGAAATGATGGATTACTATAGATTAGCCCTGATATATACAAATGTGTACATAGGTATAGTATATATGTGTGTGCGTATATGTGGGTGTGTGTGCTTGTGTGTGTATAATCTTGTTAAAATATTCGGGCTTGTGATTTGGAGGAGGTTTCAAAGTAGTGGTTCTGCTTTGGATTGAAGACTGTCAGCAGGTGGACTGTATACGATTGGATATCCACTTTGTTTGCATATAATATAATGAACAGTATATTATTTTTTGTCATTTTCCTTCAGAAAGATACATATACTTATTTTTTAATACTAACCTATTTAATACTAACTTAATTTTAATACTAACCTATTTTTTTTAATACTAATCTGCCTCATGATATTCGAAACAACATTCACTAAAAGACAATATTACATACTTGGTACAAGCTGATTGAAAACAGCTTGCTTGTTTAGTCAAATAATTAGTCTAAGAATTAGGCTAAGCAAATAAATGAATGCAAAGAGCCAAATCTAGCATATCAATTAAGCTCTGACTCTTAGGAAATTAATATCCGTGAGTAATGCTGAGTCCAGGGACACAGTCATGTCTATAGATATCTTTAAGATAGATGCACACATGTGAACTGCATAAACGTGCTCATGTGAGTTCTTGGCTTTTTCGCTATAATTTTTCTACTTATTTGTTCTCCCTGGGAGATAGGGAAAGCAATGCTCTCTTCTTCCCTATGCTATTTTTCTAATGTCCTTATAAATAAACTTGTTTATTAATAGCCTCTTTACACCATTGGCCAGCAGAGTAGGAAGATGACAAGTATATATACGTTGCCATCAAGGGTACTTCTTCCTTTTAACTCTATATACTGGTGTCTTTCCTTTAGTCAGAGGCAACATTGTGACCACTACAAAGAAATACAGGGCTTCCCTGGTGGCGCAGTG
Organism: Globicephala melas; assembly: GCF_963455315.2. Classification (NCBI taxonomy): domain Eukaryota; kingdom Metazoa; phylum Chordata; class Mammalia; order Artiodactyla; family Delphinidae; genus Globicephala; species Globicephala melas. The sequence goes on along the minus strand of NC_083318.1, from coordinate 59,017,933 downwards.
GTTGAGAGTCCGCCTGCCGAAGCAGGGGACACAGGTTCGTGCCCCAGTCCGGGAAGATCCCACATGCCGTGGAGTGGCTGGGCCTGTGAGCCATGGCAGCTGACCCTGCACGTCCGGAGCCTGTGCTCCACAATGGGAGAGGCCACCACAGTGAGAGGCCCACATACCGCAAAAAAAAAAAAAAAAGAAATACACAGAGAAACCAGACCCTTTCAGCATATAATGGAGGAATTTGTTATGTAAAAGCAAGAAAGAGCCTGTTTATATGGATGATAATAAACCAAATCAGAAAGCCATCTTTATGATCGTGATTGATATAGCTACCCAGAGTGTAAGCCACTGCACAGACATATAAGATAGGCAAAATCAGAGTTATCCATCAAAACTGAAAATTTTTCTTGAATATACTCCTACCCTACAGGCCATCATCACTACCATAATGAAACCCAAGTTATTTTACCTATATTTTCAAGATAGATAGATGCTAGATTGAGACATATACTTGCATTTTGTGTTATGTAAGATTTACTGATTAATTCATTTAACAAATAATTAATTTACTTATTTTATGTAAGGCACTTTTCCAGGCACTGGGTGTTCAGCTGTAGATAAGATAAAGTTCTTACTTTCATAAAGAAAATATTTTAGTGGGACAAATATCTACCTGATTATTGATATAACATGCTGGGGAGGGGAGACCAATTTAGTTACAATGTCCAAAGACTATCTCACAGGACAGGTGACATTTGCATATATACCTGAAAGAATATATGGAATAATCCTTGTGATTTAATAAGTGAAGAGTATGATAGCTATTCTCCTATATATGGCCATGAACTAGATGAACATCTAGTGTGCATGTCCTTGAATTGACTCTAGGCTGGCCTATGACTCCATTAACCAACTGAACACAGTAACAATGATAATCCTGGCACTAGCTTTTCAGAAACCTTGTAGCTTTCTCTTTCTCTCCCTTTGAATGCTTGTCACTGGAAGCACTGAGCTGCCATGTGAGAAGTTCTTTGATCTTGCTGGAGAGACCACATGGAAAGACAATGTGTATAGGCCACGTGGAGAAGAGAAGTCCTAGACTACGTGAGGAGGGAGTGAATGAGGTGCAACTATCCTACCATCCCATCACCTTTAAGCCCAAAGATGGCTCAGGACTTTGCCAACATCCAGAGCTGGTAACATGTGCATTTGACCTGTGCAGTCCCACCAGGCCTGGTGCTCAGAAGGGCCTGCATTTAGATGAGTGCTACACTTGGTTAACTGCCCTGCTGCTGCTGTTATTAAATTCTTAACTTTTTAACCCTCATTTTCACAGCTGACTTCTATTGTCTGAGACACCAAGTGAAACCAGCAGAAGGGCTGCAGAGCTGAATCCAGTCAACCCACAGAACTCTGAGACACAAGATGCTTTTTCTTTTAAACCACTAGGTTTAACACATCAGGGAAGTATAGCCAAAAATATGATGATCTTTGGAAAAAATAAACTTTTGACAATAGTTCCTTATTCTCAGTACTGTGTAGACCATGTTGCAAGCCTGCAGATTGGACATGATTTTACTGAACCAAACTTGGGTCTACTCACCTGTGCATGGTAAAGCCAATCTACTGACACCGGGTTGTGATGAAGGAAAGGACAGTGTTTATCACAAGGTGCCAAGCAAGGAGAATGGCAGCTTATGCTCAAAAGACCTGAACTCCCCAATGGCTTTCAGGGAAGGAGCTTTAAAGTCAGTGTGAGGGGATTGCAGAGTGTGTGATCAGCTCATGCACAGTTCTCAGACTGGTTGGTATCAAGGTGAAGTTTCAAGCATCATCAACCTTCTGGTTTCAACCGGTCTAAGGTCTATGTTCTTGTGATCAGCAGTTTTCATCTGGGGATATTCTGCTTCCTGTAGAAACAACTTAGGAATGTGTGTTAGGCCTTTTTCTGTATCTTTAAAGGAACTGTGAGTTCAGTGATTCTGCTATGTGGCAGATTTATAGCCTAAATTTTTACCAGTTTCCCAGCCCAACAGCTATTCTTTGTTTCTACATCTTCACATTTCCTTATCATTAACTCTTGAGTCAAACTTTTGAGACTGAAGGGAGGACTGGGAGACTAAAACAAGAGCCTTTTTCTTCAAAGGACAAGGACACAGGAGTTTGTATGTGGTTTCAATCCCTCCATTTTTTTTTTTTTTTTTTTTTTTTTTTGCGTTACGTGGGGCTCTCATTGTTGTGGCCTCTCCCACCGCGGAGCACAGGCTCAGCGGCCATGGCTTATGGGCCCAGCCGCTCCGCGGCATGTGGGATCCTCCCGGACCGGGGCACGAACCCGCGTCCCCTGCAGCGGCAGGCGGACTCTCAACCACTACGCCACCAGGGAACTCCCCCTCCATTTCTTTGATACTCCTCAGTCTTGAGGGGAACATGTTCAGGAAAAGAAAGGGAGTAAAGTTTTGGATACAGAGGTTAATCATAAACTCAGCAGAAGAACTCAGTTTTAGGGAGACTTGGTTTCAGTGATAAGGAGTGAAGGGTTCTTACCAAATTGACCTTTTAGAATTAAAACATACAATACCTTTCAAAGTGTGGGAATGGAGCTATAAAGGTATTAAGGCCTCAGTTTTATAGTGTCAGAGTTAAGGCATCATAATCTAGGATGCCAGTAAAAGAATTTACTGTCCAAAGTCTATGCTAAGTTATAAATTTACTAAAACATCTGTGATTCTTTTTTCCTAATGCAAAAATTGGCATACAGTCAGAATTCACTAGTGCTGACAGAGGGACTGTATCATGTTAATTAATCTGGATTGTTTCAGATTCCCTCACGAAGCAGGAACAGGTGATCGTATTATTTATCAAAATTCAATCTAGCCCTAAATACCAAAATCTTTCATAAGAGGTAGAATGTTCCATGGTCACCTTCCCTTCCTAATTAATTTATTATTTGCTACATATATCTCAACCTCTTCTTTATTATCACATGAAGTTGGATTATTGAAAATATTCTTAGATTTGTTAAGTCTTTCAAAAGAATTTATGTTTCCTTTTACTCTACTGCCAAATGACTTGATCTTTGTCATCATTTTTGGAGGACACCTCATTTATATTTCTGCCAAATAAACCTGTCCACCTATAGAAATCATGAGAGAATCTTTTATATCTTGTCAACAGCATTGTAGTACACAGTGAACTTTTTATGTTCAATGCATTTTGATTAAACAAATGCTCAACTCATGAGTTGCAGCATTTCTATTCCGAGATACATCATCCTATATATTATTGTAAAAATTTCACCTCTCCTCCATCTGCTCTAGTAATAGCATTCTTTAAAGATGATTAAACATTTTTTAATTATTTATTTTAAAACTTATTCTTTGGTATTTTCAACACCATCACACTGACTATTAATTCAGAACAGACTGTGAGAACTCTCTAATAAAAAATTATGTTAACATATTTGAGCTTCATTTTACTCAAATGTAAAGTGAAGATAAACATATATCTTTTTATGTCTGGAGAAGGATATGCATCCCTAGAGTTCTCATAAAAATTTAAATTCGCCTTACTTTCAAAGTTCAAATGACTTTGTAGGGGAGGAAAACTTTTCCCTTCTTTCATTCTAGGTTTTTTGGATGGTCTAATAATTAAACTGACATAAGACAGTTTAATGGGAGAAAAACAAATTTCATTTCATATGTATGAGAGTCCCATTAAAAATATAAGACTCAAAGAAGTAACCAAAGCAAGCAGCTTTTATACCTTTTAGACAAAGAAACAATTATTTGTGAAGAATTGACAAGACAAAGAAATTTGGGCTTGAGGTAGTAAATTAATGTGGAAATAAGAAGGTGTGTTTATATAGCCTTTTTGGCCCTAAATTCCCTATCTCTGGTGATAAGGATGTCTCTTCCTCCTGGTACAAGGAGGGACCTTTCACATGGGAGATTTATTTACTGCTTTCAGGGAGACAGTACAAAGACAGAAGGGTCTTTGTACTGGCTGTTTCTCAAGTAACTTTAATTCAAAATAATCAGTATGCTGGGACTTTCCTGGCAGTCCAGAGGTTAAGATTCCATGCTTCCACTGCAGGAGACACAGGTTTAATCCCAGGTCAGGGAAGTAAGATCCTGCAAGCTGAGCAGGGCAGCAAAAAAAAAAAAAAAAAAAAATTCAGTATGCCATAGTAGCATAATTTGAGGTGACATATTTGTTCCCCTTCAACTTCTTAGCACACTCTAAATAAATCTGTACTCCTCCAGGGCTCTAGAGTCCCAGTTATGTGACCTCACTAGCCCTCTTGTCTCCCCTCCTCCCACTGCCTTCCTCACTCGCTGCACTACAGGCAGACTGACTTGCCAAGGTTGGAAAATACTCCCATTCTTGTTCTAGCCCCAGATGCCTCCCACATGTTCTTCCATCTGTCTGGAAGACACTTTGCCCAAAGCTTTGCATTGCCTTACTCTGATTCTTTACTTCAGTCTTTCTTTATATTTCACTCCCCCAGAAATCTTGTCCTGAACACCTACTTGATCCTCCCATATGTGTCTACTTACCCAGGTTTATCACTCATATCACACCTTAAAATTTGAATTTATATGTATTTTACTCATTTACTGTCTCTGTCTTTCACTAGGAAGTAAGGACCGAGATTTTATTTTATTATTATTATTTTAAATAAATTTATTTATGTACTTTTGGCTGCGTTGGGTCTTTGTTGCTATGTGCAGGCTTTCTCTAGTTGCGGCGAGTGGGGCCTTCTGTTCATTGCAGAGCACAGGCTCTAGGTGTGCGGGCTTCTGTAGTTGTGGCTCGCGGGCTCTAGAGCGCAGGCTCAGTAGTTGTGGTGCACGGGCTTAGTTGCTCTGCAGCATGTGGGATCTTCCCGGACCAGGGCCCGAACCCATGTGCCATGCATTGGTAGGCAGATTCTTAACCACTGTGCCACCAGAGAAGTCCCTGGGATTTTATTTTAACCATTGCTGAACTCATAGCATCTAAAACTAAGGATGAATGCATACTTGTCAGATGGAGAAATAAAATAGAGGAGTGCATGGTTACTTAGTTCCATGGTTCTTCCAAGTTGATTGCCTGCATGACTTCAATTCGTCTCCTCTCCATGTATCCATTTCCTTTGCCATGTAACTTGGCAACACCGTTTGGCATGTTCTGCTGCATTCCTAGACTCTGGGCTCAGCTTTGTGACTTTAGTGACCAGCAGGATGTTAGCAAATGCAGAGGCAAGAGGAGGCACTTGCCTATTTCTGCTTGCAGTCTTATTCCTCAGACTTTATTATGAGAACAGACTCATTTGGACTAACCTGTGGGATGTATGATGTGGAGCAGAGATGAGCCCTCTGTCATCTCAGTTGAAATCACTCTAAATGAGTAGATCTGTGGCTAATGCCAAATGTGTGCATGAGCCCAGCCATGACAAGAATTGGCTGCACTAGCTTGTTTGCTGGACTGCAGACTCATGAGTTCAATAAAAAATTATTGTTACAGTAAGTCCCCTACATATGAATGAGTTCCATTCTGAGAGTGTGTTTATAAGTCCAATTTGTTCATAAATCCAACAAAGTTAGCCTAGTTACCCAACTAACACAATCGGCTATATAGTACTGTACTGTAATAGGTTTATAGTACTTTCCATACAAATATAATACATAAAACCCAACAAACACAAAAAAAGAGAAAACATTTTTAATCTTACAGTACAGTACCTTAAAAAGTACAGTAGTACAGTACAACAGCTGGCATACAGGGGCTGGCATCGAGTGAACAGGCAAGAAGGGTTACTGACTTGAGGAGGGAGAGGAGGTTGGAGATGGTAGAGCTGAAGGATCTCAGCAACAGGAGATGGAGGGCAAGCTGCAGTTTTACTCATGCCTGACATTGATGGCACCGGTTCTGGTTCCTTGCTGGAACCAGATGCATGTGCACATCTTTGACAGTTTGCAACTTGAAGGTTCATATGTAGGGGACTTACTGTATATTTTACTGAAGATTGGTGATTGTTTGCAGCATTATTGTGACAATAGATAACTAATAGAATAGAAAACAAGCCCCTAAAGTTTCTTTTAATTCTTTTATAATTTCATTATCAAAGTCATGCATTCCCTTTGTAACAAATGAAACAATTCAAAACAACAGTAATTATCCTGGCCTACTTTCACCTCTTTCATTTAATTCCATGTGAAGAAACTTATGTTAACAGCCTGATGTGCATACTTCAATATTTTGCCAATAATAAATGTTTCTAAAAATTAAAAAGAATGAGAAATGTGCAGTATAATCTGTGTACATTGGGGATCTATAGAAAATATTTTGTAGGAAAGGAAGGTGGTCCAATATCTTCTTTAGAAAGCTTGCTCTGAGGACAAGAATATGATGATGGGACCCTATATATAGAGAGAAGATAAGAAGTGATTATAACAGACCATGAAAAGGTAATGAGGGTTGATATTAAGGTAGAAGAACTAGAAGTAACAAGTGTGGAAGATGAATAAAGCTAGGACTTCATTTTTCAGATTTAAACATGAGTGGGTGAGATGAAGCACAGAGAGAAAGATATGACTTGCCAATATATGGGTAACACTATAGAAGTTGAAGAGTAATTTGCATCTTAATGTCTTCATTACTAGCCCCTTCATTTGGTATCTATTCTGTATTTGTGATGCCAGTTAATTCATCCAGCCAAACATAGTAAGCCGGAAACACTGAAGGCATCCTTAATGCTTCCTCCTCCCTCATTTTCCCAAATCCACTCTTCTAATCCTCCACAACTTAATTTTTAAATTTTTCTTCCCAAATATATCTTAAACTCAAAATGTTTTACCTGTTCCTACCACCATCCCCTGATACCTTACCATCAGATATTTTTGCCTCTTGACTTCTTTGATTCTGCATTGTCCACATCACAATGAAACCTATTGTTCTAAAGTGTAAACCTAATTGCAGTTACAAAACTAAAGCTTCACTTCAGAGATTCCTGTCCACAAAGCAAGAAATTCAAAATCCTCACCTGGGCATATAAGGCTCATACTGATGTGGCTCCTGCTTACTGCCATGGTCTCCTGGGTAACAGTGCTGCCCAGCTGCCATGATTATAAAAGGTCTCCTGGCACACAATAATATTTATTCTCTTGATGTCTTTAAAGATTCTATGTCCCTGTTTGGATGTCATCTATGATATTGACTTTGAAAACTCTTACTCTGCCTTTGATCCCACTGCTTAATAGATAGTTGCTTTAGAAAAGTGAAGCTCTGCCAAGACAGAATGCTCTTGTATCTCTCAGGTCCTCCATCTCATAACTAACACCCTCTGGATATAACACAACAAACCAGCAAAGAAAAACTTCAAAGATGGGAAGAATTCAGATTGCCTATGGACCATGGAACCTGAGGAACAAGACAGTGGTGAGACTCTGAATTTCCTTATTTTATCACATATCTTCTGAACAGGATGATGCAGAAACATCTAATCCAAAACCAACAACAGGCAGAGATAAACAAAAGCTTAAGTAGAGTTTATTTCCTCAGCCAAATGATAGGGAATGATCTGACCAAATGAAAAAAAACCTTTTGTCAATACTCACCTGTCTTACTCCAGGCTACTATAACAAATTATCATAGGCTGGGTAGGTTAAACAACAGAAATATATTTCTTGACAGTTCTGGAAGTTGTGAAGTTCAAGATCAGAGTGCCAGCATGTTTCAGTTCTGGTGAGGACCCACTTCTGAGTCTGCAGGTGGCCATATTCTTGCTATGTCCTCACATGACAGAGAGCAGAGAGAGAAGAAGCTCTCTGGTGTCTCTTCTTATAAGGGCACTAATCCAATCATGAGAGCTCCACCCTCATGAATAATTATGTCCCAAATGCCCCACCTCCAAATAACATCACATTGCAGGTTAGGGTTTCTACAAACTTTGAGGGGAACACAAATATTCAGCCTATATCACCACCCATTATTCAGCCAAACAAAAACAGAAAAAAGACTCTTCACCTTTACGCACACTTACACAGTTTTTGTGGGTCAGAGAAGAGAGTTATCTTCCACCCTACCTTTCAAGACGTATGTAAGTAGGCAATAGTGCTCCGATTCCCCTATCTGGGAATGTCAGCCAGGCTGAGCAAAGAGCAACCTTCCTTCCCATGCCCTTTGGAAGTAGGTGACAGTGATGCAATTTTCCTTCCAATATAGTAATGGTGGGCCAGGAATTGAGCTGCTCTTCTTCTCCACCTGGCAGAAGCAGGAAGTACTCTGATACCCTCAGCAAGGGTAGTTTCAAAGGATCCAGTAGCAAACTGAGCATCTATCCCACTCAGCTCAATCTCAGTAATATTGAGCAATACAATTAAATTAGAGCTTGCTAGCTCTCTATTTCCCCCCACAATTCTTGATATCAATGAGGCCTATTGGGGAGCTGAGCCTCTATATCCATCTGACAGCAACAAGAATGAATGATACAGTGCAAATCAGAGCCAGTCAACACTCCAATACTCCCTGTTGCTTGGAGTCAGCAAGACCCAATGAAGAGCAGAGTCTCTACTCCCACCAGGTGTCAGGGAGGTAGACAAGGTGGTGGAAAGTGAAGTGGGTGACATTCTACTTTCTTCTCCTGGTGTCAGAGGCGCATAGCAGGGAACTGAGCTTATATCCCTAATCAGAGGCAATGAAGCAGTGATCATCAATGACCTGTTTTTACCAAGGAAGTGTCAGCAAGGCCTGGGAGAGCTGTACTTCTATCCTACCCACCTGAAATGAAGAGGTGTGCATAAGTGCTCCATTTTTTCCAAGATAGCATTGGTGGGGCGTAAAGGCAGGCTGGACATACAACCTACCGGGCTCTAGAGGTCCACCTCAACAGGGGGACTACCTGCTAGGATCCAGAGACTCATAATATAAAATCCAAAATGTCCAGTATATCATCTGTCATACAAAGAACCAGGAAAATCCCAACATGAATGGGAAAGGACAATCAGCAGACACCAACACTGAGATAAATCAGCTGTTGGAATAATCCGACAAGTATTTTTCAGCAGTCATCATGAAAATGCTTTAACAATCCATTGGGAATTCTTTTAAAACAAAACCAAAAAATGGAAAATCTCAGTAAAGAAATAGAATTTTTAAGAAGAACCAAGTGGAAATTACAGAACTGGGAAACAATAGCATTCCAGGGGCCTGTGTGACAGTAACAAAAGAGCTTACATTCATATCACTGGAGTTACAGGAGGAAAAGAAAGAGAATAGGGTCAAAAAAGTATTCGAAAAAAGAATTACTGAAAACTTCCCAAATTGGTAAAAAGCCATAAACCTACAAAAGAAATCCATACCAAGACACCTCATAATTAAACTTATGAAATCTAAAGAGAAAGAAAAGTCTGGAAGCATCCAGAGAGAAACGATGCATTACTTACAGAGAAACACCAATTTAAATGACAACAGATTTCTCATCAGAAACCATAAAGTCCAGGAGGAAATTGCTCAATAGCTTTCAAGTAAAAGAAAAGAATTGTCAACCAGAAATCCTATATCCGGTGAAAATATTCTTCAGGAATGAAGGGAAAATAGAACCATTGTCAGATGAAGTAAAACTAAGAGAATTTATTTTAGCAAAACTAACCTAAAGAATGGCTAGGAGAAGTTCTCTTAAAAGAAAGGAAATAATAACAGAAGAAAGATTGAAATTTTGGAAAGGAAAAATAAAATATGTGTAAAAGTAAAGGTACATATAATAGACAATTCTAATTTTCATGAGTTTTATAAAGTCACATTTGAAAGTAGAGGCAACAATTATAATACCATCTGATGTGGTGCTCAATGAATATAGACAAATATTTAAGACAATTAAAATTTGAAAAGGGGAAGGGTAAAGGGGCCTAATAGAAGTAAGGTTTCTACATTTCACTTGAACTGCCAAAACTTCAATACCAGCAGATAGTGATAAATTTCATATATGATTTTTAATACCTAGAGTAACTACTAAGAGATTTATACAAAGTGAGATACTAGGAAACACTATAAACAAAAACACTATAAACAAATGAAATCCTAAAAAATGTTCAAATATCTGCAGGAAATTAAGTGAAGCGAAATAGAAGAATGAGCGACAGAGAAAAAGCCGAAGAGGAATATTAAAAATAAAGGCTTCCCTTATATTCCAGGACCATTTGGTTTGAAGCTATTGTACATTTTGCATTTTTACAATTGAGAAATTTTCATGTTATTTTTAATTTCTCTATTTCACTCAGTTACTAAACTTCTAGAAAATAGAAACCATTTTTTTCATCCCCTTATTATAAATGCATGCCACATAATGCCATTTGATTTGTGTGTCTAGCAAAGTGGCACTGCCAAAGAGTGGCTCTGGCGGGTGGCAGGGATATGATAGTGATGATCACATCCCTATCATCCACCCACTCCCAAACCAATTCAACTAATCTAAGTAAAAATGTTCATGATATTCCAATGCACCTTCAAGAGAATTCTCCTAGCTTCTCTCTTAGAACAGTGTTAGTTTCTCAGCTCTTCACACATAGAAATTTACATGTAGGAACTTTCCACGAGTCAATAAGAACATGGTTTCTTTCTGTTTACCAGACTGTATGCTTTGGGGTGCTTTTGTCTTACTATTAAATAAAAATATATATGTATATATTTTATCCAGTTAAAGATTTTTATGAGATTTACAATTCAAATGATAAATTTTATATTATCTACTGAAAATCAGAGGGACATACATATAATACATGAAGATTCTTAAGAATATTGCCTAGTTGGGTTTTTTTTCCCTACATTGTTAATCTATCATAAATTTTAAAATTTGTTCTCATGGATTTAATGAAGTAAATTTGATTTCTTTATGGTGTTTTTCCTGAGTTTTTCATATAGGTGACTAGGTGAAATAAAAGTGGACATTTTTTAGAGGAGAAAAAAATGGCAAACAAAGCAAATGTTTCCATAGATTTAAGTTTACTGCTATTCATTTGTGCATGCATGTGTGTGTGCAGGTTTGTGTGTGTGTGTGAGGGGGTGGTTCTTTCTAAGGGAATGAAAAATGCTTTTTTATATCCTCTATCAAATATTATTTAACATGAATTGCATGATGTGTTGTTCTTTGTCATTATGTTCAAGATATTTCTCTCTTTGTTTTTTCATAGCATTAATGCTTGTTTGGTTTGTCTTTTCTTGGCCCAAATTTCTACATTTTGTTGTCTGTAGACTACTGATACATGGCTTGAGTCTGTATTAGATTCCTCTTAAGCTAACTTTCCTATCATAATTCAGGGTTTAAATATTTCAGATTAAAGTTTTTCTATCTTCTTAAAACACCTGCAAGTTACCTGTCCTCAAAGTCCATAAATCTATCTGAAGTCTAAGTCTATTCAGTTTTCATCATCATGTTTAACAGTTCCTTCTGTAGATGTTCATATTTTCAAACTTTTCAAAATTCAATTAAAAAATCAAAAGAGGGCTTCCCTGGTGGTGCAGTGGTTGAGAGTCCGCCTGCCGATGCAGGGGACACGGGTTCGTGCCCCGGTCCGGGAAGATCCCACAAGCTGCGGAGCCGCTGGGCCAGTGAGCCATGGCCGCTGAGTCTGTGCGTCCGGAGCCTGTGCTCCGCAATGGGAGAGGCCACAACAGTGAGAGGCCCACATACCGCAAAAAAAAAAAAAAAAAAGTCAAAAGAGTTTTATTATATACCACCAGAATTGACAGTAGCAAAAACAAAGTTTGATGTTCAAATAATTTTGCAAAATCAATGTTAAAAGTAGAGACATTAAGTATTTTATGGCATTAAAAATAAACATGTCGTGTTTTATACAGTGTGGTTCCTTGTGGTATGTAATTGTCATTGAAAAGTATCCAAAATTTGAATATAAGGCCATTTCAATGTCATACTGGGGCATGGTTTAATGCTACGAGTAAGAGAATGTACTTGTATTTGCCTTTGCTATTTACTAATTTATGAGAGCCCAGGCATTGTAACAAAAGACACAGCAAATCCAGCTGTCACGAGACTCTATCCACACTGCCTCTTCTTTCTCATTCCTTCAATATACTCAACATGCTCTCTAGCAGGGCCTTTGTGCTTACTGTTCTCTCTTTCCCCAGATATCCAAATTGCTCCTTCCCTTGCTTCTGTCAGTTATCTGGTCAAATGTCACCCTTCATAGGTGCCTTCAATGATTATCTTATTAAAAACATAAATAAATTAACTATCAATCTCTCTTTCTACTTGCTTTATTTCATTTCATGCTACATATTACATACACATAAAACATCTGTATGATGTTTCCCCCAGTGAAATATAAGATCCTTGAGGTCAGAGACTCTGTTTGATTCACCCTAGAACATAACATGAGTGTCTGATTGGTTTTTGATAAATAAATTGGCCTATTGGCACTATGCCTTTTTTTCCTTTCAGTTTTATTGAGATATAATTGACATACAACACTGTATAAGTTGAAGGTGCACAGCATAATGATTTGACTTACATACATCATGAAGTGATTGTCACAGTAAGTTTAGTGAACATCCATCATCTCATATGGAGAAAAAATTAAAGTAATAGAGAAAATTTGTGTGTGTGTGTGTGTGATGAGAACTCTTAGGATTTTCTCTCTTAACAACTTACTTTTATATGTAATATGCATCAGTGTTAATTACATTTATCATGTTGCACATTACACCCCTGATACTTATTTATCTTACAACTAGAAGTTTGTACCATTTGACAGCTTTCAACACATTTCTGCTCCCTCGATTTCCCACCTCTGGTAAACACAAATCTGATCTCTTTTTCTATGAGTTTGTTTCTGTTTTTGTTTTTGAAGTATAATTGACCTACAACACTATGTTAGTTCCTGTTACACAACATAGTGATTTGGTATTTCTATACATTTTTAAATGATTACCGCAATAAGTTTAATTACAATATAGCACCATACAAAGATATACATAATTATTGACTATACTCCCCACATTGTATATTTCATACCTGTGATTAATTTCTTTTGCAACTGGAAGTTTGTACCTATTTCTTTCCTTTAACCACCTTCCTCCCCTCTGGCAATCATCTGTTTATTCTCTGTATCTTTAACTCTGTTTCTGTTTTGTTACATTTGTTTGTTTTGTGTTTTAGATTCCATATATAAGTGAAATTATACAGTATTTGTCTTTCTCTGTATGACTAATTTCACTTAGCATAATACCCTCTAGGTCCATCCATGTTGTGAAAAATGGCAGATTTCATTCTTTTTATGGCTGAGTAATATTTCATTGTATACATATTCCACATCTTCTTTATTCATTCATCTACTGATGGGCACTTGGGTTGCTTCCATATGTTGACTATTGAAAATAATGTCGCAATGAACATAGGGATGCATATATTCTTTCTAATTACTGTTTTTGTTTTCTTTGGGTAAATATCCAGGAGTGGAATTGCTGGATCATAGGGTAGTTCTATTTTTAATTTTTTGAAGAACGTCTAAAGTGTTTTCCACAGTGGCTACACCAGTTTACATTCCCACCAACAGTGCCAGATGGTTCCCTTTTCTCCACATCCTTGCCAACACTTGTTATTGTTGTCTTTTTGATAATAGCCATTCTGACAGGTGTGAGGTGATATCTCATTGTGGTTTTGACTTGCATTTCCCTATGACGTTGAGCATCTTTTCATTTGCCTGTTGCCCATCTTTATGTCTTCTTTGGAAAAATGTCTATTCAGATCTTATGCCCATTTTTTAATTGGGTTGTTTGTTTGTTGATGTTGAGTTGTATGAGTTTTTTTTTTTTTTTTTGGATATTAACCCCTTATCAGACATATCATTTGCAAATATCTTCTCCCATTCTTTATGCTTCCTTTTTATGTTTTGATGATTGCCTTCATTGCACAAAAGCTTTTTAGTTTGTTGTAGTCCCATTTATTTACCTTTGCTTTTGTTTCCCTCTCCTGAAGAGACATATCCCCCCTCCCCACAAAAAATTACTAAGTCTAGTGTCAAAGAGAGTATGTTTTCTTCTAGAAAGTTTATGGTTCCAGGTATTACATTTAAGTCTTTAATCCATTTTGAATTTATTTTCGTGCATAGTGTAAGAGACTAGCCCAGTTTGATTCTTTTGCATATAGATGTCCAGTTTTCCCATACCATTTATTGAAGAGGTTGTCTTTTCCTCATTGTATATTCTTGCCTCCTTTGTCATAGATTAATTGCACATATAAGTGTGAGTTCATTTCTGGCCTCTCTATTCTGTTCCATTGGTCTACATGTCTTTTTTTGTGCAAATACCATGCTATTTTGATTACTGTAGCTGTGTAGTGCAGTCTGAAGTCAGAGACCATGATTCCTTCAGTTCTGCTCTTCATTCTGATGATTCCAGAGGATATTTAGGGTCGTTTGTGTTTCTATACAAATTTTAGAATTATTTGTTCTAGTTCTGTGAAAAATGTCATTGGTATTTTGATAGGGAATGCATTTAAGTTGTAGATTGTGTTGGGTAGTCTGGCCATTTTAACAATATTAATTCTTCCAATCCATGAACAAGGTATATCTTTCCATCTGTTTGTATTGTCTTCAACTTCTTTCATCAATGTCTTACAGTTTTCTGAGTACAGGTCTTTTACCTCCTTAGTTAGAATTTTTCCAAGGTATTTTATTCTTTTTGATGTGATTTTAAATGGGATTGTTTTCTAAATTTCTCTTTCTAATAGTTCACTCTTGGCATATAACAGATTTCTGTATATTCATTTTGTACCCTGCAAATTTACTGAATTCAGATACTGATTTCTAGTAGCTTTTTGGTAGTGTCTGAGGATTTTCTGTATATAGTATCATGTCATCTACAAAGAGTGACAGTTTTACTTCTTCCTTTCCAATTTGGATTCCTTTCATTTCCTTTCCTTGTCTGATTGCTGTGGCTAGGACTTCCAGTACTATGTTGAATAAAGGTGATGAAGGTGGATACCCTTGTCTTGTTCCTGATCTTAAAGGAAATGATTTCAGCTTTTCACCATTGAGTATGATGTTAACTGTGAGCTTATCATACATGGCCTTTAATATATTGAGGTATGTTCCCTTCAAACCCTCCTTTTTAAGAGTTTTTTTTATCATAAATGGAAGTTGAATTTTGTCAAAAGATTTTATGCATCTATTGAGGTAGTCAACTAATTTTTATGCTTCGATTTGTTAATGTGGTGTATCACACTGATTAATTTGCTGATATTGAACCATCCTTGTATCCCTGAGACAAATCCCACTTGATCATGGTGCATGATTCTTTTACTATATTGTTGAATTTGGTTTGCTAATATATTTTTGAGTATTTTTGCATCTATGTTCATCAGTGATATTGGCCTGTAATTTTATTTTTGTGATATCTTTAGCAGGTTTTGGTATTAGGATGATGCTGGCCTTGTGGAATGAGTTCAGAAGCATTCCTTTCTCTGCAATTTTTTGGAATAATTTGAGAAGGATATGTGTTAACTCTTGGCAATATTCCTTTTGTAGTTGCAAGAATGCAAATCATTTTCCAGTTCTCTCTGTTTTATCTTTTTCTTTTCACAAGATTTGGTTAATCACTATAACTAATGAGCCTTTCTAAAAATGTCTTCTGGCTAAATTTGCTGCCACTTCTGCATTTCTAAATTTCTCCTTCAATGTAATAATTTCCACTGAATAATCTTAATGTTGCTCTAGTCATACAATCAAATTATTGCAATTCATGAATGTGCCTGCTTAATGTTGAATAAATGTTGTGATAATACATTTATTACTTTATGCATACATGCATTCCTCAACTATACATGGAATGCATACCATGTGATAGGATTCATACACGTGTAATTGATAAAAGTTTTTTTCCGCTACTTCTCTGGGCTAGTGACTATGAATAAAGACATAGTTCATGTTGTATCATCTTCTAGATAGAGGCTTTTAGTATAGCTTTCCTGGATGTACTCTGCATAACTGAAGGGGGTATTTTTCATCTACCTACAATGTGAACAAACATACGCAATGGCTGTGCTGATAAAACTTCCTTGGTTTCTCCAAAATTATTTTGATACCTCTCCTTTTAATCCCATGGCTCTTAATCTAGACTTCATCATAAAATTTACCCCAACAGTATAGAACTATCTATCCATTTTCACCAATATAATATGAATATTACATGGGTATGAATTTGGTTTTTCATATATGATCCTACTGTCTAACACAGTATGTAGTAGGTAGTTTAAATTTACTTGTGAGATGAATGAATGGTGTGTACAAATTATCTTTGACAAGAAAATATTTATTTTGAATTTATTTAAAAATAAAGGATATTCCTAGAAACAGAATATAATTCTGTTATGTCTATAGTTGGTTTGAACGTAAGCATAAGTAAAAAGGATATCTCATTTTTGTACTTGAAGCATATTAACAATTTAAATCCAATTTCATTCTGAGTCTCCTAGCTTCTAAAAGTTACTATTCACATAACCACTCTGGCAGTGATTACTATTCCCTCCTGCTTTGTAGATACTCCAGGAAAGCAGTATATTTCTCAGTAGTCTTATACCTACATATAGTCAAGGGACTAGTTCTAGCTATTGCAATATGAATGAAAGTGATACATGTGGCTTCCAGGCTACAGCGTTTTAAGAAACAAGGGTGTGCCTTCTACACTTTCTCTCTCTTCTCTTGTAATCTGTTTCCATAGGAGACAGACATGTTTGAATACAGGTGGTTTATTTTGGAGAATACTCAAGAACAATACCTGTAGGGAAGTGAAGAAAGCAGTACTGAAAAGAGAGAGTAGCTAAACACTTCTCTCAGCAACAGAAGAATACATCTGCAGTAGAGGCCTCAGCCAACGTCACAGTGAGTTCAAGGCTAGAATGGCCTTTAAGAGATAGCAACACTTGAGGCAATGGGACAGATCTTTGTAACTCTGTATTGACTGGTTATTTGTTGTGGACAGCCTCTGAGGAGAAGAGTAACCTTGGGAAAGATAGCTTCTTCAGCCAAGGATAATTGAAGAGGCACTCAGCTTTCTGACCTCAAGAGTGAAGGAATGAGTACTTGAGTCCGAGGAGTGGGGCACACCACAACATTCACTATATTTCCTCCAAAAAGATGCAGATTGCAATGGGAAGCAAATGAATAACGGAGTCATGACACAGATGGAGCTAGAGTACCTAAATTACTTTGTGAAGTGAAGCTACCCAGGAGCATTCACTTATGAGAAGGAAATAAAGTCTAATGTGTTTTAGCTACGGAAATGTCCAGAGTCTAATGTCTAATTGTTAATCTGACATATATATATATATATATATATATATATATATGACAGATAAATTTTGTCAATTGCTTTCAGAGTAATCCATTTCTAATATTGTCCTTCCCCCCAACACTGCCTTTAAGTTAAAGGAATGAAAGTACACAGAGCAATTACACAGATGGCATAATGTTTACCAGTGTTGCCAAGAAACTCCTGTGAGAGGCTATATTTCAGAAGCACAATATCTGAAGTCATTGATTTAAAATTATTCACCCCTGAGGGATCTTAAACTACACAGCATTCTCTGCCACAACTGTTTTCATGTGAGGTATTAAAATCGAGTGATTCCACATATGTATTCATTATTTGAGTAGTATCCACTCGCAGAAATAAATATTTATTACTATACACAACTTTTGAAGTTTGAAAAGGTATAATTTAGTCTAAAATTGCTCTAGGCCTCAAAGGGAGACAATATAGACAGGTATATATAAATGGTCCTTCTCAAGAAATGTAATCCTCAATTCTTATATTTTTTTTAGTTGGAGCTCTAGAATAAAAATCTGTGACTAAAAGAGCAAGCAATATTGACTATGTAAGTACAATTCAGCATTCAAGGCCAAGTTGATCAAATTATTCAGGACTAAATCCTTATCCAATACATTGAAATGTCGGGAGTGGGGGGTTAATAATATTTATGCCCAAACAGATTTTCTTTCTGACATAAACTATATGGTGTGAAGACCTAAAATATACCAACACACTAGGAAATTTAGAGAAATTTAGAGGTTTAACTTAATCTGCCAAACCTAACTGAACCCCCAACTATAAAGCATTGGACTTAAATATGTGACTTTTGAAATAAATGTCGTTCTGAACTGGAATCCTTAATACAACCCTTATTAGTTGTGTGTGACTGGATTAGTCACTGAGACTTAATTTTCTTATTAATGAAATGGAGTAAATTACGTCTATTCTTTGTTGGATTTGTAAAGATTAAATGATACACATGCAATGCTTTTATTATAGTAGATCATAGCGTGCAAATGTTCAAAATGTAATTGGCATCTTTACTGTTATTATAATACTTTAAGCACATATAAAAGCAAAGCTTCATTTGAGATAGTTGTTCATAAATAGCATGTGTTTCTTTGACTTTATTGGTTTTCACAGTTTCATTATAGTGTAGGACACATTATCAAACATGCAGTAGCTAAATGATTCAATCATCTGGTACAAAGGAAGAGACAATTGTTGACACTGAAAAAAATTAGAAGTGATTAGAAAATGTTGCCTCATTTTCATAATTCAAAAATAGCATTTCATTTCAAATGAATCTTAGTAATATTGTAGAAGCCAAGTGATTAAAGGTATCTGGTATTCATGAAAGGACAGACTAAAAGCTTAGTTCCTTAAGACACAAATATTCTGAGACCTAGATCTAAGTATAAAAATAGTTGTATATAATTAAAGTAGGGAATGGACAGATTATTTAGTTATCCATTCTGGAAAAATTATTTACTATTTGGAAGAAGAATGATTTTAAATTTCTACCTTACTTCTTAAATAATTGGAATTCCTTCAGTTCCTTGAATGCTAAGTGTTCCTTTTTGATGTTAAGTCTTTGAATAAATAGTTTTCCCTGTTTGAATGTGCCTTTAAACCCCTACACTGACTTACATACATACATCCTTCAGATTTTAGCTTCTTTGTGTCATAGAAATAACTTTCCTAACCTCTCTTGAAGAGCTTAATCTATCCATTTTATTATATCCTGGCCTAGAGACTGATTCCTCTCCATTGTAACATATGGCTGTTGGAATTTACCATGCATTTTAGTGATTATGTGATAACTATTTCTACTTATTATAGCATAAATTCACAATGAATGACACCATTTTTATTTTCACATATGATATTTTCCCTGGTCCCTAGCACAGTGCCTGGTATTTGTTTGATTATCAATAAGTATTTATATTGATAGAATAGTAGATGAATGAATAGAAGTTTGAGAATTAAGAAGACATCACTGAGAAATTAGAGGAAAATAGTTATCAAAAAGATAAATGTGGAATCACATTGAGTAAGTATATCTTTAAAGCATTTGTTCTTTGAATGGAGTTCTTTGGTACTGTAAAAACAAAGTAAGAATCTATTACAGGTAAATTCAATTGATTTTCCAAACAGTAAGTAAAACATTTTTATAACAAAAGAGGAATAAAAAATCTAAATGTAAATAAAAACCTGGAAAAATATTTACAACATACCATAAAGGCTAAATATATTTTGTATACAAAAATATTGATCAGTTTTTGAGATAAGTAGAAACAAAATGACATAAATATGCAATTCACTAAAACAGAAATATAAAAGATTAATACATAGGTGAAAAACATAATATCATTGAATTTCTTCCTATAAAAATGTCAGTAGAAAAATGCAATAGGCAATATTGGTGAGTGTTTAGGAAAATGATATTCTGATACACTGCTCGTTGTATATTTGTGCTTATTTTCTCACAAACAAGTTGCTTATGGAAAAATTTAATAATATAATGATGTAATAATGATGAAAAATAATTATCCCCCCATATTTAGCTTGTTAAACTAATTAAACAAGGAGCCCATTTGACTGAGGGGGCTGTAAGGCCAAGGTGGCCCACATAAGCAAACCAAAAGCCAAGCCAGTAAATGCTTCCAGGTTACCAAATCAAATCAAAATCAAGGACAGCCAATCACAAACAGCCAACTAGGCTTTAAGCTATAGCCAATCAATAAGTTCCTCACTTTTCTTCTGCCTTTTCTCTAGACAAGTCTCTCCCGAGCTTCTGTCAGTGGAGCGCTCCTAACCACTTTTGATTTGGCACTGCCTGATTGGAATGGATAGTTGCTCAAATAAAGTCTTAAAATTTTTAATATGCCTCAGTTTATCTTTTAACAAGCTCTGATTATGAGGTATTTGTTTAAAAGAAACATACTACCTACTATATTAATAGGCTTTAAAATGTAAAATGTGCATATCTGAAATTCAATCATTCAAGTTATAAGTAATTACCCTTAATAAATTATTAAAGATGGGTAAGAAGATTTATGAAAAAGGATCACCACCCAAGAAATATTTCAAACTGCTAAAATTGCATCATTTTTGTTCTCTCTCTCTTTCTCTCATCAATCACCAAAGTCGTGAACAATGCCTACTAGCTCCATTTTAAGTTATGTCCCAATTCTGCTATTCTGTTCCTCCAGTATTGCCCCAGTGCAGGTCATTCTCATGTTTGTGGGACAATTGCAGTAACATCCTAACTTGTTCCCCACAACTACTCTAGTCTCCTTCTCATGTTCTTTGCACATAGCAAGCAGAGTGGTCTATTTACAATATAATTGTATCATTTCATCCCCTCCTTTGCACATAGCAAGCAGAGTGGTCTATTTACAATATAATTGTATCATTTCATCCCCTCCCATCCCACTTAAAGTCCAATCTCCCAACCTCAGCCTTCACACCCTCATCTGACCAAGCCCCTGGTTACCTTCCTGTGCTCCAGTCACTCTGGTCTACTTATCTTTCCTTGATAACACTAAGCATGGTCTCATCTCAGGGCTTTTGAATTTGATGTTCTTTTGGCAGCTGAGAGTAAATCGTTCTCACTTGAGAGAGATGCTTTCATGCAGGCCTCTCTCCAAATGTTACCTCCTCAAAGACTCTCTCCCTGCTCATTCTGGGAAAGCAGCCATTCACCCTTGATTATAATTTTATGTCCACATAACCCTTCTTCATTTTATTCAGCATTTATCACTTCTTGACACACACATATACACACCTGCCTTCTGCAATAACATATAGGTTCAAAATATAAGGGTAGGAAATTTATTTTGTTTGCCTCCTGACCCATCTCCAGTGAATTCCTGGTAGATAGAAAAAGTTCAAATATTTGTCAAGTGAATGAATATATTAATAAGGGAATGGTTATTTATATTAAGGTAAATTCATGTGATGGAATGCAATGCAATCTTTATTAAAATGTTTGTTGGAAATGATGAGGGAAGAGAATCATTTTATAAAATATTATGATCACAATTATGGAAAATTTTTATTTTCAACTTTTGTGCTTTTTGTATTTTCCACTCTTCTAGTAAACATCTATTACTTTTGTAATAATATGTGTGTACTTTAGATTACTAAATTACTCATAAAATATTTGTCTCAAAATTCATAACCAGAATCTTGTAGTATCAGGCAACTCAATACCTTGTTATTAGTCTACTGCAAAGATAGGATACTATCTTATTCTTTAGGTAAAATAAAGCAAAAATATATCTTTTTCTTCTTCATACAGTATATCTAGTTTTATTATATGTATTTTAATTGTGTTATTTTCTAATATTTCTTAATTTTGGAAGTCTGTTCTAACCAATTTTAGATTTGGATGAGAATATGTAGTTTAGTATATGGCCATTAGTATCTTGATTCTATTTAAGTGACAGTGATCAAGCTAGACTACAGTCAGAGTTATAGTAAACCAAAAAAGATTCAATGCAATTTGAGAATAAACAGCTATACAACTGGAATTTTGTCATTGATTTTTTTAAAATTTACATAAGTTTCTATCTTAATTTTTTAAAAAATTGTTTCCATTTTCTTGTTTTCTTCATTCTATATTATAAAATTGAATAAATTTAGCTTTCAAAATCCATACTTTAAGTGAAACGGATGGTGGGGTAATATTTTATCTAAGTCAGGGTTTCTCAGGCTCAGCACTAGTGATGTTTTGGACTAGATAGTTCTTTGTTGCTGAGGATGCTTTCCTGGGCATTGTGTGGCAGCATCCTAGGCCTCTACCCAATCAATGACAGTAGCAACACCCTCGCCCTGCCCCTGCCCAGTCGTGACAAAAAAAAATATCTCCAGACATCACCAAATGTTCCCTGGTGGGCAAAATCGCTCCCAGTTGTGAATGACTGATTTAAGGGGAGGGCAAACACAGTAAATCTGGTCAAATTTATATTTCAGGACAACTGAAATAAATGCTTGTTTATAAATTGTATTTATCCTAATAGAAAATATTAGCATGGAAGCATTTTACTGACCTTCCAATGTTTATGATTTATTCATTTATAATTCATATGTACACAGACATGCTCATTCCACTTAAAATGGATTTAGTCATAGTACAGTGTATTTTGGTTCTATTATTTGGCTTTTCTTCAATTAAAAAAGATGCCTGAATCTTACTAGTTTCTTTTAGTGTCAATATACCCCATAAAATAGACATTTTTTTCTTTTCTTTCAAAATAAAGTTCCAAAAAATTTAGAAGGTTAATTATGCAGCACTCTGATATCTGTGCAATTTATCTTTTTTTTTTTTTGCTTGCATTTTATTTAATTTAGTTTTATGGCAACAGACTGCAATCTATACTTTGGCAAGAAATGAGTTCCAGTTTCTCAGAGGCACTATTTCCCCCTTATTGTAAGTCTGTCACATTCATTTGTATACCAAATGCTTATTTACGATAGAGGATTTAGCTTCTTACATTTTGGGCTAAGCTGATAAGGAATGAATATATTTTTTGCCTGCTAGCTTGCTTTCAAGAAAGATTAAGAACACAGAATACATGTTTAATGTATTTTAGCTGAACTCAGGGATCGAGTCAGCTGGATATATCTCCAATATATCCTGTGTCTAAAGATCGCCTGGCTCCATAACAAGTAGTGATTCAGTCAGAGCAAGACCTCCCTCTGACCAGTTTTGAAACATTTAAGATGAGGAAAATAATTGGAGAATTTTATTGCTGGAAGAGAATCCGATGGTTTTATAGAATTCCACCTCACATTTCCAATTTTAATGTGAGGCTGAGAGAGATTATAGGCACACCTCATTTTATTGCACTTCACAGGTATTGCATTTTTTATAAATTGAAGATTTGTGGCACCTTGCATACAGCAAGTTTATTGGTGCCACTTTTCCAACAGCATTTGCTCACTTTGTGGTCTCTGTGTCACGTTTTGTTGAATGATGAAATATTTCAAAATTTTCCACTATTATTATGCTTGTTATAGTGATCTGTGATCGGTGATCTTTGATGTTACTGTTGGAAGAGGTTTTTTGTTTTGCATTTTTTAATTAAAGTATGTACATTTTTTAGACATAATGTTATTGCAAACTTAATAGATTGCAGTATAGTGTCAACGTAACTTTTATATGCACTGGGAAACCAAAAAATTCCTGGGACTTGCTTTATTGCAATATTCCCTTTATTGCGGTGGTCTGGAACTGAACCTGAAATATCTCTAAGGTATGCCTGTAAATGCCAAAAGTAATGATCCACACAGCTAATTAACCATAAATTTGAACCAAAATCATAAGTTATCACCAATTCTCCCTCACCTCAAAGGGAGGCTGGAGTAAAATTTCAGTTTTAATTTCAATGCTTAGATGCTACGGCAAATACTCAGAAAAAATTCCCAGATCAATCTGAGCAACCCTAAGAGATCAAGCTACTTAGTAGCTGCTTATATGACTTAGTAAAATTACAGTTACACCACAGATCTAATATTGCCTGACACTGTGACAGACTTAATAAACCAAGCATAAGGAAGATACGTGTTTATGCGTGTGTATATAACTACATACATAGATATACATATACACATACATATACATATCTATAGCTATGTCTACGTCTAATCTATATCTACATCTATGTCTATATCTATCTCTTTATTCTTTTATGAATATGGCAAGACATCGATTCCACCATGCATGAGCTTTCTCCACATAGCAGAATTAGCTAGGAGGAAACAAGCAAATACATCCTAAAACTAATAAATCAAAGGCAAATTTTCAATCTGAAATCAAAAGAAAACATGAATCATGTGTCAAAGTAATATTTCATTTTTGTTATGTTATATTTTGTCTGTCATTATATGACATAATAAAATAATATATATTGTATATCATATCATATTACAATGAATGAAGTAAACAATTGATACAGAGTATTGGAGATTAGATATCTTTTTGTGTCCTTCAAGTTGTGTATATCTATACCTGCTTTTGTAATCAACTTTGTTTATAAAATTTTCCACAGAATTGTAGATTCAATATACAAATTTAAACATTTTATCAACTTTTCAGAAGTCATGTACTGGCCGGCAAGTCTGTTTAATAAAACCTGGCTGGAAAGTCATTAAAAACCTAGGAGCCTTAAACCAAATATACCTTTCATCCCACATATAGACTCAATGATCACTGCTAAACCTTTTGTAACACACCATACTTCTGCTTTATAGCCATCATCATAACTTATTTTGTGATTTTTATCTATGTCTTGTTTCTTTCACTAGGCTATAAGCTCTCTAAGTACAGACTTCAGGTCTGCATTGAATCTACGGTACCTGAATCAGTAGACCTATAATAATATAGAATAAATGAGTAAATAACTTGATCCATTTATAAGAGAAAATAAACTAAACTTTGAATTATTAGAAAATATACTTGGAAGACTGATGAAATTATCATTCCATTTATTTCCACTGACAGATTTAAACTAAAACAAAAATGTGTTAGAAATCTTTGGCTTATAAGTACAAATAAAAGAGTATCATTACATACAATCTATCCTACAAAATAATTAGATGGCTTTTTCACAAGAGCAGTCATAAGTAGATTTACTTAGGGTTTTATTTTTGATTTTAATGTTTTTTTCAAATTTGCTTGTTTTGTTTTTGGCAGTTACAGTGACTATATAGTGCAGGGATGTCAAGTGCTGATATACTTTCTGATTTTTCAATTGAAAACTCTAGAGATCATTTCTTGATGATTCCTACCCTGGAAAATGTTGCTTCCCTTGATTCTTCAGACTCTATTTTTCTGCTTTTTACATTTCTAATTACCTTTCATATCTTGCCTACCATTATTCTTTTGTGTAGATACATTTGACTCCCAAAATTCAAATATATATCAGCAACAACTCTAACTGTATGGCTCCCCAAATCTCTCCACACTAATACCTCGATGCACAATTGATTCTTTTCAGAGACTGCATCTGCTTCCCTCTAACAGTGCTTACCTGAATACTTATTACAGATACAATTGAATCATAATAATCAATGGGATAAGAAAGGGAAAAAGTTAAACTGTAGTGTAAACTCATAAGTGGAAGGCATATGTATTCTTCAATTATCATAAAAATCTCTTCTCCATAACATTGAGGATTTAAACATGCATTTAAGCTCTTTTAAACTAATTATTTATTTATTTATTTTGCGGTACACGGGGCTCTCACTGTTGTGGCCTCTCCTGTTGCAGAGCACAGGCTCCGGATGCGCAGGCCCAGTGGCCATGGCTCACGGGCCCAGCCGCTTGGCGGCATGTGGGATCTTCCCAGACCGGGACACGAACCCGTGTCCCCTGCATTGGCAGGCGGACTCTCAACCACTGCACCATCAGGGAAGCCCCTAAACTAATTAAATTTTGATATGCAAGTTTACATAATTTAATTTAGGTAAAGCTATCGTCTGGAATTTTTAAAAATATAAAGGAAAACATACATTTAACTCCTTCAGACTTCAGTTTCTTCATTTATAGATGAATTAAATTATGTTATATGGTTTCTTCCAGTTCTGTACTACTATGAATATCTGTATCTAAAAGTGATTACTTTCTACACTAAAACTCTACAGTTATTGCTGTTCAAGTTTTATTCTAATGAATTTAATCTAATCCGGAAAATATTTTATTGTCTTGCATTATAGTAACAGGAAACTTTGAAACTTTTAGAACATCTAGATATGGTCTGTTTCCTCTTAGCCTCTAATTGCTATAACTTTGTCATTTACTATAATAAAATTGGATTCCCATTGGATTTGGAACAAAACTTAAAATCCTCATCTTCACTTTTGTGATTAATTTGTTGGCCAATTTTCGAAGCCCACGACTCTTCATTTCTATCTCATTCGGTGTCCTTTATTTGAAATGGCTTCCTTTCTATTCTTCTGTACCAAGCCCTTTTCTATTTCTAATATGCCCTTGCTCCTTATCTCATTATCATCCTTCAGGTCTTAATGTAAATGTCACCTACTCAGGGAGCATTTCCTATATCAACAGAAAATAATTAGTGAGAAAATGAGAAGTTTATTTTGGTTTGCAAACTACAAATTTCATGATTACTCCTTGAATGACTTTGTTTCTTGAACTGAATATCAATGACTTTGATGGCCTTTGTCTAAATAATTCTCAACAATTTTGAATAATAAATTATAATGGGTGAGAGAATTTCATGTGGTACCAAAACTGATCCAGTTGAGATCTTGTATTTGCTGGAATAGAAGCTGTAGCTTCTGTAAATCATCACTACATAGATGTAATTTGCTTTTACATAATTCAGATAAAATCATTATTCTTTAACCAAATACTATCATACCCAAGTAGAGACTAAAAATTATTTCTGAGATAAATGCCACATGAATGTATGACAGTTGTTCAAAAATACTACTTTCCTTGATATCGGAAATTATGAATTCCATAAATATTTGTTGTGTGAATGGAAACTTTCCTATATGCATAGATGACTTTTATGACTCAGTTTCCATTTTTGATTTTCCATTTAAATAACACATTTATGATTGCTCAATGCATTCTAATTTTTAATTAAATGATAATATCCAAAATATTACTAGGTACATAAAAAGCTTAATTATTGAAAGAAATATTGTTTTACCTTTAAAAATAATTATACTATATAATATGAATTTTAGCCCATGTTTTAGGTAAATATTCCTGATAATTGATTTATTAATTTATATCTCTTGCTTTAAAATAATTTAAAATAATAGTAATAATTATAATACTGTATTAGTTTATAAATTAAGTATATCAGTAGATGCACTTAGGAGAGTTACCTATTGATATGACTTGAAAGCTGTGACAGTTTGTCCCTGTTGGAGCCCAGGGTAAGCCACCCCAAAAGGTTCCTCAATGGCATATTGACTATTTTGAATTAAAATTACTTAAAAACAGCCAACATAAGACACTCTGACCCTCCTTTCTGTCTCCCTGAAAGCAGGAAATAAATCTCTAATGTGAAAAGTGCACTTCATGCATCTGGAGGTAAATGGACACTCTTATCGCCTGAGACAGGGAATTTGGGCCAAGAAGCCTATATCAACAACTTTGTTACTTCTTTAATTCTACCCCAAGCCTAAATTAAGCCTAAGTTTAGATTCCTCACTAATTGAGCACCCAAAAGCTAAATTTCTTTGTCCTGTCAATTCCTCACAAATTTATTGTTTCTTAGTCTGAAAAGTAAAAAAGCTGCCTGCTTTGGCCACTTCTTAGGTCCCATTTCTATGATACCTCCAGGCACCTGAATTAAAATTTGTTTTTTTCTCCCGTTGTTCGGCTGCACCCCACAGGTTGACAAGGCCTGTGCTTGCCCAGCTTTAAGACCAAAGAGCCCGGAGTCAGCAACAGAGACATAGATGGTTTAATGGATAGGGGAGCTTACACGTCTGAAGCAAGGTCCTGACACCCCACAGTGTGACGTAGACTGCGGGCAGGACAAGGTGACAGTCTTTGGTTCCCTGGGGGAAGGGGAGATTGCCAGTTATAGGGGGAATTAAGTCGGGTTGGCTCATCGGTTACCAGGGAGACCAGCAGAGGGGCACGCCCCTCACCGCCCCTTTGATAAGAACAGTCACTAGCTGGGGCCTAGGGCAAGTATGTGGGAAGGTCAGTCACGTGAGTAGAGTATAGGTGCAGCAGGCACTGGTCAGGCAGGGGATGGTTAGAGAGCAAGAGAACTGCCATCTTGAGTGGCCTGACCATACAACCTATTAATCTATCTTGTGTCAGTTTTATTATTAGTCCAGATACAAAAACTCAAGAAGGGTAGAGGCGGAAATATTCCCCTCCCCTTAACCATGTTAAACATAACAAGGTTAATAAGTTAAGTTTAAAGTATTTCTCCTCATTTGAACCAAATGATTTATTCATCTTTTCTTTAATGTTGTATGAATAATCTTTTTAAACTGGAGGAAACTTTATATATCTCTTGAATTAAATCTTTAATTAATTAGATTTTTATAGATAGTGTACCCATGGTTTTCTGTCATAGCCATATGCTTAGCTCAACAATGTCTTCATATTTTCAACCAATTCAGAATCACTATGAACCAATTCAGAAATCACTAAGGAAATTTGTATTTTTTTAAAGCAAAAGTACAATAACATCTTTAAAATGTTTTACAGTCACAAAATGAGAATAAGGTTGCAAACAGCCTCCAATAATCTCTTGCCCTTTTATACATTCTACTTTGTCTTAGGTCATTGTCACCTGAAAGAGTTTTGGTGACCAATACCAAGATGCAGGCCTAATGGACAGGAGACACCAGGTTTATATAATTAAAATTAAAGTAACATTTCCCAAGAAACACTAAACTGAAGTTGGGGGTAGGGGTGGGGAACACTAAAGTAAAAGAGAAAGAATTATCAAGGAGAAATAAACACAGAACACTTTCAGAACAGCAATGAAACCAGTAAAATACAAAATGGTGCATGGATCTATTGGGACATTGAACCAGTTGATTTTATCCACTTCTTTATCCCAAGAAGTCCTAGATTTACCCTCAGATTCTTTTTGAACTAGTCATGAGTTTAGCACACTATCCTTTGTTCCCTGTGTATGGCTCCATTTACATTATCCCATTTGTTTACCTCATTCAGAAGTGAAATTTGGCTTCCACTCCTCACTGAATTTCACCTTCTGAGAGATCAGATGGCATTCCTTTGCCTGACTGAGCTCTCTCCTTTAAAAGGAGGGGGTTCTCACAATCGTTTTTCTGATATTGTCCTCCTTCACTTTCTGTCATCTATACCATAACCTTGAAATAAATTACATGTAATATGCACAAACTTGTAAGCAGATATGTTCGGGGGTCTCCAGAGAAAGAGAATCAGGAATGGCTTTCTTGACATAAGAGAATCCGTTTTGGCCTAAGCCATTTTGTGATCTCAGCCTGGCCCCAATGCTTGGCCTTGAGCAGGTCTCAGTAATTAATGATATTAAAAGAACAAAGGGGGCTTCCCTGGTGGCGCAGTGGTTGAGAGTCTGCCTGCCGATGCAGGGGACACGGGTTTGTGTCCCGGTCCGGGAAGATCTCACATGCTGTGGAGCGGCTGGGCCCATGAGCCATGGCCGCTGAGCCTGCGCGTCCGGAGCCTGTGCTCTACAGCAGGAGAGGCCACAACAGTTCACCGCAAAAAAAAAAAAGAACAAAGGGACACAAGAGTAGAGAAAGGCAAACAATAGTTCAGTGATAAAGTAGAGTCCTAGTTCCCCTCAAGGGATATACAGTTCTGCAGGAACTAAGGCCCCCCACCCAGGTGGAGGATGGAATGATGATGTTGACCCTCCTGACATCCATCAACTAAAGCTTGGACTCTGTTGATCTTTGCCCCAATTCTGTGTTGAATTCTCCTCTGCTCAAGCCCCTTCATGAATACACATGTACCCTTAGCTTGAAACGTCCCCAGTTTTGCAGTTCAGGGAGACACTGCTTTGGGAAAGAGGCCTGGAGTTCTCCTTACTTGCTGCAAGTCATAATAAATCCTTGGCACCCACCAAAAGGCAAACCCAGATTTCGGGTAACAAACTTTGCCACAGCTGTGTTACTCTTAATAGTACATGTGATTGAATTTGAAATGTTTCATCAAAGTTTGATATTTTACCTGTAAAGCAATAAATCTATAGTATAAGAAAATATGAGTATTTTTCCCAAATGTTTACCATCTTCAAAACTCAGCACCCATTTGCAATGTCTGAATTTTAAGTTTAATTTCTGAGTAGGAAGTAAGGTGAGGTGTTTTTAGTCATTTAGAGATATTGAAAAAAGGATGGACAATATACTTTAGCATATATTTTTCTAATTAATGCACTACACCCATTAAACTATTGGAATCATATTAACTAAAAATGTCATCCAGAGTAAATGCCAAATTGACTAGGAGCCTTCCTCTTGTATAGTAAATTTTTTTTACATCTTCTGATAAGTACTGCCAACTAAAAATTGGTACTTGCTATCTGCCTCAACAAGGAATAAGTCAACAACCGCTGTAGCCACTGACCTTCAACACACCCTGAAAGGAGTTCAGGGTGGAGATCAGGAATGAGGCACTCTGTGCTCTGGGAAAAACTAGAAGACCAGGCCGTTAGATAGTTATTTTCAGGTGATTTTATGAGCCCAATTCTTGCACCTCCCCATATCTACAAAGCATTAAAATCATTAATGGTGACATCATCTGCTCCTCGTGACAAGCAGCAAGCCTCTGCCAAAATGTGAGCTTGACTGCACGTACCACCCCTTCACTAAATTCATATATAACACTGAACTCCCACCCGACCTTTTTGGAGTGGTTTCTCAGAGCTATCTTATATGCTGGCTCCCGGGCCATAGTCCTCATTTTGCCCCAGATAAAGCTTAACTCACAACACTCACATTGTGCATTTTTTTCAGTCGACAGTATGATCATCTGATTGTGACTTTTCTATTGAGCCCAGAAAATTATTTGTTTTTACAACAAATAGAAAGAAATCAACTATTTGCTTTTACAAAAAATAGAAATTGACTGGTCTCATGTACGTCCTTGGCAAGTATATGATCCCACAATAGATTATATCTTTGCAATAGATATCTTTCTAAAACCTTCATTCCTTTCCTTTGGACTCTTTGAAAGCAGTAATTCTCTAATAACCTGACTTCTCTCTTTAAGCATTTTTCTTCTTGAATGCTTTAAAAAATTTCTTGCAATCAAAACAGATAATACTCTGGTTGAAGAACTATACATAAGATCAAAACACATTAACAATTAGATAATTGTTTGGGTCCTAACGAGTATTTCCTTTTAAGAAAGGAAACATGAAGTTAAAAATATGAGATTAACCTTTATATAAAGAATGGTATTCAAAATGCTATTAAGTCATTAACTTCGGTAAACAGGCATTTAACCTTTGTCAAAATGCAACAGTGTTTAACCTTTGTGTTTAAAATAGTGCTTCTATTAGATATGCTTCAATTCCTGCAGATCAAATAGGAAGCAAGCTGCCTCTTGACCTGAAATTTAAACTAATCCTGATGCGACCTTTGCAAGAAGTTAAACCAAAGTTTGTTGAACTTTATTTTAAAACAGCAGTATTTTTTTTTTCTTTTTTAGTTTTTCAGACCTTTGCATATATCCCACTTCCTGCTGGATGGGGACAGCTCCAAAATGCTGCAGTGAAAAGATGCTGCTGTTGTATTTGCAGTTTTTTTGGAGGCTGGAAGCAACGAACATTCTCTTGAGAAAGTATGTTTTAACAGTATTTCCAGCCAAAGTTTGCAAACTCAAGAGATTCAGATTAACATTTATACTTATGCTTATGGAACGTACAATTCTAATGTCTTGCTATTTACTCACTGTTAATTTACAGTCATGGAGGAGTAAAGTCATGATTTGATTTACCTATTATGTGGATACCAATTGTGTAGAAAGCATAGTTTCAAATCAGAAAGAGCTATTTTCCTCCAACTATTTACATCAGTCACTCTTAAGTGATCCACTGATATATTTCAATTTTCCTCTCTAATTTGAGCACACAGTTCTGTCTTCTGTGTGTTCTACAACAGATGTGATATTTGCAAGCACCTCAGGGGAAGGTATGTTTTTCTGAAAGACGCTTACCTGCACAACCAAAAAGGTTTACAGGAGCTTCTGAAAATATAAACTAAAAAGCACAACTTTTCCATAATTAGACACAAGTAGAAGGTAAGTGAACCGGGTCCTGCTGTCCTTAATTGCCTTCTTTCTTCTGGTGAACAGATCTTCAATTAGACCTTGGGGACTACATATAAAGTGGCCTTGTGATATAAAATCATGAAGGATAAATCAGAGGAGATGTTCACATTTTAAAGGAAGATGTATCTCCCTTTCAGAATGTGTCTCTGTAATATACTCTTTGGCATTGTGCTGAGACCCATTCCTTTACAAACTCTTACAGATTCTATAAATTTTAGCTGTGGGAGTTTCCTCACCCTTCAATTTCCGGAGAGAGAAAGCAAAACTGGAGAAGAGAAGATGCTAGGACACATCCACTAAGCCGCACAAGCTCTGAAAGTTTTCAAATAAGTGAAGTTAGCTTTGAGCATTTAATGATCTATATATTCTAGGTGTCTTTCTCTCATTTTCTGGTTCTTATAGGTCTTATAACTGTCCAGTTGAAACTAGGACTGTTAGCTACTTAAACAGTATAAACTCCAAAATGTTGGCATTTGAGTCTGCTTTGTTTGGGACTGTGTCCCCTACTCCTAGAGCACTGCCTGGGAGAGAATAAGGGCTTAGTGAAAGTTTATTGAATAAACAAATAAATAAAATGTGCAATGAATGAACTATTGACTCAGAATGTTAACTTTTAAAAACTCATTTGCATTATAATAGGTCAAGGAACCCCTAAAGCTAAAGAAATGCAGCATTTGTTGAAGAAAATTTGAGGAGTTAACCAATATGTTTAAAGATAGACTTGGCTTCAAGAGTAGATTCAAGAAAAGAAAGTTGCAAGAAAGGGTATTTCAAATGCTTGGATTTCAAACACCAGTGGATTACTTTGTCCTGGAGTAAAACCTACTTTATAGACATCCATTTCCTCCTAAATAACTGGTGTAGGGAAGGAAAAAGTTGTCCTCAATACTCTTAGGGTCCTTGACAGGGTCTAAAAATTGAACTGACAAAGACAGCCTAACAGGTGAAAAACATACAAATTTTTAAAATTTTATGTGACACGGGAGACTTCATAAGGAAATGACCTGAAAAAAACAGGTAAGCTTGAGTACTTTTATGCTAAATTGCACAAAGTGTGGACAGTTCTGTAGAAATTATGAGAAATTAGAGTATGAGTAAATGTAGTAAACTGGGGGAAACGCAGCAAGTTTGTTTGTAAGGATTCTTCTCAGCATCCCTTAGTTTTTGGATATAAGGATGCACCTTTCTTCCTAGTATAAGGAGGGCACTTCTCACATTAGGTTTTGTGACTTATTTCAGGGAAGAAGTTGGGGGGGTGTGGATGGCGGGGGATATCAGAGCGATCTTCCTGCTTCTGCCATTTTCTCAAACTCCTTCAGCTTAATTTATTCAAAGTGCAATGTTCCTAAATTTGGGGGTAATGTGCCCTGGACTCCATCACTGGCAAGTGAATTTTATGAAGAGGAAACCAATCCATTTTTCTGAACACTCATTTTGAGATCATTTAGGGTTTATTTTCCCAGAGACATTTATTTTTCAGAAGATTCTTTAGAAAGAAGTTCTTTGCATTTTTTCTAGGTTTTTGGTAATCTAGGATGGGCTCTGTCTTAGTCAGTGTGGGCTGAATAAAATAGCACACATTTTAAACAAATTTATTTTCTCCAAGTTCTGGAGGCTGGAAGTCCAAGATCAGGATGCCAGCATAGTTGAGTCCTGGTGTGAGAGCTCTCTTTCTGCTTGGAGATGGCCACCTTCTAGCTGAGTCCTTATGTGACAGAGAGAGAATACTACTATCTCTTCCTCTTCTTACCAGGTACTAATCCCAGAAGGTCATGAGGACTCTACCCTCATGATCTCATCTAAACCTAAATACCTCCCAAATATTGCACCACAAATACCATTATACTGGGGGTTAAGGGACCAACATATGAATTTCCAAGGGACACAATTCAGCCCATAAAAGCCCCCAAATGTAAGATTTTAAAATATGGATCCACTTTGTACACTGGGCAAAAAAAAAAAAAAAAATTTCTTGTATAATTCTTTGTTTCTAAACATCTTTATTGGAGTATAATTGCTTTAAAATGGTGTGTTAGTTTCTGCTGTATAACAAAGTGAATCAACTGTACATATACATATATCCCCATGTCTCCTCCTCTTGCATTTCCCTCCCACCCTCCTTATCTCACCCCTCTAGGTGGTCACAAAGCACCAAGCTAATCTCCCTGTGCTATGCTGCTGCTTCTCACTAGCTATCTATTTTACATTTGGTAGTGTATATACGTCCATGCCACTCTCTCACTTCGTCCTAGCTCCCTGTGTCCTCAAGTCCATTCTCTACGTCTGCATCTTTATTCCTGTCCTGCCCCTGGATTCTTCAGAACTTTTTTTTTTTTAATTCCATATATATGTGTTGGCATACGGTATTTGTTTTTCTCTTTCTGACTTACTTTACTCTGTATGACAGTCTCTAAGTCCATCCACCTCACTACAAATAACTCAATTTCGTTTCTTTTTATGGCTGAGTAACATTCCATTGTATATATGTGCCACATCTTCTTTATCCATTCATCTGTCTATGGACACTTAGGTTACTTCCATGTCCTGGCCATTGTAAATAGAGCTGCAATGAACATTGTGGAACATGACTGTTTTTGAATTATGTTTTTCTCGGGGTATATGCCCAGTAGTGGGATTGCTGGATCATATGGTAGTTCTATTTTTAGTTTTTTAAGGAACCTCCAAACATGTTCTCCATAGGGGCTGTATCAATTTACATTCCCACCAACAGTGCAAGAGGATCCCCTTTTCTCCATACCCTCTCCAGCATTTATTGTTTGTAGATTTTTTGTTAATGGCCATTCTAACCAGTGTGAGGTGATATACCTCATTGTAGTTTTGATTTGCATTTCTCTAATGATTAGTGATGTTGACAATCCTTTCACGTGTTTGTTAGCAATCTGTATATCTTCTTTGGAGAAATGTCTATTTATGTCTTCTACCCATTTTTAGATTCGGTTGTTTGTTTTTTTGATATTGAGCTGCATGAGCTGCTTGTATATTTTGGAGATTAATCCTTTGTCAGTTGCTTCATTTGCAAATATTTTCTCCCATTCTGAGGGTTGTTTTTTTGTCTTGTTTATGGTTTCCTTTGCTGTGAAAAAGTTTTTAAATTTCATTAGGTCCCATTTGTTTATTTTTGTTTTTATTTCCCTTTCTCTAGGAGATGGGTAAAAAAGGATCTTGCTGCCATTTATGTCACAGAGTGTTCTGCCTATGTTTTCCTCTAAGAGTCTTATAGTGTCTGACCTTAAATTTAGGTCTTTAATACATTTTGAGTTTATTTTTGTGTATGGTGTTAGGGAGTGTTCTAATTTCATTCTTTTACATGTAGCTGTCCAGTTTTTCCAGCATCACTTATTGAAGAGGCTGTCTTTCCTCCATTGTATATTCTTGCCTCTTTTATCAAAGATAAGGTGACCATACGTGTGTGGGTTTATCTCTGGGCTTTCTATCCTGTTCCATTGATGTATATTTATTTATTTATTTATTTATTTTTGCCAGTACCATACTGTGTTGATTATTGTAGCTTTGTAGTAAAGTTTGAAGTCAGAGAGTCTGATTCCTCCAGCTCCATTTTCCTTTCTCAAGATTGCTTTGGCTATTCAGGGTTTTTTGTGTTTCCATACAAATTGTGAAATTTTTTGTTCTAGTTCTGTGAACAATGCCATTAGTAGTTTGATAGGGATTGTATTGAATCTATAGATTGCTTTGGGCAGTACAGTGATTTTCACAATGTTGATTCTTCCAATCCAAGAACATGTTATATCTCTCCATGTGTTTGTCGCATTTTTAATTTCTTTCATCAGTGTCTTATAATTTTCTGCATACAGGTCTTTTGTTTCCTTACATAGGTTTAGTCCTAGGTGTATTATTCTTTTTGTTGCAATGGTAAGTGGTAGTGTTTACTCAATTGCTCTTTCAGATTTTTCATCATTAGTGTATAGGAATGCCAGAGATTTCTGTGCATTAGTTTTGTATCCTGACACTTTACTAAATTCATTGATTACCTCTAGTAGTTTTTGGGTAGCATCTATAGGATTCTCTATGTATAGTATCATGTCATCTGCAAACAGTGACATCTTTACTTCTTCTTTTCCAATTTGGATTGCTTTTATTTCATTCTCTTCTCTGATTGCTGTGGCTAAAACTTTCAAAACTATGTTGAATAATAGTGGAGAGGGTGGGCAACCTTGTATTTTTCCTGATCTTAGTGGAAATGTTTTTAGTTTTTCAACATTGAGAATGATGTTGGCTGTGGGTTTGTCATATATGGTCTTTATTATGTTGAGGAAAGTTCCCTCTATGCCTACTTTCTTCAGGGCTTTCATCATAAATAGGTGTTGAATTTTCTCAAAAGCTTTCTCTGCATCTATTGAGATGATCATATGGTTTTTCTCCTTCAGTTTGTTAATATGGTATATCATGTTGATTGATTTGAGTATATTGAAGAATCCTTGCATTCCTGGAATAAACCCTACTTGATCATGGTGTATGATCCTTTTAATGTGCTGTTGGATTCTGTTTGCTAGTATTTTGTTGAGGATTTTTGTATCTATCTTCATCAGTGATATTGGTCTGTAGTTTTCATTTTTGTGACATCTTTGGTTTTGGTGTCAGGGTGATGGTGGCCTCATAGAATGAGTTTGGGAGTGTTCTTCCCTCTGCTGTATTTTGGAAGAGTTTGAGAAGCTTAGGTGTTAGCTCTTCTCTAAATGTTTGATAGAATTCTCCTGTGAAGCCATCTGGTCCTGAGCTTTTGTTTGTTGGAAGGTTTTTAATGACAGTTTCAATTTCAGTGCTTCTGATTGGTCTTTTTATATTTTCTATTTCTTCCTGTTGCAGTCTCGGAAAGTTGTGCTTTTCTAAGAATTTGTACATTTCTTCCAGGTTGTCCATTTTATTGGCATAGAGTTGCTTGTAGTAATATCTCATGATCCTTTGTATTTCTGCAGTGTCAGTTGTTACTTCTCCTTTTTCATTTCTAATTCTATTGCGTTTTCTCCCTTTTTTCTTGATGAGTCTGCCTAATGGTTTTTCAATTTTATTTATCTTCTCAAAAAACCAGCTTTTAGTTTTATTGATCTTTGCTATTGTTTCCTTCATTTCTTTTTCATTTACTTCTGATCATTATGATCTCTTTCCTTCTGTTAACTTTTTGTTGTTGTTGTTGCTCTTCTTCTTCTTCTAATTGTTTTAGGTTGTTTATTTGAGATGTTTCTTGTTTCTTGAGGTAGGATTGTATTGCTATAATCTTCCCTCTTAGAACTGCTTTTGCTGCATCCCATAGGTTTTGGGACATCATGTTTTCATTGTCACATGTTTCTATGTAGTCTTTTATTTCCTCTTTGGTTTCTTCAGTGAACTCTTGGTTATTAGTGTATTGTTTAGCCTCCATGTGTTTGTATTTTTTACAGATATTTTCCTGTAATTGATATCTAGTCTCAGAGTGTTGTGGTCAGAAAAGATACTTGATACAATTTCAATTTTCTTAAATTTACCAAGGCTTGATTTGTGACCCAAGGTATGATCAATCCTGGAGAATGTTCCGTGAGCACTTGAGTAGAAAGTGTATTCTGTTTTTTTGGATGGAATGTCCTATAAATATCAATTAAGTCCATCTTGTCTAATGTGCCATTTAAAGCTTGTGTTTCCTTATTTATTTTTATTTTGGATGATCTGCCTATTGGTGAAAGTGTGATGTTAAAGTCATCTACTATGATTGTGTTACTGTTGATTTCCCCTTTTATGACTTGGTATTTGCCTTTTGTATTGAGGTGCTCCTATGTTGGGTGCATAAATATTTAAAATTGTTATATCTTCTTCTTGGATTGATCCCTTGATCATTGTGTAGTGTCTGTCTTTGTCTCTTGTAATAGTCTTTATTTTTAAGTCTATTTTGTCTGATATGAGAATTGCTACTCCAGCTTTCTTTTGATTTTCTTTTGCATGGAATATCTTTTTCCATCCCCTCACTTTCAGTCCGTATGTGTCCCTAGGTCTGAAGTGGGTCTCTTGTAGACAGCATATATATGGGTCTTGTTTTCGTATCCATTCAGCCAGTCTATGTCTTTTAGTGGGACCATTTAATTCATTTACATTTAAGGTAATTATCAACATGTATATTCCTATTACCATTTTCTTAATTGTTTTGGGTTTGTTATTGGAGGTGTTTTCCTTGTCTTGTGTTTCCTGCCTAGAGAAGTTCCTTTAGCAGTTGTTGTAAAGCTGGTTTGGTGGTGCTGAGTTGTTTTAGCTTTTGCTTGTATGTAAAGGTTTTAGTTTCTCTTTCGAATCTGAATGAGATCCTTGCTGGGTAGAGTAATCTTGGTTGTGGGTTTTTCCCTTTCATCACTTTAAATATGTTCTGCCACACCCTTCTGGTTTGCAGAATTTCTGCTGAAGGATCAGCTGTTAGCCTTTTGGGGATTCCCTTATGTGTTATTTGTTGCTTTTCCCTTGCTGCTTTTAATATTTTTTCTTCATATTTAATTTTTGGTAGTTTGATTTATCTGCGTCTTGACGTGTTTCTCCTTGGATTTATCCTGTATGGGACCCTCTGTGCTTCCTGGACTTGATTGACTATTTCCTTTCCCATATTAGGGAAGTTTTCAACTATAATCCCTTCAAATATTTTCTCAGACCCTTTCTTTTTCTCTTTTTCTTCTAGGACCCCTATAATTTGAATGTTGGTGTGTTTAATTTTGAGCCAGATGTCTCTGAGACTGTCCTCAAGTCTTTTCATTCTTTTTTCTTTACTCTGCTCTGTGGTAGTTATTTCCACTATTTTATCTTCCAGGTCACTTATCTGTTCTTCTGCCTCAGTTAGACTGCTATTGATTCCTTGTAGAGAATTTTTAATTTCATTTATTTTATTGTTCATCTATGTTTCTTTGCTCTTTTGTTCTTCTAGGTCCTTGTTAAAACTTTCTTGTATTTTTTCCATTCTATTTCCAAGATGTTGCATCATCTTTACTATCATTACTCTAAATTCTTTTTCAGGTAGACTACCTATGTCCTCTTCATTTGTTTGGTATGGTGGGTTTTTACCTTGCTCCTTTATCTGCTGCGTATTTCTCTGTCTTCTCATTTTGCATAACGTAACTGTGTTTGGGGTCTGCTTTTCGCAGCTGTATGTTCATAGTTCCCATTGTTTTTGGTGTCTGTCCCCAGTGGGTAAGCTTGGTTAAGTGGATTGTGTAGGGCTCCTGGTGGAGGCG
The DNA here is from genome assembly GCF_963455315.2 of Globicephala melas. NCBI lineage: Eukaryota > Metazoa > Chordata > Mammalia > Artiodactyla > Delphinidae > Globicephala > Globicephala melas. Next base: position 58,978,615 of record NC_083318.1, on the reverse strand, counting down.
ACTGGTGCCTGTGTTCTGGTGGATGAATCTGGATCTGGTCTTTCTGGTGGGTAGGACTGCATCTGGTGGTTTATTTTGGGGTGTCTGTGACCTTATTATGATTTTAGGCAGCCTCTCTGCTCAGGGGTGGGGCTGTGTTCCTGTCTTGCTAGCTGTTTGGCATGGGGTGTCTAGCACTGGAGCTTGCTGGTTTTTGAGTGGAGCTGGGTCTTAGCATTATGGCAGAGATCTCTGGGAGAGCTCTCACCAATTGATATTACATGGGGCCAGGAGGTCTCCGGTGGAGCAGTGTCCTAAATTTGGCTCTCCTGCATCAGAGGCTCAGTCCTCACACCTGGCTAGAGCAACAAGACCCTGTCAATCACACAGCTTAGAAGAAAAGGGAGGAAAAAAGAAAGAGAAAGAAAGAAAGAAAGGAAGGAAGGAAGAAAGAAAGAAAATTAAAAAAATTAAAAAATTTATTAAAGTAAAAAAAAAATCATTAAAATAATATAGTAATTAAAAAAAAGAAAGAGAGCAATCAAACCAGTAAACACATCCAGCAATGATAGCAAGCTCTAAAAACTATACTAAAAAAAGAACAGACAGATCCCTAGGACAAATGGTAAAAGCAAAGCTATACAGACAAAATCACACAAAGAAGCATACACATACACACTCACAAAAAGAGAAAAAGGAAATATATATATATATATGTGTGTGTGTATATAAAAAGGAAGAGAGCAACTAAATCAATAAACAAATCTACCAATGATAATAAGCTCTAAATACTAAACTAAGATAAACATAAAACCAGAAACAAATTAGATGCAGAAAGCAAACCCCAAGTCTACAGTTGCTCCCAAAATCTACCGCCTCAATTTTGGGATGTGTCGTTGTCTATTTGGGTATTCCACAGATGCAGGGTACATCAAGTTGATTGTGGAGACTTAATCCTCTGCTCCTGAGGCTGCATAGAGAGATTTCCCTTTTTCTTCTTTGTTTGCACAGCTCCTGGGGTTCAGCTTTGGATTTTGCCCTGCTTGTGCATGTAGGTGGCCCTCTGGCATCTTTTCTTACCCCAGACAGGAGGGGGTTAAAGGAGCGGCTGATTAGATGGCTCTGGCTCACTCACCCTGGGGGGAGGGTGGGGCATGGAATGCAGGGTGAGCCTGTGATGGTAGAGGCCAGCGTGATGTTGTACTAGTCAGAGGCATGCCATTTGTTCTCCCAGGAAGTTGTCCCTGATTCATGGGACCCTGGCAGGGGCGGGCTGCACAGGATTCTGGGAGGGGAGGTGTGGATAGTGACCTGTGCTTGCACACAGGATTCTTGGTGGCTGCAGCGTTTCATGCCTGTCTCTGGTGTCCGCGCTGATAGCCATGACTTGTGCCCATCTTTGAATCTCGTTTTAGGCAGTGCTCTGAATCCCCTCTCCTCACGCACCCCGAAACAATGGTCCCTTGACTCTTAGGCAGATCCAGACTTTTTCCCGGACTCCCTCCCAGCTAGCTGTGGAGCACTAGTCCCCTTCAGGCTGTGTTCTTACAGCCAACCCCAGTCCTCTCCCTGGAGTCTGACCACTGAAGCCCAAGCCTCAGCTCCCAGCCCCCAACCACCCCAGTGGGTGAGCAGACAAGCCTCTCAGGCTGGTGAGTGCCGGTTGGCACAGATCCTCTGTGGGGGAATCTCTCTGCTTTGCTCTCTGCACCCCTGTTGCTGTGCTTTCCTCTGTGGCTCCGAAGCTTACCCCTCGCCCAACCCCCGCCTCCACCAGTGAAAGGGCTTCCTAGTGTGTGGAAGCTTTCCCTCCTTCACAGCTCCCTCCCACTGGTGCAGGGCCTGTCACTATTCTTTTGTCTCTGTTTTTTCTTTTTTCTTTTGCCCTACCCAGGTATGTGGGGGAGTTTCTTGCCTTTTGGGAAGTCTGCGGTCTTCTGCCAGCATTCAGTAGGTGTTCTGTAGGGGTTGTTACACATTCAGATGTATTTTTGCTGTATTTGTGGGGAGGACAGTGATCTCCACATCTTACTTCTCCACCATCTTGAAAGTCCCCCAATGTTCCATATATAATTCTTACCTGTAGATTTCTTCACAGAGTATAGCTATCAACAGAAAAATTTAAAAAAAGGAAGTATAGCCTATATGGCCCATATCTTTTACCTTATTTTTCTGCTTTAGCCATATTTCTTTGACTTATACCAAGACTTTATCTTTCTTTGCAAGAATATCCCTGTCCATATTTGAACTCTCTGTTCTAGAATGTTAACTATTTCTTATGGAGCTGGCAGACAACACCACAGAATTTAGGTAAATGCAATGTACTCTGCAGCTCTGTCATGATAGGGTCAACTCATCAGATCCAAGGTAGAAGCTACAGGCATCCTATTCTCTGTTAAATTTCCCTCAGAGAGTTTTTGCAAATCTTAATTATTTACAACCCAAGGATTACAATTTTCCCCACAAATACTGTAATAATAATATACATATTTATTGAGTTCATACTATGAACATATTCTATTCATTTACACAAATATCTCATTATACTTTATAAAAGTTCTACAAGGTAAATATGTCCTTCAGTTTTCAAATAAGGAAAATGACACTTGGAGAAATTTCCCTAACCAGCAAAGATGGTAAGTAAGTACTTCAATAGTAATTTGAACACAAGACTAATTTTCACCCATGTCATTGTCACCCCTGTTGTTTCTACCATAACTGAGTAATTCAAACAATTCTACAGAGAAAAATGTGGCACTGAAACTTAGAGTTACAGACTTGTTTTTCAAAGCTAACTCATGAGCTTAGCATCTTTTAACATGCTTTGAAAACAAAAGATGTTTTGACATTATTTTAAAAGATGGTATTCAATAAGAATTAGGACAGGCTAAATAAAAATGAATCGGGAAAAGTTAAAAGTATTTTTATTTACCTAAGATTTGACCAAAATGGCCTTAATGTTTCTCTCAGCTTTACTTTAGTGAGCTTATCATTACAAATTCTTTCTCTAACACTTTGTGATATATGTAAATCTCTTTTAAAGGCTCTAGCCAGTTGTACAACCCAGGAATTTCTTTCTCAAGGACCTGAGAGCCATCCCTTTGAAATGTATTTATCCAGAAATATAGAAACCGTATCTCTCAGTCTCTGTGGAGGGTAGGAGCCTGACTTTGATGGGTGCCAATTAGCAAACACAGATGGCCTAATCACAGAGAAAAACAGTTGCAAACTCAGCAATAACTTAATATCACACATCCCATTGATCAACTTCCATTCTAATGTTCCAGTACTTTTCCACTAGCTCACCCTAGTGATGAAAAAAAAAAAAGAACAAACCCCCCCTTCCCTTTTTGTCAGCAGTGTTCAGCCTGAACCCAACTCTGTCTTTTCTCTCCTATTGCAATAGCATTGAATAAAGTCTTTCTTGCCTGTCTAATTTTGTCTGGTGCAATATTTGCTTTGATAGATTATATGTGCAATTAAGGAAAACAATTTTCATTATGATAAATCCTTTTGAATTTGGGATTGATTGATAATGAATTAGGTGAAGTGTCTCAACTATCTAAAATGAAATTAATTGATCTTAGTAAAAAATTTCTGAATGTATATCCATTTCCCAATGACTTCGTTTTTTTTATTTGTTTACTTTTTCCATAAGAACTGCTCGTTACCTAGAAATAGAGCCCCTCCAAACATGTTTGTAGATGAATTCAACATATGTGGATCATGGTTGCTTGGACTTAAGGACATTTAACCTGAGATAGACCAAACAGATTCTCTTTTCTAAAGAATTTTAAAAACATAGAATATTAATTTCTACAAGCACTAGAGCCCATAACTTATAGAACAAGGTCTGTGAACTATCAGCTAAATACAATATACCATGGACCAAAGAGAAACAAATTGGAACAAATCATAGGGAGCTGGCACGATATTCTTTTGTTGCAGAGAATTATTAGCAGTGATTTATGTAAGAAGTATACACTTTTGAGGACCCCACTAATAGTCTTCCACCTAGAGGACAGAGTTAGAGCAAAAGTAAGTTACAAAAAAGGCTAATACCACCCCAGCTGGCTCAATCATGCTGGCTGGATTGGAGGTGAAGCAATTTCATCATGCAGTTATACTTTCTTTATCCTGATTCTGGTTGTAAACTAAGAAGGCGAAGTCCTTTAAGGAAACTGTAAGTCTTTACAATTTCACATTTGTAATCAGAAGTGACATGGCAATGCAGAAAAAATATGTGCTGAGTAACCACAGACAAAAGTCCTACAGTAGTGTCTCATTATTACCAGTGTTCTCCATGAATTAGATGGGAATACCCAAAGCTGAAGTTAAAACAGAAATCTAAGGTTAGGGTAATTTTTATGATAACATTGGTAAAATAGTTTCAACAAAATCAGAGAGAAAATGTCCTAAATTGAAGTTTTCCAACTGTTGACTGCTGAAACAAGTCCCTGTCTCCTTTCTTTACTCTCCTCAGGGAGAGAACTGCTGACTCATAAAAATAAAGCATGCACATCCAGTCCTCCCACTCAGGTGCCAAAAAGATTAAGAGTCTCCAGGTAAACAGAGAAGAGATGCTTTTTGAGGCAAATAGTAACCCAGATGGAATTAATCTCATCCAAAGAAAATTTGGCAACAAAACAAAAAATCAAAACCAAAGCAAAGAAAAAGGTAAACTCTACTCCTACCACATTATATATATATATATATATATATATATATATATATATATATATATACACACACACACATACATATACATATATATTATATATGGAGAGACTAATGTATAAATATGTCTATATAAAGACATAAAAAATAATGAAAGCCCAAAGCATGAAAAAGAATAGGTAAGAGGACATTTTGAAACTGAAAAAATAAATAGACTATTAATATCTTTTCAAGAGAAGCATATTCTTCCATTTTACAGTTTTAGAATAATTTACTTACCCATTCTCTTATATACTATGCCTTTTAGATTATACTGGCATTTGTTTGTGTATTCTATTATAAACATAGCTATACTGAAGTTATTTATGTGTACATTTTTGCATAGTTCTGATTATTTCTTTTGGATATGGTCCCAAAAGATAAATTAGTAGATAAAAGATGTAAATCTTTTGAATTACTGATACTTTGTGGCAAAATGCCCTTCAGAAATTACTGTCTACCACCTGTATAGAAAAGTAGCTCTTTCATTGAACTCCTTCCAGAATTGACCATTAAAAAAAATTATTCAATATTTATTGAGTACCAAGTATATTTCAGATACCATGCTAGGTTCTGGGGCTGGATACAAAGATGATCAAGGACAACATAGAGGTAGTGTGCCCTAAAATAATAGGTCCAGGAACTATATCCAGGCATGAATAAACATGAGATTTACAGCATTGACCAAAAAGTACTAAAATAAAATGGATAGCACTATTTAGGATAAAAGTAAAAGAAGCCGTCTCTCTGTTCGTGTCTTTGCTAAGCAATTCCAGAAGATAGTGTACACATTCTTCTCTGTGTGGGGTAATGGTTAGTAAACCATTGCTGGTTCCCTTTGGGAAACAATGTTATTTTCATAGGGAAATGGATCCCAAACAATCAAATTCAAGGTGAACAAACAAGGAATCTCAATGGAAATTGCACTTGCCTTGTTCTCACAGAAGGAAAGGGTTATCATTTACTCCAGTGGGCAGGAATTATCCTTTGAGGGACTGTAAAGATAAAAGGCCTCATCCAAGAGTGTTTCTTCTCCTGTCAAAAAAGAGCCACTCTATATATAAAACCTGAAATTAATTCTTTCAAGCAATCTTTTTTTAAACTATGATCAACTAGCAATTTAGTAAAATAACGAACTAATTTAGAGTAAGTAAAAATGAAAAATTATTTTAAAAACTATTAAAGTGAATCCGATTGCCTGGTATGCTCATACCAAAATAAGTCTTACATAATATCTGGGTATAAATTCTCATTCCCTTCTGTGCATTTACTAAATTTATGCATCTCAACCATAAGGCATGGGTACAAACAGGTCTAAAATTAATAAGGAATGTTAGAAAATCTTTTAAACTGAATTTTCTCCATTGTTTCCCTTAGTAGTCTAATAGAAATTAAAATTTAAAAAAAGAAAGATTAGTGAATATGTTAAAAAACAGATAAGGATCCATTTGGGGTTAATATTTTATTATAATCAAGGTTTGAATCAAAGTTTATTTTCTTATTGTTTTGTTCTGGTTTGGGTTTGCATATGGATTTCCAACAATTCCAGCACCACTCGTTTAATGTTTCCATTCTCCACCAAATTGCCTTTGCATCTTTCTTGAAAATCAATTATATATATGTCGACCTATTTCTGAACTATATTCTGTTCCATTTATGTATTTGCTTACCTTTAAGCCAATGCTATACTGTACTATTTACTGAAGGCTGACTAATTATTGAATTCAGATAGTGTAAGAACTTCATATTTATCTTTAAAATTTGGCTATTTTAGGTTATTTGCCTATTCATATAAATTTTGGAATCAGTTTTTCAATTTCCACAGTATTGTTCAACACTAAAAAGAAATTAGCTTTCAAGTCATGAAAAGACAAGGAGGAAACTTGAATGCGTATTACTAAGTAAAAGAAGCCAATGTGAGAAGGCTACATATTATACGATTCCAACTATGTGGTATTCTGAAAAAGGCAAAAACTATGGAGACAGTAATATGACTAGTGGTAGCTGGGGCTTAAGTGGGAGGGAGCAATGAATAGGAGAAACCCAGAAAATTTTTAGGGCATTGAAACAGTTCTGTATGATGTTATAATGGCAGATATACATCACTATAAATTTGTCCAAACTCAGAGTATACAACACCAAGATTCAACCCTCATGTAGTTATGGACTGGGGTGATAATGTTATGTCAGTGAAGGTTCATCAATTATAATAAATGTACCACTTTGGTGGGGGATGTTGATGATGGGAGAGGCTGTGCATGTGTGTTCATCACACCCAATTCCTCATTTAATTTTCACAGACATTTCATGTAGTAAGTGCTATTTTTACCAACATATTTTTTAACAGATACCAAAGATTAAATTTAGTTCATTAATTAAAGATGGTACCAGAGGATATTACAACAGATTCAAAACAGGATAAAAGAATACACACATATGTAGGCAGTCAGGGATATTGAAATAAATGTGCTAACATATATATAAACCTGTTTTGGAGGGGAGGGATCAACCGTATCTGCACTGGATAAAATTAATTTGCATTTCTGTGAACAAGAATCATTTCCACTACTATCATTTTTCTATAGCTTGACAAAACATAAAAATGTTCAAAGAAGATGAAAGGCACAGATAACACAGAAGGGTACACTAGATACTAAGTAATCTTTTTTGCCTATTTCAGTCTTTCACAATTTTTCCTGACAGTACTTTAAGGTGTCTTCTATCAGTCAGTCCAATCATGAGATGGAAATCACACAGTAATTTGAACAAGAAAAGCTTAATATAAGCAATATTTAACTACAACCAGGACTGGGGTAACAAAAGGTTGACTAGTAAGAGCAATTCAAGGGACTCTAAAGCGTATAGGAAGACTAGCTATAAGGAACAGCTACAACCCTGGTACTGAGGTAGAGCACCCAAGGAAGAGGCACCCACCCCAGGGCTAGGATCCTGATTGTGTTGGAGAGGGCACAGCTTTGACTCACTAGATGGCACAGAAGCCATCATAATGCTGGTTGGCCAAATTTGCTGGAAATGCATCCTCTATGGGGCTAGGGAAAGTTATTCATGGGAGGTATCTCACTGAAGGCAATCTGCTACAAAATCATCCAAGAAGGTGCCAGGGAAGCTTCTGGCCACCTGGTGCTCTTGACTGCCACAAACCACAGGAGCAGGACACTGGAAAAGGCACACACTCTGGAAGAGCCATGACCTAATGGATCCTCCTCCAGTGTCCACTTTAGAACAGTAATCACTCCCCATTTCCACTCAGTCTACTGACACAAGGACAGTCATTCCCCCTGACACAGGCCAAGGAAACCTTGTCAGAATCCAGGGTGAATGAGCTATGCTTCACAAGGGCCTAAATTTCTCTAAAGAGCTGCAAACTAGCTGACCATCCTCAAATACTCCAAGCAGCTCTCTGCTTCAAGCCTTCTCACCTCTTCCCCTACCAACACATGTTTTGAGCACATAGTACCCACTCAATAATTATACATTAAATTGGATCAGAAATATAACTCTGTGTGTGTGTGTGTGTGTGTGTGTTATATTATGTTATTTGTATATCTCCAATTTCTGTGTTTTGTTTAGGAAATGGATGGGTAATTTTCATGCAGGCCTACACAGCTTGCATTCAATATGTAATTGTTCTATAAAGTGAGTTCCTGTACACAAAGATGAAGAGTTTCTTAATCAAAAGCTCTGGGGATAGTAAAAACAGAGGAACAAAAACAGAAGAATAAGCCAAATTGATACTAAATCAGGAAACCAGATTCAAAGCAGCCACAATGTATATGTATGTTAAATCATCATATTGTACACTTTAAATATATACAATTATATTTGTCATTTATTCCTCAATGAATCTGGAAAACTAATTTTTGATTTTAGAAAATATACTTTTCCAGAAATAATGTTACTTATGTTAAAATACATCAATTTATGATTGTCATTTTTTCAAAGAATCAATAATTATTTTAAACTGTAAAATAAACAGAAAACCAAAAAGTCACATGGTTCAGAGAATTAGAACATGGAATAAAGGTTCATTGAAATAAGAAAAGAAGAGCAAAATGATATGATAAAAAGTGAAGAGGAAGCTAAAGATACTTTGTTCATAGCTTGAATGATAATAATAATACCAGTAAATATTTATGCAGCCCTTATTATGTTCCATGCATTTTTTTTATAGCTCATTTAATTCTCCCAACAGTTTTGTGCAGCAAGTACTATGATTATCTCTGTGGAAGAGAAGAGGACAACAGATACAGAGGAAGCATGGATGACTGATGATTATTAATTACACTAAAATCTCCCACAGAGTGAAGTATTGTCTATAAATAAACAAAGGTCTTTGAGTTACTGATATAATTTAATACCTTCAGTGTTATCCAATGTCTTTGTGAAGAAAAACAGATACTTCTATAATTAAATGAAATCAATTATAGTGCTTTATAACAAGAAATTTTACTCAGGAAAATTAATACAATACTGTAATGGCCAAATAACAACTCCCACTGCAAAACACTAAGAACTAATAAATGCAGAAAAATTACACACTTATCTGTATACACTAGTTTACATCTTTCCAGAAAGTTTACCTTTATACAAACACTTTACCACTTTATGAATATGAATTTTCAATTAAACATTTGGGAGAAGTATTAGATTTTCCATTCACTGCTCTATAGGAAATAAGTCACTGATGGGCATACAAAAAGAACAAAAACTATTTTAAAGCTAACTGCCATGCCTGTCTCTTCAGAAAACTTTTACTACTACACTGAGTCACAGTTTAATTTCTTTGGTGGAAGAGAAGGATTGGGGTGATAATCACAAAGGTTTTCCAAAGCAAACTGTTATATATTAATTTCTTTTCACATATCATCTATTAGCAAAGCAAGGTTCAAGAAAGTTTTTTGAGATTTAAGTTTTCGTTTAGAAAGTTTCCAAAGAGCTCTACAAACATACCCTCCTAAGTCTGATGGATCTTTACTAGACACGGAAACAATACAGTGTTTTTCACATCCTTCTATGCTAAGAGTTTAGGGCACAGGGATCATTTAAACCATAAGTCCTTACATGAAGTTACTTATTCTAAATAATTATTAGACTTCATTTCTTCTACTGGTTGTTGAACACTTAATAAAACTAGTTGGAGATACAACAATTCTCTATTTCTCCTTCGGTTTCCATGTCATTTTAGTCTACATGCAATAGAAAGAAAGAATATATAATAACATTTATCACAATACTTCATTAAATTGAACATATGCTAGCAGAGCACACTGCCATTTGTGGGGGGTTTTGTGTGTATGTGTAAAATGGATGCTGCCCCCTTCACTACAAAATATCTAGTAACTGAAATTGCAGCCCTGACTGAACAAATGGACTTGTTTTAGCTTTACATTGGAAGGAAACAAGCCTGCGCATTCTCAATTCACAACTCCCTTTGGCTAAAAGGCCCAGACTTCACAATCAATGCATTATTTTGGTTTATATTGCTCTTTTTTCAGTTATTGAAGGTTTGATCATCGCAGCACATAAAGAATATATTATGTTAATTTAAAGCTAAGCAGCTGATGTACTAACTTATCATTTTATAAGGGTAAGCCTGACACTTGTGTGTCAGGCTTTGGAAAGTTGTGGCCATCTGGAGTAGCAGCATGAAATTTGGTCTCCATATTTGCATCAATGCAAAGGTTAGCCATATTTTCTCTTTCTAAACTTCCTCTCACAGGGAATTAGGCATACACATTTTCTGTAATCTTTTCACCTCTCGTGGTATGCATACATTGTAATAACATATGGGGGAAACATGATAGTCAAAGCAATTATTTGTGCTTTCTGTCTTCATGGGTAATCCAAAGGGAAGTAAGAAACATTACAGAAATATCCACAGCATACACTTCTTTAGCTTCCTGGCTATTTCCATGCAGTCATCTTGCTGGTATACTGCTATGGGTCAAATACTTTGAATTTCAATTAGTTAGAGCAATGCTTCTCAAAATATCTGTGGTAAAGGACCATTAAAAATATACCAGTCTCTCAAAACTGATACATTATGAATTATAACAAAAATAAACTACTATTTAAGTGGAAAACCTCTAAAATACAGGCTCTATTTTGTTAGCATTAGATTCAACAGACATGAAACTATTTTGTCAGAGTGCTCTAAATATTTCTAGATGCTTACTTTCAATTTGGGCATTTACTTCAACCTTCTTGGTGTGTACTAGTATCTCACTGTGGTTTTCATTTGTATTTTCCTAATGACATATTGTTAAGCATCCTTTAATGTGCTATTGGTCATTTGTAAATATTTTATCGTTAAGTGTCTGTTCAAGTTGTTGGCATATTTTTAAAAAAATGATTGTTTTATTATTGAATTATAAGATTTTATACATTCTGGATACAAGTACTATGTCAGATACTTATGCTGTAAGTAAGTTTCCCTGTTAGTGCCTTGTCTTTTTACTTTCATAATGATGTTTTTCACAGAGCAGAAGGGTTCTAATTGTGTTGAAGTCCAATTTATCAAGTCTTTATTTTAGGTTTTTTCTTTTTTGTGTCCTAAGAAATGCTTGTCAAGCTCAAGGTCAAAAAGATTTTTTCTTATGTTTTCATCTGGTAATTTAATAGTTTTAGGGCTTGTATTTAGGGTTAAAGTTCATATCAATTTAAATTTTGTGAGATAAACATTGAGATTCACTTTTCTCCATACCTCTGTCTAATTGTTCCAGTACCACTTGTAGAAGCAACTATTATTTCCCCATTTTATTATGTCAGCATTTTTGTCAAAATCCCATTACCATATACATGTCTGTCTATTTCGAGCTTTTTATTCTATTCTGCTCATCTATTTGTCTCTTCCTTTGCCAAGATTAGATTCTCTTTATTAGTATAGCTTTAAACTGAGTTTTTATATCAGGCAGTGAAATCTTCCAAATTTGTTTTTCTTCTAGAAAAAATTGTTTTGACTATTCTATGACATTTACATTGCTATACAGATTTCACAATCATTTGTCAAATTCTATAAAATAAACTCTTCTGGGATTTTTATTGGTCCTGTACTGAATTTATAGATCATTTAGGGGAGAATTGACAACGTAATATGAGTCCTAGTCTGTGCACATGACATGTTTCTCTATTTAGTAGTAGTTCTTTAATTTCTCCCAACACAGATGTATAGTTTCAGTGTAGAGGCCTTGTACATAGTTTGCTAAATTAATACCTAAGCATTCTCTAGCTTGGATGGTATTGTAAATTATATTTTTTAATTTTAGTTTCTAATTATTCATTTCTAGTATAAAGTAACACATTTTATTATTGTATATAAATCATGTATCCCTTTACCTTGTAAATTCATGTTTCTTATTTCTAGTAACTTTTAATAGATTATTTTGGATGTTATATACATTTAATTACTGTGGTTACTGTGTATTGCTGCCATATCATGCTTCAGTGAAAAGACTTCCCACCCAAATGCTGGGAATGCTCTTGGTAGTCAGTGTGCAGCTATCACTCTTTCAGAGAGTGCCTCAGTCGAAGGCAGCAAATTTGCCTGAAGATCAATTCCTTCCTGGATCAGTATAAAAGTTTGTCTACCTTGTCCCAACTCTAAAGTGGCATTCTAACTCCACAGATTCCATGGGGTTACTTGAAGCTTTGTTGGTTTTGTATCTCAGCATGGCTTCTCCCTCTACCCAATATTGCTTCTTTATCCTCCCCACCACAGATATTGATTACAGAGATGTTTCTAAATAAAATCCCTACTTGCTAGTCTCTGTCTCAGAGTCTGCAGGCAATCCAACCTGCAAGAGTGATCTTGTTTTCTATGAATTGAGGCTTTTCCTCTTCCTTTCTAAGTTTGTGCCTTGTACTTCTTTTTCTTGCCTTATTGTACATGCTAGGACAGCTAATGTTGACTTGAAGTTGTGAGAGGAAATATACTTGTCGGTTTTTAGCAGCTTCCCTTTACCAAGTTAATCAAGTCCCCTTATATTGTTTATTTCCCAAGACATTTTATCATAAATGAGTTATTCAAAATATGTTGTTTAATTTCTAAATATTGGGGATTTTCCAGGTATATCTGTATAATTTATTGAGTGCTAGACTTGATGAATGTTATGCTGTTGAATGTCTGGATGTATTTTCTTCCTTTAAAATGTGTTGACTTTTGTTTAGACAGCCAGTTCCTTGTGGATTAGCCAGGGTTTCAAAGGCTTATTTTGGAGGTCTGTTATACAGGGGCCATAGCTTTTCCTCTAGGGAAAATTTAACCTTACTATGAGTTATAATCTTTCTACAGATTCTACTGAATTATCTTAGTATTTAACATTTTTTCTCAATCTGCTTTGTTGGAATTCAAATGCCTACCCCATGCTATGTGAGTTTTGGGCATTGCTCACCTTATAACTTTTTAGTTTTCCATTGACTGACCGTATGGAGATTCTCCCTCTGAACTTACAGTCTAGGTTTCAACAAAAAATCAAGGCTACTCCATTCAGATTTCTGGACTTCATTCTCTGCTTTGCTTTGTTTTCTTGGTACTGTGATCTGTAAATTATAGCCACTTCAGCCTCCTTCAACTTTATTTTCTGTTTCCCCAACTCGGTAAGATCACACTGTTATTCATTTCCCTTCTCTATGTCTGGATTTCCCCTCCCTATGCTACAGAATAGAAGTACCTCCAGGCAGAAAGCCAGTGATGTTGTAGAACTTCTTCCTAATCCCGAGAATCACAGTTGTGTAATGTCTTTTATACACTCTGTCTGAAAGTCTGAAAGTACTTGTTTATATGTGCTGTTCAATTTCCTAGCTGATAAAGGGAATGTAAATCTGGTGCCACTCATTCCATCAAGACAAGGAGAGAAAGTCTCTTTATATACTTTTAAAAATATATTCCTATGGGAGCTAAACACAGACACAGACACATATTACTCACATACACATGTACACACAATGCTTGAAAACTCTCTGGCTCTTAAAAAAGAAGCAAGAAAGAAAAAAATATAAACATATGGCAGTGCTAGAAAATTTTTATTGAGTAAGAGTTCTGGAGACACTTAGACTTGAAAAGATGAAAACTTGGAATTTGGAAGAAACACAAAATTATATCTGAGATTAGGGCAATAATTTAATTTCTGGGAAGTGTTCTCAGATATAACTATCAATGTGTGATAAAGTTTGTGTATATTTCTAACAGAATGAGGAAGGTCATGTATATAGTACTATATTTGATAGGGATTTAGGAAATGGAGAGATTGTTGGGATTTTTGTAGGTATACAAAATCAATTCTTAAATCAATGCTTAATTCCATCAGTTCCTTACTCAAAGTCTGTAGATTAATTTTTATAATAGCTATCCTCACTGAAATTTAAGTTACATACAAATTTGATTCTTAAAAGCAATATTGGGAAGCAAAGAAGATGAAAAGAAAGTTTCATCTTCATCATTATCATTATTGTTATTATTACTCTTATCTAAAGGTCGTGCCTTAGTCCTTCTTTACTTTTTCCTCACCCTTCTCAAAACCCTCATAGAGCTTTCACACTCATTTTATTTTTAACACCTTTGACAAATTCTAACTCTATGAAGAGAGAGAGAGATACAAGAGTTATGACCCTTACTCCCAGAGTCTAAAATATAGTCTACTTGAAAGAACACATAAAATAACTCAAATGTTAGATTTTTTAAAAGCTGGCTTTATTTGGTTTCCAGCTGAGTTCTTCAAGTGGATCAGAGAGCAGAAAATTAATTGGTGCTTCTCTGAACCAAATAGTAGTGCCTATGGCTAGTTGCCCTTCCCAGATCCTTGTAGCATTGGGTCTTATAATGCTATTATGTGAGTGTTCTCTGGTGGTGGCTGTCCTCTGTTATAAACTGATTTTGATAGCAACAATCCCTGATTCTTCAAAAGTCAAGTTTCAGACCTCATATATTTTCTGACATTGATGAAGAAAAGCTTCAGAGAATAGTCATGAAAGAATTTTCATTTTTAATAGCATATTTAGAGGTTTGATACCTAAAAATATAACTAAAACAATAATTGCCAATCTGAGGACAAGGCTGTTAGAATAAATTTTGCATATTTTACACTAAGATAAACAAGAAAACCAAGCAATTTTTATTTAACAAGCTATCCAAATCTGAAGCTAAGACTAGGATAATATAAACATCCACAGAATAGTATTTTTATGGCTCCTCCATAACCAACACTTCAAAAATCTTAGCCATCTCTCAGAAATCTGATGCAAAAGCTCTGAAAGTCTTTTGAGTTTCTTGAGAATGGGGCTGGAGAAGGAAGGGGCAGTTGTGTCATATCTGCTCTAGAAACTGCTTTTCATAAAGCTACTCTATTCCTTATAATAATTGGCCTTTGGCACAAATTCCATTTTTACTTAGATAAAAATACCACAAACCTATAAAATATATAAAAATTAAAATTAGGAGATCTGTGAGTTTGAGTAGAATTATACCATCATTATGAATATATGATATCATTTTATGTCTTTATATTTAACTGGAGGTATACTCTGAATAAAACACATTGGAGAATAAG
This sequence comes from Globicephala melas, assembly GCF_963455315.2. Taxonomy (NCBI): domain Eukaryota; kingdom Metazoa; phylum Chordata; class Mammalia; order Artiodactyla; family Delphinidae; genus Globicephala; species Globicephala melas. The sequence continues at coordinate 58,963,355 of NC_083318.1, read as the reverse complement.
AACAATAATTTACTCTCTAAAATTGTCTGGGAAGTCATTACTTGTTGTGGTACCCAGAGAATTTTATCTTCACCCTCTTCAGTTCCTCTAACTCTGAATTTGTTTGTCCTCATTCTTTTCCTTCTTCAGAATTCTCCTGCTTCACTTTGGCTGCTGATTTTCACTATGATAGTCTTGCTGCAACCAAAATATTCTGTTCACTATTCCCCTGACCCACTTCAGTTTTGTCCCTAATATACTATAACTTAGTAATACTCTATTTATCTAATTCTTGCTTTTTGTCCTAAACCAAAATAAATCCAATATTTTTCTTATGATCATATGCAATCCACCCCAGTTTAAATGAATTGGCTAACTTCTGATCACCTCTAGTATTTATACATAGAAAACTGTTTGTGTTATGAATGGATATTTACAAGCTGTTGTTTCAAATCATGGAGATCAACCATTAGACATTTAAGTATTTCTTTGTCCTGTCTCCACAACTCTACTGTGTTCTTTAGAGAAGGAAAAAATAGCCCTTAACTCTTTTACTCACATTGCATATTTTGAAAAACCATTTTCATTTGATTTTTAAAATATCTGTTGCATTTTTATTTTCCCCCATAACCCTAAGGCAGATTTTCTTTAATTAATGTTGAATTATGAAGAAATTTGGGGTTCATTATAGTTGTGACTAAATAAAATGATATGTAATAGGCCAAGGATTAAGGATACTTAATCTCTGCCCTCTAATATCTAGCTTTGTTTCCTGAGCTACTAAAGGAAATTTTATTAAGAAACAAGGTGAAGAGGTACAAAGGAATATTTCATCACCCACAAGGCTTTAAATCCAAACACATATAGAGGTTTGTTGAGTTACTTAAAGAAGCCCTTTCTTCTTGAACTGTCACATTCATATAGACTAGAATAAAAGCCAGCAGAAAGGTTAAATTTTCCTACTTCCAACCCATTCTCAAAGATAATATGGTGTTTTACCAATTCAAGACAAGGGAAGGTATGATGGATGAGAGTGTAAATACGGAGTCAAGGGAGAAGTGAAAGGGTTGGTCCCAAAGCTTCAATAAACATGGTGTATGCCACTTACTCCAGGTAAAAGTCACAGCAAAAATTGCAACAAAGCTAAACAGGGAAGAAAGACTTTTTTCAAGGTGATTGCACTAGGAGAGAGAGATCCATGCATAGTCTGAGCTCAGCTCTGCTGAAAAAAGAGTGGGAGAATTTTTAAGATCTGGGGTTGGGGGAATTGTAGGATACCTGCAATTGCTAATTGGACTTACCCAAAGAGAAAGTAAACTTCCTCCTCTCTTTATGACAGGAGATAATTTTGTAACCTGGAGTAAAGCATCACTGAAGTTAGGCTCCTGACCTCTCACAGAGACTGGGAGGTCAGAGTAGTATCTTCCTTGATGATGACATTTCAAAGGGATGCCTCCCATGTCCCTGAGAAAGATGGTTGTAAGTTGTAAAACTGGCAAGAGACTTAAAAAAAAAAACCAAAAACCTACATTTCAAAGGGGCAGAGAAAAATTGACAATGAAGTAGATGTACTAAATTTTATAAAGTAAATGCTCCAAGAAAAGGAAGGAGAGAAACCTCTCTGGTTATGCTATCTGGATACTCTAAGGACTGGCGTGGGAAGGAGATCGGGGACATAGAGGCATGAAGAAGTCTATTTAACATTTAGTCAGGCTGAGGGAAATGTTAAGGCCATCTTGGTCATAAGGAAGAGCGACCTCAGAGATACCCCTGAAACTGTCATCTTAGCCATATAAAAGTAGGAAGAACATCCAAAACATAATAATTAGATATGACATTAGCCTCATATTCCAAAGTAGAACTGTAGAAAGGTTGACTGAATATCATATATAGCTTTTTCTCACCTGGTTGTAAACACAGGAAAGAGCTAACAATAAATTTGTACCCTAGAGGTATGATGTAAACTGGAGAACAATAAAGTTACCATCCTAGAGACAAATACTTTTTTCCTACTGTGAAATAAAGTTCATATTTTATAGCAAGACAAGAAAAATTTAAACCTAAAAATTCTCTGCCCTTTGGCCTCCTTTCTCTCTCCACTATACATTGTGTATCAGCATTATGCATTGACCAAACCTTCCCCATCAGCAGGAATACCTGCTCAAACATAAAGAGCAATATTCTCCCAGCGTCAACAAGACAACTCTTTAAAAGATAACATTCCTTCTTGATCATTTAAGGGGTCACATGACCTATCACAATGGCGCTTAGATCTGAATTATGTAAAATGTCAATAGTACGTTATCTGACATACAGCCCTCTGTCTCAAAACAATTTATATTAGCTGTGTCTTGACTTCTAAAGATGTGGAACAGTTCTCAGAGCCTTCTGAGATGGTCTTCCTGGGTTATTATTCTCAAATTCGGCTCAAATAAAATTTTACAATTCTTTCTTAGATTGACTGATAAATTTTTTGTTGACACTACTCATTCTCATTCTTTCACACTTCTGTTGAATATAATATCTATCTTACATATAGATAAATCTTCATTTAATTTAAAATATATTGAACTCTGAAATATGCTGGGCACTGCACTGGGTATTTGGAAATCAGAGATAAGTAAAAATTAGTCTTTGCTTTTTAGCAGTTTAAAATTCAGTGGTAGAATTCCATAGGCAAACAGGTAATTATAGTATCATGGGTAAATACTGTGAGAGATATAAGTACTTATTGCTAAAATGTTCATTTAACTTAGCTTTACTTTGGGAGAAGGGTAGGTCAGAAAAGACAAAGCGAATAACACTTGAAACACACTTCTAATGCTATCATACTTTGCTCAAAAATCCATTAAAACTCATACTCTAAAATGTCTAAACTCCTTAACATAGCTTTCAACCTGGCATCAATTTACCTTCTCACACGCTGTCCTCCAGCATATTTAAACTGCATTAAATCAACTCCATAGGCCTAAATAATTCCCACAGCTATAACTTTATTTATAACATTTCCTTCAACTAGAATACTCCTCCCCCTTCTATATATCCAAATTCAACCTCTCCTTCAAGGTCTAAGTTCACATCTTCCAGGAAATGGACTGGAGAGCAAACTTAAAATGGTAGGAAGACAATCCTCTACTTGTGCTTTCCACTGACCTTAGTATGGTGCTTATCTTTTGGTGAAAATGCCCTATAACATATTTTTTGACTAATTCAAGGTCTAAGTAGCCTCCATCCCTGTGACTTAATTTGGAAAAAAGACCTCTTTTATATTAAAATTCTGCATTAATTTCAATAGTATTATCAATAGTACTGATTTGCTCCAGTATAAAATATTAATAAATAAATGAATACAAATTACCATCTGTTTGAGGGCAAAGTCATGATTTTATTCCTTTTTTTAACTTCCAAGATTCTGTCAAAGTAGCTTCTATATTGTAGCTTTTCAATGAACAAGTGTTAAGTTAATGTTTTCTCTCTTTATATCCCTATTTCCCGCAAATTTTCAAAACTGCTGTATCCATAGGTGTTAAATAAGTGATTATTAAATACTAAATTCTATCCAGCTCTGAATTCCTTGAATGTTATTCTGAGGATATATCTAACCTTTTTTTTCCTCATCTCTTCAATATGTTGCTCTCAACTTTGTCACTTCTCTGCTCTCCGATTTTCATAATTAAATAATATGCTAACTCATACGGTGTTATAAATTTATCCTCAAGTATTTTGCTTCCTAACATCAATTCTAATACAAAAATAAGAAATTTAAATACATGAGATCTGAAGGAAAAGACCCGAGGAACACATTTCCTCTGTGCCTGCCCTAGACAATGAGATGCACAAATTAACTCTACTCTCCAACACCATCTTAAGTTCATCTTCAGCAGCTGACCTAGCCAACTTCCCCAAGGAAATGGAAGCATTCGGGTGTGAACCTCTCTCCTAACAGCTTTATGCCCCCCCCATCCTCTTTTTGCTTTATCTCCTTTTTTGCTTACTCTGAGGAAAAAAAAAACTGATTTCTTTTTTTTTCCCCCTCCAAAGACCTTTTCTTTGTACTTCTTCAAAGATCTGTCTTAAAATTTTCTTCCAGGTTGGTTACTTTCTTTTAGATTACTTCCATTTTAAAAAGAAAAAAAAAAAAGTCAAATGGTTTATAATTAGCCCTAATAAATTTCATTTCTCTCCTTCCCTTCTCTGTATAAGTATCTTAAATAAACATAGGCTTTCCCTATGTTCTTCCTCCCCTTTGTATATGCTAGTCGACTGACTTTAATCTCCTTCCTTATCAGTTACACTGGTGAACCTTCTCACTCTAAAGCCACCAACAATTTCTAATTACCAGACCTTTGGAATCTTATGTCCTATTCAAAAACTGTATCATTTGACATTGTTGTCTGCCATCTATTCTTGGAATTTTATTTTTTATGTTTTAAGACAAAATTGTATATTTCTATTTTCCTCTGACTCTTCCATCCTAATATTTTACTTTGTTGCTTACTCTTACCTTTTACAGACAGAATCTCTAAAGGAATGGACTTTGGTAAAGGCAATGGGTGTGCGTAACAGCTTGGTGCTTGCTTTTGTTTAGTCAACCTTGGCAGGAGACGGAATTATAAGTGCTAATGGTGTGTCTTTTAGAGTGAGCTTATTAACTATCTCTTTTACCACTTACTAGCTCTGTAAACTTTCTCTCCTTCATCTGTAAAATGGCCATAATAGTAATAACAAAAACATCTCCCTCAGAGCCGTTTGTAAGAATTACAAAATAAGCCATGTAATGTTTTCAGAACAATGGTTGGAATATAGTAAACATTCAAAACATTTTGGCTATTATTAGCAGTAATAAGACGTGAAAAGTGGAATGGAAGATAAGTGAGTGTGTGCATAAGACAATGATTTCAAACACTCAGAGCACTTTGTTATCTCAGTTTTTTTACACTAGAAAATTTGCTCAAATCATTTCACACCTTAGATTAAGCAGATGCTTTAGAGAATCATGTAGTTGAAGGCCTCCCATTTAAAAGAAGATGGAATTGAGGTTAAAAGATTTAAAATGTAATGTCTACATCCCATAGGTAGTTCTGGAATTTTTCTGTGTAATATTCCATTAGATGGAAACCGAATACCAACCTGTTCATGCTTAGGTACTATTTTAAAAGTAAATATATATATATATTTAGAGGGTTATTATTTTGGGTCAATGTATACCTCTGAGTTTATGCACTAAAGAAATCTCTAACTTGTATTTAAATTTCACCATTTCAGAAATTTTGGTGGGACTAGTGGGGGAAATTGAAAAAGCTTTAATTTACCGATACATATTGAAATAAAATGAGAAATACTGAAATAACTCATGTTACAGTCTTTTATTTCGAGTCTTCAATTTTTACCTTCATTCCATATCCATAGGGACTAGATTAAAAAAGAAAGTTCAAATGATTCACCTGAGAGCAACCAGATAAGCAGCCCTCATTCCCAGAAATTTCTGAAGATCCGTGTATTTGCATATACTTGGAAACAGTGAGACCAAGGCCAGGTCCACTTCCTATTGTGGTAGTTCTTATGGGTGTCACCAACAGCCCAGATAGTGCTGCCAATCATTACAAAAACCTTGGGATGGCTGATTACAAGAACAAAAAGAGAGTTTTTCAGTGTTTCTTTTTGGTTTGTACTTTCTAACTACAAGGTTTACCTTAGGCTTTTTTCTGGGAGGGTTATATCCTTAAGGCCAGGTCCAGCTGCCTGCCTCTATCACAGCTGACAATTAAAATTTCCTCGCTGGGGTGAGATATCATTGAACCTAGCACCTCATATTTCTCTTATCTTCCCTGCATATGTCCTAAGAATATGCAGCACCACTAGTAAAATTATCTTTTAAAAAGTTAGTAAAATGCAGGAAGGAGAAAAGAAAATGAGTTTATCTTGAGAGTCTTGGCTTTCATTGACACAATCTGAATATATTCCCAACCAAATTGTGTTGTGTTGTGGTGTTGTTAGTTTGAATTTGTTTTGATTTTCTTTCTATGGGGGTGGGTGAGGCAATTATTACAGTACTCTGCTTTTCCAATAAGGGTTAATACTAACCTTACAGAAAAAAGAAGGTAAAATATAGTTATTCAGGATTATAAATTATGAAAAGATACATGGGTTTTGCTAAGAACATTATTCAGATATTATATTTTATCATTTTCAAATAAATAAGAAAGTACAGTCAAATCTTATTGGGAGATAAAATTATAAACAGTAGTGTCCCCTTACCCAAGGTTTTCTTTCTATGGTTTCAATTTCCTGCAGTCAACCATGCTCCAAAATTATTAAATGGAAAATTCCAGAAATAAACAATTTTTAAGTTTTAATGTGCATGCTGTTCTGAGTAGTATGATGGAATCTTGCACATTCCCTCTCTGTCCCACCCAGGATATGAAGCATCCCTGTGTCCAGTGTGTCCACATATACTACCCAACCATTAGTCACTTGGTAGACATGGTTGTCAGATTGTCAAGGTATTGCAGGGCTTGTGTTCAAGTAACACTTATTTTACTTAATAGTGGCCCCAACTACAAGAGTAGTGATGCTGGCAATTTGGAGATTCTCCTACTGTGACTATAAATTAAACTTTATCATAGGTATGCATGTATAGGAAAATATCATAGTGTATATAGGGTTTTTGTTTTTTTTGTTTTTTTCTTTTTTTGGCTACGCCATGCGGCAAGTGGGACCTTAGTTCCCAGACCAGGGATTGAATGTGCATGCCCTGCAGTGGAAGCATGGTGTCTTAACCACTGGACCCAGGGAAGTTCCAAGGGTTTTGTTCTATCCATGGTTTCAGGCATGCATTGGGGTTCTTGGAACATATTCCCCATGGATAAGTGGAAACTATTGTATTGCTACTGAGCTTGTACTTTGAAGGGGAGCTTCACCAGCAGTAACCTGAAAATGACTTCTGGCAATATTCATCTATCTAAGTTTGGCTAAAGAATTATAAAGTATTCTTAGCTAGTTAGAAAAATAGTACTTTAGGGCTTCCCTGGTGGCGCAGTGGTTGAGAGTCCACCTGCCGATGCAGGGGACACGGGTTTGTGCAAAAATAGTACTTTAAGACAAATTAACTTATTAAACTTGGTTTAGCATTTAAAACAAAAAGCTGGCCTCATGTTAAATTAAAGGAGTCATAAAATAAAAGTTAGTTTAAAAATTTATATGCTAATATTATTCTAATATAAATCTACAATTAATAGGGTAAACTTTTACTGTTGAATGTGAAAGTTGTGACCATAGCTGCCAAATGCTACAATTCATTAAAAATTAGTATTGACATGTATATTTAACTCATAGGTATAAGAAGGAAAGAATCATGTTTTAAATAGACCACGTCAGTTTTAATAAGCAATCTCCTGGATAGTTGATATATCCAACAGTTTTTGTCACAACACTCCTGGGAATTTGAGATAATAAATTGTGCTTTATTTTTCATCGAGAGTACACTGATAATCTCTAAGAATTCAAATATTTTATCTTTGTGATATCTTTGTAATGCTCAATAATTAGCTTCTTTGACCTACATTCACAGTACAGAGAATAAAAGTATGGTATGAATAATTATTTATTAATAATATAACTTAAATTAAGCACAGTTACTTTTTCCCCAAAGATGTCTTTCTTAATCTTTGATGCCTTTGCCTTCTATCATAATTGCAAAACAGATTTTCTCATTATACTCATCTGCCTATCTGCAACCCATAATTTTCTAGTCTTGAACAAATGCATTCATTATCAACACTAAAACTGAGTATTAAGGGAGAGATTCAAAATGTGGCATTGATATAACAAAATTTGATTTTCATTAAATCATGATAACTTCAATGGAAGGATTAAAAGTAATTATAACCTAGCAAATCTGTTTCACCAATAAGACTATAGAGTTAATTTTATATCTCTTCCCTGAGTCATAACTATTCCTTAGTTCTTCAGATTCTTCATAATAAAATGTTTTCCCCAATCTGTTAGTGGGTATCAGCAGAACAAAAGTGCTGAAATCTTTGTATATGTATAGTAACATTGAGTTTAAATATAATTTAAAACAATAGGTGGTAAGTGTAAAGTTATATTAGGAAATCATCAAGTGGAGTCTGTAATACTGACAACATGGTGGTATATGGTCACACTCAAGGACCTCACCATACTTGAGTCTGATTGTGATTAATCAACAAAACCACCTTTTCCACAACTCTGATTCAATTTTGGAGAAGTTTGAGAAAAATATAAGGATTATGAAGGAACATTTGTTTCATTTCAAAAAGGACTAAATCTGAATGCTTAAAAAGAAAAAAAGAGTAAAAAGCAACTGAAGCCAAACCCTCTTATCTAATCCTGTCATCATCACCCATCCTGTACCAAAATGACAGAAAGAAGCATTCAGACTTATATTTAGGGTGAAAGAAGAAAGGCAAGACAAAAAGAAAGGAAGGAAGGAAAGAAGAAAGGAATATAGGACAGAGTTGCCAGGCTAAAGTCTAGAGACATGAGAGAAGAGATAATTTTGGAGAGTCTTAGAAATGTCTGTTTCCATGAGTTTTAAAAGAAGACAAAAGCAACTGAGTGAAACAACACATATTCAGTAATAATATTCAAATAGGTAGAAAAGAACACTTTGTACTTCATTTGAATAAAGTAAATAATTTGAAATTCATATAGACCTTTCCACATCGGATGTGATAGATATTTGAAAATGTCATTGATAGAAAATAAATAGCTCTGACTTACGATGAGAGATGCTCACAAATGTTAGGAGTCAACCTGATGATGAGGAGAAAAGGAATGGAGATAGCTGGGTGAGGTAACAACAGTCCTTTAAGAGAAACTGAGGCAAGCCTCTAGCATCATCACAGAATTATAGCACTGCAAGGATTACTGAAGCAGAGGCACTTTACAAACCTGTCAGGTGGTAGGAATAAGAAGCACAGTTGGCACTGGTGAACACATTTTTTTTGGAAACATTCTAGATACCTGAATTAGAGTAAAAAGACTATCTCTTAGTTTTTGGCAGAGTGCTAGTGCAATTTTCCCTCTAACCACCTCATACTATTTCTTTAGTGGATTTTTATTCGTTAGGAGGCTGAACCAAATAGAGTCTCTCTGCCTGCACTGAAACATGTAGGTTTTATTAGACATAATACCTGCAAAAGTTCTGGAAACATTTCGTTCTTTTCTAATCCACCAATTTTTTAATCAACAAAGAAGTTTTGTATCCTAACAATGTCCCAAAAGATGACTCCTTTGGTAAACAAATATTAGCTTTTTTTTCCCCTTACATTGCATTTTGGAGGTACTCTTTGGTTTTGCAGTATCCATGTTGAAAAAGTTAGTGAGAAATTTCTCATTTAAAAAGTGGACCACAGATCCAAGAATACAACATACGCTACTAAATAAACAGCATTATTCTTTCTCTCCATCAACAATTATCTAGTTTATTCTATATACAAGGCTCTGGGCTTAGTGTGATATCAGGCAATACATCATCCAGGATAGTCTAGGTTATGCTCTGTTATCAAACAACTAAGCAATCCAAGTGGTTTAAAATAACATTAGGTTGTTGTTTAATCCCACTAAGCACCCACATCAAAAGAGGGAAAAGTGCTCTATGGAGTCCCATATCGGCAATTAAGTGCTTGGTCACAGAAGTGACCCACATCACTTCTGCTCACAGGGCACTGGTTACAATTAATCACATGGCCACAACAACCACAAAGGGACCAGGAAATGCAATATTACTGTGGCATGGATGGCAGAAAGCTGGGAATATTTGTGTGACGGCACTCGTGATTACTACAACAGGACTGAACAAAGTCGGTTTATTCTCTGTCTTCCTGAAATTCACAATCTACTAGGGAATTCAGAAAATAAATAGGTAATCAAATATGTCTACAGTTCTAAATCATTGTGAGTACTGTGAATGAATGAAGAGGGTTTATTATTAGAAAATAATGGATGAGACACTTTAGCTAATATCTCTGAGAAAGTGGCATCTAATCTGAAATCTAAAGCATAAAAAGGAGTGTATTGAAAGTCAGCAAGAAATAGGATCATGTGTCATAAGGCAATGATCCATGTAAGATGTTAAACATAGTAGTAAATAGTTGATATTTAAACTAAACTTTAAAATAATTGAGATTTAAAATAAAATGACATGGGAGAATTTTAAGCATGTGCATTAGATATACAACTTGTAGATAACAATATCCAAGAAAATTTAACATAAAAAAGATTTGTGGGTTGAAGAATTAAGAAGCTCAATGATGTCAGGGTTCTGAATAGAGCAATTTATATTTTTCCTGGATTTTCCCTTACAGTAGAGGCCATGCTATACCACCCAGCATCTCCTATAAGGGCTGAATGACTTATTCCAGCAGATCACCTGTGTGCTCTCTCTGGCAATGAAAACTGCTATCAGTTGAATACAACCATGTTGCTTAAGGTCCTAATACACTCCTGGGGCAACCTATGTCCAATGAATAGTTAATACATGAGTATGAAGTCATGGCCCCTTCTCTCCAACTGGGAAAAGTATGCATGGCTATTCTTACTGTCAAGATCCCAGTGGGGTTGGCTGAGGCTTTGGTTGAGATTGCAACACACCTGATTTTCTCCTGTGATAAACCATACTTCCTCCCCCTCTGCCACAGTGCTGATACTAAGAGAATTTCCCCCAATTTTATTTTTCAACAAAATTTCTGTATGCATCTCTATCACAGAGTCTGTTTACCTAGGAATCTGAACTTTAAAAACTGGTTCCAATGTTAAGAACTGTGAAGGTTATGCGATTTTTAGCCTACCTGCAAACAAACCATCTAGCTTGCCTAAGTTTGATGGATGTTGGCAGAAGACAGAAGAGGACTATGACAGACACAGAGGGCAGTTTATTACCCAGAGTAATAATAATAGTCAGATTAACATTTGTGTTTATTCCCCAAGCTCAGTTACCACAGGGTTACACAATGTCGGATGATGTAGTGCATTCATAGTGATGTGCATTACAGGAAAGGAAACCAAAGTTTAGTGTACCCAAAACTTATAAATGGACAGTTAGCCTGACAAGGCTTTGTCACAGGAAGACATTATCTTTATATTAGTGGACAGTAAACAAACCTTCCCTTTGCTCCAGAGGGAGACACTACCTCTATTTTAAAGGGTATTTTCTGTATAAGCATTCTAGAAAACATGGTCTGAAACAAAGGCAGTTATTGGAGAATTGTATCCACACACAAGGAGGAATTCTCAGAAAATGGTAAAAATGGGTTTTCAGAACTGGATATTCCTCCAGCTGGCTGGCAATGATAATCACAGCACTGTGCATAAAAAAAAAAGTGCAATTATTAAAATATTCATCAGTCATGAACTGGGATGTTATATTTGTAAAAGGAATTGTATTAGCCAGTAGAGTGTATTAGGTGTTATAGAAATGTGGGTGAGATATTAATTATAAGGATAATGGAATTAAATATCTTTTGCTCAGAGCACTTAATTTTCTAGATAAATACAATAAAAGGCTGACTGTGATAAATCTAAAAGTTAAATGTGTAAAACTCAACAATAAGTAAACAAACAACTCAATTAAAAAATGGGCCAAAGACCTTAACAGACAACCCATCAAAGATATACACATGGCAAATAAACATATGAAAAGATGCTCACATCATATGTCATTAGGGAAATGCAAATTAAAACAACAATGACATACTACTATACACTTGTTAGAATGGCCAAAATCTGGAATACTGACAATGCCAAATACTGATGAGAATATGAAGCAACGGGAATTCTCATACATTGCTGTTAGGAATGCAAAATGGTATAGCCACTTTGAAACACAGTTTAGTTTTCTTACAAAGCTAAATATATTCTTACCATATGATCCAGCAATCATGTTCCTTGGTATGTACCCTAAGGAGTAATTGAAAATTTATGTCTACATAAAAAACCTGCACATGGATTTTATAGTAGTTTTATTCATAATTGCCAAAACTTGGAAGCAACCAAGATATTCTTCAATAGGTGAATGGGTAAATAAACTGTGGTATATCCAGACAATGGAATATTATTTAGCACTAAAAAGAAATGAGCTATCAAGCCATGAAAAGGCATGGAGAAATCTTAAGTGCATACTAAGTGAAAGAAGCCAATATGTATGTGATTCCAACTACAGTTAAACTTTGCAATGTCGGGGTTAGGGCTGCCAACACTTTACGTGGTTGAAAATCCACATATAACTTATAGTTGGCCCTCTGTATACATGGTTCCTCTCCATCAGTGGTTCTGCAACCACAGAGTCAACCAACAGTGGATCATGTACTGTAGTATTTACTATTGAAAAAAATCCACGTTAGGTGAACCTGTGCAATTCAAACTTGTGTGTTCAAGGGTCAACTGTATATGACATTCTGGAAAAGACAAAGCTATGGAAATAATTAAAAGATCAGTGGTTGCCTGGGGTAAAATGGAGGGGGAAGGATTAATAGGCAAAGTGTAGAGAATTTTTAGGGCAGTGAAAAAACTATGTATGATATTATAATGATGTATGTACATCATTATACATTTATCCAAACCCACAGTGTACAATACTAAGAGTAAACCATGGACTTTGGGTGATAATGATGTGTCAGTTTAGGCTCATCCTTAGTAACAAAGTTATCATTCTGGTGAGTGATGTTGATAATGGAGGAGGCTTTGTGGAGGCAGGGATACATGTGTAATCTCTGTACTTTTCTCTCAATTTTGTTGTGAACCTGAAACTGCTCTAAAAATTAAAGCCTGTAAACAATTAATTGTGGCTATCAGAGAACCTACCCAGCAGCTATAAAGAGACTCTTATCTCCCTTCAGTAAGCAGGCAGAAAAAACTGAGCCCTGATACTTAATCATAAGCGTAATGAGGCTCCTAGACACATCTGCTATGCCAAGATCAGGGTCTTGATTAGGAAAGAATGAGATACTGTGATACATCATTAAGGTATCTGAGCTCATGCACTTGAAAACTGTGAATTCCCAGATTCTCCTAAGCCGGCAAAAGTAGTCTACCCCATCTACTAAATTTTGATACTTCTCCTTAGTTGAAAATTATGCAAGACAATACATTCTTTGACTTCCACAAACTGTCTCTATCTTCCATTCTAGCATTTAAACCCGTGGCTAAGGTTAAGCTGCAGCCAGGAAGGTGCTGAGACTGTTAAAGGAAGAATGGAAGAAAAGGTACTGTACCCTGAAACAGTGAAGTGTATAACCTACGTGTGCAAGCTGGATCCAGGAGAGCACAGCATACAGGGCTATATTCTGAGGATGCTGAATCAAATGAGCAATGGCTAGAAGGTAAGTTTGGCTAAGGGAAAGTTTATCGATGGGAGAGCACTTTCCTGGAATTCATGATTTATTACCCTGGTAAGAACCCTGGGAAGTGGCACAAACATGGTACTCATATGTCTCCTGGAAGACTGGAAAATTTTATCGGCTAAACTAAGTGAATTAGAGATTCTAGAACTGCTGTAATGGAGAGGAACAAAAGACTCAGAATTGAGCATGCTAGATTGCATATGCTTATGTAAAGCTGGAAGATTTGTCAGAAAAATATTTTCACTGGAGGACTTGGAGGACAATCCTTTTACCAAAGCAGTAACAGTTGAGAGAGACAAAAGCATCACTGAGAATCTACTTTGTTGGCTTGGAGGAAAGACTGTATAGATGGAAACTGAAGATGGGGATTTAAGGTTTAATTTGGAGGGATATTCAACGGATATCACTGACAGATCAGAAACTGTGATAAGGTGGTGAGGATGCATATATTTTCAATCAAAGCCAAATATTTTCTTGGAACAGTTCAGTTCATAATTTTTGCCTTTCGCTGATAAAAATATTTTCTTGTCACAAGAATAACAGTAGTAATAATAATGCATAGATTCACACTTCAAGACATATCTGTGTTAGGAATTTACATCTCATGTCCAGGTCAGAGTCTTCTTTCATGAGTTATTCAGGTAATTAGTTTTATGGACTATTGCCTTGTTGGCATATCACTCTTTTCCAGTACTCCTGATATTATATGTGCCTATAAATTATTTTATAAGCAATGTTCTCACTCATGTTTCTGTTAAGAAATTCCATTAACAGGAAATAATATAAATTAAGCAGAGAGCCAGGAAACTTACACTAAAGACCAAATTCTCTGTGCTGACCAAATCTCAAACTGTTCGTGTCCTTTACCTTGCTTACCATGACTGAAAAGATCAGAGACCCAGGTTATGACCAAAGCTGGTGGTTCCTTACATCTACTGCTTTAATTCCTCCTCTAAATGAAAGTTCATGCCAATGTTAACAAAAACTGTGACTTGTCAGATTGATGTCCATTTATGATCTATTTAAATTCATCTGCAGAGTTTACCTTTTTTGCAGGATAAGTGACCTACAAAATCATTGTGAAACACCCAAAATGGTCCATGAAATGTTGATTGTACAAGCATACCTCATTATATTGCAGTTCACTATATTGCGCTCTGCTGATACCTTGTTTTGTTTCGTTTTGTTTTGTTTTCTAATAAATTGAAGATGTATGGCAACCCTTCATCAAACATCTATTGGCACCATTTTTCTAAGAGAATTTGCTCACTTTCTTTCGCTGTTTCACATTTTGATAATTCCTGCAGTATTTCAGACATTTTCATTACTAGTTGTATTTGTTATGGTGATCTGTGACCAGTGATCTTGATGCTACTATTGCGGTTGTTTTGGGGTACCATGAACTGTGTTCATATAAGATAGTGAACTTAATCTATAAATATTGTGTGTGTTCTGACTGCTCCACCAACTGGTCATTTCCCCATCTTTCTCTCTTTTTCTCCCCCGGTCTCCCTATTCCCTGAGACACAACAATATTGAAAGTAGGGCAATTACTAACCCTACAATGGCCTCTAAGTGCTCAAGTGAAAGGAAGAGTCAATCTATATAGCAAACTTCTTTGTGGTATTATTTCAAGAAATGGCCACAGCCACCCCAGCCTTAAGCATCTATCACCTTGATCAGTCAGCAGACATTAACATCAAGGCAAGACCTTCCACGAGCAAAAAGATTTTAATACGCTGAGGGTTCAAATGATGGTTAGCACTTTTTAGCAATAAAGTATTTTTAATTGAGGTATATGCATTGTTTTCTTAAACATAATGTTATATAGTGTAAACATAATTTTATATGCACTGGGAAAACAAAAATTTCATGTAACTCACTATATTGCAGTATTTGCTTTATTGCAGTGATCTGGAACCAAACCTGCAATATCTCTGAGGTATGTATGCTTGTACTTCATTATAACAATTAAGCTTCATGGTTAACTGAGCCATAATTCTACTAGATCATAAGCTTTGAAACTTTGAAATCCAAGTCACTCGATAGCCATAGCTTTCAAACAAAATCAGATTACAAAGTAAATATCTTATGTGTATTGACTTGAGCAAAATTCTATTTACTCAAATAAGTGACCAATTAACCAGTGAAAACTACAGTTTTTGGTTTTGAGAATGAATGTAAAATGAATGTGCTATCACAAGATGATGTTTTAGGAAATACAGTGTACAATTATATTGGCTGTGGTACACTGGCATCTGGGCCTGAAGACTGATTTTATCAATTGCAAAAAGAGAGAAAAGCAGCTTCCAGAATTGCTGGAAGAACTATGAAAAAAATAAATCATTATTTTGAGTTAGCATTTAAAAGATGTCTGAATATTTATTATTTTAAAAATGTTGGGAAGTTACTAGAGCAAAAACACATTATGCTTTAACATAAAACTTGAGTTTATGGAAAAATTACAAAATCAGACTGAGAATTTTAGAAAACAAACTTTATTTGCCAAATATTATGTTGGCATCCTAAAGAAGAAAATATAACAAAATTTCTAGAAAATACCCTAAGATTTTAATTAATTTATACCTTTTATTGATATATAGTTCTACCTATCTCTCATCTATTATCTGTCTATCTATCACCTGTATATGACATCATAGTGGATTTTGGGGAAGGCAAACGTCATTTACCTCATGTGCAGAGAAATGAATATTATGAGTATCTCAATACTGTTAGTCTTTTTCTGCTCACTCACTCACTCTAGCTCTGGGAAGGAGGAATTAATTGGCATCTAAGATCTCCAGAAGGAATTCTGTACTTCACTGTAGAGGAAACCTGGCATTTGCCAGGTCTGCCTGGAAAAGAGTAAGGAAACCTTTACTTCTGTGGTTTTGTATTAAGATGTTCATGTTTGCCAAATATTTAAGTAATGGTCTCCAACTGTTCTATCAATAACAACATTGACACAGTAATTTGATCTTTACCTGTGTATCTCCTGAGTCTTTTACTCAGAGTTCATATTCTTGAAGAAGATGTGCTACAGATCAAGTCCTATAATGGTGACTAGGAATATGGCTGCTAAACAACTCAGATGGCTAGGTACAAATCTTAGCTCCACCACTTTTAGACCTGTGAATTTGGTCAGTTCACTTATATAATTTCTATTAATTTCTCAATATGCAAAATGAGATTTGAATACTACCTGATACTCCCAGGTACATAACAAGAGCTCAGTAAGTGTTATCTATATCTATATTTATACCAATAAAGTATGTTTTATGATGTCAAGTATACATATTTAATATTCACAAATTAAATTAGATTTTGTTATACTTAATATATCAGGGAATGGACTACATTCTTCAAAATGTAATTAACATATGGGATAAAAACGATTTTCTAGATTTTTCCAATTTATTGAAAAGTGAGCTGAAACTGATTATCAGTAATCTTCAGTTAAGTTTGCACAGTATTTAAAAGGTAGGCAAATATAACTCTCTGGAATTAGATTGACATAAATGAATAATGCTTTCTAGTTAAAAGTACTGTAAAATGAGAAAATCCAGTTTACCTCATCACTTTGTGAATTTTTTGAAGAGGAAATGTAAATTGATCTTTCTCTCTAAAACAACAAAAATGCTTTAATAAATTGAATGTGTGAAAGTTCTGAGGTTTTAAATAGAACATTTTCTCAGTAAAATCTACTAACATCATCAGTTTCACACAGCAGAAGGTAGTTAAGATATACGCTAATCATGTTTACAATGGCAGTCTTAGGAATTAATGTCTTCCAAAATATTTTTTTTCAAATTTTGAATGTTTTCATGGAGGGCTGATTGTATTTGCTAAATTTTAAAATATAAGTTCATACAAAAGAATAAGTGTAAAACATTTTTTAATTAACTCATTCCAAAAGAGCTAATCTATTTTTCTAAATGCTGTTTTTAATTTATACTTTATGCTTTGTGGAAACTGTCCATATTTCAACATTATTGAACTGAATTCTTTTTCATTCATTATGAAATGAGAGAATTTTTTTTAATTAAATTTTTATTTCCTGGAAATTTATAAGGTATTTTATCTCCATGCCCTTTTAAACTTGTACTCAGCTTATTTGGAGAAATATGTAAGACATTCCCCCTCAAGCCCCCCGGCCTCATTTAAAGACATTATTTTCTCTCGGGAATTCCCTGGCAGTCCAGTGGTTAGGGCTCTATGCTTCCATTGCAGGGGGCATGGGTTCGATCCCTGGTCAGGAAACTAAGACCCCACAGGCTGCTCAGCATGGCCAAAGAAACAAAACAAAACAACAACAACAACAACAAAAAGTCACTTTCTCTCAGTTTCAAAGTTATAGCAAATGTTTCTGGAATCAAAGTGTGACAGTTAATGTTAATAAATTAATATAACATCTTATCTACCTTAAAATTAAGAATAAATCAAATTCTCCAATATATTATCTCATGGCAAAAGAACCTTTGATAATTCTACACTATCTTTCTAATTGAATGATGTGATTGTATCATTCATAAAGTTTTATCATTAGGATATATATTTATCATTTTATATATACACAATCTATGTAATGTGTTCCTAACATACATGTTGAAAATCTCCAATATAGTTTTTATCATATGGTTGTTCTAGAAATAATTGGCTAATTCAATAAATACACAGTTTTGCTTCTGAGTGATTTTGAGAAGCTATTAGTAAGTCAGCACTTCTAATGAAATCTATTTTAAAAATTCAGAGAAATAATCTTTTTGAGAACAGAAAAATCAGGAATGGGCTAAAGCTGCAGAAAATTATGAGCCATGGAGAGGTAATCTGAACTCAGCCACTAATATTGCCCTGGAGGTATTTCAGTTACTAGATTAAGATATAAATCAAAGAACCCAAGATGGCCCTTCTGGGGACAGAAAAACCAGCAGAACTTCTGAAGGACACATGGGTGAGGCACTACATAATCTGTTTTTTTCCTAGGACATCTGCTGAAGTTTTGGGCTGAGCAACTTGAGCAGGAAGCTAAATTCCTAAGTGAAAAGGTGTTGAAAAGCAAAGAAGAGTTATTTGCTTTTTTATGAAACAAAAATCCAGAGGGACCATGAAGAACACTCAGGACTCTAATTTGAGAACATGTAAGAGCTAATAGAAATGTCGAGGTAGCATAAGCATTACCAGAACAGCAACCCAGCTGAGGGTGAGCACAGTCCCTGACTAGGTAAAAGATATTGACTACTACTTTATCACTCTAATAGAGGGAAAATTATATTCTCTCTGGAAGAATTTAACATCATTTGGGGTCTTTATATTTTTTATACAAAAAATACTAAGTCAATTTAAAAAAAACCTATCAGACATGCCACATGACCAAAAATCATAACAAAAATGAGGCCCCAAAGAAAAATATTTCCAAGGATTATCCAGATATTAGAGATTGGTGACAAAGTCTTTTAAAGATCTATGTTATATTTAAGAAAAGAGACCAAAATATGGAGAAAACAATTGAAAAAACAAATTTTTTCCATAGAATTGCATAACAAAAAATTAAATAGACATACTGAAACTGAAAAATCAAACATTTGTAACAAACAATCTAGTGATAGCTTTCACAAAAAATTAGTGTTGACCTTAAAAATAAAACAGTGAGTTATTTTATCAGCAAAAATGGGTTAATTCAGGAACAGCAGAGGAATTACAATTTGGGACATGCAAGCTACAGCAAAAGCCATAGGCAAGGCCAACAAACAAAGGAGATGAACATTATTTTATAGAGAAAAAGGAAGAAGTCGGGAGGGGTTGTTTTGAATGAAAGAGCATTGAGGAAATGTGAGAGTTCAGGGTGATAATGGTTTCTCATAGGCTGGGCTGCTGGCATAGTCAATTTCTTGTAGTAGATGCAATGTACATCTTTTCCCGTTTGGGCCTGTAACTGATGATTCTTTCCTATTGATGATTCTTTTGTTAGGGTCTGCAACTGGCAATTCTTCCTGTAATCAATATCGAGTGATACTGCAGAGAGCTCCCCCTTCTGGTCTCCTGATTCCACTTTAGTGGGATTTCCCTTTATTAATTTTCACATTAGACACCACTGAAGTCAGAAATAGCTAACTATAAGATATATCAATATCAATCATATAGACTGAAGCACAGAGGGGTGAATGAAAAATACACAAAAATGTTTTAAAACCTTGTGGGACACAAGGAAAAGTTCAAAGATACATGTAATTGGAACCTCAGAGAAAAAGAAGAGAGTGAATGGCATTAGACATTATTTGAAGATATATTATTTTAAAAATTTTTTCAAAAACTGTCAAAAGGCCGTAAGTCACAGATTCAGGATATTCTGTAAATTGTAATTGAGAGGAGGAGGATGAAGAGCAGGAAGAGGAAAAGGAGAAGAAGATGAGAAGGAGGAGAAGGAAGAAGAAAAAGAGGAGGAAGAGGAAAGAGAAGGGAGGGAGGGAGGAAGGAAAAACATAAAAGGAGAAATAGTAAGACATTAATTTGACTTTTCAGTAGAAATAATGGAAGACATGGACAATGGAATGATATCCTCAAAGGTCAAAAGAAAATAATTATTAAATTATAATTCCACACTCAGTGAAAACATCCTAAAAGTGATGACAAAGTAAACACATTTTCACACAAACTGAGAATTTATTGTCAGAAAAGAAAGTAAAATGACAGACATAAAACTACAAAGGTAAATCAAATGTATATTTACTGAACAAAGCAATAATGGTTATGTGTTAAAAATATAACTCTCTTGATGAGAACATTCTGGGAAGGTGGCAGAGTAGGAAGCACCAGAAATCTTTCTCCCCAACTAGACAATAATGGCACTGGCAGAATCTGTCTGATGTAACTATTTTAGAACACTGGAGCCTATTGATGGTCATCACTTGCAGATCATGGCTTGGATGGTAAATTGTGGCTAATTTACATAAATTTTAGATCTTAGTACAGTAGTACCTACCCATCCCTCACTCCTTAGCTCTATGACAGGCTCCTGTTCACATGTTCCTGGAGCAGTTTACATACAGCATTCAGAAGTCAGGGTGGGCACAAAGGATGCTGTCCTCCAAAGATTGGAGATATGGGCTGTGATACCTGAGTGCTGCTTCTGATCACAGACATGAAGACACAGAAGTGGCCAGCCATTGTTGTCACACCTCCACTCATGTTTCAAGCCCCTTCTTCTGTGGTTGAAATGACTTTCACAGAATTTAAAAGGGCTGGCACATTTTGTCCCCCCCCCACCCTTTATTTTTCTAATTTTACCCTTTTGGGAGCCAAATATTGAAGACGAGGACATCAAAAGCAACTACATATTAGGGGGAAATTTAACACAAACCATGCATGCCCAGAGGAAGGTGCAGGCTCAGAAAAGACCTGAGAAGACCTTGAGATTACACCTCATACTGATCCTCGATACAGAAACAGCCTACAACAATCAAAAAAGTGAAAACAACAACAAAACCCAGCTAACCCTGGGGAAGGGAGAGACTTTGATTTCCAAAGCTGCTACATTATTTGATTCAATTATTTGATGTCCAGCTCTCAACCAAAACATCGCAAGGTATACAAACAAACAGGAAAGCATGGCTTATTCAAAGGAAAAATCAATCAACAGAAAATGTCCCTGACAAAAACCTGATGGTGGATCTACTTAAAACAACTATCTTAAACATGCTCAAAACATTAAAGAAAGATAAAGAGAAAGTCAAGAAAACAATTTATGAATAAAATGGAAACATTGACAAAGAGACAGAAAACCTAAAAAGGAACTAAAAATAAATTCTGGAGGTGAAAAGTATAATAATGAAAATGAAAAATCCACTAGAGGTATTCAAAGGCAGATTTGAACAGACCAAAAAAGAACAAGTGAACTTAAAGATAGCATGAAAATGAAAAATCCACTAGAGATATTCAAAGGCAGATTTGAACAGACCGAAAAAGAACCAGTGAACTTAAAGATAGAATGATGGAAATGATCAAATCTAAGAAACAAAAAAAAATAAATAAATTGAAGAAATGTGAACAGAACCTCAGGGACTTGTGGGACACCATAAAAGAGATGAATGCACACATTGTCAAAATTCCAGAAGTAGAAGATGGAGAGATGGGGGCAGAGAGAATATTTGAAGAAATAATGGCTGAAAACTTCCCAAATTTGATGACATGAACATAAACATCTGAATGTTTCTGTGAGAGTGTTTTTGGATGAGTAATATTTAAATTGGTAGACTGAGTAAAGCAGAATGACCTCCATAATATATGTGAGTCTCATCCAATTATTTTAAGGTCAGAATGGAACAAAATGTTGACCCTCCTCCAAGGAAGAGAGAATTCTCTCTTGTTCTGACAGGCTTCAAACTGGATCACTGGCTCTTCCTGGTTGTACAGCAACCTGATGGCCTCTGAACAGGAACTGAGATATCCACTCTATAGATTTTGGGTTTGCCAGCATCCATAATAGCACAAGCCAATTTTCTATGTCCTATTGGGTCTGTTTCTGGGGAGAATTCTGACCCTAATACATTGGCAGTGAATGAGTCATTATCTTGAAAGTTGTGGAGAGTCTGAGGATGAGCATTTAATCAGGTATTCAAAATCAGAATCAGAAGTACATGGTGATTAATTTTCTTTGCTTTCAGCATAAGCAGATGATACTTAACCCATTGTTTTCACATGTACATCATGTGTGCTTCTTCAGTCAGCCAAACCACCCAGGAATTCTCAAATATTCATCTTACTCTTTCTATGGTCCATTGTCATATTGGGAGCTCATGGTATTTTGCTTTAAAATCACACCATACTGTATAAGTTTAGCATAGAAAAAATACATTTAGGACAAGATAAAGATCATGTGAGTTCTTTGAAACATGAAAATAGTGCATGAGTACAACAGACTAAAGAATCATACAAAGATATTTACTTTTTATTTCAATTTTGGTTTATGCATACACAGAGTATATTTCAAATATGTTTTTAAAATAATATTCTTTGTCTAGAAACTGCTGTGTTGAGAGAATGAGTAAATTTTTTGCCTGAAACTGGAATGATAAATATTACTTTTTATAGCTTTTTAGATTAAAATGACATTAAAAATATCATTCAAAACATGGCATAACTTTTCAAAATCTGTTAGTGCAAAACGTTTTTAACTGAATAATCATCATGTCAGATAACACATAAATTTGTAGACAAAGGATGCATAGAAATTAAAAGCAAAAGGAGAGAGGGGGAAATGGAATTTAAATGTTCTGATATTCTAGCATTATCAGAAGAGTGATAAAAGTAACAATATTTAAACTGCAATTTGTAAAGGGAGCATATGGTAATATCTAAATGAATCAATAAAATAGGGCTTCCCTGGTGGCACAGTGGTTGAGAGTCTGCCTGCCGATGCAGGGGACACGGGTTCGTGCCCCGGTCCGGGAAGATCCCACATGCCGTGGAGCGGCTAGGCCCGTGAGCCATGGCCGCTGAGCCTGCACGTCTGGAGCCTGTGCTCCGCAACAGGAGAGGCCACAACAGTGAGAGGCCCGCGTACCACACACAAAAAAAATCATAATTAACAACATAGGGAAAAGCAGAACAGTAAAAATAATTCATTAATCAAAAAGAGGCCAAGAAAGAAAAGAAAATTGAATACAAAATAATAGCAAGCAAATAGTAGTATGGTAGATATAAAAGTAAATATTAATTACTTAAAGTGAAGAGACAGAAATCTTCAATTAAAAAAACAATTTTAATGCTGTTATGTCAACTTCATGTTAGATATCCTCATTCCCCTTTTTGCACTCAGCAGTCAGGTATCTATGGACTTCAGTACAACTCTGTAGGTGTCAAAGACAACTTTGTAGGTATAAAAAGGCTTCTTCCATTTTTAGAAACCTGTTTTAGTCATTCCTCTCTAATAGCTTTCCCATGAGCCTAAATTCCAAGGTTCTACCAATTGAGAATGGACATACATGCAAGGAAAAAATGGTTAAATAATTAGAAACTTCTTCATACAGGTATAGAAGATAAATATATGATTATTAAAATTAATTAATATACTTTAATTTTATGAACTCATGTTCATAAAGCTATGAACTCATCCAGAACAAATAAACCTATGAACTCATCTAGAACAAATAAAGCTGACTTTTTATAACCCACACAGTATGCCATGCACTGTATCAGGAATTGGTGTCAACACTGGGATTCTTGGCCTTTGGGGAAGTTGACCTATTTTTCATATTTCAGGACATGTGAAAAAAGGAATATGTCTTGAGTTCCAGAGACAACCTTATATAGGCATTGATTTTGAAGATCTAGGAGTCATAAATTACCTATAACTTGAACACTACATACAGATTTTCCCCTCGCTAATTGCTTTATTATTTATGTATTTGTCTGTTTTTGAAATAGGTAACCCTTCTTAAACATTTTTATCGCATAAAACATTTTAAGAATTGCTTTTTTGGGCTTCCCTGGTGGCGCAGTGGTTGAGAGTACGCCTGCCGATGCAGGGGACACGGGTTTGTGCCCTGGTCCGGGAAGATCCCACATGCCGCGGAGCGGCTGGGCCCATGAGCCATGGCCGCTGAGCCTGTGCTGCGCAACGGGAGAGGCCACAACAGTGAGAGGCCCGCGTACAGCAAAAAAAAAAAAAAAAAAAAAAAAAAAGAATTGCTTTTTCTTGAAAAATTCTGAATAGCCAGCAATGCTAGTTCAGCACTCTTTTACAATTGCCCAAAGGGGAGTGTCCCTGCTTCTTTAGAAGGTCAATGTGCTTTGCTATTAGCCACACCCTCCTGACTGCCTGTGTTCTCTGATAATGAGACCAGCCAAATGTAAGCTGTAATTTATCATTTTGATTGCTTTGTTGTTTGTCATAAAGTTAAAAATTATGTAAAACACATTTTTCTTTTTATATATGACTACAAAACATGGGAAAATAAAATCTAGCCCAATAGTGGTAGAAATTTCAAGAATAATCCAGTCCACTTTTAACATGAATTTTACCTTATCATACACACTTGAGTTTGTTTATTAATATAATATCTAACTTCCTTGGTTTTCTGAATACTTTTTAAAAGTCTAATGTTTGGCTGTTGATTCTTTTATGTTAATATCTGTAAGATATTTTCTATAAATAAGCAATCTTTATACATTTTCTTTTCCTTCTCATACTACATCATGATTGTTATTTGATTATGAATAAATGCATTTGACTGAGATTAGTGACCAGTCTGAGAAGGTTTTGAAAGGACTGGAGTGAAAGGAGTGAAGGTTTTACCACCTTAGGATAAATCATGTCTTAGGTAAGATGGGTGATTTTGAGGCAAGAGATAGATGGGCCCCCAGGGCACACAGTTGGAATTTGTTCCTTGTGAACTGATACTCCAAGACGAGAAAAACAGGACAAATAAGAGAAGAGGCTGGGCCCAGCCCAGGTAGAAGATAAGAGACCATATATTCCTCATTCTCGAAGTCAGGAGACATTCCCAACTACACAGGCACAGAAAGGCTCCCTGGAGGTCAAAAGAGGAGTGATGCCAAGTGATGTCAAGTTTACCGATAGACCTCTTAGGTAGAATCCATCTTGGCTAAGAGATGTGTCCGCACACACAGGGGATGATCCTGAGATATACCAAATATGGACTTTGAACCAGGCAAATCAAAATGATTGGCCAAAGGAAACCCAGAAGAAATGCCCCATATAAGTGATTCAAACTGCCACAAGGGCGCGACTCTCTCTCTGAGCCCACCCGTGTGTCTGTCACATGCACTGTACTCTTTTTTTTTTTCTCCTAATAAATACTTTGCTTGTTTCACTACTTTCCGTCTTTGTGGGAATTCTTTTTCTGCAAAGCCGTAGGGCCAGGGCCTTGTCACCATCCACTGGTCTAGTGGCTAGGATTCAATGCTCTTATCACCATGACCCAACCTCAATCACTGGCCAGGAACTGAAACCCTGGTTCAAGCCGCTGCAGGCCGAGGCCACCTGAGATTAATTTGACAAAATTATCAATTTTCTTTGAAAATGTAATATCTCTGAGAAAATACAGTAAATAAATATATAGAATTGGTCATAGCAATCCTCTACTATTTAAAATACTACAAAAGCAATTGCAAACTGGACAATAGTAAAATCACAGAAAAATTCAGGTCCTCATGGTTTTGGCTAAAGGCTTACATAAAGTAGATGGATGTTTCAGTAAACGCTGGAGTTATATTACTGACTATTCCAGAAGAATGCGAGGGATAGATTTTATTCAGAACAGTGAAGAAATACAAGGTTTCTTATGTCTTAAATGCTATTGGAAAAAATATGTTTGTCATAACAAAATCTGAATTGTTTTCAAATAGGTAAATATATACTCCCTGTATAATATTTATAAAATTTTTAAAAGTAGATATGTATGTCAAACGATGATAAATATGAATGAGAATTCATCTGATTATAAAAATCTGTGAAGTCAGTTGTAAACAAATTTATTTGCAATAGCCTGTTATTTTTGTTGAAATAAAAATTGGTAAGAAGAGACATACTCTATGGCACAATTATACAGGTATTATAATTATATATATACTATAATTATACAGGTATAATAATTCCATAATACTACAGCTTTAAATAGTAATTCTCTTTCAGTTCTGTATAATCCAGAGGATTTGGGGCCTAGATATTCACTTTTTTAAGTTATTTAGTCAAAAGAAGAAATCTTTTAAAGAAATGATATTATTTAATCAATAAATATCCATATAAGAACATCTCTATTAAATTTTAAAGCTATAGCTTAAACTAAAAGATTTAAATGGAATGGACAAAACAATTATTTCACTTGAAGCAATTAAAATATTTGTCGCATGAAAAATTTATTACAATACTAATTTGCTTAAAATGTTATGTGAGAATGAGGCCAAAATTCAGGCTGTCATTTAATTAAGGTCTTTATTCATAAAAATGGTAAAGTTGACAACTTGAAAAGTAAAGCAAAAACATATTTTAAAGGCCTGTTTTTAAGAGTGAAACAGGATTCTATATAATTTGTCATGAGTTAGAATGAATAAAGCCTTCACTCAGTGGAATTAGCATTTCAAATTTGGTATACAAAAGAAAGTATTGTTAGTATTTCCTTGTGCCTAGCATGATTCCATATTCTTTCTCTTCCTTTTTCTCTAACTGGAAAGTGACAATGGCCACATGTCAACATAAAAGTAAACCTAGATTTACTGTACAGTTATCTAAATTATAACTAAGTAATAAAAGCAGCTGTTTGTCCTGAAACTTCATATGTGTGAATTTATATAGGTAAATCAACCAAGGATCTTAGTAGATATTTAGGTTTTGTATTTTAGGTAAGAATTAAGAATTTGAAGATACGTGTTTTTTTTTAGAAGATGTTGGGGGTAGGAGTTTATTAATTAATTAATTAATTTTTGCTGTGTTGCATCTTCGTTTCTGTGCAAGGGCTTTCTCCAGTTGTGGCAAGCAGGGGCCACTCTTCATCGCGGTGCGCTGGCCTCTCACTATCGCGGTCTCTCTTGTTGCTGAGCACAGGTTCCAGACACGCAGGCTCAGTAGTTGTGGCTCATGGGCCTAGTTGCTCTGCGGCATGTGGGATTCTCCCAGACCAGGGCTCGAACTCGTGTCCCCTGCATTAGCAGGCAGATTCTCAACCACTGCGCCACCAGGGAAGCCCGAAGATATGTGTTTTTGTTTTGTCTTTCTTAACCTACTGTTACTTTTCATTATCCCTTTAAAGTGATTATTTGGTTTGGACTCAGTCAAGGGAATGAACATCACATTTATTCCCTTTGAAATCCATATTTTCTTTGATAAAGGGGTATCTACCATGATATTACTTCACTTATAATGTCAATTATTTTTTTTCTGTTAAAATTTACACTTTAAAGAAGAGTCTTTACCACCACCAAGCCCAGTCTTCTTAATTCTCCATTTTCAGACCCATCCGTAAGCATATAGCTACCTTAAAACCAGAGTATCTCCATCTTTTCAACAATACTTAATGAGCTATTTGTGTGGGTAACTAAAAGTTATGCTTCTGGGACACTGTTCTTTGTGAGCCTAAGATATGTTTCTGGAGGGAGTTGCATGATTTCCTTCTCTGGATATTTAAAAAATGAGATAAATTCTATGGTTTCTGAGTGATTGGAATATTTCTGCTCAAGGGCAAGAAAATGAACTCTGTGCTTTTTAAACTTCCTACAATCCTAGCAATTCTAACTTTTGAAAAAGTACAATCAACTGTATTCATTAAATCAATAGTTATGCAATAGCCCGCAGCACTCCATGTTAATCAGTCACTTTAAAGGGCTTGTTCTCTGAAAGAACAGATGTATTTTCACATTTGTTCAATTAAGTGCTTTCATGATTTTGTTCCTTCCACTCCTTTCTCCCTCCGCCCTCCCTCCATCCTTTCCTCCATTGATTTCTCCCATCCTCTCTCCAGGCTTTTATCCTACTTTCATTCCTTTTATTTCTTTCTTGACTAATTCATGGTTCTATCTCATTTTAAATTAATGAGATTAAAAGTTTTATTAATTTGAAACATAACCTACATATTTTAGAATGTTTTGAAAATATTTAAATGGAATTTGAAATATCTAGTTATATTGTTAATCCTTCATTCACATTTAAATCTAATTAAGGGGGGAGATTTTAAAACTTCAGGTATGTTATGTCAATCTTAGACTGATGAGATTTTCAAAAATGACTTTAAGGATCACATACATGAAATAAAGTTATTCACATTCAGGATGATGGTACCCTCTGGATTTATAAATTGCTATTCAATATTAACTGAGATAAGGCCATTGTCAATTGAATTTACCCTACCTGATATTAAAATAAAATTGTATTTATTCTCCTCCAGTAGTAGTCTTTTCTGGAATTCATGATTTAATGTTTTCACTGAGTCCTCATGTGGCAGAAGGAGCAAGGGATCTCTCGGGGGTCTCTTTTATAAAGGAACTAATCCCATTCATGAAGGCTCTTCCCTCCTGACCTGATCACCTCCCAAAGGCCTTACCTCTAAACACCACCATGGTGAAATTAGGTTTTCTTTAACACATGAATTTGGGGGAAACATAAACATTTAATCTATAGCGTTCCATCCCTGGCCCCCCCAAATTCATGTCTGTCAGTCCATTAGGGCTGCTATAACAAATTACTACAGATTGGGTAGTTTATAAGTAACAGAAATTTATTTCTCACAGTTCTGGAAGCTGGGAGTCTGTGTTCCCTTATAATTATTTTTATTTCTGTAAATTGCTTAAATTATTTCTATAAAGAAGTAGTGTCCCTTTTCATTTCTGATTAATAATTTGTATATTATTTTTTTCTTAGTCAATCTAGCTAAAGCTTAGTCATTATTATTAATCTGTTTATAGAACCAGCTTTTGGTTTTGTTGAGTTTTTCAATTGTTTATCTATTTTGTATTTCACTGATGTCTGCTCTAACCTTCATTATTTCCTTTCTTCTGTTTGCTTTGTTTTAATTTACTCTTCTTTTTACACTTTCTTAATGTGACTGATAGGTTATTGCTTTGAGGTCTTTTTTTTTTTAAATTCCATTTTAATAAAGGCATTTACTACAATAAAATTCCCTTTAAGCATAAGCACTGCTTCTGCTGCATCCCATATGAGATGTTACACTGTCTTCATTTTCTTTCTTCTCAAAATATTTTCTAATTTCCCTTGTTATTTCTTCTTTAATTCATTGGCTATTTAGGAGTATGTTGTTTAATTTCCACATATTTATGATTTTCCCACATCTTTCTGCTGTTGGTGTCTTATTTCATTCTGGTATAAGAACATACTTTGTATGATTTTAATCCTTGTAAATTCATTGAAGCTTATTTTATAGCCTAGGATAAGGTCTTCCAGAAGAATGTTCCATGTGCACTTGAGAAGAATGTATCCTCTACTGTTTTTACATTGAATCTTCTGTAAATGTCTCTTAGGTTAATTAGTTTACAGTGTTGCTCTTGCTTAAGTCTTCCATTTTTTTGTTGATAGACTGCCTAATTATTCTATCCATTCTTAAGAGTGGGGATGTATAGTCTCCAACAAATACTGTTGATGGTCTAGTCCTCTCTTCATTTCTGAAAGATTTTGCTTCACGTATTTTGGTGTCTAGATGTCAGGTACATATGTTTTAAAATTATTATATCTTCCTGATGGATTGCTCCTTTTATTATTATAAAATATTACTCTTCATCACTGTAAAACTTTTTGTTTTAAAATCTATTTTTTCTGATATTATTATAGCCACTTAGGTTTTCCTGTGCTTGCTGTTTTCACAATATTTTTTTTCCATCACTTTTTCTTCAATTTACTTTTATCTTTAGATAAAGTGTGTCTCCTGTGGACAGCATGTAGATGAATCTTATTTTGTCATCTAGTCTGACAATCTCTGCCTTCAGCAGAGATTTAATGTTATTATCGATATAGTTGAATTTACACCATAATTTTATTTTTTCCCTATGTGCCTTGTATCTTTTTCATCCTTCTATTCTTCTTTTATGATTTTCTTTTGAATTAAGTATTTCTTAATGTAATATTTTAATTTCATTAATGATATTTTCTCAATAATTTTCTGAGTTTTTTCCTTAATTGTTGCTCTAAGGCTTACTATATACATTTCAATCTATCAGAATCTATAAGATAAATCACAATTCTAGTAAGATATATAAATTTTACTCCTGTATAACTCTACCCACTTTTTCTTCTTTTTTTGTGGTATTATTATACACATTACATCTATATACAGTGTTGGGTTACAAACCCTACATTCATTGTTTTGTCTATTACTTGATATAATTTTGTTTTTTTAGGAAGTTGAGAAATGAGAGCATGTATACTTTTGCAAGTTTTGTAATATTAACCTTTCTATCTACTGTTTCTTGTCTTTTTTTTGTTCCTATAGGTTTGAGTTATGATCTGTTTTCTTTTCCTTAGCCCAGTAGAACTTTGCTCCCACCCACTTACTTTGTGATATCATTGGCAATTATACTACAGTTCTAAATGTTATAGGTTCAATAATTATATACACATTGCTTTATACAATTAAAAAAATCAGTTTAAAGAAGGTGAAAAATTATGCATTTATACTGTATTTTATATTCACTTAGTCATCTTTAAATATTTGTGTGTGTTTGTGTGTGTGTGTGTGTGAATTCTAGTTACTGTCAGGAGTCACTTGCTTTCAGCCTGAAGAAATGCTTTTATTATTTCTTGTAAGACAGTCTGTTAGAAACAGCTTCTCTCCATTTTTATCTAGGATTTTAAGTTTTTATCTTTATTTTTTAAAGAGTTTTGTTGAATGTAGTATTATTGGCTGATACTCTTTTTTTTCCTTTGAACACTTTGAGTATGTTAAGTCACAACCTTCTGGTCTCCACAATTTCTGATGAAAAGTCAGTTTTTAATCTTATTGGGGTTCCCTTGTAAGTGACTAGTAGATATTCCCTTGCTGCTTTCAATATCTTTGGCTTTCAACATTCTTAGTATGGTGAGTTTGTTTATGGGCCGTTTTCTTTTTATTCCACTTAGAGCTCACTGTGGTACTTAAATGTGTAATTTAATGTTTTCACCAAACTGGGGAGATTTCTGAACCTTATTTCCTCAAATGTTTTGCATGCTCCTTTCTTTCCTCTCCTCTGGCACTCCAACTACATGTATATTGGGCACTAAATATTATTCTAAATTTCTTTGTGTCTCTGCTCACTATTTTTTTCATTATTTGCTATGTTTTTCAAATTATATAATTTCTAGCAATCTATCTTCAAGTTTGCTAATTCCTTCTTCTAGCTGTTCAAATCTATTGTTGAAACGCCTTTATAAAAATTTCACTTTAGTTGTTGTACTTTTCCACTGTGGAATTTCCACTTAGGTTTTTTTATATTTTCTCTTTACTGATTGATAATCTCTTTTTGATGAAATATAGTCATCTTACTTTCCTTTCCTTCTAAAACTATGCTTTTCCTTAGTTTTTGAAAGTATTTATAATGGCTACTTTGAGATCTTTGTTAAATCGAACATTTGATTTCTTTCATAGAAAATTTCTGTTGCCTACTGTTCTTTCCTCGTGTTTAATTCATGCTTTCCTTCTTATTTTTATGTCTCATAGTTTTTGATAGAAATTGGACATTTTCAACAAGATATTATAGCAAATCTGGGTATTGGTCCTCTCTGTACTCCTCTAGAGCTTGTTTGTTTGTTTACTTGTTTATTGATTGGCTGGATTATTTTATTGAAGTATATTTGCTCTGTAGTATAAAATCTCTGATATTGCTCTCCAGAGGGTGTGGTCTGGGAACATGCATAGTCACTTTAAGATGACAGCAGCTTTAGTAGAGCTCCTTTTGACTGTCTCCTTCCCTGATTACATCCACTAATTGTTGACTGATGGCTCTATCTATCATTTTTTTTAAAACACTGCCCTGGTGTATAAATTGATTCACAGACTGATCTCATTAAATTTGAGTGCCTTTGTAAGAATGGCTTATTGATACCAGTGTTTGAGATTGAAACATTGCTCCCATTGTTGAAAAATAAAGATCAACACAAAACCTTCATATTCATTTTATAAAAATTATCTTTTAGTTCAGAATGATTCATAATATATTTGAGAGCACATAATCCTTTAAAAAGATGATTAGATAATCAATCCACTTAGATAAAAGTACATGACTTTTTGGTTTTCCCCAATTTTTTTTTTTTTTTTTTTTTTTTTTTTTTTTGCCGTACGCGAGCCTCTCACTGTTGTAGCCTCTCCCGTTGCAGAGCACAGGCTCCAGACGCGCAGGCTCAGCGGCCATGGCTCACGGGCCTAGCCGCTCTGCGGTATGTGGGATCTTCCCGAACCGGGGCCTGAACCCGTATCCCCTGCATCAGCAGGTAGACTCTCAACCACGGCGCCACCAGGGAAGCCCCTTCCCCAATTTTTATAATTTGACCTTCACGTAAAGCAAATGACTGCTAACCATTTGCAACCTTATTTGACAAGTTATTCATATTTTTATATTATTAATTCCATTATTTACATATGTATTGACTGGACTTTGCTTTAATATATAAGGTGTACATTTACAAGTCATAATTCTTACAAAATGTAAAATTACTTTGGAATATATATTTTTCTTTTAAATAAGATTCTAAAGTGCTCATTAGTATCCCTGAAAACTTTAGCATATTGAAAACACTTTTTTACTCATTATTTAATATGAAATGTCCCATAACACAGCAAAACCTAATTGGCTATAAAGCCAACTTTAGAAACAAAACAACTTTATAAAAAAAAATAAGCATTCTTAGTTATATGTAAAACCTTATATTGCCAACCTCCCATTTTTTGTATTTATATCCAGACTTATAACCTTAATTTCTACTGTCTAAGCAAAGGATATAACTCTCTAAAAGTATGAGATAATTAAATTGCTCCTGACATCCAACTCTCATGACAGTAGTAGGAGATATTCCTCTGAGAAAATAACTTGGAAATTTTTTGGTAAATGTTACTTTTGTGTGCAAGTGTAGGGTTTATTTTTCTAAACAAACTCTCATATATTGAAGGTAAGTATTTTAATTATGCTGTAAGATTGTGTCTCTGGATGTTATACCGTATGCCAATGTTAATACGGGGTGAATTTACTTTAACTCACATAACCAATATGTGTATGTTTAACTACAGATTCTACACTAATGCTGATGCATTTTGGTTGTATGCTGAAAAGAAAGATAATGTCAGAATAAGTTAGAACAGATGATAAAAGGAAAGAACTGACACCAGTCACCATGGGAAACAGTGCCATACTATAGTTCCAAGTGTTGGTTTATCAAGTTCTTACAACTGAGACCCAAACTGAATAGACAAGACAGGGAAAAGGCAGGAGAGTGAGGAATAAGTAGGTGTTTTCTGATTTTGCTTTATTTTATTTTCAGGAAGGAACACTATTCATGGAAGTGTACCATGGGTATAAATAAGTTCTAGGGATGGGGCCAGAAAGAGGTAGGTAGAATATCTGGACCCTAGATATAGGATGAGTATTTATTATTGAGTGTCCTGGATGTAACTGCTATGGAGCAAATAGGTAAGATTATGTGAACTGAGGTCTATGACGGTGCCGAAAACCAATACACAAACACCACCTAGATAGCAAGTAGAATAAGAGACTTTTAGACTTTCAGATGTTATAAAGTAAAAGCAGTATGAGAGATTATATTATCATATATATATATATTTTAATTTCCTCTTTGATTTCTTCAGTGATCTCTTGGTTATTTAGTAACGTATTGTTTAGCCTCCATGTTTTTGTGTTTTTTACTTTTTTTCCCTGTAATTTATTTCTAATCTCATAGTGCTGTGGTTGAAAAAGAAGCTTCACATGAATTCAATTTTCTTAAATTTACCCAGGCTTGATTTGTGACCCAAGATGTACTCTATCCTGGAGAATGTTCCATGTGCACTTGAGAAGAAAGTGTAATCTGTTGTTTTCGGATGGAATGTCCTATAAATACAAATGAAATCTACCTGGTCTATTGTGTCATTTAATGCTTGTGTTTCTTTATTAATTTTATGCCTGGATGATCTGTCCATTGGTGTAAGTGAGGTGTTAAAAGTCCCCCACTATTATTATGTTACTGTCAATTTCCTGTTTTATAGCTGTTAGCATTTGCCTTATGTATTGAGGTGCGCCTATGTTGGGGCATAAACCTTCATAATTGTTATATCTTCTTCTTGGATTGATTCCTTGATCATTATGTAGTGCCTTCCTTGTCTTTTATAAAATTCTTTATTTTAAAGTCTATTTTACCTGATACTTTAGCTTTCTCTTGATTTCCCCTTGCATGGAATATCTTGTTCCATCCCCTCACTTTCAGTTTGTATGTGTCTCTAGGTCTGAAGTGGGTCTCTTATAGAAAGCATATATATGGGTCTTGTTTTGTATCCATTCAGCGAGCCTGTGTCTTTTGGTTGGAGCATTTAATCCATTCACATTTAAGGTAATTATCGATATGTGTATTCCTATTACCATTTTCTTCACTGTTTTGGGTTTGTTTTTGTAGATCCTTTTCTTCTCTGTGTTTCCTGCTTAGAGAAGTTTCTTTAGCATTTGCTGTAGAGCTGGTTTGATGGTGCTGAATTCTCTTAGCTTTTTCTTGTCTGTAAAGCTTTTGATTTCTCCATCGAATCTGAATGAGATCCTTGCCGGCTAGCGTAATCTTGGTTGTAGGTTCTTCCCTTTCATCACTTTAAATATGTTGTGCCACTCCCTTCTGGCTTGTACAGTTTCTGTTGAGAAATCAGCTGTTAACCTTATGGGAGTTCCCTTGTTTGTTATTTGTTGTTTTTCCCTTGTTGCTTTTAATAATTTTTCTTTGTCTTTAATTTTTGTCAATTTGATTACTATGTGTCTTGGTGTGTTTCTCCTTGGATTTATCCTGCCTGGGACTCTCTGCACTTCCTGGACTTGGGTGGCTATTTCCTTTTGCACATTAGGGAAGTTTTCAACTATAATCTCTTCAAATATTTTCTCGGGTCCTTTCTCTCTTTCTTCTCCTTCTCGGACCCCTATAATGCGAACGTTGGTACATTTAATGTTGTCCCAGAGGCCTCATAGGCTGTCTTCATTTCTTTTCATTCTTTCCTCTTTATTCTCTTCTGGGGCAGTGAATTCCACCATTCTGTGTCCAGGTCACTTATCCATGCTTCTGCCTCAGTTATTCTGCTACTGATTCCTTCTAGTATATTTTTCGTTTCAGTTATTGTATTGTTCATTTCTGTTTGTTTGTTTTTTAATTTTTCTAGGTGTTTGTTCTTTAATTCTTCTAGGTCTATGTTAAACATTTCTTTCTTCTTCTCGATCTTTGCCTCAATTGTTTTTCTGAGGTCCTGGATCATCTTCACTATCATTATTCTGAATTCTTTTTCTGGAAGGTTGCCTATCTCCACTTCATTTAATTGTTTTTCTGGTGTTTACCTTGTTCCTTCATCTGGTACATAGTCCTCTGCCTTTTCATTTTGTCTATCTTTCTGTGAATGTAGTTTTTGTTCCACAGGTTGCAGGATTGTAGTTCTTGCTTCTGCTATCTGCCCTCTGTCCTATAGCATATATTTTTTAATAAAATATTTTCTTCTGCAAAGTAGTCATCATGTAAATCTATACAGTACTTTTTCCAAAAATGGCCAGAATCTCTTTGAAAGTAATTTTTCTATGGAATTTCCCTCTACACTTGAAACACTGTTTTAGAGTGTAGGCTCACTTTTTAGTATGTTTATTTTTAAATCATGAAGCAACATGGTGATATATTTAAATAGTGTAACCAGTTGAATCCTGTGTGATAAGATGGTTTTACAATTTTTAAGTTCTTAAATTCTTAATTGGGACAGGAGAGTATGAGTCATGAAACAAATATCCTATGTCTGTTGTAGAACTGTAGAAAGTATATCCCCAAACATTTTACAAGGGGGAGTATGATGAGCATCAAAAGACAAAAAGGTGTGATAATCTCCAAGATTTCAACTCTGGAGAGTTATACATATCCTGAGTCCTTTAGCTAATATTGTAAAACAAAAATCCAAAGTCACTTGCTTGTTTACCACCTTTCCAATAATTTTCTATTGTCCCTAAGAGAAATTCCCAAATCCTTAAAATTACATTAAACACCCCTTATCATATGACCCCTGTCTCTCTATTCAATCACTTGCCCTTATTGGTCTATAGGACCCAGATACACTAGTTCTCTCCTGATTTTCTTTAAGATATTCTGTATTCTCTCTCCTCAGGTTTTTTAACCATGTTGTTTTTTCCTTCTTGGAACATTCCTCCATATTTATTAGCTATCATCTATTCATCTTTCAAATCAGCTTAATTATTAATTTTCTAAGTAGGCCTTCTGTGATCTCAGACTAGGATACATTTTACTGTTATACATTTCCATAGCAGTGTGGACTTCTCTTTAACACCCATCATGCTAAAAATTCCCATTTACCTGCTAGACTCTCAATTCCATGAGGACTGGAAAAGCAGCTCTTTTATTCACTGTTGTATTTCAAACTATATATTCCTCCTATCATATACCCATGTATTTGTTAAACTGAATTGAAACTTTTATTATGTATATGTAGTGCATTACAACTACCACCTGCTCAATGAGATTTTTCTTGATTCCTATAAACAAAAATTATTTCTTTCTAATTTACATAGTTTGACCTTCTCTCATGGCAATAATGCTGCTTCTTTAATAAGGCAGTGTTTTTAATAATAAGGGGAATAAAAGAAGAACTTCAGTTTTTTAAATGCATGCTTGTGTCAGATACTTTAATTATGTTGTTTCATTTAATCTTCCACAAAGCCCATGATGTGAGAATATTATCCATAATTTTCATCCTGATTATCAAAGAGCACAGCTATTAAATGGCACACAGGTTTGTATAACACCACACATTATGCCACATTTTCTCTTCTTTCCTCTTCATGACAAGTCTGCCAAATTATGGAGGAAGTAAACATTTTCATTTGCTATGATTTCTTCTATCTATTGCTGCATAATAAACTGTTCACACTTAGTGACATGAAACAAAAATCCCCATTTTATTAGCCTTACAAATTTTGTAGATCAGGGATTTGAATATGGCAGTGACTTTTTTGTGGTCTGCAATATCTGGGGCCTCTGCAAAGGCCTGGATGGCTGGGGATGAGTTGAATGTTGGGAAACAGAATAATCTGGAAGCTTCTTCACTTACATATTTGGCATCTGGGCTCAGATGACTCAAAGGCTGGGCTCAAAATGGTTGTCCAAAAGTGTATGAACATGGCCTCTCCTTGTAGCTTGGGCTTCCTCAGAGTATGGAAGCATAAAGGTAGTTGGGATTTCTACAAGGCAACTGGAGGCTCCAAGAGTGAGTCTTCCAGTAAGTAGGTATATGACCTTTTATAACCTAACCTCAAAATTCACACAGAATTACTTTGGCCATACTCTATTGGCTGAAGCAATCACAAGCTGGTCTGACTTCAAGAGGAAGAGACACAGTACTTACCTCTTGATGTGAAGATTTTCAAAGTATTTGTGGCTCTATTTTAAAACCTCCATTAAGTATTTTCCCTTGTAAAGAGATATTAAAATTATTTTAGCAGTAGAATCAGGATTTGAACAGAGCTTGTTAATATTACATGTGTATTTTTCTCAGCTTCCTTGTCATTATAATCTTTTTGAGAAAGGATATAAGGTAATGACTATGTTTACTCCTCCTCAAGTTTCCTGTAATATATAACTTTTAATTTTGTCAACAAATAGTTACAAAGGAAACTAAAAAATTAGTTTGTAGAAATCAGAAAAAATATAAGTTTTATGTCCAAGGTATAGATAAGACATTCAAATATGAATAAGATTTGGAGCAACTGTTTAAAAAATTAAGTCTTCTAATTTTGTAAAAGGAACCAGGATAACTGTCTACCAATCACCCATTAAATCTCCTCCTTATGTTTAATCTCATGGAGTATGTAGCGATCTATATAATCCCTTTGGATTTCAGAGTG
Organism: Globicephala melas; assembly: GCF_963455315.2. Taxonomy (NCBI): domain Eukaryota; kingdom Metazoa; phylum Chordata; class Mammalia; order Artiodactyla; family Delphinidae; genus Globicephala; species Globicephala melas. Next base: position 58,925,427 of record NC_083318.1, on the reverse strand, counting down.
AACATGGAAAAAGAGAAAGCATTTGGGGAAATGGATGGTAGAGCAAACTTAAAGTAAATTACTATAAAAAATAGATGATTCATTACTTGAAAAAGGAGGATATAGTTCACATTTCTAATTTCACTAGTTCTTTGGTACCAAGACTTAGATTTAAGTGATTTTAAATATGGCATATTTAGATTGATCTCATAAGGATGTTACATGCAGAGATGTTATGTAGTACTGTGCTCTTGGTTTCAGAAAAAATATCTAACTGGAGAAAGCTTAAGTTGGGTAACTGTAGTACTTCTAATCCTTTTAATACACTGTAAAACAATTTCTGTTGAAAATCAGAGTTTCAATATTTAGTTAGATTTTATTTATATTTTGGAAATTTAAGGACTCTTGACTCTCCTTAAGTAAATTATAATTTAATGAAATTTTAGTTACACTCAGCAGTGTAGTTACATCTTGATTAAAGTTATTACAAAAGACATGTAATCACAACCTCATGATCTTACATTTCACTGGGTTAAGGATCAGTTGATTTTATTGTGATTACCCTTCAGGAAAAGGAGTATCACCTACATGCACTATGTTATTGTCTAAGCAACAGCTAGGAGCTTGATTTGCAGGTTTTTTCTGTATGAGAGTATTCCAGTGTAATTAAATGTATTTAAAATTGAAACGTAAGTTTTCTTTTCTGTTTTTCAATATGGTCTTTCCTTGAAACTGACCTTACTAAATAGCAGAAAAGATACTTCTAGTTGGTTATTGGAAAGTACCAGTTAGAACAATTGTTTTTCTGAATTTTGTGAATAGCATTTATCTCTTCCAGACTTGGTCAAAGTCTAGATACTTATACCTTAAATTGGAATTGGTTTAAAAAATTATCTGAACAATGCTAATTGTATACTTTCCATGTCTTTTATATTATAATTGCCACTGCCCATATCTGGTGTTTCCACACTAGAAAATACTTAGAAGTCAGTTTAAGGTAAAATATCCTTTTCCAGAATTCTCATTGTGTATATCTTCCTGTTTCACTAGAGGCTCCCTCTTCTCTCTTTTAGGTCATGTCTCCTGGATTTTTACTACAGCTGTTTATATTTCATTCCCCTCTGTGGTCTTTGGAAATGTGTTCTGACTGTCTTACTGACCTCTGTTACCACCCAGCACTTCTTATCCCTGAATTGGTGTTCTTGATTTCATGATCACCCAGAGAACTCTATGTAAGGCACTCACATATATTAGTTTTCCCTATTTCACACTCAAAAATTTCAAATAATACAGCTCCCTCCTCTGTCTCTATCTACTAGTAAGGATAAGGACCTAAGACTTTTAAAAACTAAGCTCAACCACACTTCACTGTAAACGTAAAAACTATAGTGTGCAATGATTGTGGGAAAGATAAAATATGGTCAGAATGGACAACTTTCACAGTACAATGTGTCATGTAAGTTCACAACAGTTATTCTACTAGTAGTTCCTCTGCTTGACAGAAAAGTGTGATAGAAGAAAACTAAACAGCTTAATTCTCATGATTTCTTGTATGCCATCATAAATATAAAGTCCTTCATTTCTGTTAAATAGGAAACCACTGATGATACCGCTTACTGAAAACCATCTGCCCATGTTCATCTAGATCAACAAACTCTGGCCAATTTGCATTAACACAAGCTCATATTTCTGTCTTTGCCAATGTTTAACAATGTCAGTTGATTTTACCTCTACTCAGGCAGCATAATATACGAAATTCTCAATGACTTCTGATTTTCTGGGAAGATAATATTTTTATTCTTCACAGAGTCAAAAATACATTACGCATGTTATGATCTGTAAAATATCTGCACTAAAATTGTTTCAGTTTCATATATGAATACTTCTTTATGATGGTTATCTAATAATCTAAAATATTTATATTTCAATTAACGTCTTACTTAATACGTTGTATTCATTCCTCGTAATCAATCAAAAAGAAGATAATACCTGTCTAAAAGAAGCTTAGCTGTGAATTATGCATTTGGAGCCTAAATGAAACAATTCACTAAGCAATGAGCCTTAGATGTTAAAAAAGGACATTAGAACTACACTGTGCTCTCATCCTGTTTACCTAGGATGAGGGGACTCTGCACTGGTACTGCCTGAATTACACAGATGCGGATGATAGCTAGCTCGCTAGCTAGAGATTTTTTTACAGAAAGCCACCTAATGTGAAGGAAATTCTTAGTTTCCAGTTGGCATTTCATAAGATTCTTTGCAAATAAAATTATACTGGGGAGACCTTCAAGATGGCAGAAGAGTAAGACATGGAGATCACCTTCCTCCCCACAAATACATCATAAATACATCTACATGTGGAACAACTCCTACAGAACACTGGCAGAAGACCTCAGACTTCCCAAAAGGCAAGAAACTCCCCCATGTACCTGGGTAGGGCAAAAGAGAAAACAGAGACAAAAGAATAGGGATGGTACCTGCACCAGTGGGAGGGAGCTGTGAAGGAGGAAAAGTTTCCACGTGCTAGGAAGCACCTACACTGGCAGAGACAGAGGTGGTGGTGGGGAAGCTTCGGAGCCACAGAGAAGAGCACAGCAACAGGGGTGCGGAGGGCAAAGCGGAGAGATTCCCGCACAGAGGATCGGTGCCGACCAGCACTCACCAGCCTGAGAGGCTTGTCTGCTCACCAGCCAGGATAGGTGGGGGCTGGGAGCTAAGGCTCGGGCTTCGGTCGGATTCCAGGGAGAGGACTGGGGTTGGCTGTGTGAACACAGTCGGAAGGGGGCTAGTGCTACACAGCTAGCTGGGAGGGAGTCCAGAGAAAAAGTCTGGACCTGCCTAAGAGTCAAGAGACCATTGTTTCCAGGTGCGTGAGGAGACGGGATTCAGAACACTGCCTAAACAAGCTCCAGAGACGGGTGCAAGCCACGGCTATCAGCACAGACACCAGAGATGGGCATGAAACGTTAAGTCAGCTGTTGCGGCCACAAAGAAGCCTGTGTGCAAGCACAGGTCACTATCCACACCTCCCCTCCTGGGAGCCTGTGCAGCCCGCCACTGCCAGGGTCCCGTGATCCAGGGACAACTTCCCTGGGAGAACGCACTGCGTGCCTCAGGCTGGTGCAACGTCATGCTGGCCTCTGCCGCCGCAGGCTCGCCCCTCATCCGTACCCCAGCCTGAGTGAGCCAGAGCCCCCGAAGTAGCTGCTCCTTTAACCCTGCCCTGTCTGAGCAAACAACAGACACCCTCACGCGACCTACGTGTAGAGGCGTGTCCAAATCCAAAGCTGAACCCCAGGAGCTGTGCGAACAAAGAAGAGAAAGGGAAATCTCTCCCAGCAGCCTCAGGAGCAATGGATTAAATCTCCACAATCAACTTGATGTACCCTGCATCTGTGGAATACCTGAATAGATAACGATTCATCCAAAATTTGAGGCGGTGGACTTTGGGAGCAACAATATATATATATATATATTTTCTTCCTTTTTCTCTTTTAGTGAGTATGTATGTGTATACTTCTTTGTGTGGTTTTGTCTGTATAGCTTTGCTTTTACCATTTGTCCTGAGGTTCTATCTGTCTGTTCCATTTTTTTAGTATAGTTTTTAGTGCTTCCATCATTGGTGGATTTGTTTTTTGGTTTGGTTGCTCTCTTCTTTGCTTTCTCCTTTTTTTTATAACGTTTTAATTAATTAATTAATTTATTTATTTATTTGCAGTATGCAGGCCTCTCACTGTTGTGGCTTCTCCTGTTGCGGAGCACAGGCTCCGGACGCACAAGCTCAGCGGCCATGGCTCATGGGCCCAGCCGCTCTGTGGCATGTGGGATCTTCCCGGACTGGGGCACGAACCCGTGTCCCCTGCATTGGCAGGCGGACTCTCAACCACTGCGCCACCAGGGAAGCCCTAATTTTTTTATATTTAATAATTATTTTTTATTTTAATAACTTTCTTTTCTTTTCTTTTCTTTCTTTCCTTCTTTGTTTTTTCTCCCTTTTCATCTGAGCCATGTGGCTGACAGGGTCTTGGTGCTTTAGCCAGGTATCAGGGCTGTGCCTCTGAGGCGGGAGAGCCAATTTCAGGATATTTGTCCAGAGACCTTCCGGCTCCATGTAATATCAAAGGGCAAAAGCTCTCCCAGAGGTCTCCATATCAACGCTATGACCCAGCTCCACTCAACGACCAGCAAGCTACAGCACTGGACACCCTATGCCAAACAACTAGCAAGACAGGAACACAACTCCACCCATTAGCAGATAGGCTGCCTAAAATCATAATAAGGTCACAAACATCCCCAAACACACCACTAGACACGGTCCTGCCCAAGAGAAAGTCAAGATCATTCCTCATCCTCTAGAACACAGGAGCCAGTCCCCTCCATCAGGTAACCTACACAACCCACTGAACCAACCTTAGCCACTGGAGGCAAACAACGGGAACTACAATCCAGCAGCCTGTGAAAAGGAGACCCCATACACAGTAAGTTAAGCAAAATCAGAAGACAGAGAAACACACAGCAGATGAAGGAGCAAGGTAAAAACCCATAAGACCAAACAAATGAAGAGGAAATAGGCAGTTTACCTGAAAAAGAATTCAGAGTAATGATAGTAGAGATGATCCAAAATCTGGGAAATAGAATGGAGAAAATATAAGAAACGTTTAACAAGGACCTACAAGAACTAAAGAGCAAACAATGATGAACAACACAAAAAATGAAATTAAAAATTCTCTAGAAGGAATCAATAGCAGAAAAACTGAGGCAGAAGAACAGATAAGTGACCTGGAAGATAAAATAGTGGAAATAACTACCACAGAGCAGAATAAATTAAAAAGAATGAAAAGAATTGAGGACAGTCTCTGAGACATCTGGGACAATATTTAACGCACCAATATTTGAATTGTAGGGGTCCCAGAAGAAGAAGAGAAAAAGAAAGGGACTGAGAAAATATTTGAAGAGATTATAGTTGAAAACTTCCCTAATATTGGAAAGGAAATAGTCAATCAAGTCCAGGAAGCACAGAGTCCCATACAGCATAAATCGAAGGAGAAACGCCAAGACACATATTAATCAAACTCTCAAAAATTAATTACAAAGAAAAAATATTAAAAGCAGGGAAAAACAAGAAATAACATACAAGGGAATACCCATAAGGTTAACAGCTGACGTTTCAGCAGAAACTCTGCAAGCCAGAAAGGAGTGACAGGACATATTTAAAATGATGAAAGGGAAATACTTACAACCAAGATTACTCTACCCAGCAAGGATCTCATTCAGATTCGATGGAGAAATTTAAAACTTACAGACAAGCAAAAGCTTAGAGAATTCAGCAGCACCAAACCAGCTCTACAACAAATGCTTAAGGAAATTCTCTAGGCAGGAAACACCAGAGAAGGAAACAACCTATAATAACAAACACAAAACAATTAAGAAAATAGTAATAGGAATAAACATGCTGATAATTACCTTAAATGTAAATGATTAAATGATCCCACCAAAAGGCACAGACTGGATGAATGGATACAAAAACAAGACTCATATATATGCTGTCTACAAGAGACCCACTTCAGACCTAGGGACACATATAGACTGAAAGTGAGGGGATGGAAAAAGGTATTCCATGCAAATGGAAATCAAAAGAAACTTGGAGTTGCAATTCTCATATCAGATAAAATAGACCTTAAAATAAAGACTATTATAAGAGACAAAGAAAGATTTGTCCTTCTAATGATTTGTCCTAATAATGATTAAGGAATCAATCCAAGAAAAAGATATAAGAATTGTAAATATTTATGTACCGAATATAGGAGAACGTCAATATATAAGGCAAATGCTAGCAGCCATAAAAAGAGAAATCGACAGTAACACTATCATAGTAGGGGATTTTAGCACCCCACTTTCACCAATAGACAGATCATCCAAAATGAAAATAAATAAGGAAACACAATCTTTAAATCATACATTAAACAAGATGGACTTAATTGATATTTATAGTACATTCCATCCTAAAACAACAGAATACACCTTCTTCTCAAGTGCTCATGGAACATTCTCCAGAATAGATCATACCTTGGGTCACAAATCAAGCCTTGGTAAATTTAAGAACATTAAAATTATATCAAGTATCTTTTCTGACCACAGCGCTATGAGACTAGATATCAATTACAGGAAAAAATCTGTAAAAAATACAAGCAAAAGGAGGCTAAACAATATACTACTTAATAACAAAGAGATCACTGAAGAAATCAAAGGGGAAATTAAAAAATACCTAGAGACAAATGAAAATGAAAACACGACAACTCAAAACCTATGGGATGCGGCAAAAGCAGTACTAAGAGGGAAGTTTATAGCAACACAATCCTACCTTAAGAAACAAGAAACATCTCAAATAAACAATCTAACTTTATACCTAAAGCAGGTAGAGAAAGAAGAACAATAAACCCCAAAGTTAGCAGAAGGAACAAAAGCATAAAAATCCGATCAGAAATAAATGAAAAAGAAATGAAGCAAACAGTAGCAAAGATCAATAAAATTAAAAGCTGTTTCTTTGAGAAGATAAATAAAATTGATAAAACATTATGCAGACTCATCAAGAAAAAAAGGGAGAAGACTCAAATCAATAGAATTAGAAATGAAAAAGGAGAAGTAACAACTGACACTGCAGAAATGCAAAGGATCATGAGAGATTACTACAAGCAACTCTATGCCAATAAAATGGACAACCTGGAAGAAATGGACAAATTCTTAGAAAAGCACAACCTTCCAAGACTAAACCAGGAAGAAACAGAAAATATAAACAGACCAATCACAAGCACTGAAATTGAAACTGTGATAAAAAATCTTCCAACAAACAAAAGCTAGGGCCAGATGGTTTCACAGACAACTTCTATCAAACATTTAGAGAAGAGCTAACACCTATCCTTCTCAAACTCTTCCAAAATATAGCAGAGAGAGGAACACTCCCAAACTCATTCACAAGGCCACCATCACCCTGATACCAAAACCAGACAAAGATGTCACAAACAAAGAAAACTACAGGCCAATATCACTGATGAACATAGATGCAAAAATCCTCAACAAAATACTAGTAAACAGAATCCAACAGCATATTAAAAGGATCATATACCATGATCAAGTGGGGTTTATCCCAGGAATGTAAGGATTCTTCAATATATGCAAATCAGTCAATGTGATACACCATATTAACAAACAGAAAGATAAAAATCATATGATCATCTCAGTAGATGCAGAAAAAGCTTTTGACAAAATTCAACACCCATTTATGATGAAAACCCTCCAGAAAGTAGGCACAGAGGGAACTTACCTCAATTTAATAAAGGCCATATATGACAAACCCACAGCAAAATTCATTCACAATGGTGAAAAACTGAAACCATTTCCACTAAGAGCAGGAACAAGACAAGGTAGCCCACTCTCACCACTATTATTCAACAGAGTTTTGGAAGTTTTAGCCACAGCAATCAGAGAAGAAAAATAAACAAAGTTAATCCATATCAAAAAAGAAGAAGTAAAACTCCCACTCTTTGCAGATGACATGATACTATACATAGAGAATCCTAAAGATGCTACCAGATTGAATTTAGTAAAGTTGGAGGATACAAAACTAATGCACAGAAATCTCTTGCATTCCTATACACTAATGATGAAAAATCTGAAAGAGAAATTAAGGAAACACTCCCATTTACCATTTCAACAAAAAGAATAAAATACCTAGGATTGGGCTTCCCTGGTGGCACAGTGGTTGAGAGTCCGCCTGCCGATGCAGGGCACATGGGTTCATGCCCCGGTCCAGGAAGATCTCACGTGCCGCGAAGTAGCTGGGCCTGTGAGCCATGGCCGCTGAGCCTGTGCATCTGGAGCCTGTGGTCCAAAACGGGAGAGGCCACAACAGTGAGAGGCCCGTGTACGGCAAAAAACAAACAAACAAACAAACAAAACAACCTAGGATTAAACTTGCCTAAGGAGACAAAAAACCTGCACACAGAAAACTATAAGATATACAATGTTCTTGGATTGGAAGAATCAACATTGTGAAAATGACTATACTACCCAAAGCAATCTACAGATTCAATGCAATCCATATAAAACTACCAATGGCATTTTTCATAGAACTAGAACAAAATATTTCACAATTTGTATAGAAACACAGAAGACCTCAAATAGCCAAAGCATTCTTGAGAAAGAAAAACAGAGCTGGAGGAAACAGGCTCCTGGACTTCAGAACTATACTAAAACCTACAGTAATCAAGACAGTATTGTACTGGCACAAAAAGAGAAATACAGATCAATGGAACAGGATAGAAAGCCCAGAGATAAACCCACACACATATGGTCACCTTATTTTTGATAAAGGAGGCAAGAATATACAATGGAGAAAAGGCAGCCTCTTCGATAAGTGGTGCCGGGAAAACTGGACAGCTACATGTAGAAGAATGAAATTAGGACACTGCATAACACTATACACAAAAATAAACTCAAAATGGATTAAAGACTAAATGTAAGGCCAGACACTATAAAACTCTTAGAGGAAAATATAGGCAGAGCACTCTATGTCATAAATCACAGCAAGATCCTTTTTGACCCACCTCCTAGAGAAATGGAAATAAAAACAAAAATAAACAAATGGGACCTGATGAAAGTTAAAAGCTTTTGCACAGCAAAGGAAACCATAAACAAGACAAAAAGACAGCCCTCAGAATGGGAGAAAATATTTGCAAGTGAAGCAACTGACAAAGGATTAATCTCCATAATTTACAAGCAGCTCATGCAGCTAAATATCAAAAACACAAACAATCCAATCCAAAATTGGACATAAGACCTAAATAGACATTTCTCCAAAGATATACAGATTGCCAACAAACACATGAAAGGATGCTCAATATCACTAATCCTTAGAGAAATGAAAATCAAACCTACAATATGGTTTCACCTCACACCACCTCACACTGGTCAGAATGGCCATCATCAAGAAATGTACAAACAATAAACGCTGGAGAGGTTGTGGAGAAAAGGGAACACTCTTGCACTGTTGGTGGGAATGTAAATTGATACGGCCACTGTGGAGAACAGTATGGAGATTCCTTACAAAAGTAAAAAAAAAGAACTATCATACGACCCAGCAACCCCATTACTGGGCATATACCCTGAGAAAACCATAATTCAAAAACAGTCATGTATCACAATGTTCATTGCAGCACTATTTACAATAGCCAGGGCATGGAAGCAACCTAAGTGTCCACTGACAGATGAATGGATAAAGAAGATGTGGCACATATATACAATGAAATATTACTCAGCCATAAAAAGAAACGAAATTGTGTTATTTGTAGTGAGATGGATGGACCTAGAGTCTGTCATACAGAGTGAAGTAAGTCAGAAAGAGAAAAACATATACCCTATGGTAACACATATATATGGAATCTAAATGAAAAAAAAAAAATGGTTCTGAAGAACCTAGGGGAAGGACAGGAATTAAGACGCAGGAGTAGAAAATGGACTTGAGGACACAGGGAGGGGGAAGTGTAAGCTGGGAGAAAGTGAGAGAGTGGCATGGACTTATATATACTACCAAATATAAAATAGATAGCTAGTGGGAAGCCACCGCATAGCATAGGGAGATTAGCTCAGTTCTTTGTGACCACCTAGAGGTGTGGGATAGAGAAGGTGGGAGGGAGATGCAAGAGGGAGGAGATATGGGGATATATGAATATGTATAGTTGATTCACTTTGTTATAAAGCAGAACCTAACATACCATTGTAAAGGAATTATACTCCAATAAAGATGTTAAAAAAAAAAGGGGGACATTAAAAAGTAAACAATTGAGAAAAAACAAAAATGAGAAAAACAATTGAGAAAATTAAAAATCCTCAGTCATAGATATTTCACGATTGGTACTGAGAAACTGGAAGATATTTGAACGAAAAGTCTGTATTAGGACACCAGATTGGAACTAAAATTTAAAGAAGGAAATACCGTGTTGTGTAAAAATAAGACTTATTTTTCCCCAAAAAGTAATCTTTCAAATCAGTGACTAAATGTATAGAATAAAATCTGGTATGTCAACTATACTCCAATATAAAATAAAAATTAAAAAAAATAAAGAGTTGTTTCCATTAGTTTAAAAATAAAGGACTAACAAGTTTATAAACATTGCTCTATGTCTAGAATGATCTTGAAAAATAAATTTGATTCTCTTTAATCACGGATGTGTGGAAAAGGTACACCTTTGATAAAGATGGTTAACTTTTCATTTTCTTTATTTAAGGCAGTTTTACTTACACTTTGGTTTTTTAAATAATTACCTTCACAGTATTTGTCATGGTCTTATCCTATGATTATTTTATATACTTAGAAGATTCTTTTTTCAACTTATTTTAATAATAAACTTTATATTTTCATGAATTAAAAATAGATAAATTAATTAAAAATCTGTTGAAACATACTTTTCTAATTGATGAGAATTCTGTTCTAAAAAGAAAGACTGGGCTGCAAAGTAAGAAAAGAAAACATCAAATCTCTTTCTTATGTTTGTTCAAGGAGAATTTACCTCTGTGACTCATATAATTTTTGATATAATTATGTATAGGTATATCTTGATACCTTAAAGCATCTAAAAATTTCCCTAAATGGAAATCATTTTAGATTAAACATAATTTTAATGATCAGGTTTGTTTTTTATATTTACATGCAAGCTGGTTTATATTTCACCAAGTATCTTCCTCATGAAAGCAAGTTTTCTTATTTTTATTTCATGGATCACACAGAAATTCATGCTAGACAATGAAAGGAGATCCTGCTTTTTCTCTCCCTTCTCCCTTATAACCAATTTCTTCTGTGTTTTATTCTACCTTTGCTAAAATGGTTGGAAACAGAGAGAATTACAAGAATAATTACTGAGATACGTTTTCTGAGCCTCCAGTTTACCTCTACATTCACCTCACCACTCTCTTCTGATTCCCACACATTTGTTTGTAATTGCACAGAGCTGTGTGTTAATGTGAAGTCTAACATATCACCTACCTAGGGTCTGTAGGACATCATACCATGTGCTGGTTCACAGTGTTGTGAACATGTTGCTGGGTTATGATATTTTAAAAATTTTTCGTCTTTCAAAAAACGTCAAAAGCAAAAATATACATTATACATTTTTGAGATGTAACTGTTACATTTTCTTACAAATATATGCATGGTAAAAATTAATGTTATATTTTATGAATTTCACCCACCAAATATGTATTGGGGTGTGATTACTCATTGCCCACTCTGCCTTCAGATCACATTCCTCACCAGCCTGTTCCAGAATCAAGACACACACAGGTAGCTGATTGTGACAATCGTTGGAACTCTGGGGTGTTCAATTTGATGCAATCAGATTACCTTGGGCGTATACTTCTTTTGATTACTGGTAAACTCTCTTTTAAAATGAGATGTGAAATCATACAGGTATCTATCTAAACTCTACACAACATCTTTTCCTGGAAACTCAAATCCTTAGAGCAGCATGTTACAGGAAGCAGAGGAACTTGCAGGCCAATAACCAAATTAAAAACACTTCTTAGCATTACATTTTGTTACTAACAAATGCATCAATCTACTTATGTCTTTATATTTTATGTTTGTACTCTAAAAAAATACATTCACATTATTACCGCTATTTCCTTGCCCTTTTTTCTTAATAATGCCCTCATCTTCATTATCAGGAATGAAAAAATATTGGTGATCCCTAACACCTTTCCAGGCAATATAAATGGCAGCTAGGACAATATGAGATACTAAATAATGATTGTTAATAATTAAAAAGATGAAGTATTTGCTACAGGCAAGTTGCACGTTGATGGCTTACCATTGCATAAATATTTGAGTTTTTTATGAAATAATTGGTATCCATTTTGAAATGTACTATTTTGCGGTACATGGGCCTCTCACTGTTGTGCCCTCTCCCGTTGCGGAGCACAGGCTTCAGACGCGCAGGCTCAGCGGCCATGGCTCACGGGCCCATCCGCTCCGTGGCGTGTGGGATCCTCCCGGACCGGGGCATGAACCCGTGTCCCCTGCATCAGCAGGTGGACTCTCAACCACTGCGCCACCAGGGAAGCCCGAAATGTACTATTTTGAATAAAATATATCTATATTAGTTTGTGATAAGCAGACATTTGTAATGACACTGGGCCTGGCTGAGATGTTATGTTCATATTATTATCATACTGTCTGATAAATTGAGGATAGGAAAATCAACATACCCTATCCTTTCCCTCCCACACAATTTTATGTTGCTGGGTGTTAACATTTCTGGTAAATTAGTCTTATAAAATCATTTTTCATTTATTTCTAGAGAAAATATACACAAAAGTAACATATATTTTTCTTTAAAGTACCAGGGGTTTCTTAGATATCTATAACCATGTGTTTGTACTTTCCATTAATTTCCAACACTTTTTTAGGAAATAAAAAAGAAATATTTGTGTGAAAGTCATTACTCCCTTTAATTATTAGATGGTTCTATTTGACTTTGGCATAAATAAAGTTGATTGTTTTCATTTTCAGTGTACTATTACATAGGAGTTTAGCAGAGATCCTGGAGCAACTATTGCCTTTGAGAGGGTGAAATCAATGACAGGACATTAGAGGAATCAACCACTGCTGTTTCCTTGCCAAAGCTTCTCATCATTGAAAAAAACATTTTTTTTTTTTTTTTGGCTGTGATTTGAAATCCACACAAGAGGTACATAAAAGAACACCAAAAATTGAAGTACAAAAACAAAACAGTTGAATGCACACGTCAGCAAACAATGTTAACAGTGTTTGTAGCTCAAAACAATCTCTATGCAGCCTGCAACTTCAGAGTCCCTTTAATATATTAAAGCTTTCTTCTTAGGAAAGGGGCCTTGATGCTTCTATTATGCATTCTTATTGCAAAAAACTTTTCAAATATAGGAAGAGGAAAGGAAGAAATATTTTTTGAGCACCCACTGCAAGCTGGACATTGTCCTAGGCACTTCAGAGAGACCATCTTGCCCATATTTTTGGAAAACTAACCCATATAGAAACTAATGTTTGTAAGCTGTGAAAGATACCTTTCATTTGCCCCTTCAGATACATGTCCCACATTTTTCCACCTGCCTTATTTACCCAGAAAGCTGACTTTTATACATTTTATAGCTTTGGGTCCTTTGACTTCTGCTTGGTCTCCAGCCAATGGGGAGCTCCAGCAGGAGATCTGAAAGATGAAGCAAGAGGTCAGGATACTATTCCTCTTCTCTGTTTTTGTTTTTTTTTTTCTGAAAATAGCTGCATCCTTCAACCACTGATGCAAAGAAAGCAGTCTCTACAGGATGTTTTACTTCTGATTTTGAGTACTGCTCCCTCTATACTCTTTTAGACTTAGTGGTGGTTAGGAAGTGGCTCCTAGAATGTGACAGTTTATTTTATTATTGTCTTTGGTCTCTCTCCCACCTCTAGCATACCCACACATTTGTAAATAAACCCTGCTTGAATTATCCTATTCTCAGTGTACTGTCAGTGTGTGTTATGGCCTGACTTATGTGTAAACTATTATGAGTCAGTAAAGCTTGACTCAAACACTATTTCCACATCTTATGGAATAGAAAATGTGTCCCCAAATTTCTATGAATGTTAAGGGTCTTGAATTCTTACCTTTTCTCTGGATTTCTGCTATTGCTAAATTAATTTATTTATCATATTACTACTAACTTATCCCAGGTGTTATAGCTCACTAAGTTGACTGAATATAGTTTTTATCTGATTTACATATACTCATTCACACTCATGCACAGACACACATGCATGAACACACAAGATTTTGTGGTTGTAAAAATTACTAAAGATCAGAGGGATGAACGCATAGGAAAGATGTCATATTTACAGAAATAACCACAATTGGAATATCAGAGATTCCTCTTGTAAACTCCTTTATCTATTCTGTTATTGAAAATTTTTACTCTTGTAGTGTCCCAAACTCATACTACCTATCTATAGCCATTCTTTCTTTTTCCTTCATATATTCTGTGCTCTTATCTAATATTATCCCAGATCTCTTCCTGTTTCTATTCCCAGAATTTCAAAAATATCTTGTCTCTTTTATAGATAAGAGAAATTCAATGTTGTTATTTTGCATATCTCTATTTATCAAGTTTTTCAGCAAACTGAAAATATTGTCTATGCAACAGAACCTACTTTCCTGAAAAAGACTTCTGTGTATATTGTATGTATGTAATATCCTATGACACATATATGATATTCATATGTATGTTAAATAGGTATATGTGTTTGGTTATCATCTATCAACTGGTTACTTACTCCTATGATAAACTAAGGGGTTTTACTTTGAGAAAATAGGTAAAATCATCTATTTTGAAAATTTGCCTGCCTGCCTTACTCTGCTTCACTTGAATTCTATTTGAACTTCCAACAGAAGATGGCAAAACACATGAGAAAGAAGGAGAAGCACAAAATAGCCTTGCAAGAAGTATAAATTGAATTCATAGAAAGAAAGGAGGCTGTATCTGGCAACAGGATGCTCAGAGAACAAGGAGAGAATACTGAGTCTTGAGCATTCAGTCTCCCACCGCTCCTCTAGACTGGTATCTTCATTTGCTTCGGCTGCCATAGCAACATGAGGTGAATGGGAGACTGAGTGTCTTAAATGACAGATATTTATTTTATCGCAGTTCTGGAGGCTAGAAGTCCAAGATCAAGGTTTCAGCAGGTTTGGTTTCTTCTGAGGCCTCGCTCCTTGGCTTGCAGGTGGCCACCTTCTTTCTCACTGTGTCTTCATACGGTCTCTTCTTCTTATAAGGACACCACCAGTCAGACTGGATTAGGGACCACCCAAACAGCCTCATTTTAACTTAATTTTCTTGCTGTGTTCTATGTGGTATCTCTCAGTCTATGTACTAGTCTATTTCTCTTATAAGAACACTATTCATGTTGAATTTGGACCAATCCATGTGATCTTATTTTACCTTAATTACCTCATTAAAGGCCTCCTCTCCAAATACAGCCACATTCTGAGATACCAGGATTAGGACTACAACATATCAATTCTGGGGGGACACAATTCAGCCCATAACATGTGACTTCCAGGCACTCAGCTTTAACGATATTGGTGTCTTCTGTTCATTTTGAATCAAGTCCTGATGATAAGTTTAATTATCCTATTTTGGTTTAAATGCTCATCTTTAAACCAATTACTATGGTTGGAAGATGAAATACAATATTGATAAGGTCTTGATCATGTGCTAACCTCAGTAATCAGGGAATGAATATTTTCCTATTAAACATCAAAGACGAAAAGATTTAAAAGGGAAAATCACCATATTCTTATAAAATTGATGGATTAAAGTAGGCTAGGCAGACAACAACAGCAGATGTCTACTAAAATCCATCCCAATCACTGCTCAGAATCAATATAGATATTGGGACTCCAATAATATACTCTCAAAAATCCTCTGGTCTAATATAATGCAATTATTTCACATACATTTTATAACATATTCTACCTTCATCTCCATAACAGAACATCCACAATTTCATCTAGTCTTCCAGATGCAGCTACTTATGACCAAAACCCTAAACTTAGATTATAAATTTAATCCTAGCACATTCAACATTCGAAAGCCAATTTCAAAATAAGCTATCTGAAGTGAAGTCTTCTATTTGGCAAAGGGAAGAAGGGGAAAACACGTGGACTAATAACCTTTCCTAGTATAGACTATATCCTGTTTGAAAGGGTTGATAACTCCTTGCGTATTTTGTTTCTTGATCAGCCAATATGGTAGCCCCTGAGTCTGCTCTCTGAGGAGATTCATCTTGCCTTTGGTTTTTATTGATTACATTTTAGAAGGTAAAGGGAAGGCTTTTCTTCCTTTATGACTTTTCTTGCCATACTTTAGTAACTGTGAAGTAAAATTCATATTTTATGGCAAGACAAAAAAATGTAAACATAAAAATCTTATCTGCCCTTTGGCCTCTTTCTCCCCACTGCGCATTATGCATAGAACAAACCTCTCTCATTGGCAGAAATACCTGCTCAACCATGAAGAGCAATATTCCCTCAGCATCAACAAGACAACAAGATTACCTACCACTTTGTACTTGCAAATCTGGATTGTGTAAACTCTCAATAGTAGATCCTTTAATGTACAACCCTCTGTCTCAAAAAACTTATATAACTGTGCTTTGATTTCTAATGGGCGGAACAGATCTTGGAGATTTCTGAGATGCTGTTCTCGGGTTATAATCTTCAATTTGGCTCGAATAAAATTTTCCATTTCTTTCTCAGATCAATTGATTAACTTTTCATCAATATAACCAACAACCTTAAGTTTCTGATTCTAGTACTGGAATTTGTCTTAGAAGTGAGAAATAATAGGCTTTTGTTGACCAGATTTGTGGTTTCTCTTAAAATTTAACACCTTAAAATGTAGAAGTTCTGACTGTTTGATTTCTGTTTGCCCCATTATTTAATACCAGAGGTTTTATTGAGTCGTGGTTTCTGACTATAAACCACATCCTGGTGGTTTCTGTCTCTTAAAAAAATGACTAGGTACTCAGGGCATCTCTCTATCCTTCATTTAAATAATCTACATTTTTCTTTGTCCTGCAATGATGTGAAATATTAGGCCAGAGGGAGAGGTGCAACTAATTTGTCCCCTTGCCCCCCTACTCCTTCCCAAAAGCTGGCTCTTTAAAGTCTGGGTAGTTGTCATTTTGTGAGGCACTGGTGTGAAGTTACCAGAAAGAATTGATAAGGAGCATGACTACCATATTTCCCCAATCCCAATCTTCTTTTGGGCTGTGTCTGTATTCTCCCTGAATTTCCTTTTACAACCTTTAGTTTAAAATAGAGAATTCAATTTTTGCAACCTTGTGAGGTACATGGCTGTCAGACTTTCACTTGTCTTGGTTTGGTTTCATCTCTCTTGGCAAGCATATTTTTTCCATTTCATTTTTACAAATAGTCTGATATAACAAGACACATTAGAACATCTTTATAAGTAGGAACATGATCTGATATCTAAAATTTTGCAGGTGACTGTTTAATAAATGATTTATATCACTTAATAGGTATTGTCAACTTCCTAGTTGGAAATAGAAGATTACTTCCTGCCTCATATCCCACCTCTAATTAATTAGAATTAATCTAATTCTACATGCTAGGGTTTATCACTTGCAATCCCTAATACCAGGTACAACTGAATCTTTCAGAACATATGGTAGAAATATTACTCCAATAACATAATAACTAGCATATAACCAGTATGTGCTAGTAAATATTTATCAGCCAGCTCTCAAAAAAGTGCCAATATATACTACATCAATTTATTATAAGTTTTACTAATACAAAGATGCATAACACAAAATTGACAAATAATGACAAAGTATATGTGCCTTTTTTTTTGTAATTCCATATAGCCGATTGATTTTCAGAGAGAATTTTTGCAGATTTTTGCCAAGTCTTTAAATCCATAGCTAACTGGTTGCAATTGAGAAACAACTGTTGTCCTAAAATGAATGTTGATTGCTACTTTATAATAATACATAAGATGAATGAGAAATTTAAAAAGAAATATTTAGGAGCTTTAATCATTCACCAATGACATGAATAAGCACTGTGCTTAATCTCATAATAATTTTTGAATACTAGAATAATATTTCTATAATACATTGGGGCTATTCACAATGTAATGACTATAGACACAAAATAATTTTGAGTATAATCTGCATAGTAACATATTCTTCATTAAAGTATTAATTCCAGAATACCAACAAAACAATAAATCAAGCAGTGTTATGCAGTGCTTGTCTATTTCAGTGGTGTAAATGTCTATCTACTTCATGACTGAATTACAAGCTACAACCTCAGGTCACTAAACATGAAATTGGAGAGAAATGCATATTTGCTCACCATTATATAGGGTTATCACAATACAAACACAATAGGCATAAATAATTTCAATAGCATAGATAATAGTAAAATGCAGCTTAATAATTAGGAACCATTAGTTTTGAGAATTTATTGCCTTTTAAACATAATTTATTTCATTATAAATTAATATACTTTTACTGTTAATAGTTGCTATATTTAACAGCCACATCACAAAATTCCTGAAAATTTAATAGTTGGCTCTTATAACCTGATATGAGACAGCTCAAGAACATATAATGAAAAAGTCTAGGCTTATTGTTACTTTTAGAGAGCACTTTATTTCTCTCATCTAGGACATCCAGTTGATTGATCAGGTTCACACAAACCTAACTGGCTGAAACTTAGAAATATGTTATTCTTAACAAGAAAACTGGGGAAAAGAAATGCTGAACATTTGTTACATGCATCAAAAACATAGTGTATTTCAGAATAAAATACTAATTAGTGATGAGAATAACATTTATTGAGCATTTAGTACATTTCAGACACTGTGCTAAATACTTTTTATGCATTATTTCTTCAGATAAAGTAACAGTACTTTGGCATTCATATTGCTTTTTCTCCTTACCTCTCTAGGAATATCTTTACATTTAAGATCAAGTAGTAAGTATGCTTTAGAATCTGGATTCCAATCTTGTCTTGATGACAGAACTTACATTTTATGTATAGAATCTAAGACATTTAGTGAACCCCATATTCTCAATAGTAAAAGTTCATTTTTTTTTTAACCTGACACTTTTTTTTATGATGCAATAAGACATTTTAACTATAGGGCAAGACTGCTGATTGTCTTGAATGTGAGAATATGTAGAGGTACTATCAATTTAGGATAAAAAGTAGTAAAAGTGCTTCTAACGTAGGATGCCTTCTTTTGAAGGTAATGAACCTGAACAATAAATAGTAAGTTAAATAAATATAAATATGTCAGTAACTATGTTTTGATTCTGAAACAAGGAGATGATTAGAATGGCACATTGCAAGTAATGGGCTGGAGTTAGGGACAAATGCAAAAATGGTAAAAAAAAAAAAAAAAAAAACTTCAAGGAAGAAGAATTTTTAAAAAGCCACCTTTCTGTTTCTTCATTTTAGGTCTATTTGGCTTGATTAAGCTTTTCCTCCCAAGTCCATATACTCCAGGAAAACAGTAAATTTCATTAGATTTGCTCCTGATGTTTTAGAATTCCTCTTTAACTAGGAACTTTCCAGCTATTTTAAATATCATATGGAATCCCAGTATGGAACATATGTAACAGTCATCTGTTACAGCCTTCTTTGATTTTTTTTGGTACGCGGGCCTCTCACTGCTGTGGCCTCTCCCGCCGCGGAGCACAGGCTCTGGACGCGCAGGCTCAGCGGCCATGGCTCACGGGCCTAGTCGCTCCGTGGCATGTGGGATCTTCCCGGACCAGGGTACGAACCCGTGTCCCCTGCATCGGCAGGCAGACTCTCAACCACTGCGCCACCAGGGAAGCCCTTCTTTGATTTTTTAAATTAAATTTTCCATTATTTTATATGTAATACAAGTTCGGAATAGTAAAAAAAAATCAATAAAGATAAGCAAATGAATGAAGTCATTTCCAAATCAAAATAATCACCCGGATTCCTGCTATATAAGGATAATTACTGTTACACATTAGGGCCATGCACTGTTATGGGGGCAATTAGCTTCTATGCCCCAAAGTTTCTTTCTGATACTCTAAAATTGTGACACTGTTACATGTAGCCCTTGACCTGTGATTCCAAGTCTTTTCTTTATTGTATTATTCTCTCAAATTCTTAATATAATGCTCAATATTGTCTGAAGGAAGAGCTTGTGGGCTAGGAATTTGGAAGCTTACATTATTGTCCTAGTTTACCAATCACAGTTATATAATCTTAGGTCACTGGATGTCTTTAGCTATATATTATCATGGATGAAATATAGCTATCAACATATTTCAAAGCATGAGTTATAATGGGAAGAAAATCAGATGAAGATGAAAGTCATTTAAAAGTGTTAAAAAAAATCAAAGGGCAACGGAAGAGAGTCTATGGGGAACAAAGGTATACTATATTCTTTTTAATAATTACTTTAAATATATTACATTTTATGATACAAGACTTATGAGTTTGCTCAGATTATATCTACCTGATGGAGATGCACACACATATCTTTTCAATTTCTAGTTTAGGAAATTTTCTTTACTTACACCTCTTTAAGTGCATATTCACTCCAATATAAAATAAACAAAATGATACAGCAGACTCAACATTTTTTAAAATATCTAGTCCTAACATTCTATAGTTCTTCCAGATCTGATTTTTAATACCTGATAATCAGTATTTCAACTAATGGCAACAACATAGTAAATTTATTTTTAAAATTGGCCTTCAGTGGAAAGGATTGTAGAGCTTTATTTTTCAACATGTAAAATCAGTCTAGACATAGATATTTGCAGGTATTCTAACAGATGATCTAGCCATTAATTTTCTGTTCTGACTTATCGCAATCTTTTTTTGGATCTGTAGGATAGAAGATACTTGTTTACACTGAACATGTCACCAAACAGTACAATAGTTTAAGCTAAAAGTAGTTAGGAAATGCATAGTGACTCACAATGCGTTTGAAAGAAAGTTTATGAAGCCTGGCCCTTGGCTAATAGAAACATTTCTTCACTTCTGATAATGTCAGAATAGATAGGCAATCCTTGAACACATACTGACTATAAGAATGAATTACCCCAAGTGAAAATTGTCTCAATGCTTACTTAAGTATATATGGTAAAAATTCTCAGGCAAGAAAAATTGCAAAGAAAGTCTTGGGTGAAAGAACTGAATATCAATATCACAATGAAATCTACAGTTTACCACTTCCAAGTCAGATCATGTAGCAGGACCTGCTATGTTTAAAATGATTCTTTGAACTTGCTCATATATTCTTAGCACTGAAATAAGCAGTCCTCTTACACCTGTAATTTGTTGACATAACTAAATCACCTCAATAGCCAAACTTTAGATGGAAGCTTTCCATTTTCCTATATACTTGGAAAATCCTATACACTTGGATTTTTTCACTTGTATTCGATAACCTAAACCATTTTACTTAGAATTCCCTGCTTGATATTGTAAAGAATTTACTTTGAGTTTTTTAAGACTTAAACTGTTCCAACCTGTCACCTCTAATTATGGTAACATGTAGGCATAACAGGACAGCCAACTAAACTAGGTATGACATACCAGTCCCACAATATATCAAATTTGATATACTACCTCCTTTTACTTTATATTATAAAATAACTTTATTTCACTTTTGCATAATTTTTATCTTCTTTTCTTTCTAGATTTAGTGATACATAAAAAATATCATGGTTTAAAATTAGTGGCATAAGGTCTAAGGACTTGAAAAAATCAACAAATAGAACAATATATTCTTAAATGTACAGATTCATTTAAATATATTTATTAATACAACCACTTAGGAAGACTCGATTTACAAAGCATCTGCCAGATATGGAAAGCTGCTGCTTTGTAGCAGCTTAAGCTTTTGACCTTGATTAACAACGCTCTGGGAAACCAGTCATTAGATCCTAGTGGAATAATGACATTAAAACAATTTAAGTATGAGATTGTGTTCATATGCACATCCCCTCTCCCCCAAGTCTCTGGTAAAAAACAAAAAATGTGTTAATGTTCTTCAATTCCTTACATAAATCCAATCTATTACTGTGTATTTTCCAATGTCTGTATACTGCAGTGATTAATTGCTTATCTGGCACTCCCCCATAGTGATGCTTCTGTAAAATTCCTGAATAAATGTCTTCATAATGTGTTCCTGCATTCTGATTGCAGTTTCTGTTTGGCCCTTTTGATTTTGAGATTTGAGTCTGTCACTCACAGCTCTCAGAAACAAACATAATGATTATTTTCTTTTAAACAGAGTAGTTAAGATCTATTCCATATAGATCCTTGGGAAAAGGGCAGAATTTGTATTTATTAGGCCTAATTTGAGAGTTTATTGAGTCTGTTTTTAAAAAAGTCATTAAAAACCTTGAAAAAATGCCTGGATATCATGGAAGGAAATTTCAGTGCTGTCCTGGGGCACTGCCTTATAGACACACCCACAGATAAATTATTTTCTTCCTAAGCTTTGCAATGTGCAGTTACATGCGCATCTGTAGATTTCTCTCTGCAGAAATGAAAACTCCAAAGATTAGTTTATTGCCCTATAGGATATTAACCTGTTTTATATTTTACCTAGTGATCTTATTTTAACATTTTCCCCAAAAATATCTTTATATGCAGTTCTACAAAATATCTTTTGAACCAGCTTTACCTTGTTTTTGGTTCCTTCATAAATTAATGAGTTGAATACAATCTTTAAATGTGCTTACAGTATGTTTGTGGGAGAGTCGTATTTTTAACTTTCTGAAAATAATACCTTGATAATTCTGCTAATTATGATAACTGGGATTACCTGAAGCTTTTATCCTGTTTCTTGTGTTATATATAAATGTAGTGAGATCAGGTTTACTACTGTGAAAAAAAATGAAAATACAAAGCAATACTGCATTTATAAAATATTGAATACATACAATATGTGTACTAGGACTAAGCATTTTGGTATCTGTTATTTAATTTCTTAAATTTGAGGAAATTGAGGCACAAAGACAAGGAGTTAAAGGGTCAGGTACAGGCACCATATGAATAATAATTGTCAAGAGTTTAATGACAAATGCAAGCAATGAAGAAGACACTTGACCTAAGTGATGGGCAAGGTAAACAAAAAAACCTAGAGCACACTGACGGTGCAATAGTTTTCTAGAAATGCAACAAACCAAATCTTAATAACATAGACATATATTAGTGTCCATTATTTAAGTATGATAAATGTTTAAGAAAAAGTTTAACTTTGTTTATATTCACTGTCTACCATCTGTATTAAGATTAGAAAACAGAGAGAAAATAAAATATAGGCTGGAGGATTAAAGCATTTTAATAACCCAACCAGTTCCATATCTAATTTTCTGAGATAAATATGTGATGCCTTCTCCCTTGAGAATTTTCTGTTAGATTCAAGTTACTGACTATTGTTGACAAGTTTTTGTCCTATTACAATAATAGAAAACTTTTACTTTTGGTTCTGACTCAAATAAGAGATAGAATGAAGTGATTATACCTGAATCTTTTTTTTTTCATTCTAATTAAACTTTGTAAAATGTAGTTAATTTATTTCAAGAAATGCATGTGGAGGGACTGCTTAGGGAGGTGAAGTGATAGGAACTAGTCATAAAAATGCCTAAAACCTGATCACTTCATTCAAGAAGCTCCATAAAATATAAAGTAAAAAATAAGAGATAAAAGCTGATAAAGAACATTTATAGATATACTGTTTCATGTAAAATATGAAATGTTCTAAAAGCTGGTTAAATGGAAATGGATTTATCTACAAAATGACTCTAAGAAAATATGTCATTACTACTAAAAATTAGGTAAATAATAAATTTATATTACAAATGATACTGTGTAATATCCCCCACCAATGATAATTCCTCAACTTCTAACTTTTCCATTTCTAAAACTAACAATCCTTCCATTTCCTTGATGTTCTTGGCCAATGCTTCTCATTTAAAGCAATAAGCATTCAACAAACAGCTAGTGGACTATGTTAATGATATGAAGGATACAGATATGGTTACTGCCTTTAAAATTCCCAAGTCTAACTGAATAGACACCACAGACACAAAGCAGTTCTAAATACTACACCACTCTTAGTAAAAGCCAGTTATGATTTCATAAGTGTAACATCCTTTCCATTGATGTAAATATGGAAATCAGGTCACTAGTACATTCCTTCTAAATCTTCTTTTACTCATAAAATATAATTTTATTAGGAATGCTCACCGCATTAACTGCCTCACTTTTCTATTGGGAATGACTTTAGATGCAAAATGTTTCTTAAATGAGGTTTTGTATTTATCTCCCAATACATCTCAAGCATTTTAAAACATAAATAGCCCACAAATACAATTTAAGTTTATGGATAGCAGGTTTATAATTTTGATTTCCAACAGAAAATGCTGTATCCTAATTTACCTGGAAAAGAATAGCAAATTTTGAGATAAAAATGTTTTCCTTTTTTATTCAACTAGTTACAAATAATTAATGACTCTCATAACAATTAAGTAAAAAGTATTTTTTGCAGTATATAAGATCAAAATGATGTACATATAAACATTACAGATAAGTCTTAAAAGTTTATAAAATATTCTTCGTAGCCAGTTTAAAGTTAAAATCTGTCATAGCCAAAATTATACCAGTGTAGAGGATCTAATAAAATAGGTCTGGTTGAGTAGTCATAAGGGTTTATAACAAATAGTATAAATTGAAACAGATCAAGTATGAAGTCCAAAGAAATGATCTAATGCTCTGAAGTACTGGCAAATTTCAAAGACTTAGCGGTTACAAAAGTAGAAAGGGGCTAGTGAGTAGTTCGAGATCAGTGGGTCCCTCAAAGAGTCATGACATATATGATAAAATTACTTTACAAAGGAAAATGGAAATTTCCCAGAGATTATCACCCTATCCATATTTTCTCTAACTAAGGCACAAGTGACCTTCTAAGGGAGCACTTATTAACATTTTCTCAACCTTTCTCTGCAGTGACATATACAAATCTGGTGTTCATGTATACAATTAAGGTGGCAGGTAGATAAATGAGACATTTAATGATATGAGATTCCTGTAATACTTATTCCACTGCAAGAAAAAGCAAAGCAAGTAAGAGCCAGGTAGCTGGTGTTGAGATTGAACATGACTGTGAGAAAGGGTTACCATGGCTTACCATCTGCCTCTCAGTCTTTCATTTCAACATGTATTTATTCATCCACTACTATGTTAATTCACTGAACTAGGTGTCAGAGATAAAATAATGAGAAAGATAAATGTGGTTCCTGCTGTCACAGTGTATTCAGGTAAAACGTACTCAATAAACAAGCAATGCAACAAATAGCAATGATGTTTCAATGGGAAAAATACAGGTTAACTATGGCAGCATATTTAGGAAAAAATAACTTTCTATGAAGAATTTTGGAAGATATATCTATTATATAAATAATTACTCATCACATTAAACACACTCAATTATACATTTATATTATGTTCTACATTCCTATACTACAATTCATATATTATACTTATCTTCTTTACTCTCTACAATATGAGTTTAACCTGCTGTAAAGTCCCACTGCTCGCATTATGAAAAAGAAAAGAAAAATGTACACATACATATGCATATACGTATCTACATTTATATGAAAACTTAGTCTCTAACAGTTTAAAAACAAATTCATGTTACTGACAATTCCAATGTTCTCTCAAATTAATGGCCCCTGTTCAAAAATCATAGGTAGATTTTCAGTCCTAAGCAAATTTATGATGTACATTCATAAATTTTTCTTCAAATCAATATTTTATGCCCAAAATAGAATGCTTCTTGGAGAATAATTAAAAGAAGGAAATTCATTGTGTAACACAGAAAATCAACAGTTGATTGAGACAAAGCAATTGTTATATGCATGAGTCAAAATACTTAATTGTGTTTGGATCCTATCTGAGAACTAATTTCCTCCTTTTTTTTTTGTTTTGTTTTGTTTTCATTCGGGTGAGCCCCTTGAATGACAAAGGCACATTACACAAATGTTTTACAGTGACCAAAGGCATTTATAAATTTATGTAAATCTGATTACACTTCATAATATTATGAAGGATCTGTATGTAAGATTCTTATTAATTTCCCCAGAGCTCTTAATGGCAACTTAGGAAAAATCAATTAGAACAACCATATTTTAGTAAAATTGAGTCAATGAACAAAGACTACCACATATTTAAGGGAAATAAGGGCAGATGAAAGCTGTTCCCAAGGAATGGAGTAAGGAGAGTTTGAGTCAGTGGCAGATGGAGGAGGAGGAAAAAATAAGATAGAATTGGTGATGTCTGTTAAAATAGTCTTGCAAGAGTAATTTACACACCATGGATGAACAACAATTTATTCCTGGAAAGCGCTTGCTGCCAAGGTCATGCTAATTCTTAGTTATTGAATAGATTTAGTTATTGATTAATCAAATTGCTTTCAGGAATCTTATTCTGCTTGGATTGTAAAAAGTATCCTATTTATGCAAGCAAAGTCCATTTGCTTCAAGGACATTACATCAGTTTAGGACATTTGGAGGCCAGTATCCTTGGAGACAAGGGCATTCTGGAAGTCAAATGCTTTTAGGGCAATCATCTCAACTAATGGGATAATTGTGTGCATTTCTTCTATGTGACTTACTATTGGTATTCACTTATATTTCTTTCAGGTCTGAAAGGCTCCTAGGAATATACCAAGTTAATTAGCATTATCCTAATTCTAATATTAATCTATCTAAATTGATATTCTATTTTACCTCAAATAAGGTATTTATCTATTACCCATATTTTTTTTATCCAGCTGAGAGCTCCTGTCACCCAATGTTTAAAAAAAGATTGTGAAATTCCCCTGACTCTATCCCCAAGTTTTCAAGGGATCTTGGCTTACCTGTTGAATAATCCTCAGGTTTCTCTGAGTATAGCATTTTCATTTTCTCATTCTTCCCATTAAAATTCTATCCTCTTCATTCACAAAGGTGGGCATTATCTCCAACAAATGATAAATAATAACAACCCTAGAAACAAAGTGTAAAATAATGATTACAAAGCATTTTATGATCTTTCAATTTTTCCTCACTTCTATAGAAAAAATATAGTCAAACGCAAATAAGAAAGAGAAAAGAAATGGACTTTAATATATTTTCCAACCTGAGATTATTTCAAGACTTGAGGGAGAAGGGGAGGTACAGAAAATAAATTTTTTAAGGAAAAGGACAATAAATGTAGGAAAGACGTTATCAAAGATCAAAACAAAACAACAAAAATACATCAGGCTTTTTGTTTAAAGGGATTCCCATAAAAGGACTTTGTATCAGAATGGAAATGAATAAAGCTGAAATGAAGTTAAAATCAATAATAAAATATTAGAGCTGGAAAGACCTTAGGGAACATTTAATAAAAATCCCATTATATAAATGAAAAACAAATCAAAGCTCAAAAAGCTTAATTGATTTGCCTAAGTTTACATCACTATGGAAATTCAGAGCCAGGCTCATTTCTAAGACCAGTGCTTCTCCAACCAGAGATTCATAAAAGGAAGAAAGAAAAAGAAAAAGAATGAAATGCAGACCTTAGTCTTTGATTCACCTGGAGGCTCTGATTAAGTTGGTCTGGGATGAGACGTTAAATACCTTATGTTCTTGGCTAACAACAGGAAACCATAAAATGGAAGAAGATGACATATTCACTGAAGTGATAGAAGAAGAAAGGACAAAAACAGAGACGAGAACTTGTTCTGGATAATTTTCCCTTAATGCGTGTCTTTCTCTCTCAGCAACCACATGCAGAAGGATGGCTGTGTCTCCATTAACGCTCAGGTATTTCTCTATTCTTTGGGCAAGTTTACCTCAAAATATCTTTAATAGACTGTCATATCAAAATCACCAGACAGGTGATCATACCCATTCCTAGGATTGTCTCAGTATGACTTAATTAAAATATGTTTGGCTAAGGCCCTGAATTCTGCATTTTAAACAAATTCCACTGTGACTCTTCACTATGTCACTTGTGTAACTGTCTCCTTGAGTGCAGGGAGGGCATGCTGCTTTACTTTGTATTTGAAATGCTTAGTGCAGATTCTGGCTCTTAGCAGGTACTCAGTAAATACGTGATGGGTAAATGATTAAATTGAATGAACATTAAACTGAATTAAATTTCAGTGTTTAAAAAATTAATTTACACATGTCAACTACTGGACATGAATATTCATGTTCTTGTTGTTCCTTATTTTAAGAAAGGGTTGGCTTTTGCATTTTTCTAAAAATATCAGTTGCTGTGCTGGACTCTATAGAATCAGAAGGAAGTCAGTTTGGGCATATAAAAATGACTATTTCTAAAAAATACTCTTTCTAAGATATCAAGAATACATTGTTAGAAGCCTGTTTTATCTTTGAAAGCTATTAATTATATAAAAATCTCCAACAAAAATATCTAAGAGATTTTAATAATTAAAATAAAAATACTAATGATACTATGAGTAAAGGTGTAATGTACTTGAAGGTTGAAATAAACTTGAAGAGTTCAGTTTCTGTATACCTTTTGCTTGTTTCAAGAACTATTTTTGCAAGATATTGACTAGGCTGCAGAGCTAACCCACATAGAGATGTTATTAATATGCAGTCTTTCTACCTGAAGCAGTTTACATATGCAGTATACAGCATCTGGACCTTGTAATTGAATTTTTGAAGTTTGCTGTGGTTGGGAACTGCATATGGGTCAGTAATCATTATCAAGACACCACCGTTCATAGTACACATATAATTAATCTACTCATTAATTATAGAAAAAGAGTCTCAGAGAAGTCTAGCACACCTATTTCTGAAACAAATATTTTATCCTTGAGCTGTAAAAGTAGCGTCTACACTAGCCATTGCCTTAGATTATTGTTAGCAATTTATTTAGGGAGCTTTTAGAACAAGGTCCATAAGAAGAGTCAATATAAAAATCTTTCAGACACAGGACCCATCATATATACTCACAGAGTTTAATCACTTTCTGATTAAATCACTGCTTTGGATCTTTATCTTCTGAAGTTAATGTCAATAACACTTTATTTTTAATTTAACTAAATTCAGCCAACTGTAGAAGAAACAAATCATGCTCTTTTTTATTATTAGTTTTGGTAGACGGTTGCCAGGGTGAAATTGGTAATTAGGGAGAGTAAAATATTCCTTAGAATTTTTTTTTTTGTTATACATTAGCAAGCCCAGGTTGTTTAATGGAAATACTTTATAGATGCTTAAGGAAAAGAAAAAGTCTGTAAATATATTTTCTCACTTTCTTGGCTCATTAGCTCACCTGACCTAACCATTTTCTTTCCCAATTCGTCAATCCCACTTTTTGCTATTTTTTCCGTACTCCTAGCAATTCATCTTCATGTTGGACTGACTTATATTATGACCTACAAAACTCCTTGTAGAGAGACCTACAGCATTAATATGAGAAAGAGGTTAATTGTGTAAGAAAAATGTTAATCCTAAAATAATAAAATATAATCGGATATTAGCTCCAGGTAGAGACAGAAAGGACGGTTTAATAGAGTTGTTGTGAAATGTATAGAGAGCTTAAGGAAGATGAACAGCTGTTTGCTATCTTCACTGAAGCTAGAAATAACTTAGGCTTAAAATGAGAGACATGAAGAAGAAATTTCGTCCGCAGATTTCTAATGAGATTTCTAGTCAGAGAACCATGCAGCCTATAGAATTTTATTTCTTGTTAGATGCAGAGAATATGAGACAATTTAAGGACTATTCAATTTAGAGGTAGGAGGAAAGATCAATTGATGTTTTAAGGTTCCTCTTTTTCAAATACCACATTTTCCTGACTACTCTGAGCCTTAGTTTTCTATTCCTGAGCCCCTCTGCTTTGAAATTATAAAATACCACACAGATCAAGGCTTTAACTTCTAGCTATTTGGGCCAAGGTCCTGCAGAGGGTAAGCAACAGCTAAGAAAGCTGAGTTCCTGAAGTTTTAGAACTGTCACTTACATATCACAATTCAATCCAGTTTTAAGTGCTTGTAAGAAACATTTGCTTCTTACTTATTATCTAGACACTAAAATCCTTTTTGATATCATTGAGTTACACTCCCAACTATCAAGTTTGTCCCTGTGTCTTTGCTGCATGGTCATTTATGACTTTTTGTTCTCCATACTAAGAGATGAATGTAGGACAGTGTGACAAGTGGTGTGAAAGTGTAGAGGTGGTGGGTGGAAAAGAGCATCTAGGCAAAGGAAACATTTTGAATAAAATCAAAAAAAATGTTTCAAGACTTTTAGAAGGTTATAAGGAGAAAAAAAAAAAGGAAAAGAGATCACAAAAACCCTGTATGATAAGCTAAAAAGTTTCATGGATAGTTCTCTAATTTTAGCTACTGATATATATTCTTTTCAAAATAAAGGTTTTGAGGAAGTTTAAACGGAAATTAGATAAACAAAGAGATGGAATTCCAGTTGAAGAAGCAGTAGGGAATCTGGAGATTTTAATAAACGGCTTTAGCATCCAATCTCAGCAGATGCTAAAACTGTTTCATGAAGCCATTTCGATTCACATAATCAGTTTTCAAACCCTAGCCCTCAATGCTAAAAGCAGGTTTTGAAGTAGCAAAAGAGCACAATCAGATTTACATCCTCACCTTTACATATGACAACATATGGTTGTTCAGACCATATCAATATAGACCATCAGTGCCCTCATTATGCCCTCTGCCTTAAACCAGCTACCATCACAATACCACAGAATGCCAGTAACTCCAAGAAAAAAGAAAGCAGGTGGTACTCTTGTTCTCTAATTAAAGGTAGGGGGGAGGGAGAGAAGCAAGTACCACTCCCACTCCAAGTATGTGCAGGGCTGGATTAAACCAGTATAAGATTTTGTAAGGTGGAGGATTAATTCATAACACCCTGTTATATCTATTAAATCAATGAAAAATAAGTCAAGATTTATTTTAGCTTTCGTTATCCTTTTCTTCTCGAAATACCTATCTCTATCATCCCTACTATCTTACTATTATCGTACCTATCCCTTAAGTTTCTGTTTTTATTATTCATTCTTCTTATTTTATTTTTTCCACCTTTCTCTCTCCTTCAAGGTTAAACCTTCCTTGAAGGACAAGGATCATAACTGAATGATATTTATACCTATGTTAACTAACAGGTAACAACAGATATTAAGTATGAACATAGCATGGAAGACTCTTTAATAGTGGAGAAACCACACACATCAGTCCAAACAAAGATGCACAAAGAACTTACATTTTCACAGCTAATGTCCCTTATTAATAAATACAGAATTGAATAGGTTTTTAATCATTTTGCTTTTGAATCATTAAAAGTATAATTTTTCAGTTTTCATTTTCAAAAGTCTATTTTGTTTGATTTTAATCATCTTTACTCCATCAAAAAGCTCACTAATACTAGGAGTTTAGAACTTTGTTAAACTAGTTGAGATAAAAAGCCCAGTCAGAATAAAACACTAGATCAAATGAAAACGAGAACCAAGTTTAAAATTGTTTTAATGTCTGTTCACTATTAACCAGCAAAAACAAACAAAAAACCCTGTGGTAGATAGCATCATTGTTCAAAATGACTACTGCTCTCCACTAAAGTGGTTCATATATTTCTGCCTAATACCATGTAACGTTCACTGGCTTCATGGGGAAAGAATATACTTCCCCATCCCACTGTTGTCAGTCTTGAGCATATTACAAAGTTGGCGCATTAATCTGTTCAAGCTGCTGTAACAAAATACTGCAGACTGGGAAGCTAAAACAATGAAAATTTATTTTCTCATGGTTCTGGAAGCTAGAAGTCCAAGATCAAGGTGTGGGCATGTTTGTTTGGTTTCTAGTGAGGCTTCTTCTCTTCCTGCCTTGCAAAAAGCCGACTTCTTGCTGTGTCTTCACATGATCTATCTTCTATGTGTGTGCATCCTTGGTGTTGTTCTGTCCTTACAAAGACATTGGTCATAGTGGATTAGAGTCCCACATTTATTACCTCATTAACCTTAATTATGTCCTTCAAGACCCTCTCTCCAAATACAATCACACTGGGAGTTAGGGATTCAATATTTGGCGGGGGGGCATAATTCAGTCCATAAAACTTGGGTTAATGGAAAATGAGTGAAAGTAACATATGCAAATTCCGAGTAAAAGATTGAAGAGCCACTTCTTGGTTCTCCTATAGCTCTCTCCTCTCTACCATGAGGTCAGCATGTACTCAGAAGTATAAGGTGTATTATTGCCTCTTCACCCTGGGCTCTGGATTAAAGAGAACATGGAACAGAGCAGTAGCCTATTTGTAACTAACATGTAACAAAAAAATAAAAAAAGTAAAACTCTCCCCCCACCGCCATCTCAGTTTCTTTTACACCACAGCTTAGCCTGGCATAAACTAATGAAGAAATTAGTACCCAGAAATAGAAAACTTTTATTTAATAATGAGGCTTTTGTTTTGGGGTCAAGCTCCAGGCAGCAAGGATTTTATTATTAGAAGCTGAATGAAATGCAGAAACAAACGGTTTGGTAAAATTATTTAAAAGGCAATTGATTAAGCACATGGACATGATACTAGCATACCACTCACCTCTTCAATTATCATTACCTGCATTAGAAAAGGTACTACAAGAAAAAGATGAGGTAGAAAGGAATTAGCCAGTTAACAAGCAGAATTAAAAAGAAGAAAAAAATACAGAAATTCTGGACTTGCAGAATTAAAACGATATGCCTTTCTTATATCCAAATTCTAAGAGACAAACTAAAAGGTGCCTCTTTTGGCAAAGGCCAATTAGGACTCAGCCTTTAGTGAAAAATTAAAAGTGTAGCCTTCATATCCTTGTTGAAACCAACCAATCACCTAGTAATTCCTTTCTGTTGGACAAAAGGGCTCAGAGAGAAGAGACTAAGGATATACCCTTACTTGAAAGCCTGATAATGTAATGAAACTATAATTTAATTTAGTGATAGACTTGCATATAGAAAAGGATCATGGATGCACCTGCAGGTACAGTAAGTTGACTATAATAAAATTATTTTTTAAAAGTCCATTACCGTTTTAGAAAAGTATACTGCCAATAGAGGCACCATCCTGAATTAAAAGAGATCAGAATAATTTGGGACTCAAAATGACTTTTGGCCGCCTTCAGATTTCTTTAAGAAAGATAAGGGGAAAGGAATACTTTCCCAGAGGTTGTAATCAAGAGCTGTGGAAAATAATGGAGAGGGCAGATACTGCTGGGGATTTTTGAAGAAACATTAACACCCCCAACAAGGTATCAGAATGATCAGATGTACTCTGGGCATTCTAGTCTACTATTTTGTGAATGGAAGTTTGTGAGTGTAATGGAGTGTGTGTGTGTGTATGTGTGACACAGAGAGAGAAAGAGAGAGAGAGAGAGAGGGAGGGAGGAAGAGAGAATAATTATTTTAAAGCAGACTTTTTTATTCTTTCACAATTTTACTGTATAGTTTGTACTAGTATGTATGTATGTATTGTATGTACTAGTTTTCTGAATTATTTCAATTTTACTGTCACTGTAGATTTTGTTAAAATTGTTCTTTTCCTTTTTCTCTTCCTCTTCTCTTAACCTCTCCAAACTTCTCCCTCTCTCTCTCCCTATCTCCCACCTCTTCTCTCTCATATAGGTGACTTTTAGTAATACAGAAGGAAACATGACTAAGTGTTTCCAGTGGCTTGTACAGTGCAAGTAACCAGTTTAGTTTATAAATGGGTGAATAGACAATGACCTCTGTGGAGAAATCTAAAGGAGAGCCCAGGTAGAGATCACTGTCCGTACACAGTGAAACTCTTGTTAATCCTTCCATGGAACGTCACTTTTGTTGTTGTTTTGTTTTTGCTTTTAGACTGTTTAATACCTGCTTGATTTTCAGTTGTAGCAAACTAATATTTGGATGGCCTTGGAAAATAATTAAGATTTTTATTATAACTTTAAATCTTTGTTAGATTTAACAAAGTGTAAGACTCTTCAAGAACACGAGGAAGGACAGTGTGTGGGGTGTAGGGCACAGGACACACACACAAAAAAAGAAGGAAGGCATGAAACAGAATAAGGAAGTCTATGTACATCTTTACCCTCATCTTTTTCCCTGGAGTATGTTGATACACGTACATTACTAAATTCCCTTGTTTTGGGAATTGTGCATATTTGGAGCCTACTTTTCAGTTTCTTATCCTCTAAAACCACTTACAACTTAAGATTACATTTTTCTAAATACATGATATAGATACTGAAATCAAAATCTAAAATTTTCTGGTGTTTCTCACATTCTAAGTATTTATTGTTTGTTAACTTATATCGACATCATAGTGGTGTTTATTTTATTGTGCTACTGGAATAGCTTCTTAGTATATGATGGCATATATTTAATATTGCAGAACATTGTTTTGCTAGATATCACACTGCTGAAATTATGCTTATGGGGAAGTATTAAGCAGTCTAATCCCCTACAGCGAGGAGACTAATGGGAGTTCAAAGAATAAAAACATATTACATCGCAGTTCTCTGCTACACTAAGTGCATCTGAGAATTATTCTTCAACTACTCATTGAGTAAGTTGTTTATTGTTAGGGGCCTCTGTTGAAGAGGTGAGGAGTGATTGTAATTGAAGGTGTTTATCTTGGAAGGTTCTGGGAATTTGGGAAAGAAAAGGTCCCAGCGCTGAGCCAGTGGGGAAGGAATTCAGTGATTGGAAGGTAGCATAATGGGAAATAAGTTAAAATGAAGGAGACAAAGCCAACAGAAGTAGGGACATGGAATAAGCTTTGAACAATTGCTAGGAAAAAACAAGCTAGGCTTTGTACTGATGTGCCTAAACAATGTGCTGCAAAATTACAAAAGCAGCTTGTTTATAGATCACACAGGGACTTTAAGTGATACGTAGCAGAAGCAAACTTGATAAGGCAAAAATATACACTACATTTTTTCCTACAATTAGTTTCAAGATTGAATCAGACACCTATCCTACAAAGCCGAATAACCACATACTTTAATTCAAGTTAAATATTTATTGATAACTTATTGTATACCTGTTGGAAATTATAGTAAATGAAAGAATAAGTAAGACAGACTCTGAGTTTCAGGAACCTGCATCCTGACTTCTAGGGACAGGTTTGGGTGACCAACTGTAAACAAGGTAAGCCAAGTGCCGCAACAGAGATAAAGAGACAACATTAGAGGGATCAAGCAGAGGAAGCCAGCATATCTGGTAGAAATGCTCAAAGTTTTATTGGCAGATATGTCATTCAATATGGTCAATAAAAGAGGATAAAATATTGAAAAGTAGAAAAGTAGAAATGATGTCTGCATATTCTACACAGGGAAAAATATTTAAACAAAGTCTCAGAAGTTGAAAAACATAGGACATATTAGTTCCAATTTGTCCCCCCCATAACAAAGCCTCCCCCACTTATACACATACACACACACACAAACAGGTTGGGAAGATAGACTGGGATTTATATTTTCTCTTTTATTACTATTTCCCAAATTAATAATAATAAACTCTACCCTCCTGAACATATAAAACAAGTTGGATCAGTAAAAATTCACTCTACTCATTACAATGACTGTGCATTTATTCTTTTATTTATTCAACTAACCAAAAGACATTGAGTACTTGCTATATTATTGGAAATATATAAAGTGTTGGCATGAACAAAATAAAGTCCTCAGCTTCACTGAGCTTATATTCTAATGAGGGAAATAGAACAGCTGGTGATGGGGGAACAGGGCTACTTGAGAAATACAGAGAAAGTTTTTCTGAGGAAATAACAATTAAGTGGCAATCTATAAAAATGTGGTGAATCAGTTATGGCAAGAGCCAAGGAAAGAACAAGTCAGAAATAGGGAAGAAATGCAACGTTGCTAGTGTGAGAACATAGTCCGTGGTAAGTCACAGGCAACAATAACCCTGGAAAATTGATCACAGAAGTGGTCACAATACCCCACTAGTCACAATACCCCGCTCTCTCTGTCTCTGTCTGTTGTGATACGATATTCCAACTCTTTCCATCAAGTTGTGGAGTCTTTTTCTCCTCCAAAGGAGATGACTCTGGATTGACTCTGTGACTTTCATTGTACAGAAGAATATGGTAGAAATGACTTTGTGCCAGTTCGGAGTCCATGCCTTGACATTCCAACGCATGTTATTGAGAATCCTACCACCATAAGAACAAGTCTGAGCTAGCCTGTTGGAAGATAAAAAATTTTTGTGGAACTTAGTTAACTGCAGCTCATTTGTCACAGCTAAGTGCCAAGGCCAACCAAGCTGAACTGCAGTTGACCTCTTAAATGACCATGAATGCTTGACTGAGTCCAGCCAAGATCAATCAAGCTTGGTCTAGATCAACAGAATCACATAGCCAACTTGTAGAATCTGCACAACAATAAACTGTTGTTTAAGCCACTAAATTTTATGGCAATTTATTATTAAGCAATAGATATTTGATATAATAGCTTAAGTAATAAAATATATTTAATGGCCCATTACAAGAAATTTCAGGTTCGTTTAGATGCTTACCATTGTCATTAAGGGCACAGATGTTTTCTGTCAATTTCAGCATATTGGGTTTTGCTATTGTTTATTTTTTTGTCCTTAGGCTGGTACTCTTATAACTGATACATTTCAAAACATTATTTCTTTTTTTTTTTTTTTTTGCGGTACACGGGCCTCTCACTGTTGTGGCCTCTCCCGTTGCGGAGCACAGGCTCTGGATGCGCAGCACAGGCTCCGGATGCGCAGGCTCAGTGGCCATGGCTCACGGGCCTAGCCGCTCCGCAGCATGTGGGATCTTCCCGGACCGGGGCACGAACCCGTGTCCCCTGCATTGGCAGGCAGACTCTCAACCACTGCACCACCAGGGAAGCCCAACATTATTTCTTTATATAATGATATTCAAGACAGGAAGAATAATATTATTTTCTTATTCATATTTTACTTAGGGGGAAAAATTCCCACCCCAAAGTCCCTCAGTATACTTCTTATACCTTGTTGGCCAAAATTGGGTTACCCACCCTGACTGCATTACATATAAAAGAAATTGAAAGGAAATTAACAGACTTGCTTTATTATGATTTATTCCATGAACATGTTGCCACCCAAACAAAAGTGAACATCTAAAAGTTAAAGAAGGTTAAGAAAGCAGATAGCTAAACAAAGTAAGAATACAAAAAATCAAAACTTTAAAAAAATATTTTAAGAATTTTTATTGGAGGAGAGTTGATTTACAATGTTTTGTTAGCTTCAGATGTACAGCAAAATGAATCAATTATGCATATACATATATCCACTCTTTTGTAGATTCTTTTCCCATATAGGCCATTAGAGAGTATTGAGTTCCCTGTGCTATAGGGTAGGTCCTTATTAGTTATCTATTTTATATATAGTAGTGTGTATGTGTCAGTCCCAATCTTCCAATTTATTCCCCCCCACCTTACACCCTGGTAACCATATCTTTGTTTTCTACATCTGTAACTTTATTTCTGTTTTGTAGATAAGTTTGTTTGTACCAATGTTCATTGCAGCACTATTTACAATAGACAGGACATGGAAGCAACCTAAATGTCCATCAACAGAAGAATGGATAAAGCAGATGTGATACATATATACAGCGGAATATTACTCAGCCATAAAAAGAATGAAATAATGCCATTTGCAGCAATATAGATGGACCTAGAGATTATTATACTAAGTGAAGTCAGAAAGAGAAAGACAAATATCATATGATATCACTTATATGTGGAATCTAAAAAAAATTAACACTTTAGAAAAAGTTTCTAGTAATTAGTAATTAGTAGGCAGCATGTCTGAAAAAGAAAAGTGAATAAAGGGAAAGTGGTTTAAGATAAGATTGGGGAAGAGGGCAGGGTCCATTTATGTAAGAGGTCATGGTAAATATTTTGTATTTTTTATGTGTAAAGGAAAGTTATAGCAGCATTTATGGTGAGTGGAGAATGAATCTTAAGTGAGTAAGTATAGGAGAGTGGAAATAAAGAAATCAATTAGGAAAATATTTTCCTAAATTCAAGTGAAAGAGTAGACTAGTGTGACTTGGGCTAGAATAGTAGAAGCATAAATAGAGAAAGTGTATGGATTCAGGATGAATTGAGCAGAAGTGGATGGATTCCTGATGAATTTTATGGGGCTATTTGCTAAAAATCACTTTCTCTGAAGGAAACAGAGCACTTCAGATTGATTCCAATGTTTGCATCACTGGAGTTCATGGTCTAGCCATTTCCTAAAGTAGACTATACTGGGACAAGATTTGGAAGAGGGAAGGAGTGTTTTGAATATGTTAAATTTAAAGTATCCATTAGACATTCAGGTGAAGATGGTCAAAAAGCAATTAGATACATAAATTTATACCTGCTGAGGATTTAGGACTGGAAATTCCAATTCCATACTACTTATATATCCAAAAGAATTGAAAGAAGGGCCTTGAACAGATATTTGTATACCAATATCCATAGCAGCATTATTCACAATAGTCAAAAAATGAAAATAACTCAAGTGTACATGAATGGATAAAGAGATAAACAAAATGTGTGGTGTATACCC
Organism: Globicephala melas; assembly: GCF_963455315.2. Lineage (NCBI taxonomy): Eukaryota > Metazoa > Chordata > Mammalia > Artiodactyla > Delphinidae > Globicephala > Globicephala melas. The sequence continues at coordinate 58,887,246 of NC_083318.1, read as the reverse complement.
ACAGTGGGTTATTATTCAACCTTAAAAGTGAGTGAAATTCTAAACTTGAAATTTTGTCCTAAGTGAAATAAACCAGAACTGAGGACAAATATTGTATGATTCCACATAAACGAGGTCCCTAGATGAGTCAAATTCAGAGACAGAAAGTAGAATAGTGATTACCAGTTTCTAGGAGAAGGGAGGAATGGGGAATTATTGTTTAATAAGTACACAGTTTCAGTTTGGGAAAATGAAAAGTTTTGGGGTTAGATGATGGTGATAGTTGCAAAACAATGTGAATGTAATTAATTTCACTGAACAGTACATCTAAAATTGATTAAAATGATAAATTTATGTAATGTATATTTTAGCAGAAAAGAAGGTAACAGTACAAACTATCATGGGATGATTTTTATTTGACATTATTTTTCCTCCTTACTCTTTCAAAGTTGAAGTGGGCTTCAAATTTAATGTTATTACTATTATTAAAACTAAAACATGATTGATATATCATGGAGTCAAAGAATATATCAAACAAAATAAAACTGCCTTGAAATCTAAGCACTCCCCAAAGAAAAATAGAGTTTGGACTTTTTCTCTCTTGCTATAGTTCTTTAGTGTTAATTCATCCTGTTACTGAGTCTTATCAATTCTATTTTCAAAATATTTGTTTTATTCTATATTTCTTTTCTAATCTCATTTAAATTATAGATCACCATGAAACCACTGATGTTATCTTATTGAACCACTCACTACTGAGAATCACCAGTTTATAAAACCTAAAATGGCTGGAATCACAAATGGTTAGTTTATCATTGTATCTGCAGTGCCTAACACAACCCCAATCACATAATAGTTGCTTAATGAATATATGTTTTAACAAATGAACTACCACATCAGTCTATGGGCCTACTTACTTGTCCTGGTTTTATTGTTCTCTCCCATCAAAATATCTTCCTTCTTCCTTTCAAATTGAGTTTTTGTGATAGAAAAGAAAAAAGTTGGGGAGGGTTGGGACAAACTCCCAAAGTTGGGACAAAACATAATACAAAAAGATAATTAGTGCCCAGTTGAGGGGTAGCAATAATTGGGATCTTGCTGAAAAAATACATGGAGCATTTCGGTGGAATCACACACTACAAAACCAGAACAAAATCTAAGACTAAATTAAGAGAAGTAGATTTTCCTAAATATGAGAAGTAATAGTTCCACTTCACTCTACTCTGTCTTAATAAGATTATCCAGAGTCTTTGTTCAATTCTAGGCACCATATTTGAAGAGAGGCATTGACAAAATTCCTGAATTGAATGGAGATGGATGTATTTGCACAGTTCCAATTGAGTTTGACAAGCAGGAAAGTGATGTTTGCAGAGCAGAGAAAGATATTTGAAATCCAGAGGAGTTGATTACAAAGATGACCCCAAGAACCGAGGTGAATGAGGCTGTACATATGAGATGCACCTTTCCCCTGCACTTTCAAAACTGGAATATTGCTTTGATTGTTCTGACAAAGTACAGTCATCCCCAACAGTCTTTAAAATTTCCTATTAAGATTCATAAAGTCTAGGATGCTGGTAAGCACTTATTATCATCTTGTGATCATTTTTCTGACAATTCCACAACCCTCACTCACCTGTCCAGCCGTGTTATCATTCAAAGTCCCATACTTCTCTTCTGCATAAGCAGTTAATAACTTGCTCTGCTGCATACAGCCATTTGTAAATTTCCTCATCTAATATTATTTATAATTCAGTAGTAAAGAAATGGTAAAGTCTCTGGACATTTTCTAAAGTTAAATTAAGAGAATTTTAGTAACTTATCAAGGAAAGAAACAGATTTGACAAACTTTCTGATGGTTAGACAGTGTGTGATATATTATGTTTGACACTTCGGATACAAATTTTAAGAGACACATTGACAAATTAGAATGTGTCTGGAGGAAAAAAATGAAAAGATGTTGAAGTGTCTGGAAGACAGGACATAAAAGAAATGACTGATATTTTATATTTTATATTAACCTTGAAAAAGGCCACACAAGTGGCATTAATAGAAGTATTCAAATATTTGAATGGTTATCTCATAAAAGGGAATCCATTCTCTTACTTCTAAGTAACATACTAAGAACAATGGTTGAAAGTTATAAAAAAGATGAATTTGGTTCAGAATAAGGAAGATGGTTTTAACAGTTATGATTTTCTAAAACATTTAGCCTGCTGAAGGAGTGAGTTCACTAAAAATTCAAAATTTTAATCATTGACCAGATTACTATGTATGCACTATTATGAGGAACATAGTTCAAAAAGGATTATAAGAGGGATATTGGAGCATGTTTTATTATATATTTTACTCTTCCTATAACTCCATGAGGTAGGTATTATTATTTCTGTTTTGTGTAGAAAACAAAATAGAAAACAGAGAGTTTAAGTAACTAGATGAGTTTATACAGGTAATGAATGGTAGAATTTGGTTTCTAGTTGAATTCTATATGATCACAAAGCCTTTCTTTTAATTCCCTAATATAAAGCACTGGAAAACAACAGAAAGTACAGAGACAAAATGTCAATACTAGTTTTCTCTGGGTAGTTAAATTTTTTAAAAAAATGATCATTCTTTACTTGTGTGATTAAACTCTACATAATAAGTATTTAATATGTTAAAACAATTATGACTATTTTGAGTTTTAAAACAAATGGGAAGAAGACCATATTTTCAATTAAAATCTCTTTTAATTGTACATCTTTTTAATTTCAGGAATATTTCCTTCAAATAAATTTTAGTTGAAGCCATGGGCCCTTATGACTATTAAGAGGTCCAGGTATATATATATTTTTTCCTTTTTTATTTCCAATCATAATCAGAAGCATACTCTTTTGTTGATATCCTTTCTTTTTCTTGTGTTTAATAAACTTTATAGGGCATCCCTGGTGGCACAGTGGTTAAGAATCTGCCTGTCAATGCAGGGGACATGGGTTCGAGCCCTGGTCCAGGAAGATCCCACATGCTGCAGAGCAACTAAGCCCATGCACCACAACTATTGAGCCCAGGTGCCACAACTACTGAAGCCCTCATGCCTAGACCCCATGCTCTGCAACAAGAGAAGCCATCACAATGAGAAGCCCGCACACCACAACAAACAGTAACCCCTGCTCGCCACAACTAGAAAAAGCCGTGAGCAGCAACGAAGACCCAACGCAGCCAAAAATAAATAAATTAATTTAAAAAATAAACTTTATATATCCCTTGTTCTATTTATTTGTTTGTTTTATTGAAGTGTTTTCTCTAAATGTGATCCTTTTTTTTTTTTTTTTGCGGTACGCGGGCCTGTCACTGCTGAGGCCTCTCCCGTTGCGGAGCACAGGCTCCGGATGCTCAGGCTCAGTGGCCATGGCTCACGGGCCCAGCCGCTCCGCGGCATATGGGATCTTCCCGGACCGGGGCACGAACCCGTGTCCCTGCATCGGCAGGCGTACTCTCAACCACTGCGCCACCAGGGAAGCCCTAAATGTGATGCTTTTTTAAGAGATGTTGAAGATTACTTATGTCTGTTCATGATGCATCTGGGAATTCTAACATTTTCCCTTTCACATACCCGGCTAGTGAGTAAAGCAATTTGTAGAACTTATATCCCAATTTTCAGTGACTGGCAGACGTTCTTCTCATGAAGATCTGCTATTTTGATAGTAGTGAAAGAAACTTCATCTACTTCTGTTGCCTGGAGATGACATTTAGCTCAGATGTAGTAAGTGAAACGTCATATTTTTTTTGCATGCACTGCTTTTTGCATTCTTCCTGCCTCTGCTCCTGACTACTTGCCTGGAGGCAACATCAGTGAGATGGTGATAGCTCACACAAGCTTTCAAGAGCCCACTGAGTGCAACTCTTCCTAACTCCGTGTTCATGGATGACACACTCACTTGAAAGGGGACATTGTGGGAATTTACAATATGGAAATAAGCAAACACCATAACAGAGGGCTTGTATTTCTGGAAAGACAGTTAAACATTCACCCAGACACTACTGGGTCAATGCCTTATCTTACCTCCTAATTAAGACAAATGAACAACTACGTATAAGAGAGTTTATCTTCTGAAATATGCAAGGCATAGTTCTCATTTAATCTCTGTATAAATGATAGAACTAAAACTTCCCAAATCAATAGTTTGACTGTGAATCTTAGTTTATGTGCTATTATAATCATATAGACTTTCAAGAAAAAGCTGAGAGGGTAGAGAGTGGGAGTGGATTTAAAGAATTTATTTTCTGGAATTTCTAGCCTAGTATCATTTTTACCTGAAAATTTCAATAAAAAGCAAATATTTTAATGCATTTTTCCTATAATTTATTTCTCAATATGAAATGATTTGTTATAATTGTCCTTGCTCAAAATGTAAATGTAAAAGTGTTGCTATGTAAATTAAGATTGCAGACAACTTAAAGTGTATTTATTTTTAACTTTTAAGACACGATTAATACCCACAATCCTATGCTTTCTAAATAATATGAGAATCCATTCATGTATTGATTGAATGTCTAATATTATCCAGACACTCATCTTAGTGATAGGGTGGGGTACAACAAACATTTTGGCCTTCATAGGGTTATCATTTCTGTTCAGGAGTTTTCAGTTTAGATCATTACTTGTTTCATTTTGTGCAAATAACTTTATTTCACTTTTTATCTACCTTTCTCCAAAACTTGATTCTGCTGATAGCATTTTGTTATTGACAATATTTTTCATTGTTTACATCCTACCTTGCTTTAGGCAAAGGCAATAAAGGAAGCATCAGCTGAATCATCTTAAAAATATGAAGGAGTATCTCTCCCCAAAACTTTCTGCCATGCAACTTGCTTCTACCTAAACTTTTATGAAAAATAAATGTACCAGGTAACATGTACACACATATGCATTTATTCATTTTTGTTTTTATCAGAAAAAACAAGAATATATGTGAGGTATAAGTACTAGCAGTTTCCTCTCTATCTTATTGTTTTGCAAGGATCGTTGGTTGGTGCCATTGGGCTTTGAATACTTTTTTGAGGTCAGGGATATTATTGGCTACCATGCAGATATTTTCACGTGGGTATTCTATATTCCTGAGGTAATTTGTGTGTGTAAGTATGTGTGAGTGTGCTTAATGATCAAGGCATAAAAACAAGAACAACATTAATTTTACTGTAGTTATACTGAATTCAAAGGGTAGAAGTATACAAAATTAAACCACTCTCTGATGACACTCTGATCTGAGCACATTTTAAATAGGAATGTTAGAAAAATTTAGTAAAAAATATAGCACATCAAAACTGTTTAAGTGATCCTCCCGAAAAAAATAAACATAGAAAAAGTAAAAGAAATATGTAGGCATCACAAAAGAAGGGTGAACATAACAGCAACAGATCTGTGAGCTTATGGGCTGACAATGCAGGGCCACTGGTCAGTTTGGGAGAGAGGGTAGGAGAGAGTGGGATAGGGTTTAAATTTAATCTCTAAGGAAACAGATCAGACTTTGTGACTGTGATGTATCGTGAAAATCAAGACCTTGACATGGCAGTGGGACTTTTGAAATATTGCACCTTCAAGAAAAGGAGAATTGGCAAAGGTTTACATGTTGGTTCAGGGAGGTCGTACAGCATTTGTCTCTGCTCAAAATCTGGATATATGAATAAAAATCTGTTGTGAGAAACAAAGAAACAAAAACATTTTTTTGCTAAGTATGGGGTTTAAGTCTAAGTTACAAGCCATCTTGATGTAGGGAAATACCAGTGAAAATTAACATAAAATTTAACCTAACAGTGATACTTCTAAGGCATCTGGCTGAATAAATGAAACAAAGTAAAACAACAACAAAATCTGTGAAAGGACATATCCACAAACTGAGCCACATTTTGTTCCTCTGTGGAAAAGAAATATCTTTTTTTTTTGCGGTACACAGGCCTGTCACTGCTGTGGCCTCTCTCATTGCGGAGCACAGGCTCCAGACGCGCAGGCTCAATGGCCATGGCTCACGGGCCCAGCCGCTCCGCGGCATGTGGGATCTTCCTGGACCAGGGCACGAACCCGTGTCCCCTGCATCGGCAGGCGGACTCTCAACCACTGCGCCACCAGGGAAGCCCAAGAAATATCTCTTAAAAATGAGTTCACATTAAAAACTTATGAACCAACATGAAGCAGAATCAGTAAGGGCAATGACTAGGAAAATTTGCACTGCAATTCTCAAAAACATAAGATAATGGAACAATACAAAAGTGACTATAAATTATATCTTGTATCTTATGACTTCTTATCACCATCACTACTACAATCCATTCTATGCAACTATTATCTTCTATCTCAATTTTAGAAATAAAACCTAGATCATTTTACTGCTTCCACCAGTGTCCACTACGAAGTGTTCTCACCATTGCAGGCAAATGGAACATGCTAAAATCCAAGTCATTTAGCCCCTTTGCTCAGAACCTCTCATTAGTTTTCTAGTTCACAAACAGTAAAGCCCAAAATCTTTGCACTGGCTCAAAATGTCCAACATGGTATGCCCCACACCTCCTGCTTCACTGATCTCATCTCCTGTTTGTCTTCCCTTCACTTGCATCCCTCAAGCCACACTGGCCTCCTTGCTGTTCCTTCTATCCCTCAGAGGACAGAATCTCTCTTAATTCCTTCAAATGTTTACTCAAGTGTCCTCTTCTATGTGAGGACTTTGTTGCTACCCAATCCAAAACTGTAACCCAACTCTCAATGTTCTCCTTCTCTCTTGAGATTTAATTTTCTCCCAATATGTATCACTGTCTAACTCTGTATCATATACTTACTTATTCTTATTTTCTGCCTCCTGGAATCTATATTTAATAAAGGCAGAGTATTTTTTTTGTTTGTTTTTTGGGTATTTTTTTTAAGCTGTTTGCTGTCTGGTACCAACAAGAAAAAGCCTAAAATATTTGTGTTCAATATACTCAACAAATACACATGGAAACTGTAATTATGCAAAAGTGTATAAACCATTACAAAAACCATTAAAAACAGTCATATAACAGATATAATAGCAAAATAAAATAGCAAAATTAAAAAATAATAAAGAATAAAAATAAATATGTAAAAACAAAATCAAAAAAGTTATGGATCTTGAAATGGAGAGATTGTCCTGGACTATCTGGGTGGGCCCAATGTAATCACATGCTTATAAGTCAAAGAAGGAGACAGAAAAGTTAGACATGTGATGATGGAAACAGAGGCCCAGATGATAAAATTGCTGGCTGGAAGGAGGCCACACGCCAAGGGAAACAGACAGCCTCTAGAACCTGGAGAAGACAAGGAAATGGATTTTCCCTTAAAGTCTCCAAAAGGAACACAGCTCTGCTCACAAGTTGATTTTAGCCCACTGAGACCTATTTTGGACTCCTGAACTCCAGAGAACTGTAAGATAATAAGTTGGTATTGTTTTAAACCACTAAGTGTATGGTAATTTATAATAGAAGCAATAGAAAACTAATACAGTATATGATAAAAAGACATTATAAGTCAGTAGAAAAGTGATGAGCCATTCAATAAGTTAAACACTCCTTTGTGAAAAGCAAATCTTCAGAATTTTTTAAATTATCATAAAAGATCTTGATGACATCTCGGCACAGAAGAGTTTCTTAAACAGGTTACAGAAAGTACAATCCAAAACACTAGATATTGATAATCACAATTCTATTATAAAAAGATAATATCTGTATGTCAAAAGCCACCATTTGGAAACATAAAGCCTCAAATGAGCTGAAATAAAATATGTAAGTACATGGATTTTGTGTCACAGCTGAATTTCAAGGGTGTTAACAAGATCTCTATTCTCTGGCTCAGCTGGAATTCCAAAAACCTCTAGAAATGCTCTATCACTCTCAGTCTCATACTAGCCACTCTTTGCTAAGACCTACAAACACTAAACCCAGCCTTTAGGCAAGAAATGGCAGAAAACAACCCTCAACTCCCACAGAATTCTTTCTACTACCACCCTTCTTTCCAGTGTCATACTTCTCAGATCAGCCGTGAATGCTGATCTCTGCCTCCTTTGCTCAGTGGGCCCATTTTTCCTGTTGGACTCCAGCTCACTGCACAGAATTTGGGAAATATTCCTAGCTAGAGAGGCAAGAAAATGTAGGTTTTATTCCATGAGGTGTCTTTCTTTCAGGGATCATAGTCCTACCCTGCCTTTGTCCAATGACTAAAAACAGTTGCTTTATATATTTCTTCAAGTATTATAGTTGTTTATGGCAGTGAGGCTAAGTCCCTGCAAGAATTTGCTAGAAGCCAATTTATTCATTTCTGAAAATATTTTCTATAGACTGTAAACAAATATTTATTTATATCTACTGTGTATGAGGCTGAGTATTAAGCATGTGGAGATATAGTGGTAAACAGCACAGACATGCTTCCTGTCCTAATATAATTTTTCAACTAGTAAATTCAACACAATTATAAAGATATATTCATATAAATTTAGTCTCAATGAATTATTTTGTTATTCACTGATGAACAGTGTCAGTGGTTCATATGATTATCTTTCAATTCTTGAAGAGAATGATTGATGCCAAATATTTACCTGTCAGATTCCCCACCTAACAAAAGCACTTAAAAGAAATAATTCCAGAAAGAAGTGTTATTTTGTAATTAGGCAATTTATATATATATATATATATATATATATGCTATTTTTCTAAATGGTTCTTAGTACTATATCCACAACTGGATAACACACACATTAATAACAAAAATTCATTTTTCAAACTATCATCTATTCCACCATAAATAATCAACATCAATATTTATAATCATGTACACAACCTTTTTTAAATGTTGTATTTACTTAATTAAATACATAGCCTTTGTTCAGGAATGAAAGTTTCATTTCATAAGCCAGGCATACGGTTCATTTATTTCACTGAATGGAAGTATATTATGGACATTTCAGTGAAAGAACAAATATTCTATGTAGTGCAGGAGAAATTAATCATAAACATGATTTCTATGTAAAGTATTCCCACAGGAAATCCTGTAAGACTTGCAAATTTTAAAAAATAACATATTTCATCTAGGGAACACTATCAAGATTAATTGAATGGGAATATCCAACGTTAGGACTGCAGCAGAATCATGACTTAATTAAAATAAAAATCTCATGGTGTCCTTCAAGTGACACATAAAGAAATATCAGTAGAGAAGAGTTTAGAATTAATTAAACATCACAGTGAATAATAACTCACATATGCCTATAGTAAAATAAGCTGCAGGTTAAGTTAAGCAAGAAGAAATCAAGGATTTTGCATACCTATGGATAAAGGAGACATTTGATATTTGGTATATATTGTGGGAATATTTTTATTGAAACATACACAATTGTTTCTTTTTAATTCATGCCTAATTATTTTACTAATGGTTATAGAAATTTTATATTCCAGCATTAGTCTTAATTATCTCCATATTTTACACTGAGGAATACTTGAAGCAAAAGGGATTAGACAATACACAAAGTCATATTACAATCTTATTTCTGAGTCTTGGTCTGGCACAAGGTTATGTGACTAAATGTGAATGCCCTTCACAGTTTCCAACAATAGAATCTAATTAAGCAGCTTAATCAATGTTTGACCTTGGAAAAAACAGCTATTCTACTTACCAGCTACATGGAATTCAGCAAGTTAGTTAATTTTTCTGTTTTGTTTTCCTCATCAATACAAACTAAATGATGTATTTACATTACAGGATTAATGAAAATATAAAATAAGAGAAATAATTAAAATATCTCATGTGTTTCTCTAGTTGATCAATATCCTCCCCACTACTCTTCTTTCTCTTTGAGATGGTTCTCTTTTGTGAAAAGAAAGAGATTTGAACTAGAATCTCTCTCGCTCTCTCTTTCTTTTTTTCTCTTTCCCCCTACACAAACACCTACAACCCCATCACAGACAATATATTTAGACATATTTGGATATATTTCACATCTAATTTTATTTTTTATTACAAGACTAAAGACCTGCACTGCTGCCTGTGTTTTTAATGAGCCAATGATTTAAATGTAGACATGTTTTTGGCTATAGTCTTTCTTGGCATTCAAATGTCATCTTTGAAACTCCAAAAGAGTTTTTATCCTATTAGCTTGGCACCTTCTCAAAGGGAACCCTCTGCTTTATCCAGTCTTTTTTCTTTAGTCCTCAAACCTGCAATTCTTAATTCCCTCTGTGCATCCCTTGTTTTCCACACCTGTAATATTCAACCACCTCTACTCAAAGGAATTCAATTCTACATTGCCTCAGGGTCCAGCTCAAATTCTATTTTGATGGATTGCTAGTACCTACTGATAGAGATGTTCACTTAGACATATTCCAATTATATGCCCTACTTCTCTAGGACTGAAGTATATAAGTCCCTTGAAATAAGTCTATGAGTTAGGGTCCTTTGCTCTCAAGTAACAAAATTTAAACTCGATTTAATTTTTAGTAGAAACAGATTTTTTTGGAAATACATTAGGAAGCATATAGGATTTATTGGGTAGGTTTCTAACCTGGAAACAGGTTAGAAAACAGAACACGCACTGCCTGACTCTCTTCAATGCAGCACTACTGCCTGATTTTATTTTATTTATTTTTTTACCTTCCCTTCAATCTCTAAGGTAAAAAAGTCAGTGTTCTGGGGACAGGGCAGAGGGAGGGAGTGCGGGCCTAGTCCATTTAGCTGAACTTGGATTACATTCTCTCTATTTCTCTATTTCATCCTGTACCAGGATAATGAGAAGACACTGCTGACCAATGTAGCCTCCAGGCCTTTTTAGACTTCTGAAAGGGTAGGGTAGAGCCACTTTGTTTACTGTTTCACCAAGACTGCATACAATATCGGGGAGAAAATTACCCCCCAAAAATTCATGTGCTGTTAGGGAAAGGAAACCCATGCCAACTACTTAAAACAAAACACCTACTAAATGTAAGAGGCAGATTCTTTCTGTTTCACGTATTGAGTATTTCATCAGTGCTACAATCTGAACGAGATGACTTCTCTGCATTGTTATTGATGAATCCACTATTTAATATTAAGTGCACAGACAGTGGCATGCTAAGGGAACCTGGAAAAGAGGTCTTAAAATAGGCAGGGGTACCAAGCAACACTTCTTGGTGTTTTATTATATTACCTAAAGGAATTATTATATAATACTCAATCAGTTTATTCTTAACAAGTCAATGGATCTATTTATTTGAGAAGTGTTGATTAGAAAGCATATAATTTGTTCAGTTCACATCAACTTAGGTTACAGTCAGATATAGTCAATAGGACCTTACTAATCTAAGAAGATATACTTATTTCTGCTACATCAATTTGTCTACCACTACCAATACTCATAACAGCTACCTTATTCATATAAGCTACCTGTTATTATAGATGAACTATTTCAATTTATATTTAATGCCAAACATTTCACAAGGGTATTACATGCCATAAGCTCTAGCCAACTCCAGATATGTCCCCAAAATTCTCTTCTCTTCTTCCTTTACCAAAAATTGTCCTCCCTACTGAATCACCTCTATCAGTGGATGGGATAGCTGAGTAATGGCCACGACAAGATGTCTAAGTCTTAATCCCCAGAAACTGTGAATATATTACCTTAGATGGAAAAGGAGATTTTGTAGATGTAATTAAGTTAAGGATCTTGAGAAGGGGAAATATCCTGGATTATTCAGGTGGGCCAATGTAATCACAGGGGTCCTTATAAGAGGGAGGCATGAGATCAGAAGGAGAGAAGGAGATGTGATGATGAAAACATTTGCAGATGCTATGTTACTGGTTTTGAAGATGGAAGAAAAGGCCAGGGGCCAAGGAATGTAAGGGATACAGCTCTAAAAGCTGGAGAAGATGAGCAAATGGATTCTCCCTCAGAGACTTCAGAAAGAACCAATCCTGCAACACCTTGGTTTTAGCCCTGTAAGACTTCCCTCATCTGTCAGAGCAAAAGTAAGAATAGTTGAAAAAGTGCCAAAAATGTGCTTTGGTTCCTACATCCTTACTTCTCTGAGCTTATCTCCTACTATGCCTCTACTTACTTATTCTAATTCAGCCCTGCTGGTCTCCTTGGCCTTTGTTGAGCACACAGCATGCTTCTGTCTTAGGGATGTTGCACTGCCAGTTTTTCTTCCTGGTATAATACCCTGGCAATACCTACATTGCTATATTTCTTACCTCTTTCAAGCCTTTTGTCAGATCTTATATTGTCAATAATTTTTATCCTGGCCATGGTATTTTATACTGCTCTCTGCTGCCTCAGTTTCCACACAGGCAGTCTTTATTAAAATATTTTTTGTATTAAATAGTGCAAACATACAGAAACAATTCTTACTATGGAAGTTGTTACCTTAGAGAAAATTATAGTTTAATCAATTGAAACATATACCAAGTGTGGTAATGGTGGAATGGTACAGAGGGACCTAATCTGGAAAGCTCTTCATAACAACTTAAGTAGATTCATGAGTAAGTTAACCCATTCATAATCTTCTCTTCTCAGAAGGCAATAAGATGCATGTGCAAGAAGGAGCAAAGAAATAAGAACATTTCCATTACGGAAATTTTCCATTTAAGTAAGCAATGTAGAGTGAAGTTAAAAAGCTAAAACTAGCTAGTAGGTAGGAGAATCAATTATTTCCATATCTGTGTGACTTCAAAAAGGCATCTAGTTACAATTGATGAAATATAGCATCATTAAACTCTAAATATTTTTATGATAATGTTAATTTGGGGTATATATATTATACATACATACGTAAAGAGAATCATATATTCTTTTCCAAGTTAGGTGTTGAACACTAAAAAACATGAATAGTTTTGCTATATACCTAGTTTGAAAATCCATTACAAACTATCAAGTAAATAATAATCCTCTTAAATTGCCTGCAATTAGCCATTTACACAATAATCCATGATGACTCCACTGTAATCTTACGTAGGATAGAGTAGCAGTGATTAGGTATTTACATAATAGTATATATCAGCTCTGAAGAAACCATCACAGACTATCAACTAAATAAAGCAGTGTTTTGAAATCTTTAATTTACTATTTACTAAATTTTGTCAACTCTTGTAAATACACATAATAAGCATCCTTATCTTTTGATGCTAAGCAGTGTAAAACTGTGCCAAATGTCCAGACCACAAATTTATTCGCAAATCTCTGCTCCCCCCACTTACAAAAACACGCATTGAGACAATTCTCTAAACTCACTTTCTCCATGTCTTCATTTCCAATTATTTTATTTAAGTCTGTAGATATATCTTCACGCCTATTGTTCCACTGAACTCAGTCTTAGTAAGATCTCCTCTTGTCAAACCCAGTGCCTTATTCTTAGCTTTAATCTTACTTAAACTATCAGCAGTTAACACATCTGATTCCTTCTCGATTCATTTCATAACTGGTCCTTTGAGATTACGTACTCTTCTATGCCATTGCATCTCCTTCCAAATACAATTTACAGACTTGTCCTCTCACTTGACTGTGTTGCAAAGCACCGGGGTTAGTTGTAAATTCTTCTCTATCTTTAGTAACCCAAGACATCTTATCAAATCCTTTGAATTTAAATACCATTTATACTTTTGCAACCCAAGTTTTCATATCTGAGTCCTGGATGTATGTAATAACTGCTTACATTAAATCTCCATGGTAATGTTTATTGGATAGCAAGGTATAGGAATTAGGGATAATTTCTGCCCCAAAGAAGGCTAGTAATAGAAGGTAATTAAGCTCTGGGATTGATATGAAGGTCCTATTTGTGAGAGATGATGAGAATAGAAGGGATTTGGATTCCCTTTCTTGCACATTATGTTCATGTTAAGTCCATGACCTCTTAAAACCCTAGGCTGTCTCATTTCTGACAGAAGGGCATGAGTGTCTCTTCACTCATGCCCTTCTCTCTAATCTGAAGGTCCTTTCCATCCTTATCTTACCAATCAGGCTTCTAATGACTCCATGTCTTTGAAAGTGAAGTAGGAGTGTATAAAGCCTAGGAACCAACTCTGCTGCAAATGTGCAGTGATACAGAGGTAGTGTATGTGGAACAGAGAGTGAGGAAACTAATTATTTCCTTCAACTTTATGTATATTTCTTTTTTCATCTTTCTTCTGTTCTATTTTTTTAGACTTATTTAAAATTGACTTAGTAATCAAATGAAATTCAATTAGATGTATTGTCTAAGCAATTTACTGACATACTTGAGACATGGGGAATTGATATTTAGTATTCTGAAAGGTTGATTCTGATTCCAAGTAAGACTCATCTAGATTAAATACAGAACTCAAATGCTAAAAACATTACACCTGAGAATCACATTTTCATATTCATAAATTAACGTAAGCTTTCATATATTTGATATTCTTTAGACTTTTTCTATTCTCAAGTCTTTGTTAACCCTGAATGGATATTCATATGCAACCACATGATTTAAAATACTTAAAATGCTTTTCTGATTATTCAACTTCTTAGTATACATATACTTAGAAAATATGTCTTGAATAATTTTCTATGTATTTTCAGACACATTGTGTTGGTTTTCAAAGTAGTTTATTAGGTTAAATTGATGCTCTATTAGGTTCAATATGCACAAACCCCTAACGATTTAATGACATTTGCTTATTAACTGCCTAGAAAAATTGCAGATTTTTTAAAAGGTAATGACATGCACATTGAATTTAGTTAAAATTCATTAAAATGATTGTAGATAATTGTAAGACATTTTATCACACTGTGATAAAAGCAGAGGTTACTGTTAAAAGGTGTAAAATATGGTTTTATTGTACCAAAATGCTGCAGTAAAAATATATTATCATATTTCCCCAAGTATTTTACTATCTAAAATATTGAAACTATTTTGCCTTTAACACGTGTATATGTGTGTGTGTATACATACATATAGTTAAATAGTCAATTATATTTTATAAAAGGCTTAAATAAATGATTAGATGTATTTTCTATTCACCCAAATATTTGATTTCCAGAGGTCAGCCTACTCTTATGTAGATCCAGATTTCCATTTCATATCACTTTCCATCTTCCTGAAGAAATATTTTATAATTTTCTGTTGTATGTCTGCTGATGATAAATTCTCTTAACTCATGTTTATCTGAAAAACAAAAAGCCTCTTCTAGCACGTAAAAGATTTTGTCCCATAGGCTTCCAGACTGAATAGTTTCTGATGAGAAGTGTCCTATCATTCATACGTGCATAGTGTGTCTTTTTTGGCTGTATTTTGGATTTTCTTCCTTTTACTGGTTTATTAGCAATAAGATTATAATGTGCCTGGATTTTCTTTTATGATTCTTTGGCTTAAAATGTGTAGAGTAAAATTTCAGAATGCACACTACCTGATTACAAGACTTAGTTTAAGGTTACAGTAAATAAGACATTGGGGTATTGGGAAAAAAGATAGATACATAGATCAATGAGACAGGAAAGAAAGCCAAAAGTAGTCCCACAAACATATATGGTTAACTGAATATCAACAATGTTGGAGGAAGAAGAGCCTTTCAACAAATGGTGTTGAAAAATTTGGATAGCCATATGCAGAATTAGAAACAACTCATACCTCACATTAATTCAAATGAATTATTGGTTCAAGTAAAATTCTAAAACTATGTAACTTCTTGAGGGAAACATATGAAAATATGTTTTCAACCTTGGATTATTCAAATATTTCTATAGTCTGACACCATAAGCATGAGCCATTAAATAAGAAAGTTGACAAACTGGACTTCACATGGTTTAAAACTTCTGCTCTTGAAATGATACTGTTAAAATGATGAAAATAGAAGATACAAACTGAAAGAAAAAGATTACACACAAAAATCTGATAAAGGACATGTATAGATTATCTATCTATCTATCTATCTATCTATCTACTCAATAATAAGCAAAGATAAACAAAAATGGACAAAAGTTTTAAACAGGTGCCTTCACAAAAAATATGTACAGATGACAAGTAAGAACTTGAAAACATACTCTTCTCTAAACTAAATGACTAGTCATTAGAGAAATGAATATTCAAACCAAAATTAGATGCACACCTATTAGCTGGTCAGAAAAAAAAATGTAATAAAAAGCTGACAAGAAAGCTAATCAGCTGAAACTCTCACACATTGTTGGAGGGAATGCAAAACAGTGAATCACTCTGAAAAATAGATGTGCAGTTTTTTATGAAGTTATGCATACACTTTCCATAGAGCCAATCTAACCTAGTCCTGGGCATTCAGGCATTTAGCCAAGATAAATGAAAAATTATGTTCACACCAAACCTCTACACAAATGTTTACTGCCACATGATATATGATAACTAGTATCTGGGAACAATCCAAATGCCATTCATTCACTGAGTAATTAAACTAACTCTGGTAAATTTATAAAATGCAATACTTCTCAGCCATAAAAGGAAAGTACTGATATACGCAACAGCATGTATGCATGTCAAATACATTACATTGAGTGAAAGAAGCCAGATTCAAAAGAATACATACTATATGATACTCATATAACATTCCGGAAAATGCAAAATTATAAAGAGAGAAAACAGATCAGAGGTTGCCAGGTACTGATAACAATTGAAGAGGATTGATAAAAAGGAACAAGAGGGAGTAGCTTGCAGGTGATGAATCTATTCTACATCTTAATTGTGATAGTGGTTATATGATTGTGTTCATTTGTCCAAATTCATAAATATACCCTAAAAATGTTGAATTTCACTTGTATATAAATTATGTCACTAAGCCTGACTAAAAAATGTAAGAAACATTTGGCCTGCTAGGTGATTTACTAAATGATCACAAGAAATATGGATAATTTCAATTACAAAAGTAAATAATTGTCAAATTCCCTTTATTTACAGGCGTAATTGCAAGGAACAAGGTAGTGAGCTATAGCGTGGGTAGAAATAAAGAGGTAACAGGGGTTGTGAGGAGTGGAGGATCAATAAGACACTGAACGTC
The DNA here is from genome assembly GCF_963455315.2 of Globicephala melas. NCBI lineage: Eukaryota > Metazoa > Chordata > Mammalia > Artiodactyla > Delphinidae > Globicephala > Globicephala melas. The sequence continues at coordinate 58,870,286 of NC_083318.1, read as the reverse complement.
AAGCTGAAGAAAATCTATCAAAAAAGGAGTGATGGCACCATGGTTTAGGGGTCATACCTCAAGTGAATATGGCCACATTAAATATTTTTTCCCATAGTTTTATCCCTAACCTATCTTTTCCATTTTTCTTTTGCTGGATGATGCCTACTATCTTTCTAAAGCCTTATTTCTAGTTAGCCTGCCTCCCAGAGGTACTGGGGATGTTTGTCTCTTGTTCTATTTCTCAGCATCAGGATCAGGAGGTACCAGAATCAGCCTGTTGTAGCCTGTAGTGTCTGAGAATGACTGATTGATGGAGAGTAGTGTCCTTCCTAACTACATTTATCCCGAATCCTATCCCAGAAATCATACTGTTCCCCCACCTCCTCTCCTCTCCTCTCCCTCAATCTTACTCTCTTTTGTTTTAATTCATAGATGGAGGAGCTATTTCTAGCCAAGACGAGGTAGCCACCACTATATACCTAAAACAACTTACATGACATAAGTGGGACAGTAGGAAGAAGAGTTATAATTCTAGAAGTTTGTATGTGATTTTTAAATTCTTTCTCACTCTGACATTGCCTACTGGCAGCTAGCTTGTACCTTGATGTTGGAGAATGTTGTTGATAACTATTATACATTCTGGCTGAGCTGACTTTTTTCTGTATTCTTTAGGTAGACAGACACTCTTTGACATAGCCATGTATTGTCTCTGCCTAGTTATTCTGAAAAATCTATATTTTCTATTGGCATTTGCCAAGAATGAGTGTACTGTTGTTTTGTTTTGTTTTGTTTTTCTGGAAATTATAGGACCTCCTAAATCTGTCTCTCTCCATAATTATTGGAAATTTTATAGTGAATTAAGTTAGTCAAAGAGAGCTCAGATATTTTGCCTTCCATGGTCTTTTTGAGGACTAGCGATAAAATATGAAAGATACCAGTCACACTGACTTTGCTAAATAACCTTATTTTTGTTATTTTTAATAAACATTATGAAACATCACAAAGAACACAAAACTGTGAGCCAGATGGCTCTAGACTTGAATATCAGCTCCTCGAGTTACTAGTTTCATTACACTTGAAGTTTTTGTATTCTCACCTCTAAACTAAATATCTAATAATTATTTATGCAATAATTATTTATAGGCAATATATATGCAAAACACATAATGGAGTTCTCAGCATATGCTATGCACCCGAGAGTTATCATTTTCTTACCTTTGCAGTAAGCAATGTTGTTTTTAGTAATCAAACTCTTGTGAAGAGAAAAAGCTTAACAGTCAGTTCAATTTGAATCAGTCAAAATTCTAAATAGCTTTTGCACATACTGCATTATTATTAAATTTTTATATTTCAGGTTTTATTCTTGCTTTGTGGTTTTCATAGCTAATATTTTTATTAAAAGTACCTTTGTTAACTTAATCATTCTTTAACTTGTATTTAGTTTTGCAACAGTAAGTGGGCAGAAACTTTCTTCCTTGTTTTAAATTAAAAACAAGCATTCTGACATTACTGGAAGAGGAAATGTCACAAGAACACAAAAACAACCATGACCTGGAGCATCCAATGAGGTAAAAATGGTATTAAAGAAGATTTTTATTGCACAGATTTCTAAAGGCTGGTGTGATCTTTGTAAGAACCCTACTCAATTGAGAAATGCTAAGTTTATAGTACACACTCAAAACCATAATTATTCATTTCCCCCTGTCCTGCCCTACTAGAAACTATCTGACAGCCATCAAGGTTGGAACAGTAATGCATTGTCATCAGCCATACATTATTTCCTACAAAATAATTTTCTTCATTTAAATATGTGGGTACAAGAACAAATTCATTTCATTTCTGCTGACCTAAATGCAAAATGGAATTTATGAAAATGAAGCTCATATTCCCTGATATTAGCTCGGAGAATCTAGTTAACTGAATAACTACTGTACACATATTCCCATTCCAATACAATGATTTGAATTTGTTACATAATATCCTAGCATTTTATTTTCTAATTATATATATGTACACACACACATATATGTGACTTAAAAATAATTTGAAGAACTCTGCCATAAATGTGGCAAATCTTATTGTCTGAAAAACCTGTGTTTACACATTTTGTGTCAACAAGATTGAAATTTACTTACATGATAAGAAAGTGACCAATGAAACGCAGGTGGCACTAACAAGATCTCTGAATGCTATCTTGCATACTCAAGCATAGCCTTAAGCTTGAAAATGTATGACTGAAGGTAGCCCTTAATTACTAAAATTTTAAAAATTGTCACCCTAATTAGATAACATCATTTTGGATATGTGATGAAAGTACTCTGTACAGAAAGTATTTTTTGCTGATATTTTAACTTTCAAAAATAGAATTTATCAAGATATATGCATTTTATAATACCACCATTCTGTATGCATGCTATAAATTGCTTCAGCACAGGGCTTCCCTGGTGGTGCAGGGGTTGAGAGTCCGCCTGCCGATGCAGGGGACATGGGTTCGTGCCCCAGTCCGGGAAGATCCCATATGCCGTGGAGCAGCTGGGTCTATGAGCCACGGCCACTGAGCCTGCGCGTCAGAGCCTGTGCTCCACAACGGGAGAGGCCACAGCAGTGAGAGGCCCGCGTACCAAAAAAAAAAAAAAAAAAAAATTGCTTCAGCACAGATCTTTTCCATAAAGATGTTGTCAAAGCAATGTTAATATGCCTTGCATAATTCAAACTTTTAGAAAACCTTCAAACTGCAGGGTTAAAAAATTGAACATATCAGTGAGTGTATTAAAACATTAGCCCATCCACAGGCTTATGTAAGATGTTATTTAAGACAGATTTATTATCTTAAAATTATTATATTTCTTATGGTGTGTAGGGTTAAGTTCTTAAAATACTATATATTATAGTCTTCTACATCTGATAAAAGATGTGTGGGTAATAATCTAATCTCAAAGCAGGTTCTTCAGAAGTTTTAAGATATAATACTCCAGATAGTTCTAAAAGCTAAAACTCTCTCCCAGTGTTTACACACTAAATTACTAGAAGTATGACATATTTTACTCATCTTTTTAAAAATGTTAACAACTCATTTAGTATGTGAATTGAATTGAAAAGACAAGCAAATTCATACCATAAGCTGCCAAGGGTAGGGTTTTCATGATGGTAGTGGACATCTTCACTGCCAATTATCCTGGAAAGCAGTATGGAAAAAGGAAAGGAACCACAGGAATCAATCATCAAAGTAGAGGGAAGGAACAAAATATGCAGAGGTTTCTTGGAGAATGTAAAGGTTGACCAGCTCAGAGCACGCTGCCAGTGGGGGAGTATTATAGACAGTTCTAGTCCCTGCAACATGGAGGGCTAAGCCTGGAGGCTTCCAGAGTTACAGTGAGGATATGTTTGGACTTGTGCAAAGACATTTAGTACTTGTTAACTATTTTTGTGTCATTATTTCTTTCCGTTATCTCTGAACATAGAGCCAGGTCAAATTTTTTTCTGTTTATTTCATTCCAAGCCTTCTTTTAAAGTCATACTAAGGGAATTGAGGCACAAACCTGTCTCAAGATTTTATAGGAGGGGAGACCCAGGATTCCTTTCTTGAGTTTAGAAGAGAAGTAACAGCATCAGAGGAGATGTGGAGACGACTGTGTACAGTGGAGTAATGCTCTCATGAAGGTACTGGGAACAGAAAATTGCCCTCATGGCTTGAGGAGGCCTCTGTAGGAGGAGGTATCTGCAGGTGAAGACACAGAAAACCTATTTCTAAACCTTAGAAAAGACCCTAAGTAGTGAACTGGGATATCTGAAAGGGAGTCTTTATTTGTGTTAATGTAAAAATCTTTGTCATGTACAGATTGATTACATTCTATTGGTTGTATTACATATAAATAGAAATGTGCTCTCTACTTGAAGTCTATACTGTAGTCACAGGATCCTGGTAGTCTACAAAACTGTCATGTCAAGTTTGAAGTTTTTCCTGTTTGTACACAGTGCAAACCTTAATTTCTTCAAAGTCTACTTGTAGAATTTATAGATTGCTCTTTTAAAGCACTGTGTTAGTTTTTATCTTAATTTCAAGTTTGAGATTTTCTCACTTCAGTTCATTTGCATGAGAAGGATCCAGATCCCACATACATTTCTGTTTTATTCATTTTCACATCATGTAAATTAGGCCCAAAATATACTAATTTTTGATGGGGTTTAATTATCTATCAGATTTAACATGTGTTACTTTCTTTGGGTGCAATAATTAAAGAGTGGTACATAGAAGAAAATGGCTTATGATTATTTCTTCTGTTTTCTAGAATGACAAATATTGCATTCCATTATAAGGACTATAATTTAAAAGTGATATTCAGAGGGAACTGATAAGATATGTAAGAGAACTTAACATTTTCCCAGGTGGGAAATAACTGAAGGAGTAGGATAGTAAACTGAATAAAAGGGTACTCCTGAGGAGTCATAAAAACTGTACCAAATATTTAAAAGTGTATTTATCTTTCTGATTTGTCTTCATGGTTCCAATATAACTACATCTGTGAAGCAAATTGTCAAACTTCAGTTTGAGAGAGTTAGGTACCTCATTTTCTATTTGCCTCTAGTAATTTGAACATAAAACTATGGTATCCGATTTTGTACTTACTGTGTTTGTCTGTGCATGTGTGTGCAACTCATTGAATTATGAATTATGACCTTGAGGTTGGGAACCTCATCTTGCATACACACACATACAAATGACTCAGTGCTAGAGATTGTTATAGCATCCTCCTCCATGCCATAATTATAATCACCATCAACATCATCATCATCATAACAAACACTAATAACACATTCTTTGTATGATGTGTACTGATGGTAGTCCTTTACATGGGTACCTCTAATGCTTATACAATCCTGCAAAGAAATACCATTTTACCTATTTTCTCAATAAAGAAATTGAGCATTGGTGTACTTATGCAAGTTCCCAAAAGCCACATAAACACAGGTTTGAATATAGGGTAGTAACAAAGCACATGGTAAGCTTTCCAATGCAAATCTGGTCTACAAAGATATAGATATAATTTTCAGTAAAGGTATTTTATTAAAAATCAATGAGTGGAGAGGGCAGAGAGCAGAAGCAAGAAGAACTACAGTCCTGCACCTGTGGAACAAAAACCACATTCACAGAAAGATAGACAAGATGAAAAGGCAGAGGGCTATGTACCAGATGAAGGAACAAGATAAAACCCCAGAAAAACAACTAAATGAAGTGGAGATAGGCAACCTTCTAGAAAAAGAATTCAGAGTAATGATAGTGAAGATGATCCAGGACCTCAGAAAAAGAATGGAGACAAAGATCGAGAAGATGCAAGAAATGGTTAACAAAGACCTAGAAGAATTAAAGAACAAACAAACAGAGATGAACAATACAAAAACTGAAATGAAAACTATACTAGGAGGAATCAATAGCAGAATAATTGAGGCAGAAGAACAGATAAGTGACCTGGAAGACAGAATGGTGGAATTCACTGCTGTGGAAAAGAATAAAAAAAAAGAATGAAAAGACATGAAGACAGCCTAAGAGATCTTTGGGACAACATTAAATGCAAAAACATTCACATTATAGGAGTCCCAGAAGGAGAAGAGAGAGAGAAAGGACCCAAGAAAATATTTGAAGAGATTATAGTCGAAAACTTCCCTAACATGGGAAAGGAAATAGCCACCCAAGTCCAAGAAGCACAGAGAGTCCCATACAGGATAAACCCAAGGAGAAACATGCTGAGACACATAGTAATCAAATGGCAAAAATTAAAGACAAAGAAAAATGATTAAAAACAGCAAGGGAAAAATGACAAATAATATACAATGAACTCCAATAAGGTTAACAGCTGATTTCTCAGCAGACACTCTACAAGCCAGAAGGGAGTGGCATGATATACTTAAAGTGATGAAAGGGAAAAACCTACAACAAAGATTACTCTGCCCAGCAAGGATCTCATTCAGATTCGACAGAGAAATCAAAAGCTTTACAGACAAGCAAAAGCTAAGAGAATTCAGCACCACCAAACCAGCTCTACAACAAATGCTAAAGGAACTTCTCTAAGTGGGAAACACAAGAGGAAAAAAGAACCTACAAAAACAAACCCAAAACAATTAAGAAAATGGTGATAGGAACATACATAGCGATAATTACCTTAAACGTGAATGGATTAAATGCTCCAACCAAAAGACAGAGGCTAGCTGAATGGATACAAAAACAAGACCCAATATATGCAGTCTACAAGAGACCCACTTCAGACTTAGGGGCACATTTACACTGAAAGTGAGGGAATGGAAAAAGATATTCCATGCAAATGGAAATCAAAAGAAAGCTGGAGTAGCAATACTCATATCAGATAAAATAGACTTTAAAATAAAGAATGTTACAAGAGACAAGGAAGGACACTAAATAATGATCAGGGGATCAATCCAAGAAGAGATATAACAATTATAAATATATGTGCACCCAACATAGGAGCACCTCAATACATAAGGCAACTGCTAACAGCTATAAAATAGGAAATCAACAGTAACACAATAATAGCGGGGGACTTTAACACCTCACTTACACCAATGGACAGATCATCCAAAATGAAAATAAATAAGGAAACACAAGCTTTAAATGACACAATAGACCAGATAGATTTAATTGATATTTATAGGACATTACATCCCAAAACAGCAGATTACACTTTCTTCTCAAGTGTGCACGGAACATTCTCCAGGATAGATCACACCTTGAGTCACAAATCAAGCCTCAGTAAGCTTAAGAAAATGGAAATCATACCAAGCATCTTTTCTGACCACAATGCTATGAGATTACAAATCAATTACAGGGAAAAAAATATAAAAAACACAAACACATGGAGGCTAAACAATACGTTACTAAATAACCAAGAGATCACTGAAGAAATCAAAGAGGAAATCAAAAAGGAAATGAAAAAATACCTAGAGAAAAATGATAAGGAAACATGATTATCAAAAACCTATGGGATGCAGCAAAAGCAGTTCTAAGAGGGAAGTTTATACCTATACAAGCCCACCTCAAGAAACAAGAAAAATCTCAAATAAATAATCTAACCTTACACCTAAAGGAACTAGAGGGAGAAGAAAAAATGAAACCCAAAGTTAGCAGAAGGAAAGAAATCATAAAGATCAGAGCAGAAATAAATGAAATAGAAACAAAGAAAATGATAGCAAAGATCAATAAAACTAAAAGCTGGTTCTTTGAGAAGATAAACAAAATTGATAAACCATTAGCCACACTAATCCAGAAAAAGGGGTAGAGGACTCAAATCAATAAAATTAGAAATGAAAAAGAAGAAGTTACAACAGACGCCATAGAAATACAAAGCATCCTAAAAGACTACTACAAGCAACTCTATGCCAATAAAATGGACAACCTGAAAGAAATGACAAATTCTTAGAAAGATATAACCTTCCAAAACTGAACCAGGAAGAAATAGAAATAAGAACAGACCAATCACAAGTAATGAAATGAAAATGTGATTAAAAATCTTCCAACAAACAAAAGTCTGGAACCAGATGGCTTCACAGGTGAATTCTATCAAACATTTAGAGAAGAGCTAACACCCATCCTTCTCAAACTCTTCCAAAAAATTGCAGAGGAAGGAACACTCCCACACTCATTCTGTGAGGCCACCATCACCCTGACACCAAAACCTGACAAAGATACTACAAAAAAAGAAAATTATAGACCAACATCACTGATGAATATAGGTGCAAAAATCCTCAACAAAATACTAGCAAACAGAATCCAACAACACATTAAGAGGATCATACCCCATGATCAAGTGGGATTTATCCCAGGGATATAAAGATTCTTCAATATATGCAAATCAATCAATGTGATACACCATATTAACAAATTGAAGAATAAAAACCATATGGTCATCCCAATAGATGCAGAAAAAGCTTTTGACAAAATTCAACACCCATTTATGAGAAAAACTCTCCAGAAAGTGGGCATAGAGGGAACCTACCTCAACATAATAAAGGCCATATACTACAAACCCACAGCAAACATCATTCTCAATGGTGAAAAACTGAAAGCATTTCCTCTAGATCAGGAACAAGACAAGGATGTCCACTCTCACCACTATTATTCAACATAGTTTTGGAAGTCCTAGCCATGACAATCAGAGAAGAAAAAGAAATAAAAGGAATACAAATTGGAAAAGAAGAAGTAAAACCGTCACTGTTTGCAGATGACATAATACTATACATAGAGAATCCTAAAGATGCCACCAGAAAACAACTAGAGCTAATGAATGAATTTGGTAAAGTTGCAGGATACAAAATTAATGCACATAAATCTCTTGCATTCCTATACACTAATGATGAAAAATCTGAAAGAGAAATTAAGGAAACACTCCCATTTACCACTACAACAAAAAGAATAAAATACCTAGGAATAAACTTACCTAGGGAGACAAAAGACGTGTATGAAGAAAACTAAAAGACACTGATGAAAGAAATTAAAGATGATACTAACAGATGGAGAGATATACCATCTTCTTGGTTTGGAGAATCAATATTGTCAAAATGACTATACTACCCAAAGCAATCTACAGATTCAATGTAATCTCTATCAAATTACCAATCGCATTTTTTACAGAAGTAGGATAAAAAAATCTTAAAATTTGTATGGAGACACAAAAGACTCCAAATAGCCAAAGCAGTCTTGAAGGAAAAAAATGGAGCTGGAGGAATCAGACTCCCTGACTTCAGACTATACTACAAAGCTATAGTAATCAAGAAAATATGGTACTGGCATGAAAACAGAAGTATAGATCAATGGAACAAGACAGAGAGTCCAGAGATAAACCCACGCACCTATGGTCAACTAACCTATGACAAAGGAGGCAAGGATATACAATGGAGACAAGACAGTCTCATCAATAAGTGGTGCTGGGTAAACTGGACAGCTACATGTAAAAGAATGAAATTAGAACACTCCCTAACACTATACACAAAAATGAACTCAAAATGGATTAAAGACCTAAATGTAAGACTGGACAGTATAAAACTCTTAGAGGAAAACATAGGAAGAACACTCTATGACATAAATCACAGCAAGATGGTTTTTTGCTCTACCCCCTAGAGTAATGGAAATAAAAACAAAAATAAACAAATGGGACCTAATGAAACTTCAAAGCTTTTGCACAGTAAAGGAAACCATAAACAAGATGAAAAGACAACCCTCAGAATGGGAGAAAATACTTGCAAACGAATCAATGGACAAATGATTAATCTCCAAAATATATAAACAGCTTATGCAGCTTACTATTAAAAAAACAAAGAAACCAATCCAAAAATGGGCAGAAGACCTAAATAGACATTTCCCCAAAGAAGACATACAGACTGCCAACAACACATGAAAAGCTGCTCAACATCACTAATTATTAGAGAAATGCAAATCAAAACTACAATGAGCTATCGTCTCACACCTGTTAGAATGGGCATCATCAGAAAATCTACAACCAACAAATGCTGGAGAGGGTGTGGAGAAAAGGGAACCCTCTTGCACAGTGGGTGGGAATGTAAATTGATACAGGCACTATGGAGAACAGTATGGAGGTTCCTTAAAAACCTAAAACAGAACTACCATATGATCCAGCAATCCCACTACTGGGCATATACCCTGAGAAAACCATAACTGAAAAAGAGTCATGTACCACAATGTTCACTGCAGCACTATTTACATTACCCAGGACATGGAAGCAACCTAAACACCCATCAACAGACGAATGGATAAAGAAGATGTGGTACATATAAACAATGGAATATTACTCAGCCATAAAAAGAAACGAAATTGGGTCATTTGTTGAGACGTGGATGGATGTAGAGACTGTAATACAGAGTGAAGTAAGTCAGAAAGAGAAAAACAAATATCATATATTAATGCATATATGTGGAATCTAGAAAAATGGTACAGATGAACCAGTTTGCAGGGCAGAAATTGAGACACAGATGTAGAGAAATAACATATGGACACCAAGGGGGGAAAGTGGTGGGGGTGGTGGGGATCCTGGTGTGATGAATTGGGCGATTGGGATTGACATGTATACACTGATGTGTATAAAATTGATGACTAATAAGCACTTGGTGTATAAAAAATAAAATTCAAAAATTCAAAAAAAATCAATGAGTGACAACAAATTTTAAAAATGCACATTGTTTCAATTGTGTGCTTCACCCAACGAGGTCCTCACTCAATGATATTAACCACTATGTCCTTCTTTGTGACTTTTCTCCAAAATTTTTGTTAATTTTATTATCTCATATTTGGATCTGTGTACTTCTTTTCTGTGTATTGCATCTCTAAATGTATTGATGTTGGTAATATATTCTCTTTTTATACTGTCTAAATATAAATTACTTGAACAAATGTAGAATCAATAAATTTGTTGATTTAATACTTTCAAACTACTAGAGTTAACTTGCCCTTCCTTAAAAGACCGAGTTGGAGTAAATATGCACGTTTAGAGTACAAGCCATGAAAATAAACAGAGCAGGTTTTCTTGGATCCAAGAATATTGTATGACATTCCTTTCTTCTTCCTTGTCTTTTTCTCTCCAATTCAGAGTCAAATTTCTGCTGAAATTATAAATCTTTGCAATTACATATATTTGTCTTTCTCATTTACTGCCTCTCAATGTCTGGACAAATGAGAGAGTTAAAATACCTTACCTCAAGAAACTCAGAGACGGGTTACTAAGATTCAGACCCTCTTCTCAAAGATCCTCAAGGCCATATTCTTTTCTTTACATCATAGTATGTTGAAAGCTTACCGAAAGCTTATGAAAATTGACTGTAATGGTTCTCATCACTGATGAGAAAACATTATTTTGTTTAGTTGTAAAACCATATTAACTTCTACTCAGTTTTTGGTCAAGTTATCAAGTACATGTATTGAAATAGTACTTGTTCTCACCAGTGTCTCCTTCAGAACAGCCCTGTGGATATGCACTAGTCTCATTTCTCTTTTTAAGTCAACATATTCTTCAGTATCTGAAATCCAGGTATTTTTAGCATATTACCAATATCAACAAAATAACTTATTTCTCTATGTCTCTGCTCTTCAATTCTGTTACTCTTTCTCTTTGAAAGACATATACTGGAACTGTGTAATGTAAAAATAGTTTTAAGATAGTTTTTCTTGTTTTATATATTTAAAATATACTTCAAGGTTTCATGTATCTGTGATGAGATTAGAATAAAAAATGATGACAGACACCTGGTTTATATTTGCAATTATAAACCACTGCTTCTATTTTAATGTGAGGATAATTTCACATGGGATTCGGCTCTTTCAAATATCAGATCCAAGTTTGTTTGTTTTTTTCCCTCTACAGATAACACAACAACAACATTTATATTTTTATTTCCTTAGAGACATATAATAAAAAGTCAAAAAATACTGTCTTACTTGAACAATAAATGCACATTATGCCAGCTGGGATTGTCTGCGGGGAGACAAAGTGGGTCAGTACATTGTCTCATCAGCACTTCTGTTCTCCAGCAAACCCACCTGGCTTGGCTGCAAAGGAAACAGACTAAATGCGCCTTTGGTAACAAATTCCATTACTAGCAAGATAACTGTTCAATTTTGTGGCCTAGTTAATTATATTTGCAAATTTAATATTACCACTTTTAGCAAACCTCTTTTAGAGGGCTCTTTCATTGATGAGATATTTGTGATCAAGAGGCAGTGTAGGGATAATGGGATTTAGAATCAGGCAGGTTGTGAATCCTGATTGGCCTACTTATATTCTCAGGGTAGCCACCATGCTAATTTACAATAATTGCCGTTTACTGAATAGTAGGCATATGGCATGTATTGGATAAAAGTTTCACATGCATTATTTCATTTGTCGTACATCCATAACGTAATAAAGGTTTTAGTATCTCTCCCACTTTACAAATTAAAAAAACAAAAAAAACTGAGAGTAGTTGAAATGATTGTGCAAAAACCCACAGCTGTCAAAAAGCTAAGGAGGGATTTAAATTCTGACTCTCTGACCCTACTTTCCTCTTTAATAGAAGTAACATTAGCACATATACAACTTCACTGGTTTCTTTAACAGAAGAAGCAATAGAAATTGGCTTGATATGACTGCATGAATGACAGCCAGATAGATAGATAAATAAACAGATAGGGATTTTAATTTTTTAAATCTTTCCTTTCCTTAGGATAATTTAGAACAGGTAGCTAAGCCTGTGATAAAGCACTATCTCATTGAAACAACCTTATTATTTTATGACCTTCAAGACAATAGCAGTTTATTTCAGCACAATTCTCCCAATTTATTGATAATGTAAATAAAGACATATATTATTAAAGTATAAGAGAATATTTGGAAAACATTTTTAAGGGACATCTATTTTTACCATTATATCAAATTATAAATATTAATATATCAAGCCAATCAAAATTATAAAATATTTTCTAATATCTAACATAACAAAGTAGACAATAAAGTATTCACAAGAGTGAAAGAGAAATGTCCACACAGAAATCTGAAATTCAAAGCTTGATTTGCTGAACTATACTACTAAATTGGCCTTTAAGTATAGCCCTTGATGTTTAGAAGACTAAATCAAATTCGGCTTCTCACAAAATTAATCAACATATTCATATTCTGGGAAATTATACCAGGAATGATGTAAGCTGTTTATAATTTTATGAGAATACTTATTACTGCTTCTAAGGAAATCCGTTTTTCATTGAAACAATATCCTGTTTAAATTTTCATGAACAAATTTGTATCTATTGAAATAGTTCCAGTCTTTAAAAAAAGTTATGATTTTTACTTGCAGTTGGATTTGTATTTTGAAAATGCATGCTGATTGATATTATTAAGATTCATCATTCCGGAACTCCTTTCAAAATAAGTATGTGTGACTACAATTGTGTATAATTTTTGGCTGGGTAACAAATTTATGTCATTGAATTTTTTTCTGAATTTATACTGTTAAATGTTTGGTTTCATTGCTGACATTTCTAGCAATGGAAATAATTATTCTTCCTTTAGTATTTTATAAAAAGTGAAAATAATTGTCTTTATTTTTGTGTTCCAAGTGTGAGGCAGAGTTATTTCCTAAAAGCACCTGATTTGTTTTTATCTATGGAATAGCTCTATGAGGAGAATGGAAAATTAAGGTAAATCTTTTGATTTGAACGAGAAAGATTTCATATATCTGAAATTTCTGATAATTAAAAGCTTCATTTTCTGACTTTTTATGTATAATGCCACTAATTGTATAATTGTCTTTATACAATGCCGTCTCATTTTTAAGGTTATGTGAAATAAAACTCATGAATTATGAGTTTTAAACATAAATACTACTAAAATCTTTTATAGCATGTGGTTTAATATTGTTCATCACCTATTACATATCTTTTATTGAGTTATATAACTTTTTCTTAAAATTCTCATGACTAATGAATGATTTGTTAATTTTCTAAGATACAGTTATAGTTTATATATTTGAAATATATTTATATGATAGTAATATCATTTGCAAATAACACTAGGTATTATAATATAATAATATGACCCTGACCTCATTCTAAAGTCTCCAGCCCTCTATTAATCTCATGATGATTAAACAAAACAAATGGCAGGTAGCTATCGATCTGGACAGCAGTTGGTCTGGGCAGATACAGTTGAGAATTTTTTATCATAATTTTAGTTGCCACAACTATGTGAAAGAAAGGGTCTCTAAACTCTGGTAGGTATGCAATATTAAGATCACTACCTCCAGACTGCTACTTCAGTTCTTTTAAGACATCATTGTTAGTTCTATCTTCCTAAATGTCTGCTTTGAGCTCTTCCCTTGCTCAAAAGTCTTTAATTCAATAAATTTTCAACTCTGTGACATTGGATTTCAAGCCATCTTGTAGGGCCAGACAGATTCTAGCACTTGATTTAGGTATGAGTCTGAAGGCCAACCCCTAAGATATCTTTATGTTCCTGTGCCACAGAGAATGTCTCTTCCTGATGAGATGAAGAAATTGGGGCTGTAAGATCAACTACTGGAAAAAATATTTAGAGATTCACTGATGGAAGAAGAAGAGGTAACAAAAGATGAAATTTGAAAGCATTTTGAGCCTATATTATCTGTGCAGAGGTATGGAATAGGGATTTAGTAATATAGACAAGTTCCAGAATCACCACTGTGTGTGACACCAGGATGTGATTTTCCTAAATCTGAAGGCTCCTGTATGCCTCTGCTGAATTTCAGTTATTCAGTAAATAGTCAAGGTTAGGCAGCTTGGACAGCTCCCATTGGTGATTGTTCCTACAGTAAATTAGTATCATCCAATCAAATATTCCTATCATCTGGAGGGCCCAAGCTATCATTTCATTTCCAAATACTCTCTCCATTCCCCACATAAACCTTGGTCCCAGGAACTTAATATACATACTACCTCACATAGAGGCTGAGTTAACTACTATGACTCCCTAGAATGTGATTGTCTTTTTCCATGTATTGCTTACCTCTTATAACAGATTGTATTATGTTTTTCCCATGTCAGTGCCTTATTGAAATCAGACTGATTTTAAATTGTTTTGGCAAATGAAATATGAATGAAAGTAACAAATACCAGATTTAAGTATTACTGTTGATTTTTATCCCTGCTTTTTCCCTTATGCAATGTAGCTGGCGATGTTTCAGATAAGGTCTACTTCATTAGCCTAGATCCTGGAATGAAAGATAAGTACGTTGAGCAAGACTACAGCTTTCCCACAGTGACATATAAGTTAATTAAACTTTTATGGTTATAATCCTATGAGATTCTAGTACTGCTTGTTACTGTAGCATAATTTAACTAATGCTGACTCATAGATCCATTACCTCAATTTACTAATTTTAGTTCTCATTGGATTTTTATTGCTACAAACTAACCCACACGATTTAACCCATAATTTTAGCTATAATTAGCTTGCAATTGTTGAGTTTTGCTACTATTTAATTGTCACAACAATGTGATTTGTTTTATATACTCAAAACTAAGGTTTAGGTATATAATGTCATATTCCAGAGGTCACAAAATTACTACTTTATAGAGCTAGGATTTGAATCCAAATTTAGGTAATGCTAACACTATGAGATTTACTCTCTCATACATACAGAAGATGTTCAAGTATTTGTTGAATGAAGGAGAAAATGAGCGACTAAATCATTTAAATGCTGTTGTACTAGGAACACAAAGAATAATATACTGCTCATATAGTTAAATAGCTGATAATCTGCAGAGGAAGACAGAAAGTAAATTTGCACTTGTAATAAAATTGTAGGAGGGCAATGATAGCAATATGAACAGAGTTCTAAGGGAAACCTGATCCAGATACCTGGATGATTTCATACATGATGTCATTTCCTTAGTCTTCCCAGTAATCTCAAGGAGTAAGGCATATACAACTGTTTCCTAAGAATTCAAGCTGTTAAAGTTTTGTTGTTTTTTTTTTTTGGAAATTTTTTAAAGAGTTCAGCTATAAATATGACAAAATCAAAATTCAAATTACTAAAAAAAATCATGTTCAGTTTTTCCCTCTGATAACCTGCTAGAGTTCTTTGATGAATAGATTCTGAGGTTTGGGTGATTCAAAATGTTTTATATACTTAGTTCATTTTTCCACAGTAACTTTCAACATAGTCTGAGAAAAATTGGGTAAACCGTTTGCTCCCTGCCCTGGCAACTTGCATTCAGAGTCAATTCATGATGAAGGCCAGGCAGAAAAATCACAGCCTACTCCAAATAGATGTGAAAGTACCTTGTAAACTGTCGAGTATAATTCTTTGGTCATTTTGTATTTTTATTAGCCTTAGCCTGAGAGACCAGAATCATGAACAACTCATGATATTATAGAAGAAGGCAGAGTAGGCTAAAATAGATTTGCTTCTCCTGCAAGGTCTGACCAGCCCCAGTTACAAAGATTCTTAAATCTCAGTTACCCATCACAATTATAAGGGCAAAATATGACAGAGATATAGGCTCTCTTTAGTTTTTTTAAGAGCTTTAGTAAAATGGACTATATAAATATTAAGTATTTATTATAAAATGTTATAAAACTGTGTTATTTGCATAAATAATGAAATATTGATAATGCAGCCAATAAAATGATTTAGTATGCCCTTAATTTACTTCAGTGAGTGAACGACAAGCTTCTCCCCTTAGGACAATTCAAGTAGCAAACTGATGGTGTGCAATGCATTTCATGGATCAAGAGATAGTATGAGTCATATAAGCACTACTCTCAGAAAACCTTCTCTGGAGAGTTAATTTATATTCACTGCACCAAAGTTCATATTGCTTTGAGTTGGCAAGTAGACCCTCCCATTTTTTCCTCCAGTATATTCCACCACCATGAATTCTAAGTTAAAGCTGATTTCTAACTATGTGCAGATGTTTGCTCATGAAAAGGTATATCTAGAAAAAATCAGAAGTTGTAAGCAATACAAAATTTAATAATATTGTAATATTACAAAATTTAATAAAATATTAACTCATAATTAGATGATATACCATTTTAAGTCAGCAATACATTATGAGATTACTATATTAAAAAAGGACTCTCAAAATGTATCTTTCTCTTAAAATAATTGATAATACAAATTCAAGTTGCTTTTGCAAGTATGTAAATTATGCCTAGGAAATAAAATATATGCTTTGGGGGAAGAAATTAACACTTAAAGCCCTTTATTATGTTGCAGAGAATGTTTGCTAACTTGGATACTAATTGCAATGCTTGTACAATAGTCTGGTAACATTAGTAATCATCTCTCATATTTACACAGAGCTTTATAATTTAGAAAGATCTTACGCCTGTATTACTTCAGTTAGTCTTAATTGAAACTTTAGGTATGGATACATATTTGACACATATTTCAAAATTAAAGTTGCCTTTTTTAAAGAGGAGAAAACCATTGGTCTCTTTGGTTTCTCTGAGCCTGAAAACTACCACACTATTGATTCCTGGTCTATTTTCAGGAGTCTCAGGTAATACATTTATTTGATTTACCAATACAGGAAAACTACAGAAAATAATAATAGTGATGATAATACTAACAATAATAAAAAATCACTTTATTCTAGGTACAATGCTAAGAACTATACAAGAATTAGCACCTTTCATGCACATTAAAAATGCATGAAATAGAGCTAGGGACTATTATTTATCCATTTAATGAATGAGGACTCTGAAACTAGGAGAACACAATTTGTTCAAAAACTCAGCTAATAAAAACAGAAATGCAATTGGAAATCCATTTCTCCTATTTGTAAATGATTAAATTATTACATTCTTATCTGTAAATTAATAAAGATGAAAAAATACAAAAATAAAACAGTAATCAAGATATCCTGAAACTCTGCAATATACTTCTTAAAGGTAGTTTCTTTTAAAATGTCTAATGAGCATACAGGCTTTTCCTTATGTCAGCACTCTTACAACACTCATCATGTCAGATCATTATTTTAGTGGTCAGGTCTTTTGACTTCTGCATAGTCTAGGGTCCATTCCTTACCAAATTTAAATGATGTTAATGGGTCTTTTGTGATAGTGTTCTAATTTTAATGGTGCTAGCTTAAACCAGAGCTTTCTAAGCAAGTTAGACTGGGCTTAATTATTCATAAAGCTTTTCAAGGAAAAACACTAAGTTTAAATGACTTCAGAAAAACAAATATTTTATGGAAGTTAGTGTCTCATTATTATTTTTATAGCATTTTTTCAGAACATTGCAAAGAAGAGACTCTCTTATTCAATTAATGGTTTAGTTCCTCAATAAAGAGATTGCTTTTCTTCAGTGTAAAGTAAGTTCGAGGCAATAAAAGCACATGAGACTGAAGGGACATCTTGGTTGTATGAACAGCTAAATATTAAAAGGCCCAAGAATATATTTTTTCTATAAACTACTTGTTTCTTATGACAAAAAATAACACCTATTGCAAAGAATTTAGAAACCTTAGAAAGGTAGAGCAAATTATTCCAAATGTCACTCCTGAAATACACATGGTAATCAACACATGGTTGGTTGCCTCTAGTTTTTTTCCTTATAATTTAAACAATTAATATAAAACAAATAATAAAAAATAATAAATTGTCTTATACTTTTTTTAACATCTTTATTGGAGTATAATTGCTTTACAGTGTTGTTAGTTTCTGCTGTATAACAAAGGGAATCAGCTATATGTATACATATATCCCCATATCCCCTCCCTCATGTCTCCCTCCCACCTTCCCTATCCCACCCTTCTAGGTGGTCACAAAGCACCAAGCTGATCTCCCTATGCTATGTGGCTGCTTCCCACTAGCTATCTATTTTACATTTGGTAGTATATATATGTCCATGCCACTCTCTCACTTTCCCAGCTTACCCTTCCCCCTCCCCATGTCCTCAAGTCCATTCCCTACATCTGCATCTTTATTCCTGTCCTGTCCCTTATACCAGCTTTTCCTACTTTACTAAGTTTTTTTTTTTATATATTAATGGCTTCATGCTAGTGTACTCTATGGGTAAATCATCATCATTTAGAACAGTTTTTTTTACTATTGGACACTTGAGTTGTTTTCAAACAACTGTAAAACCTTAAACTTATCTTTTTATTTTCTTATGATATAGTCCACTTCCTAGGTTAAATCTATGCATTTTTAAGCCTCCCAATACATAGTGGGGAATAGCTTTTCAGAAAGATAGTTTTTATTTACAAATAACATTTTAATCTTTTAAGTAATATTGTACAAATTACGTAAAACATTTTAACTTCTGGCAACCTCTGTGAGACAGACTTGTCCCCCTCAACCAATCCAACTCCCACCTGCAAAATCTAGGACCTCCATTAAATTGGTATTTTCTATCTATATCTGTATTTTACTTTGCTCCAAGCTGTGCAATCTCGCACATATGTGTTCTTCACAAGCAAAATGGAAGGAAGGTATTACCATTGGCCTATTATTGTCAAAAAAACCTGACACTCAGAGTTTAATTAACTCTTCCTAAGCCACACAACTAGCAGTATATGCAGCTAGAACTGGATCTATGACTTTGTCCTCTACAATATATCGAATGTCCCAAACTGCATCGTCTGACAATTAGGAATCTGAACATAGGTGTGTGCACACACAGAGAGACTACTGAAAACATGTGCTATATGGGTCTATATTATTCTCGGTGTTAAAGGTGTATTTTTCCATTTGTCACCACTCTGATGGTATCTCATCCAGTCTCAAGTAATCAAGAATATCTATATGGTCTCTACTACCTAACCTTTCTTGTAAACTCCAGACTGTTGTAACTTCTTTTTTTTTACGATTTTTTTTTTTTTTTTTTTTTTTTGCGATACGTGGGCCCCTCACCGTTGCGGCCTCTCCCGTTGCAGAGCACAGGCTCCGGACGCACAGGCTCAGCGGCCATGGCTCACGGGCCCAGCCACTCCGCAGCATGCGGGATCCTCCCGGACCGGGGCACGAACCCATGTCCCCCGCATCAGCAGGCAGACTCCCAACCACTTGCGCCACCAGGGAAGCCCTGTTGTAACTTCTTAATCAATCTATCCACTTGGATATCTTATCATCATTTTAAACTTCATGTGTCCAAAACTGAGTTCCTGATCTTTTCAGAAACCTCTCCTACTCCATCTTCTTTAACTTAGTTAATAACTACTTAACTTCTATTTGTTCGGGCCAAAAACTTTAGTCATCCTTCATGCCTCCTTTTACTTTCACCTTGAATATCCAATTTATAACTAAGTTCTGTTGGGCTTTTTCTTCAAAATATGTCAATAATCTAACCACTCCCTACCACCTTCCCTCCTAGCATCCTGATCCAAGTCTCTGTTGGTTCTGACCCAGACTACCCTAATAGGCCCCAAGTGGTATTTCTGTATTGACCTATCTTCAAGTATATTCTCAGAAGCCCAAGTGATTCCTATAAAATTGAAGAAAACATTCTGCTGCATGAAACTTTACAATGACTTATAATAAAGCTATGAGTGGCAATAAATTCTGATTTGCTAACCTGACTTCTCTCTTGTCACTCTTCCCCTTTATCTTGTGTTAAAGTCCAACAGACATCTTTTCTTTTCCATGTGGAGAGGATGAGACTTTAGCTAAAAGGGATCTTAATGAATACCTAAAATATCCTCTCCTTTACTCTGCAATTACCCTGGCTGTATCTTCTTCATAGAACATGTAAATCTGTAATTACCATGTTTATTCATCATTTGTTTGTTTATTATTTTTTCTCTGTCTTGAACAGCCAATATTTTAGCTCTTACTCCAAGTGTGTCTCAACCTTCCTCATCAGTATAAGGTAAAGAGAGGGCAGTTTAGTCAGCAGCATTCCATAACACCTATTATTCTCTTTTACCTCTACAACGTAAAAATTCTCTCCCTGTCCTGGAATCTAGAAACACATGAATGCCAGCTGAAGAGGTTGAGGTAACATGAATCTGCTGATATGTATTTATTTTTAGGGACCATAAGTTCTAGAAAAACTATATATAATTTTAGGTTCAGTTTAATTTATTTTTACAAAATATGAAACTAGATTTCCCCCAAGCATCTCCATTGAGCATTTTACTCTGTTATCTCCTTAAGGGGCTATATTAGGTCATCCTTTCTCATCATGCTATTTTATTATTAGAAAAAAAATCATCGTTCTAATGATGATTTGCTGATGCTCAGTACGTTTAATAAGATCTAACATGTTGTAGGTAGTACTCATTACTTTCATTTGTTCAACAAATATTTAGTGAATGTCCACTCTGTGCCAGGAACTGTCCTATGTTTTGAGGATACAATGGTCAATAAGACAGCAAAAAATAGTCTAGCATCATGGACCTTAATTTCTGGTTGTGAGGGGGTGGGAAAGAAAACAGTCAATCAGTCAATAGATAAGATAAATAAATAAATGACATATTAAATAATGAGAAATACTAAGTAGAAAAACATAGCAGGAATGAGCATAAGGAGTGTTAGGGGAGGGGTGCCGTTAAAAGTAGGGTTATAAGTAAAGGCCTCCTTGAGAAAGTGATGTTTGAGTAAAGATCTGAAAGAGGGGTGTGAGCAAGCTAAGAAAACACTTTGGGTGGGGAGGGGGAGAGAACTCCAGACACACGGACTACAGCAAGTGTATGCAATCAATGGCCTTGGCTGTGGATGTGACTGGGTGTAACCTAGGATTAGCAGTGAGGCCACTGAGGCTGGGGCAGCATTAGCAAGAGGAGAGCAGTAGATGTCGTCGTTGTTTTCAAAACTTTGGCTTTTACTCTAGAAGTGATGGGAAACCCTTAGAGGGATTTGAGTAGGAGTGACATGATTTGACTAACAGGGTCACATACATTTTCATTGACTGCATAAATAAACTGAATCTATTAATCAGTTGTTCATAATAGATAAAGGACTAGTTAAGGATAATAATAAACTAGTTAATAGCAAGCCAGTACCAGAACTCAAATCTGGTTCCTATTTTTATCCTGGTGTCAAATTGACTAGTATTTTCTTTTATCCTCCTCTAATCCACACCATATCCCCAAATCTCCAAGGGCAAAACAAACTAATTTACATTTTATTGTGGTGTAAATGTCACATGCTTTCAAAGCATGAGCATTTACAGACACAGAGATTTTATCTTTTGAAAAATCCCAACAATGTCTTCTTCAAATAAATAATCTTCCTGAATATTGCTATTTGCCCTTTAAAAATAGAATTTTATGTAAGAAAGATTTTAGAAATATGTACAGTATGATAAAAAGAAAGTGTCATACAATTCAAAATAAGGAAAATCCCCTTGCCTAAGACTGCCAGAAAACCCCAGTGTCTTGGCAGGCTAGAAAACTAGCCTTTGGAGACTGCAATTATTGACCCTTATTTCTGAGAAGCAGCATTTAATTGAACTCCTCTTACTAACTCCATTTTCTAGAATGAACAGAGGCCCTTTTGCTTAGCTCTAGATGAACATTATCAAAATGAAATGCCATTACTTAGGCACCTCTTGCAAGCATTTTGTTCGCCTTTATTGGTACTGTAGTTCATATTTAAATCTTTTCATCTGTCATTTTCATTTCTTAGGGCAGGGCAATCTCATGTGTTTGCTCTTACTCTACAATCAGCATAAAGCAAGTTTAGTAAGCAGTAAAGCTACAGCTAAGGTCTAAATGTTTGCACTCCGCCAAAATCCATATGTTGAACACTAATATCCAATGTGATGCTATTTGGAGATGGGGCATTTGGGAGTTAAGTAGGTTATGAAAGTGAAAACCTCATGATGGCATTAGTGTTCTTATGAGAGGAATAGGGAAGTTCTCCCTTGCTCCTACTGCCATGTAAGGAGACAATGAGAAGATAGCAGTCTATGAACCAGAAAATGGGCCCTCATCACATCGTGAATCCACTGGTGCCTTGATCTTGGACTTCTAGCTTACAGAACTATGAAAACTAAATATTTGTTGTTTATAAGCTACCTAGTCTATGATATTTTGTTACAGCAGCACAAACAAAATAAGACATCAGACTATCAACTTTTTGTTCATTTATTCAGTCTTAAAAATTCTTTCATTAAAAATGTTTCCTGAACATGATCATATAATCATTAGGATATTGTTGATCATATTATATATCTCCTTTATTTTGTTAATGTGCAAATTGTTTTGGTGTTAAAATTTTAAACCAAAAACTCACACATTATATTTTGGCTTTTTAAATCTTACTTGCATGTCTATATTCTGTTGTATTAATGATCCTCCTAAATCAACAGTGCCTTATTTTATTATTTTTACATAATTCTGGATTTGATTTACTAATATTAAAAGGAATTTTGCATTTATTTTTCTTAATGATATTGACGGTCAAATTTTTGTTGTTATTGTTAGATTTTCCCCAAAACATGATTATGGTAGTCTCCCCAAATGAGGTGCAGTGTAACTGCTCTTTTTTTTTCCCCCTCTGGAAGTTTTAACGTAATATTCAACTTTTTTTCCTTTGGGTGTTTGGGTAAATTCATCAACAAAGACATTTTGGCTTGGATTTTTCTTCATGGAATGTCTTTAATTAAAGATTAAACTGCTTTAGTAGCATTCTACAAATTGAATGCTACTATTTATGTCAGATTTCATAAATGGAATTTGTCCATTTCATTTAAAGCTTATAACTTATTGGTATAAATAATTTAAAAATAATATCCCATTATTTTCTTTTTAACATCTGAAGCATCTTAGATGGTGTCTTCTATTTTATTTCTGACACTGTGCTCTTAAAGAGGTTTCTTTATTTTCCTTCGTCAGTTTTACGAGAACCCTTTCAGTCTCTGGTTTTCTTATCTGTAAAATGGGGAAAATAGTAATCATTTCATAGGAATGGTGTAATGAAGGAATATTATTTCAATGCTAAAAACTTAGGACAGGGCTTCCCTCATGGCGCAGTGGTTGAGAGTCCCCCTGCCGATGCAGGGAACACGGGTTCGTGCCCCGGTCCGGGAAGATCCCACATGCCGCAGAGCGGCTGGGCCCGTGAGCCATGGCCGCTGAGCCTGCGCGTCCGGAGCCTGTGCTCCGCAACGGGAGAGGCCACGACAGTGAGAGGCCAGCGTACCGCAAAAAAAAAAAAAAAAAAAAAAAACTTAGGACAGTTCTTAGAACTTAGCAAGTTCTCAATACAGGTTACCTGCTGACTAATACTTCTATTATTATAAATTCGTCATATTTTTATAATCTTACTAGGTCCTTCTGCAGCATAAGACAAAGAAGAATACACATAGGGTGGGATAGGGAGGGTGGGAGGGAGACGCAAGAGAGAGAAGATATGGGGATATATGTATATGTATAACTGATTCACTTTGTTATAAAGCAGAAACACACCATTTAAAGCAATCATACTCCAATAAAGATGTTAATAAAAAAAAAAAAGAATGCAGAATATTGGTGCTGGTTGCAAATCAGCATGAGGATGAGGCCAATTCATAAAGAAGCACCAGTGCCTCAGAAGGTTTTTCTTAAAAACCTCTTCAGCTACTGGACAGCTTTTCAGTATTGAGCCCATAGACAATGAGGTGAGGCAGTAGAGTTTGATGAGTCAAAGAAATACAGCAACCTCATTGTGGCCCGTTAGTGATGAAGACTATCTGTCTCCTCTCTACTTCTTTCCCACTATCGAGTGTTAGGGAACAGAAGAGAGGAAAATGTGTGTGGGAACAGGTACTTATTCCTACTCCCAATAATTCAATTCATTCAAAACTACCTTGCTAGCTTGAGGTAGTGGGAGTGGTGAATGGTTTTCAATATGACTTAGTTTTAATAACCAACCAAATAAAAATAGAGAATGGGATTTCTGCCCTTAATAAAAAGTAAATAAAGAGTTACAGAATCTGATTAAGACTTATTGTATGGGAAATGCAGGTTTTAATATACATCTTGGTAGGTACAGTAAATCAGGCAGCTAAATACAAAGATAGATGGAAGACAGATATAAACACATACAAATAAATACACACACACTTGGGGAGGTTAGGGCAATAGTGTGGGACAGAGGGATAAATGAATTAGTTAATGTTGGTTGTTGTAACAAATTTTAAAATAGTAATGAAAGATTATCATCATTTAATTTCAAAATGAGTGTTTCTACCTTCCAAGCAGTGATTGATATTTCAAATCTCTTCCATCTTATGCCTCCCCCATGTCCTAGGAAACATTATTATAATTTTTTTTTTTTGGCCACCAAGTACTGATTTCACTCCTCTTCTCATACACGAAAAACATACTCTTGTATCAATGGTGTCAACCCAAGTCCAATGCAGTCATTGCCTCCAGCTTAAAATCCTAAGTTACCATGTGATATATAGTCTTTTTTTCTTCCAACTGCTTATATCCTATAATTTATTAATTCTCTCTATTCCATTTTTTTCTGTTTGAAAATTGTCCAGTTCTGCTCTGTTCACATGGAAATATGTAAAATATGACAAAGTGAAAGGAAAAGTCAATGTGTATTATCATACCAACTACACCTCTTGGAGCTATAAGCTCTGTGTACTGTCCTCTATGTCATTGCAGGTAACAGTTTTAATAAATATTGTACCACTGCATATAATAGTTTTCCACCTCCAGATTCCAATATGTTTCTTTGCCATTATCTATTGCAAAGCCAATGTCATATATTTTAGGAGTTATTTTTATAGCTCTTTCTCACCTATTTCTTTATTACTTAAATTATCAGAGCAGTAAAACACACACAACTCTGTAATCTCTTAGATCAGTAGAAGTATATTTTCCACTCATATAAAGAGCAAGGGGATGTTTCTGGTCAGCAGGTTGTTCTTTTCTGTGCAATGATTCAGGATCGTTGGTTATCCTCCTTTCAAGGCTCTACCATTTCATAGGTTTAATGGTTTCCAGTGGAATGGCAAATGAGAGGTGACAATGGACTATGATAAATGTGACAAACGTTACTTCCACTCCCACTCCTTTGGCCAGAACTCAGTGATGTGACTTCCCAACCGCAGGGATCATATGTAAAAACAAAGGAGCTGAGAAATGCAGATGTGTTATTTTTGCAAAGCAAAGACGAAAACGAGTTTAGTGAATCATTAGCTTGTCTTCTCACAATATACTAAGAAGTTAATCACAATATACTAATAAGTTAAGTTCTATTTGTGATAAGTTTTGTTCTGATATCATCTAGCATGAAATTTCTATAAAGGCAGAAATCATATTTGATTTTAATATAATTTAAATCCTAGGAGTTAGCCTGTGTTATAAACTATCATAAAATCATCTATTTAATTAATGATTATCTACTAGGTAGTTGGGTATAGTTATCTTTTAAAATTGTCATTAGTGAAGAACCTTAAGAAAAGTGGCTATTATCTGAAGTAAATGCTTCAAAAGAAAGGGGTAGGAAAACAAGGCTTTCTAAAAATAAAAGGATCATGGGACTAGAGACATCATTAAGAGTGTGATGATAGATGGATCACTGACATGGAATTAAGAATTTACCTAAGGAATTGCTGGGGAAGATGGCGGAAGAGTAAGACGCGGAGATCACCTTCCTCCCCACAGATACACCAGAAATACATCTACACGTGGAACAACTCCTACAGAACACCTACTGAACGCTGGCAGAAGACCTCAGACCTCCCAAAAGGCAAGAAACCCCCCACGTACCTGGGTAGGGCAAAAGAAAAAAGAAAAAACAGAGACAAAAGGATAGGGACGGGACCTGCACCAGTGGGAGGGAGCTGTGAAGGAGGAAATGTTTCCACACACTAGGAAGCCCCTTCGTGGGCGGAGACTGCGGGTGGTGGAGGGGGAAAGCTTTGGAGCAACGAAGGAGAGCGCAGCAACAGGGGTGCAGAGGGCAGAGCGGAGAGATTCCGCACAGAGGATCGGGGCCGACTGGCACTCACCAGGCCGAAAGGCTTGTCTGCTCACTCACCAGGGCGGGTGGGGCTGGGAGCTGAGGCTCGGGCTTCGGTCAGAGCGCCGGGAGAGGACTGGGGTTGACGGCGTGAACACAGCCTGAAGGGGTTAGTGCACCACGGCTAGCTGGGAGAGAGTCCGGGGGAAAAGTCTGGACCTGCCAAAGAGGCAAGAGACTTTTTCTTCCCTCTTTGTTTCCTGGTGGGCGAGGAGAGGGGATTAAGAGCGCTGCTTAAAGGAGGAGCTCCAGAGACGCGCGCGAGCAGCGGCTAAAAGCGCGGACCCCAGAGACGGGCATGGGACGCTAAGGCTGCTGCTGCCGCCACCAAGAAGCCTGTGTACGAGCACAGGTCACCATCCACACCCTCCTTCCGGGGAGCCTGTGCAGCCCGCCACTGACAGGGTCCCGGGATCCAAGGACAACTTCCCCGGGTAAACGCACGGTGCGCCTCAGGCTGGTGCAACGTCACGCCGGCGCGACGTCACGCCGGCGCGACGTCCTGCCGGCCTCTGCCGCCGCAGGCTCGCCCCGCACTCCGTGCCCCTCCCTCCCCCCGGCCTGAGTGAGCCAGAGCCCGCGAATCAGCGGCTCCTTTAACCCCACCGTGTCTGAGCAAAGAACAGACGCCCTCTGGCGACCTACACGCACAGGCAGGGCCAAATCCAAACCTGAGCCCCTGGGAGCTGTGAGAACAAAGAAGAGAAAGGGAAATCTCTCCCAGCAGCCTCAGAAGCAGCGGATTAAAGCTCCAAAGTCAACTTGATGTACCCTGCATCTGTGGAATACATGAATAGACAATGAATCATCCCAAATTAAGGAGGTGGACTCTGAGAGGAAGATTTATGATTTTTTCCCCTTTTCCTCTTTTTGTGAGTGTGTATGTGTATGCTTCTGTGTGAGAATTTGTCTGTATAGCTTTGCTTCCACCATTTGTCCTAGGGTTCTATCTGTCCGTTTTTTTTTTTTATAATTTTTTTTCTTAATAATTATTTTCTGGTTTAATAATTTTATTTTACTTTTTTTCTTTCTTTCTTTCTTTCCCACCTTTAGACAACGAATCATCCCAAATTGAGGAGGTGGACTTTGAGAGCAAGATTTATGATTTTTTCCCCTTTTCCTCTTTTTGTGAGTGTGTATCTGTATGCTTATGCAAGAGATTTTGTCTGTATAGCTTTGCTTCCACCAATTGTCCTAGGATTCTATCCGTCTGTTTTTTATTTTTTTCTTTTAAAAATATTTTTTTACTTTAATAACTTTATTGTATTTTATCTTACTTTATTTTATTTCACTTTATCTTCTTTCATTTTTTCCTTCACTCCTTCCTTCCTTCTTTCCTCCGTCCCTCCCTCCCTCCCTCCCTCCTTTCTTGCTTTCTTTCTATTTTTCTTTCTTTCTACTTCTACTAATTCTTTCTTTCTATTTTATCTCCCTTTTATTCTGAGCTGAGTAAATGAAAGGCTCTTGGTGCTGCAGCCAGGAGTCAGTGCTGTGCCTCTGAGGTGGGAGAGCCAACTTCAGGACACTGTTCCACAAGAGACCTCCCAGCTCCACATAATATCAAATGGCGAAAATCTCCCAGAGATCTCCATCTCAACAGCAGCACCCAGTTTCACTCAATGACCAGCAAGCTATAGTGCTGGACATCCTATGCCAAACAACTAGCAAGACAGGAACACAACTCCACCCATTAGCAGAAAGGGTGCCTAAAATCATAAAAAGTCCACAGACACCCCAAAACACACCACCAGACGTGGACCTGCCCACCAGAAAGACAACATCCAGCCTCATCCACCAGAACACAGGCACTAGTCTCCTCCACCAGAAAGCCTACACAACCCACTGAACCAACCTTAGCCACTGGGGACAGACACCAAAAACAAAGGGAACTACGAACCTGCAGCCTGCGAAAAGGAGACCCCAAACACATTAAGATAAGCAAAATGAGAAGACAGAAAAACACACAGAAGATGAAGGAGCAAGATAAAAACCTACCAGACCTAACAAATGAAGAGGAAATAGGCAGTCAACCTGAAAAAGAATTCAGAGTAATTATAGTAAAGATGATCCAGAATCTTGGAAATAGAATAGACAAAGTGCAAGAAACATTTAACAAGGATCTAGAAGAACTAAAGATGAAACAAGCAATGATGAACAACACAATAAATAACATTAAAAATACTCTAGATGGGATCAATAGCAGAATAACTGAGGCAGAAGAATGGATAAGTGACCTGGAAGATAAAATAGTGGAAATAACTACTGCAGAGCAGAATAAAGAAAAAAGAATGAAAATAACTGAGCACAGTCTCAGAGACTTCTGGGACAACATTAAATGCACCAACATTCGAATTATAGGGGTTCCAGAAGAAGAAGAGAAAAAGAAAGGGACTGAGAAAATATTTGAAGAGATTATAGTTGAAAACTTCCCTAATATGGGAAAGAAAATAGTTAATAAAGTCCAGGAAGCACAGAGAGTCCCATACAGGATAAATCCAAGGAGAAATACACCAAGACACATATTAATCAAACTGTCAAAAATTAAATACAAAGAAAACATATTAAAAGCAGCAAGAGACAAACAAAACACACAAGGGAATCCCCATAAGGTTAACAGCTGATCTTTCAGCAGAAACTCTGCAAACCAGAAGGGACTGGCAGGACATATTGAAAGTGATGAAGGAGAAAAACCTGCAAACAAGATTACTCTACCCAGCAAGGATCTCATTCAGAATTGATGGAGAAATTAAAACCTTTACAGGCAAGCAAAAGCTAAGAGAGTTCAGCACCACCAAACCAGCTTTACAATAAATGCTAAAGGAACTTCCCTAGTCAAGAAACACAAGAGAAGGAAAAGACCTACATAACGAACCCATAACAATTAAGAAAATGGGAATAGGAACATACATATCGATAATTACCTTAAATGTAAATGGACTAAATGCTCCCACCAAAAGACACAGATTGGCTGAATGGATACAAAAACAAGACCCATATATTTGCTGTCTACAAGAGACCCACTTCAGACCTAGAGACACATACAGACTGCAAGTAAGGGGATAGAAAAAGATATTTCATGCAAATGGAAAGCAAAAGAAAGCTGGAGTACCAGTAATAATATCAGACAAAATAGACTTTAAAATAATGACTATTAGAAGAGACAAAGAAGGACACTACATAATGATCAAGGGATCAATCCAAGAAGAAGATAAAACAATTGTAAATATTTATGCACCCAACATAGGAGCACCTCAATACATAAGGCAAATGCTAACAGTCATAAAAGGGGAAATCGACAGTAACACATTCATAGTAGGGGATTTTAACACCCCACTTTCACCAATGGACAGAGCATCCAAAATGAAAATAAATAAGGAAACACAAGCTCTAAATGATACATTAAACAAGATAGACTTAATTGATATTTATAGGACATTCCATTCAAAAACAACAGAATACACATTCTTCTCAAGTGCTCATGGAACATTCTCCAGGATAGACCATATCTTGGGTCACAAATCAAGCCTTGGTAAATTTAAGAAAATTGAAATTGTATCAAGTATCTTTTCTGAGCACATCGCTATGAGACTAGATGTCAATTACAGGAAAAGATCTGTAAAAAATACAAACACATGGAGGCTAAACAATACACTACTTAATAACGAAGTGATCACTGAAGAAATCAAAGAGGAAATCAAAAAATACCTACAAACAAATGACAATGGAGACACGACGACCCAAAATCTATGGGATGCAGCAAAAGCAGTTCTAAGATGGAAGTTTATAGCAATACAATCCTACCTTAAGAAACAGGAAACATCTCGAATAAACAACCTAACCTCACACCTAAAGCAATTAGAGAAAGAAGAATAAAAAAACCCCAAAGTTAGCAGAAGGAAAGAAATCATAAAAATCAGATCAGAAATAAATGAAAAAGACATGAAGGAAACGATAGCAAAGATCAATAAAACTAAAAGGTGGTTCTTTAAGAAGGTAAACCAAATTGATAAACCATTAGCCAGACCCATCAAGAAAAAAAGGGAGAAGCCTCAAATCAATAGAATTAGAAAGGAGAAAGGAGAAGTAACAACTGACACTGCAGAAATACAAAGGATCATGAGAGATTACTACAAGCAACTCTATGCCAATAAAGTGGACAAACTGGAAGAAATGGACAAATTCTTAGAAATGCACAACCTGCCAATACTGAACCAGGAAGAAATAGAAAATATGAACAGACCAATCACAAGCACTGAAATTGAAACTGTGATTAAAAATCTTCCAACAAACAAAAGCCCAGGCCCAGATGAATTCTATCAAACATTTAGAGAAGAGCTAACACCTATCCTTCTCAAACTCTTCCAGAATATAGCAGAGGGAGGAACACTCCCAAACTAATTCTACGAGGCCACCATCACCGTGATACCAAAACCGGACAAGGATGTCACAAAGAAAGAAAACTACAGGCCAATATCACTGATGAACATAGATGCAAAAATTCTTAACAAAATACTAGCAAACAGAATCCAACAGCACATTAAATGGATCATACATCATGATTAAGTGGGGTTTATTCCAGGAACGCAAGGATTCTTCAATATATGCAAATCAATCAATGTGATAAACCATATTGACAAATTGAAGCAGAAAAACCATATGATCATTTCAATAGATGCAGAGAAAGCTTTTGACAAAATTCAACACCCATTTATGATAGAAACCCTGCAGAAAGTAGGCATAGAGGGAACTTTCCTCAACATAATAAAGGCCATATATGACAAACCCACAGCCAACATCATCCTCAATGGTGAAAAACTGAAAGCATTTCCACTAAGATAAGGAACAAGACAAGGTTGCCCACTCTCACCACTCTTATTCAACATAGTTTTGGAAGTTTTAGCCACAGGAATCAGAGAAGAAAAGGAAACGAAAGGAATCCAAATCGGAAAAGAAGTAAAGCTGTCACTGTTTGCAGATGACATGATACTATACATAGAGAATCCTAAAGATGCTACCAGAAAACTACTAGAGCTAATCAATGAATTTGGTAAAGTAGCAGGATGCAAAATTAATGCACAGAAATCTCTGGCATTCCTATTCACTAATGATGAAAAATCTGAAAGTGAAATCAAGAAAACACTCCCATTTACCATTGCAACAAAAAGAATAAAATATCTAGGAATAAACCTACCTAGGGAGACAAAAGACCTGTATGCAGAAAATTATAAGACACTGATGAAAGAAATTAAAGATGATACAATTAGATGGAGAGATATACCATGTTCTTGGACTGGAAGAATCAATATTGTGAAAATGACTCTACTACCCAAAACAATCTACAGATTCAATGCAATCCCTATCAAACTACCACTAGCATTTTTTACAGAACTAGAACAAAAAAATTTCACAATTTTTATGGAAACACAAAAGGCCCCGAATAGTGAAAGCAATCTTGAGAACGAAAAACGGAGCTGGAGGAATCAGGCTCCCTGACTTCAGACTATACTACAAAGCTACAGTAATCAAAAGAGTATGATACTGGCACAAAAACAGAAAGATAGATCAATGGAACAGGATAGAAAGCCCAGAGATAAACCCACACACATATTGTCACCTTATTTTTGATAAAGGAGGCTGGAATGTACAGTGGAGAAAGGACAGCCTCTTCAGTAAGTTGTGCTGGGAAAACTGGACAGGTACCTTTAGAAGTATGAGATTAGATCACTCCCTAACACCATACACAAAAATACGCTCAAAATGGATTAAAGACCTAAATGTAAGGCCAGACACCATCAAACTCTTAGAGGAAAACATAGGCAGAACACTCTAGGACATAAATCACAGCAAGATCCTTTTTGACCCACCTCCTAAGGAAATGGAAATAAAACAAAAATAAAAAATGCGACCTAATGAAACTTCAAAGACTTTGCACAGCAAAGGAAACCATAAACAAGACCAAAAGACAACACTTCGAATGGGAGAAAATATTTGCAGATGAAGCAACTGACAAAGAATTAATCTCCAAAATTTATAAGCAGCTCATGCAGCTCAATAACAAAAAAACAAACAACCAAATCCAAAAATGGGCAGAAGACCTAAATAGACATTTCTCCAAAGAAGATATACATATTGCCAACAAACACATGAAAGAATGTTCAACATCATTAAACATTAGAGAAATGCAAATCAAAACTACAATGAGATATCATCTCACACCAGTCAGAATGGCCATCATCAAACAATCTAGAAACAATAAATGCTGGAGAGGGTGTGGAGAAAAGGGAACCCTCTTCCACTGTTGGTGGGAATGTAAATTGATACAGCCACTGTGGAGAACAGTATGGAGGTTCCTTAAAAAACTAAAAATAGAACTACCATATGACCCAGCAATCCCACTACTGGGCATATACCCTGAGAAAACCATAATTCAAAAAGAGTCATGTACCAAAATGTTCATTGTAGCTCTATTTACAATAGCCCGGAGATGGAAACAACCTAAGTGTCCATCAACAGATGAATGGATAAAGAAGACGTGGCACATACATACAATGGAATATTACTCAGCCATAAAAAGAAGCGAAATTGAGCTATTTGTAATGAGGTGGATAGATCTAGAGTCTGTCATACAGAGTGAAGTAAGTCAGAAAGAAAAAGACAAATACCGTATGCTAATACATATATATGGAATTTAAGGGGGAAAAATGTCATGAAGAACCTAGGGGTAAGACAGGAATAAAGACACAGACCTACTAGAGGATGGACTTGAGGATATGGGGAGGGGGAAGGGTAAGCTGGGACAAAGCGAGAGCGAGGCATGGACATATATACACTACCAAATATAAGGTCGATAGCTAGTGGGAAGCAGCCGCATAGCATAGGGAGATCAGCTCGGTGCTTTGTGACTGCCTGGAGGGGTGGGATAGGGAGGGTGGGAGGGAGGGCGATGCAGGAGGGTAGAGATATGGGAACATATGTATATGTATAACTGATTCACTTTGTTATAAAGCAGAAACTAACACAATTGTAAAGCAATTATACTCCAATAAAGATGTAAAAAAAAGGAATATTGTAAAGCAATTATACTCCAATAAAGATGTAAAAAAAAAAAAAAGAATTTACCTAGATGATGTAAGGTATTCATAAGTCAAGGAGGAGAGGAAGGGAATGAACAGGAATCAATGTTAAAAGAAACTGGAAGTCTGTTTACTCCATGTAGAGTTCTGTGTACCAATAATAATAATAATTGGTAATAATACCAATAATTATTCATAGTTGTTCATACTGTCATTGTTTTATATGCAGAAGTTATGACAGTCATTTAAAAAATACCACCCCCTCATAATGGTTGTTGTAGATCTCTGTATACAGGTTGTATTCAAGGAACACTTTTGGCTGACTGATAATTTTTAGAAATCCCCTTAAGATGGAAAAAAAATGAATGTAAAGATTAAATTCACATCAGCATAAACACTTAAAGCATTAGTTTGATAATCATTAGTGCTATAATTATATTTTGAAAAAAAGCATTTCAATAGTATTAAAAATGTAAATACTGCGTTACACAACATGAATTTCACGTTTTTCTACACTCCAAAGTTCAGAAAATCAGTCTTATTGAAAAGCACAATCACCTACATAGCACACCATAAAGCATCATAATGAACAAGGATATTGTAATACACTGATTGAAAATAAGTCCCCTTATTAATGGGAGAAGAAGCAGGGATTTCATAGCTTTGGGAATTTTTATTACATCGAGAGTCTAGTATTACATTTTTGTCATATATATTTTAGTGTATCTTGGCAGCAAACACATTGTTTTATATAGAAAATTCTTTAGAAGACTTGACTTCAATTGAGGTGAAATAAAAAATGTACCTGAAGTTCATAGTGTCTGCCATGTAATTAGTTCCCTTGCTGCTGGCGTTGTAGGATGTGAAATTATGGTTCCTATACCTGCTGAATCAGCCTTTTCTAGTCCAATCTTAGTATTATTACTACTAATATTTTTCTCTTTCTTTGGCTGTTCACAGTCCCATGAGGCTTCTCAATCAAGAGTCTCAATAGAAGACTGAGCAGTTCCATATGGCTGTGCGGTGGTGAATGTAGAAATGGTTATTGGTCAGAACATTCAGGGAGAGGAGGTCTAATAGAGTCTGTGCCTTCAAAGGCTACAATTTCAGTGATAATTAGAAGAAATTACAAGTGTAAGTCTGTTTCCAGTGGTATAATGTACTGTGTGTTTGAAACTTCCTCTAAAATAGTGGATAAATATCATTCAGGTTTGGGAGAAAACAAAACACCATAAATCATCTTGACTTTATTTGCATCTTAATATCAAGATTTGCCAGAAACTAAAATCAAGTTCTTAATATAGATGTTTCAAAAATCAAAACCAAAAAATGTTCTAAGTGTTTTGTAAAGTTTTATGGCAACGTGACCCAGTGAAAATTCGATAGCTGTGAAATCTAACAGATGTGGGTTTGAATTCTGATACCTACTTTGTATATGAACTTGAACAAAAGAGTTGCTATTTATATACTTACTTTTCTCACCTGTAAAATAGAAATGCAGTAAATAATTTACAGTATTTTAAACTATTAAAATAATATAATCTATATAAAACCTTCACATACACTACTAAGCATATTTCAGTTGCTCAACATATTGCAATGATATTTTTTGGATATTTTAAAATTCAAATGAGACTGGAAATTATTCAGTAAATCTTAGATGCCATCAAATGATTTTTTGAACTTTATGGATGGGACTGTTTGTTGCCAGCACCTTTGCTCCTAAGAACATCTAATTTGGAATCTCATTTTGTGGGCACTGATCCCTGCATTGGATGCCTGTATTTTGGTTCACAAATTTGAGCTGAGGACCCATTTGATATAAGGCCCAATTCCTTGAATCCTAAGACAAAAATAAAAGTTTGAGCTTGAAATCCTATAATTCTGTTAACTGCAACTAAGAAAGGAAGGTGTTTGAAGAGACTAAAAGATTTGCCTAAGGAAAAACAAAATGAGAAAAGAGAGAAATTGTGAAAACAGCCATTCCCAAAGGAACAAAAGAAGGCAGAAAACTAAAATGTATATGCAACATATTACAACGAATATTAATAACCTAGAATAGGATCTTTAAGCAATCAAAGCCAATATTTTTGAGTTACAATTATCTTTATGATTTTCTGGGTTATTTTGTTCTTCTGGCCTAGGTTTTCTTTCTAAAATCCCACCTGTTTTTTCCACTTGATTTTAGAGTATCTGTTCAATTTGTCTTCTTAATTCACTAATGGGAACCACCTTATTCTCATTTATACTTAACTTATAGATGGTGTTTTAAGGGTTAAGAAGCCCACTTGTATATATTCTACTCTCATGGTTTTGATAAGCCAGTATATTTTCTGCATTTAATCCTATCATGAGGGTCCTACCCTCATCACCTCATCTAAACTGAATTCTCTCTGAGGGGTCCCATATCCAAACACCATCACAATAGGGGCAGGTAGGGTTTCAACACAGAATTTGGGGAGGACACAATGAAGTCCATAGCACTCAGAGAAATTTATAGAAAGTAGGTTTACAGAATGTTTTCATGGAACCCAAAGAAAGTGAATTAAGTAGACATGTTTCATTTAAACCTGAAAGCTCTGAAAAAAGGAAGCTATTCTCTTGTCTCACAGGAATTCTTGTCCCCTCACCTCCATTTCTCTTATTCTACCTGTCTTATCACCCTCTCACTCAAAATGCTTTTCTTTTGTTTCCTATGACAGTTTGCATATGACTCCTAAGAAACATAATCCAAGAAGGATACAGTTCTCTTGTTGTAACTACCAGAGGAATAAAACTGATTTCTCTATATTCTGAATCTTCTATATTCAAGCTACAAGTATTAACCTAGGCATCTTGAAGAGTAAATGTATTTGGGTTTGGTGGCACCCTTGGCCAAATCAGCAATGGTTGCGTATATGAGGTCAGAAATTCCACATAGACAAAGGAATTTAAGATCCAAGAAATTAATTATAAATGTGACTACTATAGATAATGTGCACATTACTTTTCCTTCTAATTTCAGAAGTGAGAATGAATTTTAACCAGCAGAAGGTTACAGATTTTGAGGTTCTTGCAGAGATCAGGACCACACACCGCATGCATAAACTGAGGCAAAACTGTTCAAAAGGATTCACTTCCTATCTAATAAATTCTTAGATTCCTTAGATACAATCTTGTCAAAGCAACGAATTTCACAGCTGAAGTAACAGACCAGAGATATAAAGTGACTTGCTTGATGTTTAACGACAAAGTAGTGAAGATGTGATTAGAACTAAAATCATGTGACACCAGGAATAACTCTTATTCCAGTACACCATGAGTGATGCTTAAGATGTTTTAGTCAAAGCACGTGTATATGTGTGTATCCAACTGAATGATTATGATATACATGCACACAGACACATATAATTCAGATAGATTAGAGATGTAAAAAACTTTTGCATATTAAACAAAATTTAGAAATTTACTGTTATCATCCTGTAATTGGGAGAGTATTCTGCTTATGATGGAAACTTTGGAATCATTTCTAATTTGATTAATTAAATCATATGTTTTAAAAGCTTTTATTGCAAACATATACTAAATATAAATAATCGATAAGAAATATAACGATAACATTTTTTAAAAATGCAACTAATACAACTAGAAAAAAAGGATTTCAAACTATTTGCTGAAGAGTTAATAATAATTACCTACAAGAATTCTGATTTTAAAAAAAGAACAGAACAAATCCCATTTTTAAAAATTGGGCAAATGGTGCGACTACAAAACCTTCACTAGAATGCAAATGGCCAGTAACTATATGAAAAAGTGTTCTCACTTGATAATAATTCTGAAAATGCCGAATAAAACAAATATATAATATTATCTATCAGACTGGCAAAAAATGAAAATTATTCAAAGTACCCAGTATTGAAAGCATCACAACTTCATCATATCTTTACAATAATAAGCACTGTCCTGATTTTAACAAGTGTTTTGTTTTTTGCCTGTTTTTGATCATTATATAAACCATTTCTTTGTGTATAATAGCTGCTTCTGCTAAACATTATGTTAATTAGGTGTATCCATGCTAGTGAATGTGCTATGCACACTTCTATTGAAAATTTTAAGTCTTTTTTAATTTTGGATTTATTTATTTATTTTTTTAATTAATTTATTTTTTTAACATCTTTATTGGAGTATAATTGCTTTACAATGGTGTGTTAGTTTCTGCTTTATAACAAAGTGAATCAGTTATACATATACATATGTTCCTATATCTCTTCCCTCTTGCGTCTCCCTCCCTCCCACCCTCCCTATCCCACCCCTCTAGGTGGTCACAAAGCACCGAGCTGATCTCCCTGTGCTATGCGGCTGCTTCCCACTAGTTATCTATTTTACGTTTGGTAGTATATATATGTCCATGCCACTCTCTCACTTTGTCACAGCTTCCAATTTTTTGTTCTGAGAATAATTGCTATGATTTTTTTTGTATTAATACTTGTCTTTTGGTGCAGAAGTGCACAGACTTCTGCTGGGAATATTCATGTGAGTGAAACTGCTGTGTCAAGGGCTATGCATGTACACTGAGTTTTAATGTTTTCTAAAGTGGTTACACCAATTTTCACTCTCAACAACAGTGTAAGACATTTCTTAATGTGTCATATCCTTTCTGAAACTTTGCATTTTTTTAAGTATTAGCAATTGTGTTGTGTATGTGAGGATACTTAATTTTCATTTTAATTTACATTTTACTGATTACTGGAGAAGCTGATCATAATTTCATAATTTTATTGATAATTTGGTGAGATTCTCTTGTAAAATTCTTATTCAAGTCTCTTAATGACTTTTCTATTAGACTTTCTTTTATTCTATATATTTATTTCTCTATCATCTATCAGTCTATCTTTTTACATCTATGTATCTATAAAGCTTTACATAATTTTTGCTTTTTTTAAAAATACTTATATTTTTCTTGTATGTGAATTTGCACTGTATCTTTAAATGTACTTGTATTTACTTGTATTTTAATCTCTAAAGCAGTTTTTTGATGAACAGAAGTTTTTATTTGTAATGTGATATAGCCTTTACTCAACTTCACATTAGCTGGAAGTAAAGAATGCCACCACCTGTCTAAGTGTGACAAGTAGAAAAGTTAAAGCAGAAAGATGTAATAGTCTTAACCAATTGTCACAGATTTGGCTTAATTCACAAATTTTACAAAATGATATGACCACGTGACATATATTGGTAGTGCCCCTCCCACATCTTGGAATGGGTCAACGTAAGTGAGCGGTCCTAAAGTTTATGCTGCATTATTTCATGGTTACTGTGCCTCTTCTATACAATTAATGAATGTGTTTTGTTACTGTCTGTCTCCCCTACCAGAGTATAAACTCCAGATGATAAAAAATACTTTTATTTTTCCTCACCATTGTGTCCCCAAAGCCTAGAACAGTATCTGGCACAGAAGAAGCCCTCATAAATGTTGGTTGAAAGAATAAGTGCATGTAATAAACAATAAGAAATATGTACCAGAAACAGAGAGAACCCAATGGATGCAGACTAACACCGTGCAGAATTTTGTATCCATGACTGATCATAGTACAATTTAAGTTTTTTTATAATTTTATTTCACTTTATGAGCTATTTATTTCACTATTCTCCTCAGTAAAAATGAGAGAATTTCACTGAAAGCTAAGCTCCCTTTTAACACTATATTTCTTAATTCTTTGTCCTACCACCTAGAAGCTATGATACTCTGATTCGCCATCTCTTCTGGTGGTAAAATATTTTAAGGACCCCAAAATGTTTTATAGGGCATTGTAATGCAAATTAAAAGACATGAATGTCAATAAGTATATCAAAAAAAGTAGCAGTAAGTGCCTGGTACATGTTGAGTCTTCAATAATGGTAGTTAATTGGAAGTGTTACCAAAGAAATGAGCCAAGTACTGTTAATTAGTGATTGATGCTCACCTCAAAATAAAGTTTAAAGTCAATTCTGGAGTTTAAAGCCTTTCCATCTGAAGTCATAGTCCAAGAAGGTTTCCTTAAGGATATTAAGGAAAGAAGAGGAAGAAGAAAAGTTTACTTCAGCTTTGATAATTTATTTCCTGAAGCAGTCAGAAATAAAATAACACAAGTTAATTTAATACAGTCTCTGATCTATTTTCAGGCATGAAGAGTCAGGTCATAAGAGAGTGAGGCAAAAGGAGAAAAAAAAATAATTCAGACCAACTTGTCTTTCTGCCTGAAGGATTGGATTTGAGGAAACCAGCTGAGCATATGTCTTTCTATATATACTTTGGAAAAGGAATAGGAATGGGGAAAAGACAGCGATTAGTCGATGGGAGTTTTACTGCAACATGATAGTAGTCCAAACTTCAAATTCGGTACTGTTTGGAAGTGACATATTGCCCTATTCATCTGAAAGTGGGGGAGAAAATCATATGCTTCATGAGAAAATAAATTCTGGATTAAAACCATCAGTCATGAATACCATTCAGGCATTCAGTTGCAAATAATGCTAACATTTTAGAGGTTGTTTTTATTGGGGGAATAAACATTTCTATAATAAATTCAATAGTTCTTATTAACTTCATTTAAATAACAATATGATTTATTTTAAAAGTACTCCTGAATAAAATTGATACTCTTTTCTATTGAGGTAATATTTCTTATACCTACTCTATGGAGTTATCAATATTTTCTTTCTCCATAAAGATGTTACTAATAGTCAGGACATTGGCACAAAATAGAATACATAAAAAGTGTAATGATGAGATAAGCTGTTCTTAGAGCAAGTATAAAGGCAGAGCCTTTATGAACCTATCTCAAACCCTCAGTTAGCTTCCTATAGTACCCATGATCATTCTGAAACATTCTAAGTATGATAATATTTTGTTTTATTTTGAATTTTAAGGTTTTTTTGTGACCAAAGAACTGCCTCATACATCCTTGAATCACTCATTAGCAAAGTAAAATAAATATTTAACAAATATTTGTTGAATAGCAATTCATAGTATATCTTTCCTACTTCATTCATTCATTTGTTAATCCAACATATAATTTTTGAACTTTTATTATTTGCAAGTCTTGATCTAGGACCCCAATTCTATGTATGTTATGCCGTTTCATTCTGTCTTTTATGTATCTTAACCTTACTCCCAGCCTCGTTCTTTTGTCTCTCCTTTCTTCATTTTACCTGTATATCTTTCTTGTAGTACTCTAATTCATATTTCAGCTATATTTAACCTGCAGATAAATCTAACTGCTGAGATCTTAACTGTTTTTACTGTGTTTTTGTTTGGGTCCAGAATTTACATTTTGAAATTTTTTTTATTTGAGTTTTTGCAGATATTCTCAAGTAATTATTTTTCTCAATAAATTTAAATTTTCAAAAATTACAGCCTGGTGTTAGCATATTGGGTAGGGAAGACAGAAGCCCAATATATGTTATGAGGTGCCT
Organism: Globicephala melas; assembly: GCF_963455315.2. Lineage (NCBI taxonomy): Eukaryota > Metazoa > Chordata > Mammalia > Artiodactyla > Delphinidae > Globicephala > Globicephala melas. Next base: position 58,829,356 of record NC_083318.1, on the reverse strand, counting down.
CTCTAGTGTGTTCTCATCTCCTAGAGCCATATGGAACACAATGTGATTTAATATCTCAATAGATTACTCTGCTATGTTCTTTTATCAGTGAACCATGGGACTTGGAAAAAAAATAACCTCCATTCCACTGTCTGTATCACTATGCCCTCTCCTAACTATGGAGTAGACATGTGCCCAATTACCTAGGTCTTTATTTCAAGCCAGATTTGCACCAAGACAATGATTTCCATATAAAAGCCAGTAGGGCTGCATGAATAATAGTCTCTCAAGAATATCTAAGGACAGTTTACACAAAAAATTATTTCACCTTCTTTTTACAAGAGAAGATTCACTTGGAAAGTCTCCTTATTCAAAATACTTTCTTTAGTTTGGATATAAGTATTTTTGTCTTAGATACAAGATACTATACCAGTCAGAGAGGGTACCATAAATCCCCTAATATTTCAGGGACCAGCAGAATTCTAATCTTTTCCCTGGGCTCTCAGAAGCAATTGAAATTTATCCTCTGGCATTTTTGCTATTAATCACATTGTACTCCTCCAACCTGACAACCAACCAGCTGCGTATCTCTCACTTTTTTCCAGTGTAATTCCCCTCAAGGATCCTAACTATGTAGCAACAGTGCTCTGAGGCAAGGAAATAGGAGTGTGAGAACAGAAAAGGCTGGCTTTCATTCTGTCTTTCTCCAGAGTATCTTGGATAGAAATACAACCTTTTAACAGATCTGATCATGTTCTCATTATAACACATTGCCACAGAAAGTTTTCTGTAGTTCACCTTAGTTCTGTCCCCATTCACCACTCTTACCATTAGTAAATTTTTACATGATTATCACTACCATTTATAGAATGCTTGCTATATGCCCAGCTTATAAGCAGTTTTCGTTATTTCTTTCAACATTCATAGCAGCTCTGTGAAATAAATATGACCGTTAATCCAATTATAAAGATAAAGAAACCAAAGTTAAGAGATATTTAGTATCTTATCTAAGATTACATAGGTGATAAGTGATGGGGACAGGAACCTGAGCTATTATCCATTGCACTAGATTGTACTTCTTCATCTTAATTTTTATCAAGTCACTAATACAAATTTGAACCAAATCCTGAATCAAAGGACAAAACAAACCACACTTATTACTTTGAACCTTTGAATAAATATACATATTTATTTTGTTTCTGAGCCATGATTGAATCACCCACTGAAATAGTTCAAGCCAGACAGAGACTTAAATATACTTCCTAATTTTATAGAGCTGGAATAATGAGCATCAAACTAAACCAACCTTATTTGGTCTATTTTTCTTTTTGTACTCCAAGTCCTAAGAGAAAGATTATTTTCAGCTGTATTCACAGAAAAGTAATTCTCTAGGAGCCTGCCAGTTCTAAACCTGGGAGCCCAGGAGAATCATGAAAGGTTCTTCTTCCCTCCTTAGCCCAGGAGCATACTCTGTTGTCCTTCCTAAGTTATAACCACAAACACAAGCTCATTAAGCACCCCCTGTTATTTTTGTTTCTTTAGATATAAGTACTTATTAAAAGTTTTAAGAACTTTGGACACCAACTCAGAAGGCTTTCATGTAAACATTCTATTACTAAACTTCCCCAGCTGCATATTAAAACCTTTGTGGTCCACAGAGGTATATCTGTGCTGCAGCTGTACTACGTAACAACAGTGGCAAATTTTGAGGTTTAATTAAAGAATACTTATCATAGCTGCATGGCACAGGAATGTTGGATGACAAAACCCTGGTGTTGTGAAATTAATTACATCACCATAGTGAACTCCGTGCATGTGGAAAACTTGAACCCAAAGAATCAACTCATTAATCTTCACAAACTCTCCTAAGGTAAATGAATTATTTTTTTGTGTTCACAACAAGCCTTCAAGTGGTAAGCTCTGAGTAATTTTTCCTCGTTATAACAATTGTATATGTTGCAGAAATAAATTAAATCTAAGAAATACTGAATGTTAACAAATGCAAACAATTTTGGTGAGCCCCATTCTTTAAATCCCTGAAAAAAGCTCTTTAAAAAAGCCTTAGTTACAATTTTTAGCTACTATTTATTTGACACTACAAACCACGCATACACTGAGAGCCTTGTCTTTTTTAATAGCAAGACGTTTCTAATTTTGATGCCACTATCCCCAGTTTCTAATATGAAGCACATATTAGTCAAGCAACAGAAGTATGTAACTAAGTAGTTACTCAGTTGATAAGGGTGGAGTCAGGTTATGAATCCAAGCTCTATTAGTTGAATGTTATGAAGCAAAGTCAACAAGTAAACAAACCAGCCAAGTTTCCAGGAGAGAGAAGATGCAGGGGAACTTGATAAAGTATTAGTGATTCGATGTTTAAAGTGCTTGTGTTTCAGATGATTTGCTTGTGGTTGGAATTGTTTCCTATTGTATTTCCTTGGAAATCCCTTAATAATGTTTTAAGATCAGATGGTACACACAACAAAGTCATATTTATTAAAGTTATGCACTGAAAAATGTATAATTCAAATGTGATAATTATTATCTCTGGACAACTAATAACTGAAGAGGTGAAAATGGTGATGCATAATGTTTTGACAATAAGCTATGCTTTTTTTCACCTGTTTGATGAGTTACAGGAGTTTTAAACACAATGGAATCCTCAGCATCACACAACACAGAAGACATTGCTATTTGGTAGAGTCAGCATCACCAATTTATACCCATCTTTCAGAGTTGATGGATATTTGTCTATCACCTTCTTTGGCTTAGCATTTCCTTTAGTTACAGTAATAAAGAATAGAATAGAATAGAATAGAATATATAGCTCATTGGTATTGGGCTCAAGGCCTTATTATTTCTGGCAAACAATAATTATGGTAGCACATGGCTCAAAAACAGGGTTGACATGAGTCAGGTTTGTCCCAGGATGTCCTTAGTGGTTGTCGACAATTCCATTCTGATTGGTCAATGTTTATCCCTTAACTGATATGAAATATTCATACTACTACCTCTGCCTTTAATTATAGTAATTTGGAAAATACGATGCATACAATTAAGACTCTACTCTAGCATCTTCTCTAGGCCTCTATCATAATATTTAACATATTGTTAGAAATTGTGTCTCCATTTTCCCTTCCCATCATACTCTGAGCTCTTTGAGGACAAATGAAACATCTTATCAATGTTGTTCTTAGAAACACGCACAGTGCTTTTCATAGAGTACATGCTCCATAGATATTCCTTTGATTGGAAATTAAACTCCACAAGATTTAAGCCTGCCATAACATAGTCTATAGTGATAATGGTAACTCCAATTCTATATTTTTCTGAATGCAGAATGGCAGTCTGCCACTCTTTTTCTTTCTTTTTATATAAGAATATGATTTTAGAATATTACGAGCTTAAGAGATGGTGCCCTAGAGAAGTAGCAACCTGAAGGTCAGTTTCCCACAGTGACGGGCCCTTCAAATGCTCTAATAATTGCTCACCAGGAGGCTGACTTTGACCACATACTCTAATCTCTCTTTTACCATTTGTTTCCATTTTCCTTTGGTCACCAAACTTTTAAAAAAAAATTATTTATGTATTTATTTATGCATTTATTTACTTTAACATCTTTATTAGAGTATAATTGCTTTACAATGTCGTGTTAGTTTCTGCTGTATAACAAAGTGAATCAGCTATATGTATACATATATCCCCACATCGTTTCCCTCTTGCGTCTCCCTCCCATCCTCCCTATCCTGCCCCTCTAGGTGGTCACGAAGCACCGAGCTGATCTCCTTGTGCCATGCAACTGCTTACCACTAGCTATCTACTTTACATTTAGTAGTGTACATATGTCAGTGCTACTCTCTCACTTTGTCCCAGCTTACCCTTTCCCCTCCCCATGTCCTCAAGTCCATTCTCTATGTCTGTGTCTTTATTCCTGTCCTGCCCCTAGGTTCATCAGAACCTATTTTTTTTTTTTTAGATTCCATATATATGTGGTAGCATAAGGTATTTGTGTTTCTTTCTGACTTACTTCACTCTGTATGACAGATTTTAGGTCCATCCACCTCACTACAGATAACTCAATTTCATTTCTTTTTATGGCTGAGTAATATGCCATTGTATATATGTGCCACATCTTCTTTATTCATTCATCTGTTGATGTACACCTAGGTTGCTTCCATGTCCTGGCTATTGTAAACAGAGCTGCAATGAACATTGTGGTACATGACTCTTTTTGAATTATGGTTTTCTGAGGGTATATGCCCAGTAGTGGGATTGCTGGGTCATACGGTAGTTCTATTTTTAGTTTTTTAAAGAACATCCATACTGTTCTCCATAGTGGCTGTATCAATTTACATTCCCACCAACAGTGCAAGAGGTTTCCCTTTTCTCCACACCCTTTCCAACTTTGATCATTTATATTTCCAATAAATGTCCCATTTATGACTTTTCAAAACTCCATCCTATTTATGGAATTTACAAATGAGAATATAAATTCCTTAAGGATAGGGCCTTTGTCTATACACTTCATTTCTGTATAGCTCAGAGCTTAGGGCACATGTGGCACATGTAAATTATTCAATGAATAATTTATTGCAGGGTATTTGGTTTGCTAGGTTTTCCTATTAAGATATTTCTGATATTCCAAAGAAAACAATACCTTATTTCACAAATTCATACTTAGTAATTCCCATCAGAAATGTTGCTCGACTTCTCACAGCTACTGTTCACTGCCTTTCATCACCTTCTGTTATTTTGAGATTGATATCCCTCAACTGATACTACTCCACCTCTTTTCCTCAATCATGGACATAGACACCTCCTTCAAAACTGTGTCCTAGATACAGAGAACCTCAAGTTGTTAGAGGCCTTTAAAATTGTCTTTTCACTTTGAATTTTAAATAAAATGTATTGAGTTGGTTCTATATATTTACCAAAGAAAGGACATACAGCCTTTATATTAAGAAATATATTCTTTTAAAATGTTGATTCTTAAATATACTGCTCTTGCATCCATGGGGCCAATGTGTATCACAAAAACACCAAGCCACAGAGAAGGCGAAAGTAATTAAATTTCACAGTCAACTTGCGATTGTATAGTAAGATGTTGCCTCTTGAGCTGGAGGATAAGATACATTAATTTCCCTAGAATTTTTTCTCTTGACCTCGAGGCACTTAAAACGACATTTAGAAAAAGAAATATAATTTGGGTAGCTGATGTAGTACTGCCCACCTATGCTCGGCACAGACAATTTAGAGCTAGAAGCTTTATAAACATGCATCAAAATCAGTACTGCACAGTTTAAAGTCCAGGATGGAATGTAGCTAAAGAACACAGGGAAAGAAGTATCTATTTGTTTTGTTTTTCTCATGTCTAAAAGACTGTTTATGCAGAGACATTATTTTTTATATAATAGAATCATTGCCAAAACCAGGAAAAGTTGAACCTGTGAAGTTCAAAGTTAAGCTGCAGCAGTCTGGACCCTGAGGTCCCTTCAGAAATGTGTGTCTCTCTATAAGGTGGACTTGGCTAGCAAGGCCGGCACCTTTCTTGCTGAGGTCAAGCTGCAACAACTGGCATCCTGAGGATCATTGTTGTTAAGCCCCTGTACTTTATTGAAACCCATGTATTTTTTGAGGTCCATGCACTTGCTTCAGGTCTACACAACCCATAATAAAACGGACATCAGCCCATAAATAGAATTTTTGTAATTAGTCCCAGGTTGACAAGAACAGGTTCTATATGATTTTAGATTTAGAGTCCCATGCCAAAGCCTTGGGAGTTAAAAATTATCATATTGTATAACATACTAACCTGCAGAATACACAGATCAAAGACCCTCAAGAACTATGCTCACAATGGGGCCACTAATTCCCAATTATGTATGTTGGTTACACTAGAAGGAAACCTCAACCCTTCCATCTATGTTTTGTTCTCCCAATTACTTATCAATATTCCCAACTAATGTGACAGATGTTGGGGAACAACTTGGCTCAATCACCAGCATATCCTTTTCTCACCTAAGTTCCTAATCACTTGAGAGAAAGACAAAGGCCTGTTGACAAAGCTCAAAGACATTTATCACATTTGTTTATCTATAGACCTTTATATATCTACAGAAGTTTGATTCCTAATGTTTTTTTTCCAGGAAACAGGCAGATTTACTTATCTAGTCTCAGACTATGCTAGACAATGCTGGAAGATGGGAAAGAAGTAAGACAAACCCAATTTAGATTGAGAAGTAGAAACAAAATATACAATTATCTAATTTTGCCCAAAGTAGAGCTCTGTATGTATAGCTGGCTAGAGTGGGGCTAGTGCCTGGAGGGAGTTCTTTGGCACAGCAGTCCTCAAACTTTTTGTCTCACAACAAAATTTATACACGTAAAACTTACATTCTTACACATTTATTCATGTGAACTATACATATTAATATTTACTGGTTTAAAATTAAAACTAAGAAGATTTAGAATTACGTATTTATTTTAAAGTAACAACAATAAACTCATTCTAACATCTTTTTTATACAAAACAACCATATTTTACAACACATAAAAGTAGTGAGAAGAGTGACACTGTTTTACACTTTTGCAAATTTTATCTGGTTCAATAGAAGACAACTGAATTCTCGTATGTGCTTTTGTATTCAATCTGTGATATGTTGTTTGGATTGAAGTATAGGAGGAAAATACATTCACATATATATGTAGTTGGGAAAGAAAGAGATATTATAATTGCTTTTTTTAGCTAAAAGATACTCTTCTTTGATACTATGCTAAATACCAACAATATTAAATTTTAGATTTAATGTAAAGTCTGGAACTCATATCAATGAATTTTTCATACGTTTGCATATTAAAATCTATTGGCTTATCATGCACTTAGAATAGACCTTGTGTCTATCATTATTTTGTGATATTATGTATTGGTCATCTTGAAAATATCTGTTCAGTAAGTTATGTGGACCTTTCAAATGTTGGCACATTTCATTACATAATATCAAAATATCACTTTCATTAATATTGCCACTGACCTCATCAGAAAAATCTTTATATGTGGGAAGATGTCAAGCTCATATTGGTTGATACAAAGCTTTAATTTTATCATTGGCAACAAATTCTCATTTATTTACCAGAATTGTAGGCTCATTTCATTAATTCGATATAATATCTGTCCCATATCCAAGCCTGAATAATTTGTTAATAATTTTTTCAAGAAAATGTCTATTCTATGAAAGAAGCAGCTAGTTCAGTTTACAAATCAAATAATTGCACAAGTGATTTTTTTTTTGGACAGCCATCAAATGTGTAGCAAAAGTGCTGTTTGCATACTTCCCACTTATCATCCAGAATGTATATATATACTCAAAGGTTAAGAATTAATTAAAGTAACACTTAATTCATCAAGAACATTCTTAAATGAAACTGCCATGTTATTGGTGTGTGTGTGTGTGTGATGGTGAAGAACACAATGATGGCTCATACAGCTTGATGACTATGCCTTGATTTATGCTAAGACGCCGTGGATTTACACACCATTGCTTTTGTCCAGTCAGTGTAAATTGCAACACAGTGTAAGAGAATAAAAACAGGCAAAGAGATTCTTAGTCTAGATATAGAAAATGTTTTAACTTCAAGATCTTCTAAAAGAGGCTCCAGGAACCCAAGGGGGCCACAGACCACATTTTGAAACCCCTGCTATAGAGCATATATGGACGGTGGCTTTGTAAAGAGGACAGCCTGCCTCAAAGTAAAATAAAATTTTAAGACACAAGCTGTAAACATGTTTTTAATCTCAATTTATCAAGGATTCAAGAATTTCAGGACTAAGAATGAGAATAAGTTACCCATCTTGAGGTGAGTGAATGAAATTCTGGGCTAAATTTAGCATGTAATTGGGGCAGGAAGCCTGGAGAAGAAACCAGCTGAATTTAAAAGTTCAAAGAAAGAAGCCAAAGCCCAGAAAAATGTAAGCACTTTTCACATTATTGCTTTAAGCCACCTACTCATTATTTACATGTATCATTGCTTTACATAGAATTATTTTTCTTTGTTTTATTTTGCTTTCCACAACAATACAGAAAACCATTTCAGTTCAATCATTTAAGTAAGATAGTGTTGTCCACTGGATACTACTGAAATTTAGGCATGTATCACATGCACTCAGATATTTTAAAAATTTCAGAAGAACATGTTTTTATGGGAGGGCTGGGTTGATGGGTTTATCTCTTCCTTTCTGAATAATAATCAAGTCCTATCTCAATATGTCATGGATAGTTTTCCACATCACAGAATGCTCATTCTTTCTTTCTTATGGTTTTATATGAATTTCATAGACATATTTCATTTAAATTATCCAGTCTGGATAAATATTTTTGGGTATATACAAAAAATAGGGAAAAAAACATGAACAGATAGTTTACAATAGAAGAAATAAAAATGAGATACTGTTCATTGAGATGCTGTTCAACCTGAATAGTATTCAACATAAATTTAAAAAACAATGAATGCTGTTTTCACTTATTTGAACAACTCTTTTAAGGCATAAAATCCTTTGTTAAGGAAGAAGAGGGAAACGTTTGCTCTCATAAACTGATGCGAGGAATATAAAATTTTACAGCCTTTTTGAAGGGCAGTGTTGTGAATTTTGTGATGCATATCAAAAACGTTGATATAGGGCTTCCCTGGTGGCGCAGTGGTTGAGAGTCTGCCTGCCGATGCAGGGGACACGGGTTGGTGCCCCGGTCCGGGAAGATCCCAAGTGCCGCGGAGCGGCTGGGCCCGTGAGCCATGGCCGCTGAGCCTACGCGTCCGGAGCCTGTGCTCCGCAACGGGAGAGGCCACAACAGTGAGAGGCCCGCGTACCGCAAAAAAAAAAAAAAAAAATGTTGATATACATAGCCATTCGTTAGTCCATTAAATAATTCTTCAACAAATATGTATTGCTATGCTATGACTTTGTGTAGTAAGTGTACAAAACCATACTGTCACTGCCCTAATGGATTGTAAACTCCTGTGTAAAAATAATATGTATGTGTACAACTGTATAATACAAATCATTATGAAGGATGCTCGCATGTCACTGTGATGAAGACAAGGAGTGTGGGGTATCTCCTTACAGAGGGTGTTCAAGGCAGGTCTCAGAGATCCATTTGATGGGAAGGAGCCAGCCACAGTGGAAAGGCTTGGGAAGATATTCTGGACAGGAGACACTTGTGCAAAGTCTCTAGGGTAGGAAAAAGCTTCCAGTTTTTGAGAAAGTAAAAACAAAATCAAAACAGAGTGGCTTTCAACTGCTTATTGTAAGGGAAAAAATGAAACATAATGAAATATAAGCAAAAATGAAAGCAGGTGTAGGCCAAGGTAAAGTGCTTGGGTTTTATTCTAAGTGCTGTGTGTAACCTAAGGTCTTTCTCCTACTTGGTCTCTTCTTGACTCTGAGTTAATAACTGTCTCCCTCTAGGAATGAAAATATTCTCTGGCTTTTGCCAAGGATTCTTAAGTTGTTTAGTTATTCTCTGACAGATAAAGCGCTTTCCAGAGTCAATCACATGACAGGAAGATTGTGCCAGAATTTTCTGCTTTATTCCTGCCCATGTGCAATTTCTCTGTTGACACATCCAGACCGCAATGTACCAACAGTCATTTCCATCTATGATCCATTAGCATCACATACCCAGAGATTTATTTTCTTTTATGAATTCATGTAGAGAGAAAAACTGATGTGTACAGAGATGGCATGATTCTGAACAGATCAGAACACGTTTGTCACATATTAGATTTGTGATTTTCTGCTGTGGCAGTCATGGGGGTGCATTGCTCAGAAGGTCCTTAGAGAATAACTGCTGTTCCCTTCAAAAAGTCTCTAGCTTCTGCACCTTTAGATCTGCCAGAGCATTCATGTCAAGGCCATGCCCAGGCAGCTTCTAGCCAATGACTGAGCACCATGGGGCACTAGAGTGTGACCACTCCTGCCAAATATGGGGCTCCTCTAATAAGAAGTCTTGGCTCTGCACTCTCATCTGTCTGGGTGAGACGTCCTCAGAGCTGCACTGCAGCCTGAGGCTTCTGCCTACATGATCTCCCTTGCTTCCCATTTTCCTTTCACAGGTATCAGACCTGACTCAGAAGCCTCTGCCTGTCTATACATGCTCTCTCCCCTTTTGCCTTCATGGACATATTCTCCAAGAAATAATTTGAAAAGTACTTTCTTCTTGGCATCTGTTTCTCAGAGGACCCAGTCAAACCCAGCTAACTCCAATGAATATATAAGCTAAATGCTAAAAACAGGAATCAAAAGCCTTTTCCATTCCTTTTTTGGAGGTAGGCATGTGCATACAATATAACTATGCTTTCAAATTTGATCCCATCATTTTTTAAATTGATGTGAATATAATACAAATGTTTGTAATCCTAACTTTCATCGTATTGTCGTCTTAATAGTATATACAGGTGTTTTCAGTGAAACTTGAGAGAAATTAGCTAAATAGTTATCACTTTTTTTTTTTTTTTTCTTTTTGCGGTAAGCGGGCTTCTAGCTGTTGTGGCCTCTCCCGTTGCGGAGCACAGGCTCCGGACGCGCAGGCTCAGCGGCCATGGCTCACTGGCCCAGACGCTCCGCGGCATGTGGGATCTTCTCGGACCGGGGCACGAACCCGTGTCCCCTGCATCGGCAGGGGGACTCTCAACCACTGCGCCACCAGGGAAGCCCAGCTATCACTTTTAAAATTAAAGAATTGCATTCATTTCTGATAGTTAATTGACACACCTTTCCCACAATGTAAGTACATTAAAAATATATGCCATTCTTTTGCATTTCAGCACTTGTTTTTTATTTCCTGATATTGGTATGCCAAGTATTTCTTTGAATATTAAATAATAGTTGAGTCTTTAGTAGAAGCTAAATTATACGGTACCATAATACACAGGGTTAGTGATCTCTAATATAATGACCACTTTACATTTCTTCCAAATAAGTAGAATGCTAGGAAATTTGGATAAGCCATAGAACATATTATGTAGAGAACATATTTATTATATAAATGAAATAAATTTTATCATTATTATTAAGGTTATGCATGTACCACTCAAGCCCAATTGTCCAAAGAGTAAGACCCACAGAATCCTACAGTAACAATTCAACAAATAATTATTTATGCCAGCCACATATCTAGGAGATGTGGGAGTGATAAAGGTAAGTAATCAAGCTGTAGTCAAAGCTGCTTAAAATATAATAGTGAATATATGTAAAATGAAGGATAGGGTGTATCAAAAGGAATCATTGAATTTAGAAAATGCCTTTCAAGCCCAAATTAAAAACCATCTGAGGATCCTGGGGAAGGTTTCATGGAGCACTATCAGGAATACAGTTTCAGTGAAGTGGAATAATTCACATTGCAAGGGATGAGGAAGAAATGAATAAAGAGAAAATGCAGTGATAAAGCCCAGATAATTCTCCAATAAAGTGGTGGAAAAGATAAAGCATAAAATGGAGTGCCAATTTGTAAGGGGAAAGAGAAGTTGGTAAGTGGTTTGACTTTTAGATCCCAGGAATTTGCCCAATCCTTACCCTGACTTCATTTTACTGGTACAGTTATAGTTCATAAAGATTAAGTGACTTTCCCAGGTCATACGGCATGTTTAAGGTTAGGCTGATAATAGAACTTCTGTCTCCCATTTAATCTCAGTGTTTTGTTTTGTTTTTTTTCTGTTATACCATGCTGCAAGGGCCTAAAAGAGTACCATGCTCACAAGTTGTTATTTTTATTATAATTTTTATGACCTTGGTATAATAGACAGTATTCTTGGTTCATCAGATAAGCATCTATTGATAGAATCCAACTATACATATTCCAAAATTAAACAGCAGTCCAGCTCCCTCTCATTCTTTAATACACAAGTTTAGCTCTTCCTTCAGCATTGTGTTTCCTAGTGAACCAACCTAGGTTTTCACGTTTCCCTGTTGTACTTGTCAGTTGTAGTTGATCCTCAATATTCCTGGAAACTGGACATGAGGGAGAGATCCAAGTGCCATGATTTCTATAAATCCAAACGATAAAGAATATAAAATTCCAGTGTAAAAAAAGGGGGAGAGGCACCAGGATCAAAGACAAAAAATGATGAAGAGATGATTTTTTCATGTTCTTGCAAGTGCTGATCCCTACACTTTCAGAGTGCTCAGTGCAGTTACAATGAAAAGGGAATGCTATTTGGAGAGTAAATTTGGCTAGTAAAATCTTTGTGAAAGTCTCTAACTTTACCTGGGTTTTTGCTTGATTCATACCACATGGGGAAGGTCGTATAGTCATAAAATTTCCCAAGCTTCTGCCTTCAGTACTTATTGTCATTAAGCTATCCCTGAGGCCACAGACGCTCCTATGTCTATTTCCCAGAAAACATAAAACATTGGGTGAAAAAATTTTGAGTCATTTTTCTCTCTCTCCATCTATAAACTGATAGGAAAAAAGACAGGAGCAGAGCTGGAAATAGGGATGAGGATATAAAATAATAAATTTTGCTAGGTTTTAGTCATGTACTATAACAGTGGTCAAAATGAGTCTTGTGAGCGTTAGAAACAAGTTGGTAAACAGGTCAGTGGATCATTTGTTTAAAATACAACTTATTTTATTTCAAGGAAAAGGACTTTTAGTTTATTTCCTTAAGGTTAAGATTTGAGCATACATTTTTGAAAGAATGGGTTACATAAAGGAATATTTAAGTGTACATTATTTAAAAAACTGGATAGTTTTTGCTGGAGAAATTCATTGTGGAATTTCACAACTTAGAATCGTATTTAATCCTATTGGCCAGTATTCTTCTAAACTACAGATGCATTCTACATATAAAGAGAGTCCTCGTAATTTATCTTTCTGACCAAGAAGCAAGCACCACAAGAATATAGCCATTACTGGCAAGTGGCAGAGTATTCAGTGATGCCAGTATACATCTTAGCTGTTGTTATTATCTTAATATATAATAAATATCTATATCTACATTACTTGTGGATAGAGATCAAATGATTAAATTCAAAGATGTGAATCTATTCCAATTATCACTCTGGTATTTGTCATAAGACACTGAATTCTTATATTTATGTCATAAACATAATTAAATGGAAAAAATGCCATCTTCAGACATTTGGCAACCCATTAAGCCTCTCAAAGTTTTAATATCAATATCTCAAAATAGTAATAATGATACAAATTCAAAAGGGCTAATTATTTTGAGTAATTCCTTTATTTCCCCATAAAGACTAAGCCAATCTAGTCTTAGTGACGGAAGTGGAGTTTGCTTTTGACAGCCATACTCCTACAGGTAGATACAGACTCTGATAGCGAAAGTTAGTAACCTTACTTTTGTATGGCTTTAGAATTGACGACACAATTTAACAGGTGTAATCTCTTCTGATCCTTATAACAACAGTATATTTTCGGGATGAGGGAGCAGACTTAGCTATTGGTAGAACCAGGATGCAAACCTGTGTATTCTGAATCTGTGACCTGTACTATTTTCACTATAGCATAACAAAGGAAACAGAAGTAAGCTGTGATAACAAATACAAAGAAGATACATATGGATTTGCCAAGCCTAATTTTAAGCATGAACAAACCATGACCATAGAACAGAAAGGAAGTGGTAATTATAAGATAAGGCATATAAAACCTGCTTTTGAGGTCCAAAAGACAAAACCTACTTCAACCATAAAGATCTTAAAATAATCATTAGAAGTTCAAGTTGAATAGATTAAAAATTTTGCTGATTGGAATCAAGCTTCGTGTCTTCATTGCCAACACAGAGGGATACACAAATATACACAGGTATAAATGTGGTATTAAAAGAAAGGAAAGCAACAATTATTGAATACCTAGTATGTCCTACAAACTAGAAATTTTACATACAAATGTAGATTTTATCCATACAAAAACTTCTAAAAAGCATTGTTAAAAAAATTCACCCTATGTGGTCATCCATCATAGTTCCCATTTCTTCACTGAATAATACCATGAGGGTTATTGCATAAGGTACCATGTATGCTGGAAATGAATATCAGTTCATGGGTGCAACATTCTCTCTGTATATATCTAGTGCATTATAGCTGTCACTTGTGTTGTTCATATTCTGTTTTTACTGATCTTTTATCATTCAATTACTCAGACAATTGTGGATTCGTCTATTTTTCCTCATACTTTTCTCAATCTTTGCTTAACATAATCCAAATTCATTAAAATTTTTATATTTTTCTCATAAACTGAATGCTATTATTTTGTCGTATGTAGCACTCTATTAATGCTGTCTTAAGACCTAACCTGCACTAGCTTTTTCTAATACTATTTGACTATTTTTTCATTTTTTTACTTTAACAAATATATATATTCTCAGCTATTTTACATGTGTCACTTGTATAAACGACATGTTTTATTACTTAAATATAACAAACTTGGTTTTAACTGATAAATTTAGTTCTGGTACACTTAATGCAATTACTGCCATATTTATGTATATATCTATAATTTTTTCTTTGAATTTTCTTTGTCCCACCTATTCTATATTTTTTCTTCTTTACTTTCTTATTGTTGACAGAGTTGGAAATTTTTAGTTTTATTCAATTCATATATACATACAGAGGACTTCACATAATAACTGTAAAGCTTGATGTAATATAAAACAAATCAAGATAATAAAAATATAGGTTAAAAAGAGAGCATTAGCAGCAGCTCAAAGAACACAATAATGCCTTTCTGTAATCTCTAACCTCTCTTTCTCCTTTCCTCTACAAAGATAATCACTACACTAACTTCAAAGACTATATATTAGCTTTGCCTGTGGTTGAAATTTATATAAATGGAATCAGAGAGCAGGTATTCTTTTTATCTGGTTAATTTTGCTAAATATTATGTTTGTGCAATATATTTGTATATTTACAGATAATGGTAATTAGCTTAGTGTAAAGGTTTTATGGAATCCAGTTAAACTTTTAACCCTTCTAATGTTTATGGATTTTGGATTGTTTATATTTTTTGACTAATATAAACATTGAACATAAACAAGAATATTATGAACATTCTTGTACATGGCTTTTGCTGCATAAACACCTACAATTTCTAGGGTAATGGTTCTTCACCAAGGGTGATTCTTGTCCCTTCCCTGTTGGGGACATTTGGCAATATCTAGTAACATTTATGTATGTGACAAATGGAGACAGTAGTTACTACTGGCATACAGTGGGTAGAAGATAGGGATGTGGGAAAACATCCTCTATTCACAAGAAAGCCTCTGAAGACAAATTATTCTACCCAAGATGTCAGTCATGACATGGTTGGGAAACTGCTTTAGGGTGTAAACTTATGAAGTCTTGAGACTTAGCAGATTAAGTCCACATACTTTATTCTTTCAGTTTATCCTGGCACAATTATGCTTTGTGTTTTTAGATAAAATTTGAATCAATGTTGATTTCCACTTAAAAATTGCTGGAAATCTAGTTAGGATTGTATTGAATCCACAAATCAGTCTGGGAAAATTTTGTTTCAAAAATTGAGTTGTCCAATCTACAACTTAGATTTTTCCAATTATTTGTTTTTAACAAATTCTCTCAATATTGTTTTTAAGTTTTCTATGTAAAGGTTTTGTATATTTACGATTAAATTTATGCCTAAATATTTAATGTGTTTATGATATTGTGAAGGTAGCTACTTTAAGTTCCATTTTTTAATTGTTTTTTATATTGGCCTTGCATTCAATAACTTTTATAATGTATGTATTAATTCTAATACCTTACTTATAGACCTTATTATAGGTTCTTTTGCATCCTATGATGTTCTTATGTCACATATGAAAATGACAGTTTTACTACATCTTTCTCAATTCACATATTTTTTTTTGGTCTTGTTGTACCGGTTGTATAGTTCAGTAAAATATTCAATAAGCAGTTTTAAGAGTCATACTTCTTTTATTTTTAAGTATAATAAATGCTGCATATTATACTATTTCAGTATTTTATCCTTTTTTCTATATTATTCAACTTGAATATTTTCTTCTGACCTACAGACCAACTAACTAATTTTCTCCTTAACTGTGTGTAATCTGCGATTACACCATCCTTTGAACTCTTATTTCAAGCTTTTATATATTAATTTTTACTGTAGAATTTCCATTTGCTTCTTTTTATTGAATCCTGTTCTCCAAAGTTTTCATTTTTGCTTGTTAATATTTTTGAAGTCACTGAGCCTAGTTGATTTAAAGTTCATGATTCATTGCCTTTATCTGGATCATGTGATTTTTGTCTCCTCTTAAGCTTGGTTGGTTTTTCTATTGGTGACCATCACTGAAAATGTAAAATTGTAGAGATAATTTGAGGTTCTGTATGATGTTATCTTCCTTAAAAGCTTAATCAAATTTACTTTTGCTAGCCTGTTTGCCTAAGGGCAATAATCATTTTAATCAAGTAAAGGATTAAGTAATTGGAATTGAAGTGTTAGCCCCTGTGAGGACTGATCTGTTTCCAGTTCTCCCTTATTCCCATTGTCTATGTCCCCTGAGAACAATTTAAAATTTAAGTTGTTACCAGGGACTTTTCCCCATAACTGGATTAGTACTTCAGTTTTTTTGTTCTCTCAGCCCTGCAGTAGGAAAATGTTCTACGAGTTTCCATAAATCGTAAACACTTATGAAATGGCAGCATTTATTAGAGCTTGTGTTAATATTAGTATCAGACACTTCACAGGTACTTGTGGCTTACTCCTACTTAGATAAATACTGTGACTTTGACTACAAGACTTTCTCTAAGCCTTATTGAGGTGAGACTGTGCTGTTACGTTACGTTTCCTGGTAAAGACTATCTCAGTACTTGATAGGACTGAATCTGCATTGACAGGCATCACAGACTTCAACTTTGAAAAGCTTGGGGAAGCAGGATCTGACAAATGGGACAGGGTGGAAGTTGGCTTTTTAACATTTTTAATGTACATAGTTATGTAAATGCACCTAGTTATGTGTTAAAAAGCAACATTTTCTCTATTGAGTTCTCAGTGTTCAGAATAGAAACCAGAGCAAATTAAAATTATGTAATGAAGCAAAGATGTTTTTCTCAGCCAGGAAATCATTTGCCTTGTTTTCTTCCCCCATGATGATTCACATCAGAAGAAAAGATGTAAAAATGCTAATATGAAATTAGCCAATTAGAAACAGAATGTTGGAACCCATCAGTTTATGTGTGTTGCTTCCAGTTGCCTTCCTATTTATTTAAAAAAAATATTTTGACATAGAAAACACTGTCATCTTCCTCCACTTGATTCAATCTTACAGTACTTCTCAAAATAAATAAATAAATAAATAAATAAAATGTCCTATACTTATACCTTAAGAAAGAAGCCAGTGGTAAAGCCTTGTCTTTATTCAAGCAATGATACAGATCCTTTAGATATTTCCAATATTCCCTCTTAAGCGAACTTGTTTTTCCTTATGATTTTTATAATGGTAGGTAGCCAAATTCTCCTAGTTATCCATAATTATATACTTAAATGGAATACATTATTTTATATATTAAAATTCCACGTTTAAATATCTATAGACCTTTATATTGATACCATATTGGTGGCATATGCCCCTCTGGTATAGTATGCTTATCTTGGTATCAGTTACCATCCATGTGTAGAGTCACTTCATTTTCTGTATACTGAGATGTCTCTTTGAGCTATTTATGAGCTTCTATTCCTACCAGTAGTTACCTTAATGTTTCAGGGTTGGAACACATTTTTATTATAAGATACTGAATCTAATTCAAGTATGAGATAGATCATCTTCAAACTAATGAACTTGTGGTGTGGCGCTTTTACAAAGGAGATAAATACAGCAAATATTTCATGTCTGTCATAGTCCACTATTTGGGCCATGGGTGTTATAGTCATCCTTTCTCTATTATGTCCTTTAAGAATTTACCACAGTGCACTTTACCTGACACTCCTCTTTGGAGTATTCTCAAATCTATATGACTGATGCCTCACATATACCTTAAATTCAGTTCCATGTTGCTAACTGCTTTCTATACTTGTCCATCTGGATAAGTGATTGCTACCTCAAGATCACATAACTTAAATCAAAGTTATCATATTCTCCACCACCACCAAACACAATCCAACTTTTAACTTTTGTGTTTCTAGCAATTCTTCCAATATTCACTTTAAGGCAGTAAACCTGATTGGTTTATAGCTGTGTGTGAGGCACAAACCGTTATCTAAAAGAGTGCGTTATCTATGTCTCTCATAATGCAGCATACAGTTTTAAGTCATAGGGTAAGCTTTGTCTCTAACTGAAGGGCCTGGAAAATAAAGGCATGCAATTCTTATTCTCTAGAGGATCTCTGGAATGTAGAATCTCAGATTTATCTTGTCATTGACACATGGTCCTTGAAAATCAAATTATTTTCAGAGTGTTTGTGGTACACATAAAAATGCCCAGGGTCCTTAAGGCACAATCATAATTAACCAGGTGCACTGGCAATTTTCATATGTGAGCAAGATCACAAGCTACTACACAAAGATTCACCATGATCTTCACTTGTCAGTGATCATAATGGCATAGAAGAGCTACCATGGACTCTAAAATACATAATGGAATTTCCTCCTCTTATTCAGGTAGAATGTGGTGTTTGATACAATTAGTGATCATTCACTGGCTGATCAAGATTTGATAGAATTTTCAGCATCATATATTTGATAATTTCCCTCTTTATTATGGCCTTACTTTCTGTAGCCACATGGAAATTACTTAGCATGAGTTTGTACTCCTATACTGATCTTTGATTTTTTTTAATGTATATTAAAGAACATTGAGTGAAATTTTACTATGTACAAGGTTTCTTCCTCTAAGTGAATTTTCTCTTTTTAGCATATCTGATAGTAAATATGAAACAAAATTATTAATTCAGAGGTGATTTAGAAGTCATTGATTAACTATTTTCCTTCTAGCAGATTGTGAAAAGGTGTTATAAACTGGATTACAAATCTAGGTCTCTTTTAAGAATGTAAATCCAATCATAAAAGTATGAAACCAGAATCAATTTTCCTCTTCTAGAGTTTAATACAGTGTGTTATTCTGTCAAAAGAACACACTTGGAAGAAGAAACAGCTAAATTTATGTACTAAAGGAAATTTCACAGTTTATTTCTCTGAGTTTCAAATACTTCAATTTCCTTTTTTCTCCCCCCTGCCCCCCACTCCTGGTGATCGCAATCAGTGAAAAGTGCCAATAATAATAGAGGCATTTGCACTGCTGCAAAATTTAAGTGGAAACTCTTGCCAACAAACACCAGCTGTACTGTGATCTTTCACTGTTGACTCATTTCACTATTCAGCAGCTTCTGCCTTTCTATCCTAGCTTGGAAATATGTCCTGAGAATTTCAGATCTCAATACATATTTTAGAGTGCTTTAAAAATCATACAGTTGCCTTGATAAGGAAATTTTAGATAAGTAACAACAGAAAAGGAAAAAAAGTCCTCATAGTATCAGTTTAATTACTTCCACATTCAAAGCACAAGCAGATTTGTATGAAATCTGTAAGAACAATGATCACTGCTGCCAGACATTATTAAATGGTTGTGCACGCTAACCAACTCCATAAGATGTCGCTGCAGAACAAGCACCTCGGAGCACTGATAAATATGCCAAATGAATCTTAAAAAAAAAAAAAAAAGGAATTTTGATAATTTTTTAAAAATCAAGCTTTCTGAGAATTTTAATAAGTTATTGACTTTAAGACCCTTATTATAAGAAAAACATAACTAATTTCCTTCTACTGATGTCTTATTTGGTTTTTCACTGAGTGTTTAGACATTTATTTTACAGTAGACCAGGGAAAACTTATGTTTGATTATAAAAACAAAGTATTTGTTAATTATTTTGAATTATTTTTTTAAGTGAACCATGTATTTTATAGCAGGCTTGAAATCTGTTATCACTTCAATCATCCAGAATTACTTTATTTAAAAATTTTCAAAGGAAAGAGATGGCAGACTGTTAACAGTTTTAGAATCCAATGTATCTGACACCCTGGACTGCACTAGAGCAATATGATAGTTGCATGCTGACTAAAAGAAATGTGGAAACCATAGGCAGAGCACTTACAATATTTACTCCCAGGCTCAAAAGGTGTAAATTCTGCCATTCTCTAGGACCTACACCAGATCTCTGACTGTGAATCTTCTGAGCCTATGAGTTCCCATTATACTTTGAGGTTTGTTTTTGTCATTTCACATTCTCTACCTTGTACCATGGTTGTCTATGTGCTTGGCTTTTGTTACTCAAGCTTCTTGACCACTTGACCGTGAAGCTTTTCATTGCCATCCCTGGGTTCTCTCTGCCATTCCTCAGGACTCCTAAGCGCTGCAGTCATTCCAAATAACTGCTAAAGGACCCCTGCCATTTCAGTGGTGTCTAAAAATGTAATGCCTTCAGCGGGAGCCTGTGCTTGGCTATGCCTGGGTAACATGAGAGAAAAAATGTAAAAGCCAACTCTTAATTTTCCATAGATAGTTAGGAAATAAGCCTAAGCTTCTGTCTCTAGGACATACACTTCCCAAAGTTCCCTACTGAGAAGATGTAATAAGAAAAGGCAAAATGAATAAGGGCTTACTTGATATCAGAGGACAAGGAAATGAAATAGGAATTTTTTGATAACTGTGTGGCTCTCAGGCTAAATGTCCCGCTAAGACATTTACCAGTCCAGAGGCTCTTGAGCAACTAGGGATTCTGAAATAAACTCTAATTAAGACTTAAGACTCTGTTACATGTTTTAGCCTTCCATCACAGTGTCTGGTATGATGGAGAAATAAAAGTTAACACTGGAATTTGTAAAAGTTAGATAAGAACTATGTCTTACCTCTTAGGTTTTTGAGGATCGCTTCAAATTTTCACACCCTGGATCTGTGGCCAAAGCTGCTAGTAGTATGATTGTGCTCAAACTCTAGCTTCTTGGAGGCAGTGTGAAAGGATATTATTCTCTTTGGAAAATGTCTGAATAGGCATTGAAGAATGAGGCACAGACCTATAACACTGCAGTAGACTGGGAATAGAAATTCAAAAATGTATCTCCTTAAATTCTTCTTATATTTGATAGAACTTGACCATTTAACCTAAAAGTTTTTATGGCCTTCATTTTAAACAGTACTTAACCACATATTTATTTGTAGATAATTGTGTACAAATGTTTAAGTTATTAGGAGATTTCAATTATGAAAATGCATTGTATTCCTATATAAAATATACAAATTAATTACAATTTAGACTTAGTGAGTTCTGAAGGTCAAACTCTTCCATAAGCACATGGTGGGGACTAATTATTTCAAGTGATTTGTTCAGTCTTCATTTTTCTCACTGGAAGAATATATAGAGAAAAACGCTTTGAAGTTGCTTCATTTCTAAGATTTTGCTATATATATTGCCTTGGAGAGAGAAAAAAATAATCATCTCTCCAATAAGACGTGTTAACACACAAATCATGAGTTATACCTTTTTGTCTTTTATTTAAAGGTTTTAAATTAATAGTCAATCTTTGATTATACAAATATTCCTCCCCTGAAAGGAGGGGATCCTATACCCCTTCCTTTAAACAAAATGGAGAAATAACAGTGTTACATTTTGTTCTTTAAATATAGGACTCATATATTTTTTTATAAAACTAAGAGTCACCTTAAAATATTGTTCAGTTTTTCAAACTAGAAAAGAAACTATCATCTAATGTTTCCTTATTCAGGCTATTCACATTTACACATCTCTATTTCTACCTCACACATCATTCTTGCCATGAAATAAACCTTGTAAGTTTGCCTTCTTACTATATCTTATCTTATTTGAAATGAAATAAAATGTCATAGAGAGTTGATATAAAATATTAAGCAAAAACTAGTCTTCTAATTGCAGGGGAGAAGAGAAAAAACTAGCAAATAATATGAGTTGAAATTACTAGTGCATGAAGCACAGAGGTGATGCTGATCAGTTGACAGACCTCCAGTTTCAAAATGCTGCAGTGCATTCTTTGGTAAATTTAATGGAAGAAAGAACCAACCAACCAGAAGCAATTTAACACAGTCAAACAAATGTCTGTTTAATAGATGTTGGATCCTTAGAAAATGCTAATCACAATGCCACGTGTTAAGTTTTTGCAGAGTCAGGAGTTAACATGATTATGTTTCTCTGGGTCACCACATGTTGTCCTTGCCATCATCATTGTTTCCTGAAGAAATAAACTGCCTAAGGGTTACCACAGGCTGATAGACATAGCATGCCAAATTACATGCTGTATCACACCATCTGCCAAACCACAGATTAGCATGCCGCAGCACTGCAAAAAAAAATTCTTCTGATTTGAGTACTTTAGAGAAGACAGGTATTTTCTGATCCACTATCTGGAATTATTTTTATGGAACTGATGATAAACTACACATGACAGGGTGTGGGTGCCAATAGAATCTTAATTAGGAGAAAACTCCAAAACCCCAGCCCTGAAGAGTTTACTAAGTTTAAGGGAAGAGAGTCTGGATTCAGCTAGTGGCATTTGTTCTATTCTCATTTTTAATTAGCATCAAGGAGTTTAATTAGAAGCATAGCATATGAGAATCACAGGGAATGCAGCAGCTAGAAGGGACCAAAGACTTCTCTGATGTAGCTGTTTCATTTTTCCCAATAAGTCAGGGAAGATGTGGGGGAAAGATGACACTGTCAGGGCCTAGCAAATGAAGAGCCCAGATGAAAACATGCACTTTTGTAGACCTGCTTGAAAAATGCATACACATGTAGAGAACATTTGTTAAACAAATATTTCTTTTACTTGAGGATTGTCCTTTATCTGCAGATTGTGGTACTGTCAATACTAAGCAAGGAAATCACACAAAGATCCTTATTAGTGTGCCATGTTTTCTATGTCTTCTCAGAACTTCTCCATAAAATATGATGCAACAAAATCAACAGATCTTCATCATTTATTTATTCAGTAAATATTTTTGAGCAACATCTATGCCAGACACTTATACTAGGTAGGAAATATAATGTGCAGGAGGAAAGAAATAGAATGTTCTGCACCAGAGAAAGAATTTCAGACTTAAAGAATGTCTAGATATCTGATCACATGTTCTACTTTAACTAATGTACCAATTAAACTCAGTTCTACGTCATGAAATCAAGCTCCTCCCAGCAACTATTGACGTGACAATTCTAATAAGTCAATGTACTCTTAGGCAAAGAGCACTAATTCAGGAATCAGGAGTTCTGTATTTTTTTTTTAATTGGAGTATAGTTGCTTTACAATGTTGTGTTAGTTTCTGCTGTACAACGAAGTTAATCAGCTATATTTGTACATATATACCCTCCCCCTTGGACCTCCCTCCTCCCCCACCCCCCCAATCCCACCCATCTAGGTCATCACAGAGCACCCAAGCTGAGCTTCCTGTGCTTTATAGCAAGTTCCCACTAGCTATCTGTTTTATACATGGTAGTGTATATATTTCAGTCCTAATATGTATGCTAGTCCTAGTTCTACTAGAACATTAACTTAATGAAAAAGATCAAATCTCTTAATATCAGTTCATTTGTCTAAAAAATGAAATTGGTTGAATCATATAATATTAAAGACTTTTATATCTCCAATGTTTGTTTTTATGAAATTGATGTGTTTATACTTAAACAAAGGAGAGCAGCCAAAGTGATATGCAAATGTGAGGGCTTTAAGGAGGGACTCCTTGACTTGACTTATCAGGACTTTCAGGCTCAAATCTCTTGCCAAAATAGTTCTTCTGTCCATATTCCTTATTCTTTACTTTGAGAGTATATGCTGAATGGTGTGCTCAGGAATTCTTTGAGTTCAATTTCAGATCTTGGGATATATTCTATTAAGTCAATTTATGCCTTGGATGAGAAGGTTCCTAACAGAATTACTTTCATATAAGTTTTTCAAATGGAAAATTAAGTGAATTTGCCAGATTGTCTTTAAATCAGGTAGATAGAAGCCAAACTTGAAAGTAATTCCTCATGTATTTCTAATATTTCTAACTTATAAAGTAAAACCAAAGATGAAACTGTCTTCTGTAATAAAAGGTAAGAAGTTAATTCAACAGAATTTATTGACTACCTGCCATTACTTGGCACTCTACTCAACACTGTGGTAAAAACAATAATTGTTAAGATCTATGGGGTAGAGATAATTGTTGCTATCTATATGTGTTTACTATATTTGAGGCACTGTTCTAAGTTAAATAAATGTATTAACTTATTTAATCCTTGCAATCTTATTGGTGTATGATGCTTTCAGTAGATGTTTTTGAAGCAGTATGGCATCATTAAAGAAATACCCAAATATCAAATGATTTGGGAAATTATACTTAATTCATTTGGTTGTTGTGTAAGCTATTCCCTGGAAACAGGGTGTTTGGGTTTTTGGAGTATTTAGAGAAAAATATTGTATTAATAAATTAAACAATGTGTGACTTTTATAAATAAAGCCATAAGCTGCATATGCTTAGAAAGTTAACTCAAATGTTCTATCTCCAATAGTTTTTAAAGCTATTATGTTACATTAATGCTATGTTTTTGGTTTATGAGCAAATAATGGTGTCAAGAGAAGAAAACAGTCAATAACTGATGAAAAAGTAAAAGTTGGAGGCATTCTTGTTTTTGTAGAAAATATTGTAAAGAGTTTATTAGATTTTTGACAACAGAGAGAATATAACAAAGAAACTTATTATTAGAAATTTTCTAGTTTAAAGAGTAAGAAGGAGGTTTAGAAGCATGAAAATAATTCAGGAAAAAAGTACTGAATAAAAGATTATAATAGAGACATTTAGAAAAGCATTATGCTCAGGAATAATGCTTGAGTGATCTATATTTTAAAGAAATACAACCTTAAAAGTGTCTATAAGCTAAGCTCCCTGAATTTAAAAATCTTATGGAAAAATCAATTAGCATTCATTAAATACAGAATTAACATTACAGTAATAGTGGAAGAGCTGATTGAAAAATATCTGTCACATGAAGAGCACAAAGAAAAGAAGGAAAAATAATTTTTCCATTAAAACTCAATGTACATGTCAATTCCAATATTATGTAGCAACCTAAATGGGAAAAGAATTTGAAAAAGAATAGATACACATATATGTATAACTGAATCACTTTGCTGTACACCTGAAGCTAACACAACATTGTTAATCAACCACACTCCAATATAAAATAAAAAGTTAAAAAAAAAAACTCAGTGTAACATGATGACATAAACACAACAAAAATTGAGGGAAGAAAAGCAAATAAGGGTTAGTGATGAAACAAAATTAAATTTAAAAATATTATAGAATAGGTATATTTTAAGCTAGAAATAAAAGGAAATATATCAAATTCTAAAATATTGTTTAATGAAAAATTTGAAAATAATTTAACACTAAAACTTATGCAATATCTTTGAAATTATTATAAACACAGTAGAGACTAAATAAATTATGCTAAACAATAAAAACAGGTAACTGAATTTGTCAGAATCTTTGATTGCCTATTTTTTCTGAGACCATAAAGAAATAGCTATGATGATTATTATGTTTCCCAGTAAAATGGAAAATTGATTAAAACTGTTAATTACTGGGAACACACACACACACACACACACATATATATATATTAGATGGCTCAGACTGCCATGACAAAGTATCATAGACTGGGTGGCTTAAACAACACAAACGTACTTCTCACAGTTCTGGAGACTATGAAGTCTAAGATCAAAGTGCTAGCAAATTCAATTTCTGGTGACTTCTAAGAGTACCAACTCTACTGAATTAGGGTTCCATCCTTACTACCTCACTTAATTTTTATCACTTCCTCCCAGGTCCTATCTCCAAATGCAGTAATATGGGGGTTAGGGATTCAACATGAATCTGGGGGGATACAATTCAGTCCATAGCAAAACAGAAACTTGGAATTGTATCAGATAACTTGATATCATGTGTGTCTTGACTCCTTTTCCACTTGGCCATTAAATCTTTTGATAAATGAGAAAATTAGAAGTTACTTAGTTTTACTTGAAAATTTAGCTATCAGAAGAAAAACTATTTAGGGAAAACCAAGCTTACCAGTCAGTTTGATCTTTTTTGATCTGATTTTTAAATCTGACAATATTTATGTTGAAATACAAAAACTTAAATTTGCATAAAAACATTTTTTTGTATTTTATTCTAAGGGGAATGCTGAAGTAGATCACCATGTTTTATGGTAAGATGACGAGCAAGTTGTAATAAAACTTTCTGGTGGCCACAGCATCTATGGAAACGCTACTTCACAGTAATGAAAAGATAAGATGAAATAAAATGACTTTGCCCTATAAATGGTGAATCTAACCTTGTTTTATGAAGACAAACGTTGACCCCAAGAACTGATCAGACATCTTTAAATGAAGCAGACTGAATCACTCCTGGAAAGGTTCACTTGGATCACCTCAGCTTAGAGAAAAGAGTAATGGGTCCAGAACTCTGTAGGACATACCTACTTGAATACATAGGAAAGAAATTTAAATTATTCACCAATGCCAACCAAGTCATCAGCACACCACCTTCTCTGGAATAATTCAAAGTTTCAAATATGTCCCAGTTTCTCCCTTGCCCTATTAAAACCAGTTGTCGAAATAGGAATCAGAGTGATTGAAAATGGAAATCAGGTCCATGACTTTTGCTTTGACCTTTCCAATAACTTCTCATAAAATTCAAACTGTTGAACCTGATTTATAAAGCCCCTCATGAACTGGTGTATGCCTACCTCCATGAGCTTATGTCTTGTCACACTCTTATCCATTTTGCTCTGAATGCCACACTAGCCTTCTTAATGTCCTTGAAGTTCATCACACTCATTTGCATCACAGTCTTTCTTGTTCAAGGATATTTGCAATGGCTTTTCTTTTTCTTTTTTAATGGTCTTCTTTCTGCTTTCTGTCTTTGACTGATGACTTCCTATCAGGCAGTCTCAGCCTAAATATCACCCCTTCAGAGACGTATTTCCTAATCAACAAATCTAAAGTATCACTCACACATCTTTATGCCATTTTTGCCATTTTAATTGTCTGCATAAAGATTAGCACTTTCTGAAGGATTATTATTTGTGTATTTGTCTGGATTTGTCGGCTTTTCTGTGCTAACAAACAATCCCAAGTCATGATGGCTTAGCAACAAAGGCTTAAGTTCTCTATCACATTACATGTGTGCTGTTGGAAGCTGCAGTTATGCTCTAGGCTTAGGCTCTATGCCAGTCTGTGACTAGGTTACAGCAGTGTTGCACAATTTATTTTATTCTGGGCCTCAGGTTGAAATCATACTATTTATGCAGATAATTGAATTCTTGTAACAGAAGGAGAGACTTGTGACATCATTTAAAAGTTCTGCTTGGACATGGCACATACGTTCACTTATAACCTATTGTCCGGAAGAAGTCAGAGGTCATACGGCCAAGGCTAAAGTCACTGGACAGCTATATGTAAAACAATGAAATTAGAACACTCCCTAACACAGTACACAAAAATAAACTCAAAATGGATTAAAGACCTAAATGTAAGGCCAGACACCATCAAACTCTTAGAGGAAAACACAGGCAGAACACTCTATGATATAAATCACAGCAAGATCCTTTTTGATCTACCTCCTAGAGAAATGGAAATAAAAACAAAAATAAAAAAATGGGACCTAATGAAACATAAAAGCTTTTGCACAGCAAAGGAAACCATAAACAAGACGAAAAGACAACCCTCAGAATGGGAGAAAATATTTGCAAATGAAGCTACTGACAAAGGACTAATCTCCAAAACATACAAGCAACTCACGCAGCTCAATATCAAAAAAAAAACACAGCCCAATCCAAAAATGGGCAGAAGATCTAAATAGACATTTCTACAAAAAAGATATACAGATTGCCAACAAACACATGAAAGAATGCTCAACATCATTAATCATTAGAGAAATGCAAATCAAAACTACAATGAGATATCATCTCACACCAGTCAGAATGGCCATGATCAAACAATCTAGAAACAATAAATGCTGGAGAGGGTGTTGAGAAAAGGGAACCCTCTTGCACTGTTGGTGGGAATGTGCATTGGTACAGCCACTATGGAGAACAATATGGATGTTCCTTAAAAAAGTAAAAATAGAACTACCATATGACCCAGCAATCCCACTACTGGGCATATACCCTGAGAAAACCATAATTCAAAAAGAGTCATGTATCACAATGTTCATTGCAGCTCTGTTTATAATAGCCAGGACATGGAAGCAACCTAAGTGTCCATCAAAAGATGAATGGATAAAGAAGATGTGGCACGTATATACAATGGAATATTACTCAGCCATAAAAAGGAACAAAACTGAGTTATTTGTAGTGAGGTGGATGGACCTAGAGTCTGTCATACAGAGTGAAGTAAGTCAGAAAGAGAAAAAACAAATACTGTATGCTAACACACATATATGGAATCTAAAAAAAAAAAAAAAAGGTCAGAAGAACCTAGGGGCAAGATGGGAATAAAGATGCAGACCGACTAGCGAATGGACTTGAGGATATGGGGAGGGGGAAGGGTAAGCTGGGACAAAGTGAGAGAGTGGCATGTACATATATACTCTACCAAATGTAAACTAGGTAGCTAGTGGGAAGCAGCCCCATAACAGCGGGAGATCAGCTCGGTGCTTTGTGACCACCTAGAGGGGTGGGATAGGGAGGGGGGGAGGGAGGGAGATACAAGAGGGAAGAGATATGGGGACATATGTATATGTATAACTGATTCACTTTGTTATAAAGCAGAAACTAACACACCATTGTAAAGCAATTAAACTCTAATAAAGATGCTAAAAAATAAAATTAAAAAATAAAGTCAATGAAGATGAATACCATATATTTTTTTCTCATGGGAGATGTAGACATGGCAATAAGAGGTAATATACAATCTTCTTAAAAGGAAGAGAAGAATAAGAAAGTGCCAACAATAATACAACCTGGGGAGAGAGGGGGAAGATGGCGGAAGAGTAAGACGTGGAGATCACCTTCCTCCTCACAAATACATCAGAAATACATCTACACGTGGAACAACTCCTACAGAACACCGACTGAACACTGGGAGAAGACCTCAGACCTCCCAAAAGTCAAGAAACTCCCCCACGTACTTCGGTAGGGCAAAAGAATAGGGACAGGACCTGCACCAGTGGGAGGGAGCTGTGAAGGAGGAAATGTTTCCACACACTAGGAAGCCCCTTTGTGGGTGGAGACTGTGGGTGGCAGAGGGGGAAAGCTTCGGAGCCACAGAGGAGAGCACAACAGGGGTGCAGAGGGCAAAGCAGGGAGATTCCGCACAGAGGATCAGTGCTGACCAGCAGTCACCAGCCTGAGAGGCTTGTCTGCTCACCTGCCGGGGCGGGCGGGGCTGGGAGCTGCGGCTCGGGCTTCGGTCAGAGCGCAGGGAGAGGACTGGGGTTGGTGGTGTGAACAGCCTGCAGGGGTTAGTGTACCATGGCTAGCCAGGAGGGAGTCCGGGGAAAAGTCTGGACCTGCCGAAGACACAAGAGACCTTTTCTTCCCTTTTTGTTTCCTGGTGCGTGAGGAGAGGGGATTAAGAGCGCTGTTTAAAGGAGCTCCAGAGACAGGAGCAAGTCGCGGCTAACAGCACGGACCCCAGAGACGGGCATGAGATGCTAAGGCTGCTGCTGCTGCTGCCACCAAGAAGGCTGTGTGTGAGCACAGGTCACTATCCACACCTCCCCTCCTGGTAGCCTGTGCAGCCCACCACTGACAGGGTCTCGTGATGCAGGGACAACTTCCCCGGGACAACACACAGCACACCTCAGGCTGGTGCAACGTCACACCAGCCTCTGCCGCCGCAGGCTCACCCCGCACTCCGTGCCCCTCCCTCCCCATGGCCTGAGTGAGCCAGAGCCCCCGAATCAGCGGCTCCTTTAACCCTGTCCTGTCTGAGCTAAGAACAGACGCCCTCCAGCGACCTACACGCAGAGGCGGGGCCAAATCCAAAGCTGATCCCTGGGAGCTGTGTGAACAAAGAAGAGAAAGGGAAATCACTCCCAGCAGCCTCAGGAGCAGTGGATTAAATGTCCACAATCAACTTGATGTACCCTGCATCTGTGGAATAACTGAATAGACAACGAATCATCCCAAATTGAGAAGGGGGACTTTGAGAGCAAGATTTATTATTTTTTCCCCTTTTCCTCTTTTTATGAGTGTGTATGTGTATGCTTCTGTGTGAGATTTTGTCTGTATAGCTTTGCTTGCACCATTTGTCCTAGGGTTCTATCCATCTGTTTTCCTTTGTGTTTTTTTTGTTTGTTTGTTTCTTTTCCTTTTTAAAAAAATTTTTTCTTAATAATTATTTTTTATTTTAATAACTTTATTTTATTTTATCTTACATTATTTTATTTTATTTTATCCTCTCTCTTTCTTTCTTTATACTTTTTCTCCATTTTATTCTGAGCCGTGTGGATGAAAGGCTCTTGGTGCTGCAGCCAGGAGTCAGTGCTGTGCCTCTGAGGTGGGAGAGCCAAATTCAGGACACTGGTTCACAAGAGACCTCCCAGCTACATGTAATATCAAATGGTGAAGATCTCACAGAGATCTCCATCTCAACACCAACACCCAGCTTCACTCAACGACCAGCAAGCTACAGTGCTGGACACCCTATGCCAAACAACTAGCAAGACAGGAACTCAACTCCACCGATTAGCAGAGAGGCTGCCTAAAATCATAATAAGTCCACAGACACCCCAAAACACACCACCAGACGTGGACCTTCCCACCAGAAAGACAAGATCCAGCCTCATCCACCAGAACACAAGCACTAGTCCCCTCTAGCAGGAAGCTTACACAACCCACTGAACCAACTTTAGCCACTGGGGACAGACACCAAAAACAATGGGAACTACGAACGTGCAGGCTGCAAAAAGGAAACCCCAAACACAGTAAGATAAGTAAAATGAGAATACAGAAAAACACACAGCAGATGAAGGAGCAAGATAAAAACCCACCAGACCTAATAAATGAAGAGGAAATAGGCAGTCTACCTGAAAAACAATTCATAAGACTGATAGTAAAGATGATCCAAAATCTTGGAAATAGAATAGACAAAATGCAAGAAACATTTAACAAGGACTTAGAAGAACTAAAGATGAAACAAGCAGTGATGAACAATACAATAAAAGAAATTAAAAATACTCTAGAAGGGATCAATAGCAGAATAACTGAGGCAGAGGAACGGATAAGTGACCTGGAAGATAAAAGAGTGGAAGTAACTACAGAGAAGAATAAAGAAAAAAGAATAAAAAGAACTGAGGACAGTCTCAGAGACCCCTGGGACAACATTAAATGCACCAACCTTCGAAGTATAGGGGTTCCAGAAGAGGAAGGGAAAAAGAAAGGGACTGAGAAAATACTTGAAGAGATTATAGTTGAAAACTTCCCAAATATGGGAAAGAAAATAGTTAATCAAGTCCAGGAAGCATGGAGAGTCCCATACAGGATAAATCCAAGGAGAAACATGCCAAGACACATATTAATCAAACTGTCAAAAATTAAATACAAAGAAAACATATTAAAAGCAGCAAGGGAAAAACAACAAATAACACACAAGGGAATCCCCATAAGGTTAACAGCTGATCTTTCAGCAGAAACTCTGCAAGCCAGAAGGGACTGGCAGGACATATTTAAAGTGATGAAGGAGTAAAACCTACAACCAAGATTACTGTATCCAGCAAGGATATCATTCAGAATTGATGGAGAAATTAAAACCTTTACAGACAAGCAAAAGCTGAGAGAGTCCAGCACCACCAAACCAGCTTTACAACAAATGCTAAAGGCACTTCTCTAGGCAGGAAACACAAGAGAAGGAAAAGACCTACAACAACAAACCCAAAACAATTAAGAAAATGGGAATAGGAACATACATATCGATAATTACCTTAAATGTAAATGGATTAAATGCTCCCACCAAAAGACACAGACTGGTTGAATGGATACAAAAAAAAAAGACCCATATATATGCTGTGTACAACAGACCCACTTCAGAACTAGAGACACATACAAACTGAAAGTGAGGGGATGGAAAAAGATATTCCATGCAAATGGAAAACAAAAGAAAGCTGCAGTAGCAATTCTAATATCAGACAAAATAGACTTTAAAATAGACTATCAGAAGAGACAAAGAAGGACACTACATAATGATCAAGGGATCGATCCAAGAGGAAGATATAACAATTGTAAATATTTATGCACCCAACATACAAGCACCCCAACACATAAGGCAAATGCTAACAGCCATAAAAGGGGAAATCAACAGTAACTCATTCATAGTAGGGAACTTTAACACCCCACTTTCACCAATGGACAGATCATCCAAAATGAAAATAAATAAGGAAACACAAGCTTTAAATGATACATTAAACAAGATGGACTTAATTGATATTTATAGGACATTCCATTCAAAAACAACAGAATACACATTTTTCTCAAGTGCTCATGGAACATTCTCCAGGATAGATCATATCTTGGTTCACAAATCAAGCCTTGGTAAATTTAAGAAAATTGAAATTGTATCAAGTATCTTTTCTGACCACAACGCCATGAGACTAGATATCAATTACAGGAAAAGATCTGTAAAAAATACAAACACATGGAGGCTAAACAATACACTATTTAATAACGAAGTAATCACTGAAGAAATCAAAGAGGAAATTAAAAAATACTTAGAAACAAATGATAATGGAGACACAACGACCCAAAACCTATGAGATGCAGCAAAAGCAGTTCTAAGAGGGAAGTTTATAGCAATAGACTCCTACCTTAAGAAACAGAAAACATCTCGAATAAACAACCTAACCTTGCACCTAAAGCAATTAGAGAAAGAAGAACAAAAAAAAACCCAAGTTAGCAGAACGAAGGAAATCATAAAGATAAGATCAGAAATAAATGAAAAAGAAATGAAGGAAATGATAGTAAAGATCAATAAAACTAAAAGCTGGTTCTTTGAGAAGATAAACAAAATTGATAAACCATTAGCCAGACTCATCAAGAAAAAAAGGGAGAAGACTCACATCAATAGAATTAGAAATGAAAAAGGAGAAGTAACAACTGACACTGCAGAAAAACAAAAGATCATGAGAGATTACTACAAGCAACTCTATGCCAATAAAATGGACAACGTGGAAGAAATGGACAAATTCTTAGAAATGCACAATGTGCCAAGACTGAATCAGGAAGAAATAGAAAATATGAACAGACCAATCACAAGCACTGAAATTGAAACTGGGATTAAAAACCTTCCAACAAACAAAAGTCCAGGACCAGATGGCTTCACAGGTGAATTCTCTCAAACATTTAGAGAAGAGCTAACACCTATCCTTCTCAAACTCTTACAAAATATAGCAGAGGGAGGAACACTCCCAAACTCATTCTACAAGGCCACCATCATCCTGATACCAAAACCAGACAAGGATGTCAAAAAGAAAGAAAACTAAAGACCAGTATCACTGATGAACATAGATGAAAAAATCCTCAACAAAATACTAAAAAACAGAATCCAACAGCACATTAAAAGTATCATACACCATGATCAAGTGGGGTTTATCCCAGGAATGCAAGGATTCTTCAATATACGCAAATCAATCAATTTAATACACCATGTTAACAAACTGGAGGAGAAAAACCATATGGTCATCTCAATAAATGCAGAGAAAGCTTTTGACAAAATTCAACACCCATTTATGATAAGAACCCTGCAGAAAGTAGGCATAGAGGGAACTTTCCTCAACATAATAAAAGCCATCTATGACAAACCCACAGCCAACATTGTCCTCAATGGTGGAAAACTGAAAGCATTTCCACTAAGATAAGGAATAAGACAAGGTTGCCCACTCTCACCACTCTTATTCAACATAGTTTTGGAAGTTTTAGCCACAGCAATCAGAGAAGAAAAGGAAACAAAAGGAATCCAAATCGGAAAAGAAGAAGTAAAGCTGTCTCTGTTTGCAGATGACATGATACTATACACAGAGAATCCTAAGAATGCTACCAGAAAACTACTAGAGGTAATCAATGAATTTGGTAAAGTAGCAGGATACAAAATTAATGCACAGAAATCTCTGGCATTCATATACACTAATGATGAAAAATCTGAAAGTTAAATTAAGAAAACACTCCCATTTACCATTGCAACAAAAAGAATAAAATATCTAGGAATAAACCAACCTAAGGAGACAAAAGACCTGTATGCAGAAAATTATAAGACACTGATGAAAGAAATTAAAGATGATACAAATAGATGGAGAGATATACCATGTTCTTGGATTGGAAGAATCAACATTGTGAAAATGACTCTACTACCCAAAGCAATCTACAGATTCAATGCAATCCCTATCAAATACCGCTGGCATTTTTCATAGAACTAGAACAAAAAATTTCACAATTTGTATGGAAACACAAAAGACCCTGAATAGGCAAAGCAAACTTGAGAACGAAAAACGGAGCTGGAGCAATCAGGCTCCCTGACTTCAGACTGTACTGCAAAGCTACAGTAATCAAGACAGTATGGTACTGGCACAAAAACAGAAATATAGATCAGTGGAAAATGATAGAAAGCCTAGAGATAAACCCATGCACATATGGTCACCTTATCTTTGATAAAGGAGGCAGGAATGTACAGTGGAGAAAGGACAGTCTCTTCAATAAGTGGTGCTGGGAGAACTGGACAGGTACATGTAGAAGTATGAGATTAGATCACTCCCTAACACCATACACAAAAATAAGCTCAAAATGGATTAAAGACCTAAATGTAAGGCCAGAAACTATCAAACTCTTAGTGGAAAACATAGGCAGAACACTCTAGGACATAAATCACAGCAAGATCCTTTTTGACCCACCTCCTAGAGAAATGGAAATAAAAACAAAAATAAACAAATGGTACCTAATGAAACTTCAAAGCTTTGGCACAGCAAAGGAAACCATAAAGAAGACCAAAAGACAACCTTCTGAATGGGAGAAAATATTTGCAAATGAAGCTACTGACAAAGAACTAATCTCCAAAATTTACAAGCAGCTCATGCAGCTCGATAACAAAAAAACAAACAACCCAATCCAAAAATGGGCAGAAGACCTAAATAGACATTTCTCCAAAGATATACAGATTGCCAACAAACACATGAAAGAATGCTCAACATCATTAATCATTAGAGAAATGCAAATCAAAAGTACAATGAGATATCATCTCACACTAGTCAGAATGGCCATCATCAAAAAATCTACAAACAATAAATGCTGGAGAGGGTGTGGAGAAAAGGGAATACTCTTGCACTGCTGGTGGGAATGTGCATTGGTACAGCCACTATGGAGAACAGTATGGAGGTTCCTTAAAAAACTAAAAATAGAACTACCATATGACCCAGCAATCCCACTACTGGGCATATACCCTGAGAAAACCATAATTCAAAAAGAGTCATGTACCAAAATGTTCATTGCAGCTCTATTTACAATAGCCAGCACATGGAAACAACCTAAGTATCCATCAACAGATGAATGGATAAAGAAGACGTGGCACATACATACAATGGAATGTTACTCAGCCATAAAAAGGAACAAAACTGAGTTATTTGTAGTGAGGTGGATGGACCTAGAGTCTATCATACAGAGTGAAGTAATTCAGAAAGAGAAAGACAAATACCATACGCTAACACAGATATATGGAATCTAAGAAAAAAAAAATCATGAAGAACCTAGGGGTAAGACAGGAATAAAAACACAAACCTACTAGAGAATGGACTTAAGCATATGGGGAGGGGGAAGGGTAAGCTGTGACAAAGTGAGAGAGTGGCATGAACATGTATACACTACCAAACATAAAATAGACAGCTAGTGGGAAGCAGCCGCATAGCATAGGGAGATGAGCTCGGTGCTTTGTGACCATCTAGAGGGGTGGGATTGGGAGGGTGAGAAGGAGGGAGACACAAGAGGGAAGAGATATGGGAACATATGTATATGTATAACTGATTCACTTTGTTATAAAGCAGAAACTAACACACCATTGTAAAGCAATTATACTCCAATAAAGATGTAAAATAATCATAATAATAATACAACCTACCACACATAATGCATTAGCCACTTAAATCAGGGCCTTCTCGTTTTTGATCAGTGCTCTAACTCCAGAACCCAGCAGTATCTGACATACGTGTTCGTTTAACACATATGGGGAATAAATAATGAGTGAACACATGAATATCACTGTGTTTCCATCATCCTGCAATCCATCAACCCATCATCCCATTGCCAATTAGCTAAGGATCTATAGTGGCTTAATGTTCTGCCTTACTGATACAAATACTCTTTACTCCCAATTGGAGGGTGAAAAGTATGAAGAGCAGATTTTAAGCTGAGAAATTTAGCTAATCTTGCTGTCACCTTATTGCATGCTAAATGGCCAAGGTGGTAAGTAAACCATCACAAACAGATAAGCATTAAAAATCTACTCTTTTTTTTTAACTGAAAAACCAGGACTATAGTTATAGCCATGAATTATCAAGCTCTTACTGGATGTTACACACTGTGTTAAGTATTTTTTCTATGTTGTCTTATATTGTCTTAACAATTGTTTGAGATGTATTAGGCCCATTTGGGAGAAAAGTAAATCAATGAGCCAGGTGCACAAAACAGACAATAAGAGATCTGAACACAGATTAGCTAAAAAAGATTAACTAAAAAAATGATTAACTAAAAAAGAGTGCATGTTCACTAATATGTTCAACTGCTTACCAATAAATATTTAGCTTACAACATAAAAAGAAAATGATATATTTAATAAAGATGCTGATTATTTTTAATGAAAAGAATAATGACTGTATAACATTGACAAAAGTTAAGAATTCATTTCTCATACTTCATTGAAGTATGAGAAGTCAGCTAGACTTGCTCATGAATATGGTACTTGCTTATATAATTATACTTCTGAAGCTCTACCTTGGGCCAACAAAGTCATCATCTACCTAGTCACTATCTATTCTTTCTCAGGTCTAGTGTCTTCAGGAGAAACCTAACTGCCTCTGAATTACACATATTTGATTAGGTATAAACTTAAGAACAAAAATAGAAAGAAAAAGATGAACACAAAGCAAAGAAATTTTCCAATCTCATCTCAACATAGTAAAAACTTCTGAATATTTTTAATTGCTGCCTGGAAATAGAATGTAGTATGGCTCAAAAAAGACAATATTTAAATTCTGTAAAAATAAGAACTAACTCCTTCTTTAGATAAGTTGAAAATGTTTATGCTGTAAACAAGGTTGTCAGCATTTTTTACACTTTTGAATACAGATAGACAGGTGCACAACTTCTCTCAGGATTCCTATGTGACTTAACTCTATTAAATATTAAACTCACCTCTCTGATTTGTCATTTCAATGACTTATTTGTAATGTGAGTGAATAGGAAAAGTAAAGAGTTCCTCCTAACTTCTCTCTTTTGTGTTGAAATTTGTATTGAAAGCTAATGTTTTATTAACTGGAAATAATGACGATTTATTGAAAGAAATCATGGAAATGTGAGTTATTGGGCTTGTAGTCAATAATGGGAGTGGGTCACTTTTGTTTGAAATATTAGGAACCCTAGTTAAAGAAAATATTCTATGATTCTGTTAATGGAGAGAGAAATCTATAATGCAGGTCAGTGTCTAGTAACTACCTTGACATTTGACAAGTAAAAAATTACATGACAATTTTCTGCTCATCTAAATATTTTAAGACTCTTATTTTTCAATTTTTTTCCAACTACTGTTTATTCACAGATGTTTGTAAGCAAATTGGCATCAAATTCTTCCTCCAAAATATTAGCATTGGTCTTTTAAAAAAACTTAAAGTGTTTCTAAATTGGGCTTTATTCATATATACATGAACAAATATGAAGAAAGGGAGATGAGAAACAAACATTTTTGAAACACTGTTACAAGCTGGGAACTTTTGCAAATCCTACATCATTTACTCTTTAAAAAAAATTCTCATGGGTAGGTATTTTTATTTTATTTTTATTTATTTATATTTTTTAACATCTTTATTGGAATATAATTGCTTTACAATGTTGTGTTAGTTTCTGCTGTATAACAAAGTGAATCAGCTATACGTATACATACATCCCCATATCCCCTCCCTCTTACGCCTCCTTCCCACCTTCCCTATCCCACCCCTCTAGATGGTCACAAAGCACCGAGCTGATCTCCCTGTGCTATGCGGCTGCTTCCCACTAGCTATCTGTTTTACATTTGGTAGTATATATATGTCCATGCCACTCTCTCATTTCATCCCAGCTTACCCTTCCCCCTGCCCGTGTCCTCAAGTCCATTCTCTACGTCTGCCTCTTTATTCCTCTCCTGCCCCTTGCAGATGATGAAAATGAGGCTCAGAGAAGTAATGTTATGGGAATACAATAACACTACTCTAATCAAGTCTCAGCATTTCCTGTCGACAAGCATTTTGATGGCCTTAGGAGGAATAAGTTGGTACTGTTTTTAGCCCTTGCTCCAACTCATGTGTCATAGCAACCAAGCTTACTATAAGGTGTTCACAGAGAGCAAAATTTTCTTTTCAATGTTTCAGAGAAAATAAATGATGTCTTAATCTCTCTGGATTACAATGAAAATGCATTAGCTACATTTTACCAAAGAAATATGGTTCATAAGTATGACAAAGATGCCAGTCTTAATTGATGATAAGTAAGAAAGTGGAGTAAGGAAGAGAAAGGCGAGTTGTACTTTTTTATCATTGTTGAAGTGTTGAAGTTATAGTGATGAACTACTATAAAGCTTGGAGTAGACAAAGACATTGAGCAAGGCTTTGAGGTCATAGCATACCAGGAATGCTAAAATGACATGTAACAAACAGAATGCCAACACATTTTAATGCCAAAGTGCTGGCACATAAATGTGCTGTGTATAGAAACAAGGAAGAGAACTTCTGGAATGCTTATCGCTTACATAAAAGAGAATGTTTTCACTCATGAGACCAAAGTGGAACATCCTTTTCCTCTATCCCCAGAGGTGGAGTAGATGGGAAAGTTACAAATCATTCTTTCAGTTTCCCCAGGTCTTCTGAATAATAAGCAGTACTATAAATATGCCATTACAGCTTGGCTTTTTGGGTTTTAGCATGAGGTTATTCCTACCATATTAACATTACACTTTGGAATATGGTCTAGATGGGCTCATTACACTAGTATATCTTATATGATATTGCCTACACAACGATCCTAACATGCCCTTCTTTAACTCTAGAATGGTTTTTAGACTTTTAATGGCAAACATTTAGACTTTTAATGGCAAACATTTAAAAATATGTAACTAATTTGCCATCACTTAATCATTTGCCTCTTTCTTCAATTATATGCAGTTTCATTTCTCCTGAAGGTCACTTTAAATACCACTCTCATTCATTCATTCGGCATTTGTGACCTATGGTAGAGATAAGTACATAAATAATTTAAAATAAGGTTTTATGTTACAAGTGCAGATGAGAGATAGAAGCCTTATCCTCTCCAAAAATATTGAAAGAAGTATCTTTGCCAGAGTGAGTGATTAGGAATGGCATCAGCAAAAAAGTGGTGTTTGAACTGAAGTAAAAAAGGGGTATGATATAAAATTGCAATGACAAAAATAAAAAGATAATGCATACAAGTGAGAGTGTTGCCAAAGCTCAGGCTAACAGAAAGAAAGCTGAGGAAAATGTGCATATCAACCACGTGCTGGGCTTTGACTGAAATAAGGGAACAGTGAGAGAATGAGACGAGTAAGAATTGCAGACTATGGAGAACCTAAACCCCTAATTATATCTCTATGACATTAGTTTTACCACGCAGGATTTGAAGCAGGAAAACCACGTATTGTTGGATTTCTGTGAGGTCTTTGAGTCCAGAAGTTAATTGGCTAATTCCTTCATTCAGAAACAACAGCAGTAAAATTATATGTTCTTATATGGGCCAGGTACTGAAAGAAAACACACAAAAAATGATATGATTCCTGACATCAAGGCAATCACAAGAGGAAAGATGGAAACAACTGCAATGACTACTAAATGTTTCCTAGAAAGAATGAATAGGAACTTAGACACGTAATACACCTGTGAATACTAACCATGATGGAGTCAAGTGGACTCCAATTTAAGTAATAAGAACCTATGATCAGGCTATTGCAAAGAAAAGCAAAAAGAAAGGACTATCAGTGAAAAATTCTGATAAGTCAATTAGCAGATCCTAGCAAAGGATAACATGTGCTAAAAGTGATTCTACAATTCTCAACCTAGATGAATGTACTATATTTGTACACAAACAAATATACTTTTCTGAATGATGAAGAGGTACAAGATATATGCCAATTAAGGTGTGCTATAAAATGAAGACAATCATTGAGATGTTTGAAAAATCAAGACACAGCTTGTTCTTCAATAAGGACTTTCAGAGGGCCTGAGAATGATGAAACAGAACTAGGAAAAAAGGGAACATGTAAGTTGGGTGATAAACTATTTTTGAAATGTCAGAGTGTGTCCTTAAAAGAGGTGGTTCATAAAATTTGGTGTGTTTCATAATAACCCTAGGAAAAATATAAAGGTCTGGCTATACCCGCTTGGAATAAAGGTCACTAGGTTTTAGGTAGAATTTGACCACTTGTATTTTGACTAGTATCCTCCAAGGAACCCTGATGCATTCTAAGTATTGAGATCACTGTCCTATTTATATGTCTATATATAAGTACATGGAATAGACATATAAGTGCATGGAATAAATGACAAGGGAGGAAATGTTGAAATAAAGTGTAAATAATCAGACAAAAATTTTAAAGAGTTAGAAAGATTTCTGATACTTCTTACAAGGAAAGGGAAAAATTTGTGAAGGGCTCTGCAGTGCACCAAAACTATAGCCTTGACCTTGCATTTTGAGTAGCTGTGTGTGTGCGTACACTTGTGATCGCTGGGGCTTTCCATCACCTGTATAACCTATTAACTTCTACTGCAAAGTATGTTTCTCAGGGACAGAAGTTAAATATTTCTTTAGTGTCTACTAATTCTTGGCAAAGTGCCCCAAATCAATAAGCATTGGTTTAATGGAACTGAAACCTACCATAATGGTTCCAACCAGAAGGCTGAAGCTAGTTGTATAATTGAATTTTGATTATTGGAAGAGATATTTTACTTGCCTTGCTATACATAAAAGCAAAACTTTAAATTTTATTTTAGTAAGAAAATTAATATTCAAAGTCACTAGCAATTTTTAGTGATGTGGAAATCAAGTCAATTAACAATGAACTTTTTCATTCTGGAACATATCCAGAATCATCCTCTGGTTCCATACATTTAAGAAAATCATCCACTCATGGTTCTTGGATAACTCATTTGATACTAGTAAAATACTTTCCTCATGAAGGAAGAATGAGTGTTTCTGAGTGAGATGTTATTATTATAAATAATTATGTAGGTTGAGCAGAAAAGGAGGAAATATGTTTACCACTTTAA
The DNA here is from genome assembly GCF_963455315.2 of Globicephala melas. NCBI lineage: Eukaryota > Metazoa > Chordata > Mammalia > Artiodactyla > Delphinidae > Globicephala > Globicephala melas. The sequence continues at coordinate 58,787,848 of NC_083318.1, read as the reverse complement.
CACAGGTCAAAGCCCTGGACCTTAGATCTAAGAAGCAGCTGCAGTCTATGAAGAAAGAGATGGGAGGGGAGCAGGGAGCAGACTGAAAGTCCTAGGACCAGGAATGTAATTAACTTAAGGAGAAAATGGCGTCTGACATCCAATTTTGTAACTTCTCTATGTTTTCAATTTCCTATAATATCCTCATGTAGTTCTGTGTTGTCACTGACTTAGGGAATAAAGGAAAAGGCTGTGTCCATTTTCACAGGCAAAGGATGGGCAAGAAACTACAAACGCATGACTGGAGATAAAAGAGACAGCCTGAAATAATGAAGAAAAGCTTGAAACAAAAATTCAGAGGAAGATACGACAAGTGACAACTAAGATGTGTAAGTGTTCCCTAGGGGTTCTCATGAATATTCTGCAGGGTAGATCCTGATGCAACAGATTGAAGGCCTTATTTAATTTAGATATTAAGGTACAGGGTATGCAGAAACTTTGGGACATGGGGTTTCACGTTTTCAAATGTCAGGTGAAACTACCACTTTCAACATATTGCTGTGTATACAATTTATGGACAGAAATTCAAAACTGTACATATCAAGAAGCTAAATAATGCTTCCAGTGTGAAAGTTCAAATAGCCAGCATTTCTTCACTAAGCATTGATTGACTGTTCTTAAGTTGATAGAGATTTGGAGTAGTTTTGGCCAGTAACCTCCTTCTCTTACCTGTCTTACATAAATGTCAAATGGAAAGAAGTGTTAAAAGAAAACATTTTACTGGAAACTCTAAGATGACACATTATAACCTACTAAAATAAACATGAAAATAATTTCCTGAACTTTGTTAATTGTAAGGGAAATATTATGATGACATGTAAATTATATCTAATGCGTACAGTTATATATACATGGGACAGAGAAGTAGGATGTTTGGAAAGTAATTTGTTAGTTTGATTTTTTTATAGGTAGCTAATTCAAATGTCATTTTTAAAATGTACTTTGAAACATTATACAATTTATCTGTAAAAATAAAGTTAACTAGCCAGTTACATCTATACCACATCTTATTATTATTGTATTTTATATTCTCCATATAAAAGTAGCACAATTATTTAGAAAAACTACTAAAAATTTTAACAAGAGAACTGTTGATACTTAAAGTTCTACTGAGCAGAATAATCACTGGCCAAGTTCATGTGGTTATTTCACTTCAGTCATTTATCTGTTTATTTTTATGTAGTTTGAGATCACTATATTTTTCAGGTCATTTTCCTTCAAACTATCATCTAAACCACTAAATATCTTATAATAATTATTCTGATAGCAACATACCTCCTCATTACATGGTTAAAGTATAACTTAATATCCTTTTATAATGGGTTTTCAGATGGAAACTATCTGAGAAATGTATGAATAAATTAACAATTAAACCAATTGCTTTAATTAGGAATATATTAACATAAGATATTTTTTAAAACTTTAAAAATCTGATTTCTTCAGTTAAGTATTTGAATGAAAATCCCCAATGAAAGTCAATGATATACAATTTATTTATAAAATATAATTTATTACATATAAATATTATTAATATAAATATATATTTTAATATATATTTATTTATAAATATATATTAATATAAATATATATTTCATATACCCTGATCCAACTGGATAATAATTTGGTACATTAACCTTAACACTGTGGGCATTAGAATGCTAATATAAATGGATATCCAGACCAACTGTTAGTACAGTATAGTATATTCAACATGTCTCTGTAATGGGGTTACATTAAATAAAACAAAACTAAGTCCTAGCCATTTTGATTGGGTATAATGAAGCTGAAATAATACAGGATAAAATGCCTCTACACTACACCTCACTGTGCTTCAGATCATTTTACTGTCAAGGACACATAATAATAATAATACTTACTGTCAAAAATATACAAGTTTTGAGATTCTGCCCTACTTTCAAGCTAACTGGTTGTTCTGTCACAGTGTCATGGATCCTGGTAGAAGATATGAGACTCCTGGGTGGAGTTGAAGAATGGTTTATCACTCATGGCAATAGCAGTAGCTGGATTATCAACATTTTTATGCTGATTCTCTAAGTCCCATTTCCCATAGCGTTACGCAAAGATGTTCTGATGACACTTGTATACAGTGTGTTGTACTATGGGAGAGGACCCCTGCTTTTAGGTAACCTGAATCTTTTATAATAGGCTATAAGCACGCTTGCCTCTTTTGCTCTGGGAGGAGATATTATCTTTATTATATGGGACAGTAAGCCTTACTATCTCTTGTTCTGGAGGAAGGGACTGTATCTTCCGAAACTGCTCTACACAAATATCCTTGAAAGATAATCCAAAACCAAGGACGCTTATTTGCAAGATAGGCAAGAACTGGATGCCCATGGAAAACTGTTTCCTAACATGCTCACCTCATAGATTTTCTATGAAGATTGAGTTTGTGTGTGCATGTATATTTTTCATTTTAATATTTCATATATATAAGCATACAATAGTATTTTAACTATTATTTTCCAATTTATTCCATAAACATTCTGAATTTCTCTATAGTGTAAGGCAATCTGATAGGTATTTGAGATAAAATATCAAAAGTTTATTCAAGAATTGTAAGCTCAGGTTTCAGTCAAATAACCACGTTAAGCAAATAATTTAGAACTGATTAGGATGACCAGTTTTGAGTATAAATTTCAAGTGTAATGACCTAGTCCCTGGTGGCCTGTGCAAACTACATTTGATTGGAAGATTTGCTTAAGGAAACTATATTCGATTTGCGATCTGAAACATGAGAAGAACTAGACAAATGACTTAGGGAATGGGGAACACTACAAGTACAGAAATCAAAAATTTCTAAAGTTGAAAAGAACATGGGAGCCTTGAGAAATAAAAGCTGACAGATGTAGCTTGAGTGTAGGAACCTGTAAAAGAGAAGTAGATTTTGAGGCTGGAGAACTGGATCAGGCCAGATAAGTCAAAGCTTTTTTGATTATGCTGGTATTTTGGTATTGATTCTATGTGCACTGTAGTGGTATAAGCAAGAGAAGGCACAATTTTTGTTCCATGTCAAACAACCAGGATTGCAACTCAGCCAACTGTATTTACTCAATCACTATTCTCCACTCTTCACAGAAAACTGAGTGTGTAACAAACCCTGGCAGTTGAAGTAAATATGTTCTCCATGAATAATTTTAACACAATTTTCAGACAAGTGTAAACCCAAGAAAATTGGGGAGAAGAAAAAAACTGTAAAGAAGTGATTATTTCCTGTGACTGCATATGAATTTTGTCATTAAAAAAATGGAAGTTATAATGTTTTCTACTTGGAAATTGTGAATTATTTGAAAAAGAAAAAAAGTGAAGGCTCTATTTTGGTGAAGTACACACATGAAGAAAATGAGTTTTATCAACTGAATTTCCCATTTAAAACTTCAGTTGAGAAGTTAAAGAACCATAGAAATTGCAAGCAGCCTGACTGAGCAGGGTCATTATTAGAGTTAGGGCTTTGAAACATTAGCTGACTAGAATAACTGTTGAACAGGCTGAGTTCTGAATTTGTTTCAAAGTCTCTAGAAGTCAAGGGAATTTTATTATATAAATTGAGGCCCACAGAGGATCAGTCACAACCTCCCATCCCCGCCCCATTATCCAAAATTTAATACCCTAGAGTAACATTTGGCAGGGAGTATAGAAGAAGAATATATAATTTAAATAAATAAGTGGACCTATCATAACTTGAATGTAGAGAATGAGAATCACATGTAATCCTCCCAGAGGTAAAATTTGGAAATTTTTTGTGTTATGTAGCATTTTAAGAACAGAGAGATTAGGTTTCATAATCTTAATTGACAGACACACAATTTTTTTTTAAAAAAAAAAACTTTGTTTATACTTTAATTCTTCAACCAGGTATAGTAAGAATTTCATGACAACTAGACTTCTGCCACCATAACCAAAACCATTATGAAGATTAGAGAACGATAATAGATAAATAGAAAACCATGATGAAGTTATTAAAGAAAGATCGAGGACATGTTATTGAGGCTAAAATATCCCCAAATAAAGAATTTTGTAGTGCCATTACTTTTAGATAATATTTGTTTGTACCAACAAGATAAACTGTTCAATGTAAATTATTAAATAACTAAAAGGGGGGGAAAGCAACCAGCTAGCCATATTATAAAAAAAAAATGTGGTAATTTAAAAACCCTTTCAGACTTTCTATGTTTAAGATCTAGTATATCTAGTATACATATCAATGTTACCCAGGATGTTCTCATAAACGTTCTCTGTAGAGTGACAACAAATCTTGCAATGCACAGGTACAATTTCCTGAATGATAATCTGTGGCTTGTATGCTCAAAGTCTCAAGTTTTGAATCAATGTCTCTGACACTTTCTTCAACATGGTGAAGCTATCAGTAATGTTTTTCATCCAGAAAGTGAGAACACCATTTCCCTTTCAATTAGTGCAACATTCAGAAGCCTGAATATATGGACTATGCCCTCTAGTATATTTGTTGAGAGCAAGTTATCAGAATGGACCACAGAGAAATCCTGGTTTGTTTTTCATCCGCATTCAGGTGACCTGATTTCCCACAAGCTTCTCTTTTACTAAAACCTTAAGCAACCAGAGAGTTCTCTAACTTGGCTTTAGCTGTGATGTTTCTGTTTGTATTTTCCATGGGTATTATGTTGATAGGATCAACAGGAGCTTAGACTGTGTAGAACACAAGAAAAAGAAAAGATCCTCAGAATTTATGTACATCATGGTGACCACAGTTAACAATACTTTATTGTATATTTGAAAGTTGCTAAGAAGGTATATCTTAGGAGTTCTTACCACAAAATCAAAATGAAACAAAAAGGTTACTATGCGAGGTAATGGATATGTTAACTACACTAATTGTGGTAATCATTTTACTATATATACATATATAAAACCATTACATTGCACAACTTAAATTTCTACAATGTTATATGTCAGTTATATCTCAATAAAGCTGGAAGAACAAAGCAAAACAAAAACAAAATAGCAGAATGTTAACCAACATAATCAGGAAGTATTTTTTTCTTATTCTCTTCTATAGGGTTTAACTAGCAGAGAATTTGGTGTCAAATACTGCATTTACAATAGGATACATTTTGTAGAAAAGAAGATAACACACATATCAGTTTAAAGAAACAAAAAAAAGGGAAATGCCCCCAAAATTGAGCTGATCATGTAGAAGACATTCAATCTAAATATTTTAAATGTTTTTGTTGTGTTAAGACATTGACATACACATGCATATGCATACACATGTGTGTATATTTACATGTATATGCATACATATATATGTTTGTATGTGTGATCTATACATTGTGTGTATAGGTGAGCTACTGCTCTGTCTCTGAAAATTACACACAGGATGGCAAGATACTCTTTGTAAAACAAGTGTGTAACCCTTGTTACAAGGGTTTAATCACCACAAACAATGTCTCTTTAAATCTGCTACTAACAGCACTTTGGTGTCTTTTATTAGGGGATGTATAAAAGACTCCTTTGAATTTTTAAAATCCACAACTGCTACTTACCTTACAAGTGTGGGTATAGCAATATTCTAACTGACCTACATTCTCCAGATTACTTTAATATTGTGCAGTTCCCCTTCTTACTACTAAAAGAATATACCTGGGGAATGGAGTTGGAAGATTAGTAATTGCTTTTTATTCCTAGGACTATGGCTAATATATGCTTTCCTAAAGCATTCCATTCTGGACAAAACCTCTATGTCTGGGTGAAATAAATCACTAGCCTTCATTCCTCCTCAATTAGATACTTACATTAAACAAGGTAACCCATTACTTGCTACTGCACTGGGATACTCTAATCTCCCTTCACCAGGAGTCATAACTTTCCTCGGGACTGATGGGTCTTCAAAGATTATGTATTTATGTGTATGATGGGAGCAACTGGCAGACAGGGCTTTCACTCCCTTTATATAAATAAAGTAGTCTGTGCAAAATGTACCAAACAAACTTTTTACTTCTGAACTCCAGTCTCACTTTTTTCATCATTTAAGTTTACTTTTTAATGGATTTACAGTTTTATTTCTTGTGTAGAGATGGTACTAGTAGGAATGATCAGTATGGGTGTGTGGGTGTGTATCTGAAATGAAATGGTTATTAATTCAGTGTTTTCAAAATGGCCCATAGATCAAAAGCAACCTGAGTTTGCAGTAGTAATCAGTATTTCTAGTATCTGGCTCTGTTTGGGTGACTGCCTTTTCAGTTTGGGTTCTATCCAGCTCTTTTGTTAAAAAGTTTCCTTGCTTGGATTATTTTGCCATAGATAGATATACTTGCATGGTGTTTCCTAGCCTACAGATATCCAGTCTTTCCTCAGTAAGTGGTCTGTTAAGAAATCTCTTCCATTCTTCCTGTCTTTAACTGTTTCATTTCAGATCACTACAGTGAAGAACCCAGGAATCAGATAGTTGCCAGTTCTCTATATGGAAGCAGCCAAGAATATGAAGAACAAATTAGTAGCCAGAAAACCATAGATATACTTTCACTGCCAGATATTTATTAGAACTTGGAAAGTTATATACATCAACTAGCCACATTTCTCTCATCTGCAAAATAGGCATAATCATCGTGCCTCTCTTGTTTCAATTATGACATTATAAAGAGAAAGTACACAATGAAAACTTACAAATAAAATGTGTAATACATCTAGCAAGAACCTAGTTGGTAGAAGACAAAGACTTTAGAATTATAGTGAGAAGAGCTCTGGACTGGGCTGGGAGACAATTCTCTACAGATCTGTTGCGTTTTTGCACCTCTTTTGAGCAAAGATATTGATTCCATTTGTATGAGAGAATCTTTTCAAGGATATATACATAGCAAACAACCCCAGAGTGTAGAGAGAATATCTTCCTACGGAGCAAATAATTGGTTTATTTAATGTCCAGTATAATAAAGATGTCTCCCTCTGGGAAAATAAGGCAGACTTGCTGCTCAATATGAGGTATTTGGCCCCCCTAAACTCTAGGCTCCTCTCCTATAACACAATGCCCTGAAGAAGCAGGTGTCATCTGGCCCTTTTCATGTCACCCTGTGGAAACTGGAACTCAGGGAACAAGCAAAATGCTGATGCTTTGGCTTCTGTTAGTGCTATAAACTTTCCTTCTTCTCCAACCCAGGAGTCTCCATACTTCTGCCAGCATCCATGAAACTGGAGGAGGCCTGCTTAATAGAGGGTAAGCAGATTAAATCTCCAAACATTCAGTTTTTGGCAGGCTGACCAGGAGGCCTAAACTAAACTTCAGTATTTGTGATCAGGATTAGAGCAACTCACTTAAACTGATCAAGTCTCAGGTTTCCCATATTATGACCTAATGTTTTCTAAATTATATCAAGTACTAAAGACCATAGTCCTAAAATGGGATTCTTGGAAAATAGGGGAAGAGATAAGAAGAGACAGAGTTGTATTTATTGAACTTTATTTTTAATGGAGTGGTTGTAATATCATTTAGCAGATATGTGACCTAGGGAAGTTGATTAATTAAATGATCAGATAAGTTTTTAAGTATCAAAGTGCTATCATTAGAGCTAAAGCTTTCCAATTTATTATCTCATATAGTTTATTTTTTATTATTTTAACATCTTTATTGGAGTTTAATTGCTTTACAATGTTGTGTTACTTTCTGCTGTATAACAAAGTGAATCAGCTATATGTATACATAAATCCCCATATCCCCTCCCTCTTGGGCTTCCCTCCCACCTTCCCTATCCCACCCCTCTAGGTGGTCACAAAGCACAGAGCTGATCTCTCTGTGCTATGCAGCTGCTTCCCACTAGCTATCTATATCACATTTGGTAGTGTATATATGTCAATGCTACTCTCTCACTTCGTCCCAGCTTACCCTTCCCCCTCCCTGCATCCTCAAGTGCATTCTCTACATCTGTCTTTATTCCTGTCCTGCCCTAAGATCATCAGAATCATTTTTTTTAATTTTTAGATTCCATATATATGTGTTAGCATATGGTATTTGTTTTTCTCTTTCTGACTTACTTCACTCTGTGTGACAGACTCTAGGTCCAGCCACCTCACTACAAATAACTCGATTTCGTTTCTTTTTATGGCTGAGTAACATTCTATTGTATATTTGTGCCACATCATCTTTATCCATTCATCTGTCTCTGGACACTTACATTGCTTCCATGTCCCGGCTATTGTAAATAGAGCTGCAATGAACATTGTGGTACATGACTCTTTTTGAATTATGGTTTTCTCAGGGTATATGCCCAGTAGTGGGATTGCTGGGTCATATGGTAGTTCTATTTTTACTTTTTTAAGGAACCTCCATACTGTTCTCCATAGTGGCTATATCAATTTACCTTCCCACCAACAGTGCAAAAGCGTTCCCTTTTCTCCACACCCTCTCCAGCATTTATTGTTTATAGAATTTTTGATGATGGTCATCTGACTGGTGTGAGGTGATACCTCATTGTAGTTTTGATTTGCATTTCTCTAATGATTAGTGATACTGAGTATCCTTTCATGTGTTTGTTGGCAATCTGTATATCTTCTTTGGAGAAATGTCTATTTAGGTCTTCTGCCCATTTTTGGATTGGGTTGTTTGTTTTTCTGATATTGAACTACATGAACTGCTTGTATATTTCAGAGATTAATTCTTTGTCAGTTGATTCGTTTGCAAATATTTTCTCCCATCTGAGGGTTGTCTTTTCGTCTTGTTTATGGTTTCCTTTGTTGTGCAAAAGCTTCTAAATTTCATTAGGTCCCATTTGTTTATTTTTGTTTTTATTTCCATTTCTCTAGGAGGTGGGTCAAAAAACATCTTGCTGTGATTTATGTCACAGAGTGTTCTGCCTATGTTTTCCTCTAAGAGTTTGATGGTGTCTGGCCTGACATTTAGGTCTTTAATCCATTTTGAGTTTATTTTTGTGTACTGTGTTAGGGAGTGTTCTAATTTCATTCTTTTACATGTAGCTGTCTAGTCTTCCCAGCACGACTTATTGAAGAGGCTGTCTTTTCTCCATTTTATATTCTTGTCTCCTTTATCAAAGATAAGGGGACCATATGTGTGTGGGTTTATCTCTGGGCTTTCTATCCTGTTCCATTGATCTATATTTCTGTTTTTGCACCAGTACCATACTGTGTTCATTACTCTAGCTTTGTAGTCTGAAGTCAGGGAGCCTGATTCTTCCAGCTCCGTTTTTCGTTCTCAAGTTTGCTTTGGCTATTCGGGGTCTTTTGTGTTTCCATACAAATTGTGAAATTTTTTGTTCTAGTTCTGTGAAAAATGCCATTGGTAATTTGATAGGGATTGCCTTGAATCTGTAGATTGCTTTGGGTAGTATAGTCATTTTCACAATGTTGATCCTTCCAATCCAAGAACATGGTATATCTCTCCATATGTTTGCAGACCAATCACAAGCATTGAAATTGAAACTGTGATTAAAATCTTCCAACAAACAAAAGTCCAGGACAGATGGCTTCACAGGTGAATTCTCTCAAACATTTAGAGAAGAGCACACACCTATCCTTCTCAAACTCTTCCAAAATATACCAGAGGGAGGAACACTCCCAAACTCATTCTACAAGGCCACCATCACCCTGATACCAAAACCAAAGATGTCACAAAAAAAGAAAACTACAGGCCAATATCACTGATGAACATATATGCAAAAATTCTCAACAAAATACTAGCAAACAGAATCCAACAGCACATTGAAAGGATAATACACCATGATCAAGGGGGGTTTATCCCAGGAATGCAAGGATTCTTCAGTATATATAAATCAATCAATGTGATATATTTCATATGGTTTATGACAAAAGCAAGTTTCAGACTTAATTCTATCACACTATCATTGATTCTCAAGGTGGCACAGAGTGACAAAAATTGTATTAAATGTTTTATAACTTCCCTGATCTCTGCCTGTTTTGTTTGTTTGTTTCAGTAGCACCTTGCATGAAAAGTACATTCCAAAAAATTACAAAGATATTTTAGTAGCAGGATCAGCCCATGACATGATCAATTTCAAGTAGCAATAATACTCAGAGTAGAAGGCAAAATAAAAGGAGAAACCTGAAGCAAAGAAAAGATTATATCAATAAGAACAAACAGCAAAATGGCAGATATAAACCCAAGCCTACTAATAATCACATTAATGTAAATTATTAAAACACCAAAATGATAAGGTAGAGATTATGATATTGAATAAAATGCAAGTCCCAACTACTAACTGCCAAAGGAAATCTACTTTAAATACAAAAACAGAAATAAGTTAGTAAAATTCGTGTGGGGTCATCCCTGGCAGTCCAGTGGTTAGGACTCCACCCTCCTACTGCAGGGGGTGCAGATTACATCCCTGGTCAGGGAACTAAGATCCTGCATGTCATGTGGTGTGGCCAAAAAATAAATAAATAAATAATTTTTTAAAGTAAATGTCTGGTTACAAAAAGTATACCACACTAATACAAATCAAAAGAAAGCTCAGTTGCTTATATTAATGTCAGACAAAATAGATTTCAAAGAAAAGAATAATACTAGGGATAAAGAGTTATCTCACAGTGATAAAAGGACATAAGAAACATAACGTCATAATGAGGGCTTGACAATTCTAATTGCTTAGGTCTCTAACAACAGAGCTTCAAAATACATGAAGTAAAAATTGACAGAATTGAAAGTAGACATAAACAAATCTCCACTTATAGTTGGAGACTTTCACCTTCTTCTCCCATTAATTAATATTGCAAGCAGAGAGAAAATCAGTTAGGATATAGCATACCTAAACAATGCTATCAACAAACCCAATTGTGACATTTATAGAACTCTCCACTCAACAGCAACAAAATACACATTCTCTTCAAATGCACATAAAACATTTTCCAAGAGAGACTATGTTTTGCACCATAAAATATTCCCAGCACATCTAAAAGGATTCAAATAATACAAAGTATGTTATCTGATCACAGTACATCAATTCTGTGCAAATTGATTTATAGATGAAATCTCAATCAAAATTCCAGAAGCCTTTGTAGAAATTAACAGCTAACTTGATTCTGAAATTTGCATGGAAATACAAAAGAGCTGGAATCATCAAGAGGAACTTAAAGAAGAACAAAGCTGGAAGACCTATAGTCTCTGATATCAAGATTTATAAAGCTACAGCAATAAAGAAAATTTGTTATTGGTGTAAAGATAGCCAAAACTATCAATGGAACAGAAAAAAATGAGCCCAGAAATAGACTCCTGCATATACGGAAAATTGGTTTTTGAAAAATGTAAAGTAACTCAATGGGAAATAGGTCTTTTTGAAAAGTGTTGCAAGAACCATCATATAGTCACATGCAGGAAATGAACTTCAACCCTTCCCTCACACAGTATAAAATATTAATTCAAAATGGATAATAAATCTAAATTTAAGAGCTAAACTATACTTCTAAAAGGAAATTTCTAAGAGAAGATCTAAAAAGATTTTCTAGCATAAAATTTTAGTGACTTTAAGTTTAACAAAGATTTAGTTAAATAGACACCAAAGGCACAAACTCTAAAAAAGAAATAGTAACAATAAACTGGATTTCTCAGAAGTTAAAACTTTTTCATTTAAAAGAAAAACACTATTAAATAAATGAAAACAAAGCTACAGATTGGGAGAAAGTATATACAAAAAATCTTTGTCAGATATATATTTATCTAGAATATGTAGAGAACTCATAATGTGATAACAAGACCAACAATCCAACTGAAATTGGCCAAAGATTTGAACAACTTCATCAAAAATGGGACAGGGTGGGCAAAAGGGTGAAGGTGGTAAAAAGTAAAAACTTCCAGGTATAACATAAATAAGTCCTGGGGATGTAATATTCAGTATGGTGACTGTAGTTAACAATACTGTACTGTATATTTGAAAGTTACTAAGCGAGTGGATCATAAAAGTTCTTATCATGAGAAAAAATAATTTGTAACTATGTGTGGAAATGGATGTTATTGTGGTAATCATTTTGCAATATATACATACATAAAATCATCATGTTGTACATCTAAAGCTAAAACAATATTATATACATATCAATTTTTCTTTAAAAAACAAAAATATTTAGGAATATAAAAATCTTAGTCATCAGTCACAAGGAAAGGTATGCAACATCATTACTCATTAGAAATGCAAATTAAAGTCTCATTAAGTTTCTACCACACATTCAATACAGTGACTAAAAATTAAGACTGAACAAAGTCAAGTGTTAACCAGCATGTGGAACAACTGAAAACCTCATACACTGCTGGAGAAAATGTAAATGGTACATTTTGAAAAACCCTTTGGTAGTTTCTTAAAGTTAAACCTACACTTGCTATATGACCCTGCCATTTTATTACTAGGTATTTACCCAAGAGAAATAAAAGCATATGTCCAGAGAAAGAATTTTGCATGAATGTTCTTGTGGCTTTATTCATAAAAACCTCAAAATGGAAATATCCACAGTATCTATCAAAGGGTAAGTGGATAAACAAATTTTGGTATATTGATACAGTGGAATACTAGTCAGTAATAAACAAGAATGAACTATTGACACATGCAACAAACATGGATGAATTTTAAGATAATTATACAGAGTGAAAAAGACTCAAAAATAAATGCCATATACTATGATTCTATTTTTATGAAAGTCTAGAAAATTCAAAACTAATCTACAGTGACAGAAGCAGATCAATGATTCCTTGATGATCAGTAAGCCTGAGGGGGAGTGGGGAATACTAGAAGGGATTGGACGAAGTAAAATTACAAAGTGGAAACAGGACGTTTTTGCCAGTGATGCATATGCTCATTATCATAATTGTATACTTTAAATTGTATACTTCCTCTATATGTTGTAGCCAGTTATATCATAATAAAGCTGTAGAAAAGGGAAAAAAGAATACTCTGGACATAAGTTCTTGTTAAAATCAAGTATATCGGGCTTCCCTGGTGGCGCAGTGGTTGAGAGTCCGCCTGCCGATGCAGGGGACGCGGGTTCGTGCCCTGGGTCCAGGAAGATCCCACATGCCGCGGAGCAGCTAGGCCCGTGAGCCATGGCTGCTGAGCCTGTGTGTCCGGAGCCTGTGCTCCGCAACGGGAGAGTCCACAACAGTGAGAGGCCCGTGTACTGCAAAAAAAAAAAAAAAAAAAAAAAAAAAAAAATCAAGTATATCGCATTCTGAAGGGAATTGACTCCTGGACTATCTAGATTCTTTCATACTGCTCATACAGTGGTGAAGTATGTCTAAAATTATTTATGTAAGTTAACAGGGTCTCTAGTGTTGTCTAGAGATCAAGAAAGCTGAAGCATTTTTAGAATTTTCAGAGACATCTCTGAAGTATCCTTTTCAGATTAGAAGGCTTCAGTTGGTCACTAACCAGCCCTTGGATAAATATTCTCTTGGAAAAACAAACCATCCCTATGTTACAGATTACAATTAGCTCATACACACCATATAAAGTAAATTATGAAACAACAAAATCACTCATGACCTAATATCTTAGTCTTGTTTTTCATCTCAATAAAAAATAATGGTATCATTTACACTGCTGTAAAGATCAAGAGAGACAATGTATATAAAGAACAAAGCATAAGTACATAAGTATTCAATATTTATTTAATATAGATTGAAATGTTTTACTATAGCAAGGAAAATCAGCTCATGAAATAGTCACATTCTGACTTTGCCAGTTCTAGGAGTTTCAAGTAGTTGTCCTAGGATTGCTTCTGTGGCTTCAGTGGGGGCTATTAATAATCAGGAGAGGTATGAAAGTTTTTTCTCCTCTCATTCTCCTTTTCTCTGACTTGAGAGACAGTAATGCTCCTATTATATTATTTTCAAAAGGAGATAAGAGAGGCCATTTATTTTTATAGCCCAGTGGTTTTCAGCCTGACTGCACATTAGAATCAAATGGGGAATTTTTTGAATGCCTATAACTGGGTCTCATCTCAGACCTTGGAATTTGAGGGTGTGGCCTAGGTATCAGAATTAAAAAAAAAAAATTCCTGAGACTTTCTAATGTCTAGCAAAGACCAAGAATGATCAAGTAACACTTTGTTATATACTCTACTACCTCATGGAATTATTATTCCAGACACTTCAATGAAATTAGAAATTTATTTTTTCCAGAGAGGGATATTTTATATTATTTATGTCTATATAAATATGTAAGTAAAAAACTTAAAGTCAAATAAAAATGTTAGACTAGTTTTATAATATTTTGAATCATTATTTTTTCCTACTTATAAACTGTAATATTCCTGACATGTTGTTCTTTCACTTTTGACTCTCTGTAAGTTACCTACGTGCTACAAAGAGTTAACAAACCTAATACATTGGATCCCTTTTTGACTGTATGTTTTAAACCATTTATTAAATTTATTAAACCGTGCTTACTGTGAGTACATCAAACCCCAAACTAAAATTAAATCAAGAGGTAGCAGATGCTAGCAATTCCACTTAATTTTCTAACAGTATATACAGAGAGAGAAAATCTCCAAGGTAACTGAGACATAAAACCTCCCAAAGATCTGATTCTGTTGACTGAAGTCAACACCATGAATCACACAAATAAGAAAGAAAAATGAAAAAGGAAGTTATTTCAAAGAATAGTGTAGGTTAGTGTAAAGTATGGTAATCATGATCTGTAGAAATTATCATTGATGTGCTGAAGCTTAAAGCCCAGATTAATGCTTGGGATTATGCTATTGATAAATGGATTCAATTTTACCCAGAACAGCAAAAATGCATACGTATACTTCTTTACATGTATTAGAGACTCTGCTGCTATTCATTTTGAAGAGTTTACATAAAGTTGTGGTCTAAAGACATTGTTCACTGGGTGTGAAGATACTGTGAAAAGTGACTTGGGTCTACATATTCCCACTCTCAGAGAGGTGAATAACTGCTTTCAGCAGTTAGGAGTACTATGAATTTCCCCTCTAAAAGAATTAAAAGCAAGCAAATTGCTATTTTTTTAAAAAAATGTCCTTTGCTCAATTAACAGTCAAAGCATAAAAAAAGATAGGATGTCCAGTTCATTTATATAATGGAGAATTGTAAAAGAAAGACTATACTGAGAAACTGTGATTACTTCACTCTGAAAGAAAGTATGTTATACTTTAAATCTAACCTCTCAGGATTCCTGTAGATGAGAGATCATAATTAAAATGTAGTTGGCAATTTGTGTATAATATCCTTCCCTTTGTCATTGCCTGGATATCTGATTCATCTCTTATTCTTTCTATACCATAGTGAGACACATACTGACAAACCCAGGCATTGTTATCAGTTTTTGCTGGGTAAGAAAACCACTCAAAAACCTAGTTCCTTGAAGTTAACAATCATTTCTTGAACTCTGCTTGGTTCTGAGAATTTGGGTTGGATTCAGTTAGGTAATTCCCTGCTGTCCTAAGCTGGCCTCATTCGTTCATCTGTGGTCAGCTTCTGGTCAGCTTCTATTCAGCTCAACAGATCTGTTTCAGGAAGTTAACTGAATGACAGCTGGGTAACAGGGGCCACTGGGCCACATGCCCTCTCTCATCCAGCCATCTAACCTGGTCTCATTCACATGACAAAATGTTCCCAAAGAAGCAAATACAGATGCTCTTCAAGTTGATGCATGCTTCAAAATTGCCAATTTCCCATTGGCTAAGGCCAGTCACATGGCCAGTGTAGGGATAAGGAAGGAGACTCTATCACTTGATGGAAGAGGAAAATTACAATCATTTTTAGAATCTTTCCTATTCTTACTCCTGGCAATCATTCACATTCCTTCCACATGCAAATTATATTCACTCCATCCCAAGATTCAACATTCTCACCCAGGCTTGGATGCTCATCAAATCCTGATACAACTTCTCTTCATCCAGGAAAACCTATTTGCTTATCACTCTGAGTACATTAACATCTTTCCCATTCCTAATAGTTCTATGCTTTTCTTTATTTTCCATTGGCCGTGGTACATTTTTAGTTATTTGAATGCCTACTTTTATCCTAGAATGAGTCCAAAGGCAGGCAGTACAAGGTCAGTATTGCATATATTTCTACATAGCCAATCCCAAGGATTAGTTTTATATGGTAATGTTATATAAACATCTTTTTGAATTTTGAATAAAGAAGTGGTTGAATAAATGAGTGATAAGAATTGATATCCTGATAATACAAGGAGGCATTTTTATATAATCTGAAGCAGGCTGTTTTTGTAAGAGTAATATCCAAAATTCAGCTTTTATGGAATCAAAAAGAGGTGAAAGCTTAACATAACAATATCCAAATGAATCCTAATTAGTGTATATCATGACATTTTCAACTTTGATTGGCACTGCATGATAACTCAGAAATTATTCATAAACTTATAAGAGGAAAGAGTTGGACAATTCAGAAAATACCAAAGGTCCTACCTATAACTTCTGATTTCTAAAGATTTTCTATTACCTTGATGTTATCATTTGGATCATTTTTGGTCATCTGCATTCACATAAAGTCTAAAAACAAATGTTAATGGGTAACACAGTAAATCTTTTTATTTTTATACTCCTGCCATTTAAACCAGAAAAGTCAGGAAGACTCAGGTTTATTTGAAAATATAGAGATTCAGAATTTTTTAAAAAACTGTGTAGATATTTTTAATATATAACATTGGTGGGCATTTCATTGTGTGTTAGTGCATGTTTACTACTATTATCAATGTTTTACCTATCTAGGAGCATCTTGCTAAGTGGGCACACTTGTATTTCCTTGTGTTTCTGTATTATCTTGATATTTCTATGGCCACATATAGGACGGTGTATTAATCTGTGCATAGTAGAATTAAGATATCTATGCATATATCATTTGTGTATGTACTTGTTTATTGGGTATGCAAGAGTTTGTCAAGGGATTGTAAAGGATTTCATAGGATGACACTATTTATAGGAGTACTTCAAAATTATGTGGCTATAGTATACTTTGTGGCATGTGTCTACTTATGACAGGAACATATAGTTGGATATACCTATGGGCCCTCTGTCTCTAAAGCAAGTGTTTTGGTCAGTTGAGACACCTGGCTATCAGAAAGTTTTCAATAATTTTATTTTTTAAAGTGTTAAGATAACAGTGGAAAACAAATTCTAGAATGCAACAGTTTTGTGTTCTATTTATTGCTTTACCAGTTCTCAGCAACTTTAAGTGAACTATTTACTAGATGTCAATAAATTAACACCTCACATAAAATGGTTCTATTGGATGGTCTCTAAATACCTGTGTTGAATACTGGAATCACCACTAACTGTATATGTGACTTTGAGTAAATTATATCCCTAAATCTCAATTTCCTCATTTGTGCAATGATTATACTAATACCTACTGCCTACAGTGTGGGACAGTAACATAAAATCACATAAGGACTGCTTGAAATGAAGTAGCAAAAGTAGAGTGCACAGTGCTTGGCATGTAAAAATGCTGAATAAATCTTAATTCCATTTCCTTATGAATAGTAGAGTAAGAAAGAGAATTCAGATAACATTAGAGTGAGAGTACACACAGTGAGATTACAACACCAATGCAAACAAAAGGTTATTATGGATTACCAAGAAATGAGGCACAGTATTTTTAAAATACCCATCTTCAAAATTAAATTCAATGAACATGAAAGGAAAAATGATCATCAGAGACTATTTACCATATGCCACTAGTATCCTAATTACAGTATAAACTTTTAAAATCAGATTGACTTTCTTATTCTATTAAAAACCCAGAAGTAGATTCTGAAAAAGAACCCATCAATTCTTGGATGCTTGATGGCATTATTTCCCCCTGTATCCAGTTTGAAAACTAGGCTATTTATTTTTTCACTTCAGATAGTTTCTAAATGGTAAATAATATTATCTTATAATTTCTGTTATCTCCCATTATCTATTAACACCTTGAAAATGTCCCTTCTAAAACACTCCACCACTAATATTTTTAGAGACTATTTTTTAGAGAAATTTTATATTCACAGCAAAATTGAGAAAGATACAGAGATATTTTATAAACTCCCTGCCTCCACACATGCATAGCGTTTCCCATTTTCAACTTCCCTTTTCGGGGTGGTACATTTGTTACCATTGATAAACCTACATTGACACACCATTAATACATTAATATGTATATGTTTTATTAATTTTTTTATAATTTGGACCTCTTCATAGTTAGCTATGTAAGCCCTTCTCATTTCTCCTCTTATTTGTCAACTAATAGAGGTAAGCATTAAAGCACTTAAAATATTTATTTCAATGAATTGGCAGTAAACATTCCCTAAATCTCACTAAGAATTCTATGCATCAAAACAGCTAATTAGAGTATACACAACTTGTTGCTATAAGACATAAGCATATTGGATTAATTCAAAATTGATAGTGGACCTAGACCTTTACCTTCTTCCTGTTACTTTTTTTTTTTTTTTTTTTTTTTGCGGTACGCGGGCCTCTCACTGCCGTGGCCTCTCCCGTTGCGGAGCACAGGCTCTGTACGCACAGGCTCCGGACGCACAGGTTCAGCGGCCATGGCTCACGGGTCCAGCCGCTCTGCGGCATGTGGGAACCGCCCGGACCGGGGCGCAAACCCGCGGCCCCTGCATCGGCAGGCGGACTCCCAACCACTGCACCACCAAGGAAGCCCCTTCCTGTTACTTTTTAAAGAACATGTGAGAAAATACATTCTAAATATTTCTTTTCCTTCATATATACTCTCATTTTCAGGTTCCATTTTATTTATTCAACTACATATTTTTTGTAAAGCAGTTAATTTACACATCCAACAGCATGACCTAGCTCTCATGGATTTCTTACCCAACCCTGTCTTACTTTCTCATTTTCCTTAATGTCCTGTTGCAACAACTGACTTTTATTTAGTAAACACCATTTCTAATGTCATAGAAGAAATAAAGAACAAAAAAAATCAAAATTAGATTCCTTCTTAACTTAGGTATAGCATTAAGTATTTTACATATCTTGTCTAATGGTTATAGAAGTTCCTCTGAATAAAGAATGCAGAGTTAAAATATACTATTCCATTTCATTTTAAGGAATATGATTATTAGGTTAAAAAAATAGTCCTTTCTACACATGCTCATCCTTACTTTCTAAGCACTGGGAATTCTTCCAGATTTACATGGGTTGGAATTGCAAGGCTCAATCTCTAGAAACTTTACAGCTCCTATATACTACTGAAGCAAGTGAGGCAATAGCCATTATTAATGCTTTGCACAGTGACACTTGTGTTTGGGGACAGAAGTGGAGACTGATTCTCTACTCTAAAAAATAAAAAGTACTAAAAATCATAGTCAAACAAATATTCATTTCTTACTCTAATAATATGCATAAAAATAAGCCCAAAGTAATTACTTAGGTTGTATTTGGTGATATAAAAGTCTTATTATATATTTTAAAAGAAATATGAATACTAAAATGAGTGCTTTCTCTTTAAAAATATAACTTGGCCTTTATCAAAACCAACCACATTTTGTTGTCTTAATCTGAGAACTTTCCTTAATGTAGTGGTACCTAATTTAATTTTGTTTTCTTCATGCCATTTACTTACACAGAGCCCATCAAAACATTTATTAGCAATTCTCAATCATGAGGATACCACCCCAAGGGCCACTTAAAAGAATTTCCAGATATACTGAGTGACTGTGTATCAAATACCTCCATACATATTTACCCTTGACACAATTCCAACTACAAATATAACTGAATGTGTTAGGTAGAATCCTAAAGTGCTCCTAAGATTTTCAATCATAATCCTGGAGACTGAATAATGATGGTATATCACTTCCATGATTATGTTATACAGTAGAGTTGACTTTAAAATTGGTGGATATCTAGGTGAGCCTAATAAAATTCATAAACCCTTTAAGAGCAGCGAGTTTTCTCTGGCTGGTAGCAAAAGGACGAGTCAGGGAGATTCCACGTGTGAATGGGATTTGACTCATCATCGCTGGCTTTTAAACGTGTCATTGGACAGGGAATGCTAGCAGCCTGTAGAAGCTGACAGCAGTCCCTAGCTAAGAACCAGCAAAGAGAAAAAGGATTTGAGGTCCCCCAGAAACAAGGCTGCTGAATTTAACCAGCAACCTACATGCATGGAAGCAAATTCTTCCTCAGAATTTATAGTTGAGAATTCAGCCTGGCTAACACCTTTATTTCAACCTTGTGATAACCCTAAGCAGAGATCCCACCTAAACTATTGACCTACATAACTGTGAGAAAATGAATGAGTGCTGGGTAAAGTTGCTTGTTGTTTTGTCATTTGTTGCCTAGCAATAGAAGACTAATGTAATCTAATTTTATTATTTTCAAAATTTGGGGAACAAATCCTATTTTCCAAATAAAATCTTTGTAGAAATCAGTATGCAAAACTTGTATAAGCAGAGTTTCTCAGATTAAAAAAGTGGTCAACTCTATACATCAACTGACCCTAATTTTATCCCATATGGCCCCATCAATGAATCCCAGAAATCTTTGGTAGCCCAGTAGAATCCCCAAACACTAGAGTCTTATTTGAATACCTGAGCCAAAGAGCAAGGAGTTTCAAATGAAATGTGTATTCTGTCTGCTCCTGGTATAGGATACAAATAACTCTTAGCCCCTTGGATTTGTCAAAATCTAGACAGCTTTTATCTATATCTTAATAGTTCCCACATCCAAATTCTGGCAACAGCCCTTGGTACTTCGGTCTAAACAGAAAATAGCCCACTGCTAGCTCTAAACTTCTGTTTGGCTCAAACTGAAAGTAAATATAAGAGAAAGCATATGATAGCATATATTCCACCTTGTAATGATTTCTTTCCAGGATACAAAGCATGCAAAAATACAATCTTCTCACACACTTCCTGAAAGCCATGGACCTTTTCAAGAGTGAATTTCATCAGTTAAAACAAAAAACATAAAATAACAACAACACAACACTGAACAGCTATGTTGTAGCAGAGAAATCAACTGTGTGAACAAAGGATCCTCAAGAAACCAGATTTCCCAAGAAAGTAAGCAATTCTTAAAACTCTTCAATTTAAAGATATGGGCATGCCTTTTAGATGATACTCAGATAAATGTCTAAGTAGGATGATTTATTTTTACAATGATTATTGGGTCAGCTATTAGCATTTGACATTTATTGGCAAATATTCTCTAAGCTGAATTTGTACATGTAGAATTTCTCTTTCCATGTATAGCACATTTCTCTATTTTCACTGCAAGGTGCTTGTTGAGCTTCTCAAGTATAATTTCCAGGCAACAGATAATCAACTGAATACATTTAGGGAGGTATTTTCCCTGTATGATAGAGCATTGCTACATAGCAAAACAACACAGGGCTTGCTTTGGCAGAAGTACTTCTTTGGCAGAAGTACTTCTTTGTGACTGCTCTTGCTTATAAGTATTTCTAATAGACCTTCAAGCAGATATTACTCATTTGTTTGGGATGGTTTTAATAATAATTACTCCCCACATGTGTAACGCTCCCTAATGCATGGTATTTCTGTACCCTTTTAATAATGTTTGAAGTAAGTAGATAAAATATCACATCCCTATTTTGTTTGGTCAGGAAAAACCCTAGTGTTTGTCCTTTCTGGTACACATTTCTGGGTTATCTGATTCTATCAGTTACTGTCTTTGAACTCTACAGCTCTGTAAGTTGTAGGAAAAAAACTGATGGCAATGTCAATGATACTTGTTCATATAAATGCAAATGAGTTTATCCAATGAATGTAGTTGATCGTTGCCCTGTGGATATTGACTATTTTTGTATCTATTTGCCAATTCATTTCAGTATTCCTGATTGCCTATATACATGTGTTGTAGGAACTCTCCTTTGAATCAGTTGTAGTATCTTACGGGTTTCTTCATTAATTAATGATGGTATTGGTTTTCTATTCCTGTATGACAATTAACACAAGCACAGCATAAACAATACAAATAGATTATTTCATAATTTCTGTGTGTCAGCAGACTGGGCATGGCTTAACTGGGTGCTCTGTTCATGTAACCAAGGTACAGGCTCAGGTTGTGATCTTATCTGAGGCCCAGGGTCTTTTTCCAAGCTGTCTGTGTATTGGAAGAATTCAGTTTGTGATTATAGGACTCAGAACCTCAGCTCCTGTAGGTCTTCTGCTGTTCCCTGTCATGTGGCCCCCTCCACAACATGGGAGCTTGTTTCTGCAAGGCCAACAGGAAAGTGTCTTTGCTGCTTCTACTCCCTCTGACTTCTCCCATCACAGAATTTGAGATCTATTTTTAAAGGAGTTCACTTAATTAGGTTAGGCCTACCCAGGATAGAAGTTAGAGTGAGGAGTTATAACATACACCTAGTCAGAATTCCAAAAGGAGAAAACAGAGAAAATAGGAAAGACAGTATATTAAAAAAAAAAAAAGAAAAAGAAAAAAGGTAATGGCTGAAAATTGTCCAGAATTGTATAAAGCACCAATGCTCATATCTAGAAATCAATGAATTCCAAGTGAGAAAAAAGGAAAAACACATTGTTTCACATAATTTCTCATTATGATGAAACTTCAGGACACCAAACAATACAAGATGATTTGAAATGCAGCCAATAAAAGGTAACTACAAAGGAATGATAGACAAATTTAAAAGTAATGTCTCTAGGGCTTCCCTGGTGGCGCAGTGGTTGAGAGTCCGCCTGCCAATGCAGGGGACACGGGTTCGTGCCCCGGTCTGGGAAGATCCCACATGCCACGGAGCGGCTGGGCCCATGAGCCGTGGCCGCTGAGCCTGCGCATCTGGACCCTGTGCTCCGCAATGGGAGAGGACACAACAGTGAGAGGCCCGCGTACTGCAAAAAAAAAAAAAAAAAAGTAATGTCTCTGTATAAACAATGTAAGTCAGAAAACAATGGAATGATATCTGTAAAGAGTTAAAAAAAAATTTCTGAGAAACTCTAAATTTGCACCAAACAAAACTATCCCTTAAAATGAGAGTGAAATAAACATTTAAAGATAAAAATTAGCCAAGAAAGGTTAACCTCAACATGTGGTCACTAACAGAAATTCTAAAGTAGATATTTAAAGAAGGAAAATCATTCCCTGATGTGGACTGAATGACAAAAACCAGATGGATAAAAACGGTAAATAATTAAGCAAATCTAAACTAATTGGCAGGATAAATTTTTTAAATGCCTAATTTGGGGTGATCAGGCAAAAATAAGCTAGAATTAACATATTGAACAGCAAAAGAATATAAGCAGGAAAGGTCTTAAGCATTCCAAGAGTCTTTAATTATTAGGAAGGTGGAGATACTAAATATCTTTAGAATTTTAGTGTGCTTCTTAAAATAGCAAGAGTATCTATCTAATATCCAAGATAGACATATAGCATGTAACTTCCAAACAAGTATAGGGGGCAAAAATGGGATGAGAAAGTTAAAAACATCAAGTCAGTATAAAAAATGACAAGAACAAAAAAATAGACTAATGGAAAGCAGATATTATGGTAGTAGAAATAAATGTTAATGGAGTAAACTCTATAGTTAAAAGAAAATATTTACAATACTGGTTTAAGTCTATGCTGGTTAAACAGAAACACCTGAAAAAGAAAGTTGTACATCAAAGACTGTAAAAATAGATTTTTCAAGTATGAAACATAATAATAGTTTACATTAATACCCAATATCATACAAAGGAAAACAATGTTGGAAATTAAGAGGATCACTACATAGTGATAAAAAATTCAACTAACCAGGAAGATACAATTTTCAATATGTATGCACCTAATAGTGTAGCTTCAAAACATATAAAGCAGAAAATTAAGAAAAAAAACTATAAGGAGAAATTGACAAATCTGTTACTAAAGTAAGAGATTTTGTCATACTCCCCATGGTAACTGGTAGATCTATCATACAGATATATCAGTAAGCATGAGAACATTTTAACAATTAAGAGTTTTGATCTAACTGACATAAACTATTGCACCCCAAACTGAGAGAATACACTTTCTTTTCATGCATAACTAGAATATTTTATGAAAATTGATCTCACCCATGTTATAAAGCATGTCTCAATAAATTTCAAATAATTAGAATGAAATCAATGTGAACCCTACATAAGGCTTTGGTGTGAAGCAGCCTCTCTTATCATTAGTAATACATAAATTCAAGTAGGTAGAGAAAAGGAGAAGAGGAAATGGTAGATGGGATATTTATTGCTTTTTGACACCCTGAAACTAAGTAAAGTTGTAAAATTTGAATAGTAAAATTTGCTCAACTTTCCTGGGTCTGAAGGCCTGATATGAGGGCAAGTTTGAAGTGTAGAGAGAAAGGAGGTGTGAAATGCGAATATTCACTTTTCAATAGGAGTGAAATAAAACTAATATCATTCCTGTCTGGGCAAATAAGGTGACAATTTTCCACATACATTTCTAATACATCCTCCATAACTTAATCTAATAATGATGAAAAATTTGTGTATATTACTTTAAAAGTAAATTTATGATGTGAATAACTTATGACTATTATTTTTGATGTGAATGCAACCCATGTTTCTAGTCTCAAAAGCTATTTCTGTTCATAATTCTTGCCCTAACAATTGAATACAGTATATTCTCTTAATAATCAGGATCTAGCATAACTATTTATACACATATATCAAGTATTCTGGATGTACCTATATTATGTATATATGTATATATTTGTAAAAACATTCACAGTAATCCATATTAGTACACAGCTTCAGAGGCAAAGAAAATGTTACCTTCTTTTCAATTCTCAAAACTATTTCCTATGTGAAGCATCTTCTGATACCCTGGTGCACTCGTATGTTCATTCTCTTGAATTTTCAGTGTCATTTGTGCATATTATCATTGTAGAAATTTCCATGATGTATTTTAATTATTTGTTTAAATGTCTATATTCTCCCTGGGATATAATCTCTTTTTAATTTGGGGTCAAGTCTTTAGCTCCATTTCTGAAAAGTAAACCCAGTTCCCAGCACATGATACCCACTCCATTACATCTTTTGAAAAAACAAATTTCCTAAATCTAAAAAAGTATTCATGAGATTCTGGTATAAACGTCCAGTTCCTCTTCACTGAAGAACTTTTTAAAACTTGCAGTCAGTAAAATGTGTTCATCTGTTGCTGATTCTGGAATCTCATTTGGTCTGGATTTTATCTGCTTGTCTGTGATGTTGATGTGTCAATTGAAAAGAAAATATATGGTAGCTAGGTTTGCAAGGGCTTAGATTTCTAAGATGACTTTTCTGCTACAGACGCATAATGGTCAGACTTGGGAGTCAGTCTAAGTTTGAACTCTCCTCACATTAGCTGTGCGATTTGAATTATGTAACTCCTCTGTAAAAGTTTTTTACTCATCTGTAAAAAGTAAAAATGTTTACTTTTCCTCATCTGTAAAAGTCAGATAACAATAACACCTATTGTATAAGATCGTTGTGAAAGTTAAAGGAATTAAGATGTATATGT
The DNA here is from genome assembly GCF_963455315.2 of Globicephala melas. Lineage (NCBI taxonomy): Eukaryota > Metazoa > Chordata > Mammalia > Artiodactyla > Delphinidae > Globicephala > Globicephala melas. The sequence continues at coordinate 58,762,360 of NC_083318.1, read as the reverse complement.
GTGTACACATACATCTAGATGTGCACACACATACATACCAGGCTGGGAACATTATATAAAATTTTGTTGTTATTATTATCAACCATGGTTTCCAAATTTTTATTGAAAACATTTGGTAACTGAGTTTTTTTTAATTTTGCCGATAGATTTCTGGTTCCCATAGTTTTCTTAGCCCACACTAGTCTACAATGAGCTGTTGTTAACTAGTTCAAGGTCCATATATTGTTTCAATTTATTCACTTGCTCATGGGTTAATCTTCAGTTTATTTAGTTCTGCAATATACTTTACCCAATGTCAGGTGTCTGCTTTATTTACTATCTAAAGAAGAATGTGCTTTTTTTCCCTATTTCACAAGCTCAAGTAAAGATGATTCAAATAAGTAGCCACTATATAAAAGGGCAGCATTTGCCATTTAAAGTAAATTACATTTGAAAAAAGCCAAAAATATTTATAATTAGATTAGCCTATGTTAATCTTGCTCTGCTTTGAAACCAGGGATAGCGACAAGTTCAAAACTGAATAAAAACAAAAAAATAAAAAACAATTACAGATGGATAAATGTATAGTGCTTTGGGAAGTATATTTAAAATATATACTAAAGAAAATGAACTTTTTTCCATATATTTCAAATCGATATTGTTCACAAAAAACGACTAACAGCAGCAAACAATATGTGAACAACATAGTGCACAGTTTTTTTAATCTTGTGGTACATAGGAATTCAAGACAACGTGGAGTGTATTTTCATTAAATTTGTAGCTACCTATAAACTACCAAGATTTCTTAAACCTTGATAAATATTCCCAATACTCAAACCTCCACTAAGAGTGATATGACATACTATTTTGTTTGTTTATGGTCTTCATGACTCACAGGATTCTTTAGGTCAAATGATTCCAGATAGGCTCCAGAACAGTTTCACACACACACACACACACACACACACACACACACACACAATGTATGTGTACCTATATACATGCATAATACCCATTATATATAAATACCAATACATTTAATATCTATCTGTCTAAAAAAACTTTTGCAAATGTAGAAATTCTAATACAAAAGTCAAATGAGGCATATACCAACTAATTTCTTGGATTCAAGATTTACCTATCATTTAAACCTACATTTGTTAGTTAAAACCTCAAACTTCCTTTACAAATTATTCAAAATTTAAAACCTCTTCCAAAACATTTTCAGTGGTTCTTTTCTAAATTTAACCTTAATAAGCTGAGCAGTATTTTTCTGTCATTCATTATTTGTGTTTATAAATTCCATCTTAAGAAAATATAGTGCTAATGAATTCACCAGGCAATGAAATATACCACAAAGAAGTAATGTCTATCATTTCTAAAAGCCCTTTTGTCAAGAGAATCCAAGAATGCTCAAAATAGCAGAGAAATTTTCTTAAGAAAATGGCCCTAAAATTTCAGAGTAAGTTTTCCTGATCTACAAATAGGGAGAGTCATTTCAAAACTATGCTGGAAATTCTCTTTCTTTGGACTTCTCTCTCTTTGCTTATTCTAGTTACTACTTTTCTCCTACATTTTTTTTTTTTTTTTTTTTTGCAGTATGCAGGCCTCTCACTGTTGTGGCCTCCCTCGTTGTGGAGCACAGGCTCCAGACGCGCAGGCTCAGCAGCCATGGCTCACGGGCCCAGCCGCTCCGTGGCATGTGGGATCTTCCCGGACTGGGGCACAAACCCGTGTCCCCTGCATCAGCAGGCGGACTCTCAACCACTGCGCCACGAGGTAAGCCCTCTCCTACATTCTTTATAAGAGTCATTTAAATGTCCATGTGCCTCAGAAAAATAAAGCATCACAAAATTGTGTTTTTTTTCCATTATCTAGACTATTTTTATCTTTCTATAGAAATTTGGAGAGCAGAGTTATTATTTTTATCCAGACCCCCGAAGTCATCATGATAATAATCTCAAACACAGTCCAAGCATGTTAATAAAATTTACTTTTTTTTCATGCAAAATGTAATATTTTGCATAGCAAAGATTCCAATCCCAGATTTCACTAAGACAACAAAATACACAGTTTACAATTACTAAATGACATTTGGAACTTTGCAGCTTAAAATTTTGACAAACATTATGAAGCTTATGTTTCTTTTCTAATGAGGACCTACTGAAAAACAATATATTTTCATATGTAAAAATATTTAAATATAAGTCTATCTGAAGTAGGAAATATCGTAATAATTTCTCAATCTTCCTACAGTTCCTGTGGCTACAATATTCTGCCTATATATATGAAAACTTGAAGATAGTCTCGATATAATTTTTACTTAAATACATTTCTTTTTTGTTTAATTTTACTCTTAATGTTATACTTGCTCTCCAAATGGACACCTTACCTTCATCTTTGAAGCTAGCAACATCACATCTCTCTGACCATACTCCTGTGGTTACATCTCCCTCTGATTCTGACCTCTTCTTCCACCCTCTCTCACTTTTAAAGACCCTCATCGTGCACACCTGAATGATCCAGGCTACTCACCTTTTTTAAGGTCAACTAATTAGCTAACTTAATTCTGTCTGAAACCTCAATTCTCTCTTGACATGTAACTTATATTTATGCATTCTGGGGATTACAGTGTGGATATCTTTGGGTGACCACTGTTCTGGCTACCACAGTTAACTAATTAACTAGTTAATTAGTTAACTAATTAATGTTAATTAGTTCCATTCTATAAGTACTCTTGAATCTTTCTCTTCCTTCTATATCCTCAAGCATCTTGATTCAGCTCTCACCTTTCCACTGTAAGCACTTGTACTGAGATCACCAGTGACTTCAAGTAACACGTTCATAAGACACTCTTCCACCCTCATATTGTTTTATGCACCTGTAGCATGTGAAGCATGGAACTCAAGGAATTCTTTTCAACTTCCTTATTGAATCTGTCTCCTACCCTGCTTTCTGTGGAAAGTCTTCCTTGGTTCTTTCACCACTCTTGAAGTATGAGAGAAATGATAAAAAAAAAAAAAAAAAACCCTTTTTATAGAAGATGAAGTTACCTCAACCTTCAACTCTACTGTATTTCCTTGCTACTTAATATTTTGAATTCTGGTATGAAAATATTGCATGATACCTGCATCTTTGCCTGTGCATATCATGTAGTTCTCCTATAGTGGGTGTGTACAGGTGTATTTCATTTGATGTAATCAAATTTTAAGTAAAATATTGAATATTTGTTAAATTTTTTTTAAAACTTTCTGATTTTAAATGCAAAAAACCCATTCTTCTTTTCAGATTCCTGTTGATTTGCCCTCCATTTAAGTATTGGTGCTTCTTCAGTGTTCTAAAATTGAACTTCTATCTTGTGATTCTACAATCTCTGGGCACCTATCTTCATACTTGTAACTGCATATTTGGGCATCTCTAGTAAGCATTACAATTGTTTTCCACAAATTGAGCATTTCTTTTTTTTTTTTAACATTCTTTTTTTTTTTTTTTTTGCTGTACGCAGGCCTCTCACTGTTGTGGCCTCTCCCGTTGTGGAGCACAGGCTCTGGATGCACAGGCTCTGGACGCACAGGCTCAGCGGCCATGGCTCACAGGCCTAGCTGCTCCGCGGCATGTGGGATCTTCCCGGGCCGGGGCACGAACCCGCGTCCCCTGCATCGGCAGGCGGACTCTCAACCACTGCGCCACCAGGGAAGCCCAAATTGAGCATTTCTTTACAGATATTCCATAGGATTTTTATAAATAAATGCTGGAATTTGTTAATTACCCTCCAAATCTTTTTTCCTCCTTATATGTACCACCTTTGCTTAGTAACGTCAAGATGCTCCAATTGACCCTTAACAAAACATGAAATTCATTTTGTCTTGAACTTTCTGTATCTGCCTCCTTCTTGATATATCTCTAAAAATCTCATTTATAACATTTTAATACAACCTGAGTGTTTTAGTCTGTGTTCTTTATCTTTACTGATTTATTTTGAGCCTTCATCATTTATTTCTCTCATAATTTATTGGTTTTCTTTGCCTTCAGTCCTCCTCATTTTATACTTAAATGTTCATACATGACCATAGTAGCATCTCTAAATTACAGTTCTAATTACATCATCGAACTGTTTGAAAACTACAGGCAAAAGTCATGGTATATGAATGTCTTCCAGTCCAGTTTTGTTTTCCTTTCTGGCCCTTATTTCAATCACTCCTTCTTGGTATTTCCTTGCTCCAGTCTTGTGAATTACTTGGAGTTCACAAGTGGGCACCATATATTTTACAGTTTGTTTCATCTTCTGTAAATCTGTTCTTTTTAAAATACAGTTCCAATCTTGTATCCTATGGAAAAACTTTCCTGAATGATTTATGAAAATTTACTTAACTTCTCCTCCAAGTTCCTCAGCTGCTTTGTACATTCTCTTTTAGTATTGCAGTTGTTTTTTTCTACTTCTAGAAAATCAATTTTGTGATGAAATGGACTCTTTTTAACTCAAAAATTTAGTGAGGTAATTAATGTTAAAGACTGGATCACTGAGTATTTGTTGGATTAGTGATTTTTATTTCTTTCTTCCACTACAATAGTGGGGGAAAAAAGACCTGATAAATGGTCTTGCAGAATAGAGAATAAGGATGATGATATCTTAAACCACAATTGTCTTTCTTCAATTCTCATAGCACATGGCTCCAGTATCAATGACTTAATTCAAAACCACCAGCCTTATCAAACCTATACATTTTTTAACCTGTTATATTTTAAAATGTAAAGTTCTATACAGTAGTGGTTCTCAACCAGGGGTGAATTTGCCCTCCTTGGGGTATTTGGAAATGTTTGGAGACATTTTTCACAGTCACAATTGGGAGGATGCTACAAGTGTCTAGTGGATAGAAGCCAGGAATGCTGCAAGAGATTATTATCCAGCCCAAAATGTCAACAGTGCCACTACTGAGAAACACTACTCTAGAGTAAATGATGTATCTTCCTAAAGGCAAAATCCATATCTATATGTCTAAACAGAATATTTAATTAACTTGTTTGGGTACTGAAATACATGCGACTTTTTAATTCCGTGCTATTTTTATACAGTTATAAGAATAAAAGTTCCGTTTTCTTTCTCAAAGTAAACTAAAACATGATTTCCTCTAGAATATTACATCTGTCATTTTATATGCATATGACCTATATATATTCCACCACTTTTCCTTAATTTTAGTGCATACCTTTTATAGACTGAGCTTTATTTTTAAAAATTAATTTGGAAGTTAGCATCCAAGATGTGTTCATTTGTTTCAAAATAGAAAACACACACACACACACACACACACACACACACACATTATGCCTTAAGCTGTCTTTCAGAGATGTTATAACAGCATCACATAAATGGAAATTAATTAGCACTTTGTTCTGCAGTGGACGTTCTTTTGTAAGCTGTAAGTAGGTATCATTTCTTCTACTAAATATATGATAAGAAAGAAGAAACATAGCCTTTTCCCAGCTTAGGAACAATAGAATGACAGAATAGAACACCTTACACCAGTATATAGGCATGCATATATGTTTTATTTAAAAGTGTCCTATATATATTACTAAAAGTGACAAATGCAATGCAGAAATACTATGGTGAAATTTAATCAAATGTTAAGAAAATAGAGAGAAAGATTAGGATTTGCCATCCTCTTCAATGATTTATGAGGTCTGTTTATAAAAGAACTTGCAGATTTCCTATAGCACACAGAGCAGCACAGATACTACAGCTTGATATACCCTGAGAACATACTGACCATCTATACTACAAGGTAATATCCAGTATTAGTTTGCTCATTTAACGAGATCACTTATTGTTATGAGATTTAGCAGATAGATAAGCCAATCCCGACTTTTATGAGATACACAGTCACATATGTAAAACAGACAAGTCCTGTGGTAAATGTTACAGATACACACGGGAAGGTGTGACAGATGCTGTAGATATCCTGCTTCCAAAAGCCATTAGCTCCTTATTTCTTGCTATAAGAAGGTGGCTTCTGTTCAGGAATTGATGGCCCATGCACTCAGGGAAAGTGGTCCCCTCCCCAGCTCCTGGAAGGAATGTTAATTAGGCAAAGCCTGTAATAACTATGCTTTTCCTTTTTCAAGTGACTGGCTTAGCATGGTCACGTGATATAGCTATAATGAATAAGACAAATATGAAATTTGCTTTTGAAGACCTTGGGAAGGATTTTTCCTGATAAAAAGATATTGGGGCAGGGGTGGGGGCTGTCTCTTTTACCCTCTGCCAAGTGGGTTATGTGAGGGCATGATAACTGGAACTGTAGCAGTGTTGCAATCATTAGGGCATCAGCCCAAGTTTGAAAGTCAGAATGCTGAGGAAAAGAAAGAAAAGAAAGATGAAAGATCCTGGCTCTTGATAAGCTGGTTCTATCTTACACAAGATTTTTTTTTATCAGCTTTTCTTTTAATGCCAATTATAATTGTATTTTCTCTTTCTTACTGATATCTTAACTGATAGAGAAGGATACCTAAGCAAAGCTGGAAGAGATCAGGTAGGACCCCCCAAAGTAAATACAATCTACCTGCATCATCGAACGTCTTCCCAATACCTCTGAAACTTCGTGTTCTCTATGATCACTGTCCAAATCAGAGATTCAGTAATTGGAAGTGAATAATTGGCATGTATTTGGGACAGAATGCAATGTCATAATTCATGGAATACATTCAAAATCAGAGAAACTATGATATTGAGGTTTTCAGAACTCAAGAAAAAAGAGAAATATTAAACTACCCCATATGTGTAATCACAGTTAAAAGTCATTTTAAATAAGATTTATCAAGACTGATAACAAAAAGTGCTGCTTCACAAAGGTTGTAAACAGAATTACCAAGAGATCTTGCAGCTACTGCCTAAAATGCACCTGAAACTTGATTATATAACTTTGTTTCCTGGAACTTTCCTAGCCATGAAGTGAGGTGCACAGGAGGATGCAAGAGATTGTGTGCAATGAAGGAGAGATTTAGACTCTAATCCTACTGAGTATGCTTACAAAAATTGCTCCAGATATTCAGCCATCCCTTCTTGCACTCTAACAGAGACTTTTATATTCCTTTTATATAGGAATATTTGAAGGCAAAAGGCAAATACATCGTTCCCCTTCTTTGTGCATGTCCTTACAGCCTGATAGTATGACTTGAGCTGCTTTAATCAACCTAGATGCTTGAGCTCCTTGACCAACTGGTCCTTGTACCATCACTACAGGGTCCGGGTCTAGTTTCTAACAAACATGCAGTGACTAATATGAGATATTCCCCACTGCTGCTGTAACTACTATATGAAATTAACTCATTAATACTATGAACATATATTTTGCAATCCAAGTGAGGATGTGAATGAAATAAGAGCTGAGCTGATGATAATTTAAGTGGAATAACTGGCATTACCCAAGACTGTCCAGGGTTCTTCTGCCTATCTGGGAAGGGTTTGTATCTCAAGCCCTAGTGCTGCTCTCTCAACTTCACAATTTTTCAGTTAAAACAAAACTTTTTTTCAAAGCTGTATTCTGAAATACTCATTAAGTATTAGTAAGTGTGTGTATTAAGTTTTAGTGGTAGTCAGCATTTGGAAAGGTCAAGACTGATTGGAATTCTTGGGAAAGCTTTATGGAAGAGGTGGAATTTGAAATAGACCTTGAAACATCTGCTGGGCTGGAGGGGTAGAGGAAGGATCAGTGATAACAGTGTGGAAACAATGCAAACAAAGGGAGGGAAAAGGAATATTATTAATATTATACAAATCAATTCAAACTGACTAACAATATACATTACCTTCATAAAAATGAATAACAATAACCACTTATTGGTTTACAATGTGCACAAGACTTTATATACCTGTCATTTGGTATTTATTCAAATAGAATAAATTCTACCAATTCTTTTTCATAAGTGGACAGGTTATGATTATTCTCTTAATTATATTTAAAGAAATAGGGGAAAGGATAAAACATTTAAAGTGATAGAAATTTAGTAATGCAGGCCAAAAAAATGTTTTATGAATTTTTAGAGTCATTTTAGCCAGTGCTCCTTTTACTCTGTAGCATCTCTTCTCTAATGACTGGAAGATAGTATAATAATTGTCTCTTTGTGGCTGAGAAAAAATGCTGAAAATAATTCCATGGTTGTTATAAGACTGAAAAAGGAAAATGTGGGATCCATGAAAAGAAACCATGGAGGGTTCAGGAATAGAACTGGCTGTGAGCCAGAATGAAGTTTTGAAAGCAGAGAGGGCAAAAGGTGGGTACTAATATTCTGTAATTGTGGCAATAAGCTTCTAATAACAAAAAGTACACTGAAAATTTTGGGTATAGAAGATGAGAATATATCCATTGTCTATTTAAATGAAGAGCAATTGAGGATGCAGCTGTTTAACATGAAAAATATAATGGTCTAGTGAACCAGAGTCTAGCCTGGGCTCTACTCCAGTTCAGCTATTGAATCTGGTGGACCTTAGACAGATTGTAGGAGACTAGGAATTGAAGATGATTTACTGGCTCCTTGCCCACTTATTTCCTCTGTAGCCCTTGGAAAAACTAAAAGTCTGCTCTCAAATGTTATTAATCTCCCTTGAAAAAGCTCTGTGACACATAGAATATAGACGGACAAAGGGCCAAAGCACATCGTACAGAACAAATAAGAACATACATAGTAAGGAGAAAGGTATATCAGAAACTAGCTGTTTATCAGTTTAAAATTGTGAGCACCAAACTCTCTGCTGAATCTGTTAAAGTGTAATGATAGGTTGCACATAACTGTGTACCCTTATCTTACTGGTTAACTCATGACTGGACAGCATAAATCCCTTATTTTCAGATGCACAAGGAAAATGATGATATTGCTTGCATGACCAATTTTGTGCTTCATTGCTCTTAATTGCGTCCTTAAGCTTCACTCTTTGAAAGCTTACGTCTTAGAAAAAATGGTCAAGGTGTGAGATTTTGCAGAAAAGCAAAAGCAAAAGCAAAAAAAAAGGCCAAAATCTGAAGAAGAGAGAAACAAAAATATCTGCTGCTAGAGGAATTACTCACTTAAAAACACAAATTCATGCATTGGAATTAAGTACAAGCATAGCCTATAGGCAATTCAAAAAAAGTTTTCATTACACAGAAGAGTAGTTGAAATAAGTAAAAAACTGCCAAAGTCAGTAATAAATGCAAAGTGGTATAAATCAGCTCAAGAGGGAACTAAATCAATTTTTAGAAAAGAAAGAAGCCAGGACTACTGCTTTGATTCTTACAGCAGGAAAAATATCTACATCAACTTCTTAAGGTTATTGCTGAATTTGAACCATTCCTTATTATAGCTAACATAATTTATAATCATTTAGGACTTGATTTTAATTCATTATATATGCTAAATAAAACTATATCCTTTTTTTTTTTACTTAACCTAAGTTATCTGAGGTAAGAGACTCTGAGTAATTATTCATTGTTTTATTCCTATACCTAGGGTAATGCTTAGCAAAGAAAAAACCCTCAGTGTTTGCTTATCAAATGAAATAATGAAGAAATGAAGAAAAATACTCACCCATGACTTATGAGGTATTTGACCAGAATATTAACTGATCAACGGTATTTGGACAAACTCTAGCTCACAACATCAAGGACCATATATTACTGTTCCGGCAATATGTAATCCAGAGTACAGTGGCACAAGACAGATCTTATCCTTAGAACTGTCATCTCTTTTATTTCTGGTTTGTCAGTTCTTCTTGTTTACCTCTGCCCTGCTTGCTTCTATAGTAGTTACTCTTTTTTTAACTTTCTCTTCCTTTCTAAAAGAATTGGGGTAGTAATTTTTGGTTGTCATCAATGCTTGCTGACATATTTCTTTAGTGAGTATATGGAGTAGACAGATGGGCACTAGGTACCATGCTTTCATTGAAAGCATTTCTATGCTTTGGGATGACCTCATTGCCCAACAGAATTAATGATCTTTTATAAGTTCCTCATTTGCTACTTACTTGAGCATTAGGAGGAAAAGAGCCCAGGAAATTCTAGGGGGCCCCTTTTAAAATCAGGACATAATGAAGATCTATAAATGTGTATGTTCCCTGGCTCCTCCTAAGTAATTCATTTTTAAGGTAATTTCAAAATGAGGTTGGTTTTACTTCACACTAATTAATTTCCAGTTCTTTCTTCTTCTATCTTATATGCTTTCAGTTTAATGAATTTAAATAGTAGAGAACTGTCTATATTTATTTTTAATATTTCCTGGTATAAATTTTATTACTCAATTTATTAACAGTAACTGCCACTTTACATTGTAGAGAATCTAGTCTGTGTTTGAGGGCATTTTGGGCTAGTTTATTTTGTTAATGCATAAACTTTAGCAGTGTTATGAGTTTAGATATATGTTCAACTCTTTAGAAAACTGGACACTTTGTTCCCCTCCCCCCCCAACTGCCTAAGACTTGAACAGCAATTTTCTTTAGATTATATACATTTGATTAAATGACCAAAAAGTCAATTCTATGAATATAATCCATTAATGGTACTAACCACACTGTAAAAAAATAAGAAAAAATAAATAAAAACAGTGACTATTCTTTTTACTTCTTTTTATGAACACATTACTAAGAAATAACAATAGATTAATTCTGGAAGCCCAAAGAGAAGGTTATCTCAATCACTTGTCCCAACAAAATTTGTGTTAAGGTTTGAATTGACTTTTCCAGTTCTTTTTCATCACAAAAAAAAGCATTCATTACATTACTTTTGTGTTAGTTTTAGAAATTTTTAGCAGAAAATTTACAATAAAGATCTTCAGGGAATATAAATTCTAAGATTATTCAACAACTATATTACTGATATGCTTGAAAAGAATATAGAAATACAATTAAAAACACAAAAATAATTAAACCAATATTTTAATGATAAGAATACAACAAAAGGATAATCATTTTTGACATGAGTTTATATATATATATATATATATATATATATATATATATATACACACACACACAAATGATCCTTTGATGACCACTGGAAGTATGTGACAGCACCCAAAATTTAAAAGGTGTTATATACAAATTGAATGAAGTACTCCTTTTACCCACAACATCTTAGCTTCATTCATTGTACGACATTGTTTATTCTGTGCTTCAATATGTTAAAAATCAAACTTTTAAATATTAAACTCTCCAGTGCTTGGGCCAGCATATTAAATGTCAAATCCTGGATGAAACCACTGTTTGGATAGCAATTAACTAATATATTTTTCTCTTCATTATACTTTTTGTAGCTCTTCCCTGCTGTAGCATTCCAAATTTTTAGATCAGACAGGAATTTCAGAAAGCATTAATTTGAAGTTTTATTTTGTGTGTTTTTTCTATTACTCTTGCCCACCAGATTTCATTCTCAATCCTCTGTCTGGATTGTCTGACTGCTATACTGGCATCATCTGGATTCCTTTGCGGGAAGGCTTTGAGTTGGGTTTCATTAATGAGGCAGAGGTCAAGTTATTTCTCCTCCAATCCAGGCTTGTTTCAACTGTGTTTCCTATAGTGGCTGTGTCCTTATAATAATAATAATAAATATAATAATATAATAAATATTAATAATAATATATAATACTAAAATATAAATATATTTTATTTATATATATAAATATATATATTATATATTTATATAATATATTTATAATACATTATATATATTTTTATATATTATATAAATATATATATAATACATTATATAAATTATATAAATATAAATTATATAAATATATATTTATAAATATATAAATTTATATATAAAATATATCATATATTTATATAATATATATTATATATAAATATATAAAATATATAATAATAAATTATATTGTGTCCAATATAATTTATTGATGGAATACTTCTTTCACTACTGCCAGTCTCTAGAAAACTCAGTCCCCTTTGTTGCTTTCCTAAAGTTTGCTCACACTTCTGTAAATAATCTCTTCATTGAAATCCTTTCAACTGAACCATCTGAGTGGACAAAATCCTGAGAGACAGAGTAGATGATTGAAAATATACCAAGAAGCACAAGCTCAGATGGAATTTTGGAACCAGACTGATCATCTCTTAGTTGAACACATGGATGATATACTTGTTTGGGAAAGTGGAACAGTGATAATCTGTTATTCACTGACACCAGACTTACCTAAGTTTTCACTCTTCTTGGCTGACTGGCCACATAATTTGCAGCCATCAATGCAAAATGAAAATGCCAGCCTCCCTATTTAAAACTTATTGAAAATTTCAAGACAATAATGACAGAGCATTAAAACCAGTGCTGAGTCCTAGTAAGTACAGGGCCCTGTGGAAAGGCATAGGCTGCAAGCCTTTAAAACTGCCTCCAGGTGAGTATGTTGACTTGGAGTATTAATGGAAGGCAAAGGTTTGTGTGATCAAGTGTTGATTCAATCAAGGGTGATCAACATGAAAATTATAGAGATTTCAAAACCGTGAGGTAGAATGCCTATCTCTGTGCTGGGGAACTTGCAATAAATAATAATAATAATTTAAAAGGCCTTTAATTCTTAATTGCAAATACAGGTGGGAAAGCAGAAAGTGTCCATGATAGTCTTAAAACAAGCTCATATTTCATAGATTCAAGAAAGGCATGCCAAAGACTTGACTCTAAATCAGACTGTGTAGGTTAAAAGTTGCAAGGCCATATAAATGAGCAACTTCCAACTCCAAGTCTCTTAGGCTTGGAATAGGACACTGGTTGGGGATAAGTAGGATTTGAGGACTTGGGTTGGGGGCATTTTGGTAGATACAAACAAAATTGGGTATCTGTTCCTAAAATATTTTTGAAATCCACTTTCAGCAGAAGAAGCTCTTCTTCTACTGTCTAAGGAAACTAGCATTCCCTTTTGTAAAAATTCATTAATGAGTTGATCTGGAATAATTTCTTCCAAGGGGATGCTTATTTTCCTAAAATACTTCCCCACTATCCATCAGTGTCCCTGGACCCAAACTCCAGGCTAAGAAATGCAGTCTCTACAGGAGGAGACAGCCTATGCACCAAGTAAAATTGCAAGATCTTACCATCTCTAAGGGTATTAAATCTAACAGGACCAAATTTATCAAAACAGAGGTTTTAATCCAGTATTTGTCATTTAATATGTTGGCCCAAGCACTCAAAATTGTACTTAAGAGTTTAATTATTTTCCATATTGAAGCCTGGAGTAATCAGCTACCTACAGTCAATGAATCTGAGATGGTAGACTTCTTTGCATACTATATAGGAAGGAGTCTGAAAGCTTAGTGAGATGGCCATGTTGTAACTGATGTGTCTCAAACATTAAGAAATATGTTTTTGTTTTTGTGAGGAATGCTATCATCCATGTAAAGATTTGTAGTGAGTGTCCTCTGTAATTTGGAGGTGACAATTGGCAATGATATCATAGAATTGGGCTCCCCGATTTCAATAGTAATAATGGCATCTCTGAATGATGGAGGCCATTTGGCAGTGCTCAATGGACAAAAACAGGAGGGAGTAATTACCATAATAAGCCTCATGGACGTCATAGTTTTAATCAGATTATTTGAACCAACTGAGCTCTACAAAGAAACAGTATAGGAGGGTTCCTTTTTTGGCACACTTTCTCCAGCATTTGTTATTTGTAGACTTTTTAGTGATGGCCATTCTGACTGGTGTGGGGTGATATCTCACTGTAGTTTTGATTTGCATTTTTCTAATAATTAGTGATATTGAATATCTTTTCATGTTCCTGTTGGCCATCTGTATGTCTTCTTTGGAGAAATGTCTGTTTAGGGCTTCTTCCCATTGTTTATTGGGTTGTTTGTTGTTTTGAAATAAGCTGTATGAGCTGTTTGTATATTTTGGAGATTAATCCTTTGTCAGTTGCTTTGTTTGCAAATATTTTCTCCCATTCCGTAGGTGGTTTTTTGTTTTGTTTATGACCTCCTCTGTCATGGAAAAGCTTTTTAGTTTGATTAGGTCCCATTTGTTCATTTTTGTTTCTATTTCCATTACTATGGGAGACTGGTGCAAAAAGACATTGCTGCGATTTATGTCAAGGAGTGTTCTGCCTATGTTTTCCTCTAAGAGTTTTATAGTGTCTGCTCTTGCATTTAGGTCTTTAATCCATTTTGAGTTTATTTTTGTGTATGATGTTAACGAGTGTTCTGATTTCATTCTTTTACATGTAGCTGTCCAGTTTTCCCAGCAAAACTTATTAAAGAGACTGTCTTTTCTCCATTGTATATTCTTTTCTCCTTTGTCATAGATTAGGTGACCATAGGTGCATGGGTTTATCTCTGGGCTTTCTATCTTGTTCCATTGATTTATATGTCTGTTTTTGTGCCAGTACCATACTGTCTTGATTAGTGTAGCTTTGTAGTATGGTCTGAAGTCAGGGAGCCTGATTCCTCCAGCTACATTTTTCTTTTTCAAGATTGCTTTGGCTATTTGTAGTCTTTTGTGTTTCCATACAAATTGTAAAAGTTTTCTTCTAATTCTGTGAAAAATGCCATTGGTAATGTGTTAGGGATTGCATTGAATCTGTAGATTGCTTTGGGTAGTATAGTCATTTTGACAAAATTGATTCTTCCAATCTAAGAACATGGAATATCTCTCCATCTGTTTGTGTCGTCTTTGATTTCTTTCATTGGTATCTTATAGTTTTCTGACTACAGGTTTATTCCTAGGTATTTTATTCTTTTTGTTGCAGTGGTAAATGTGACTGCTTCCTTAATTTCTCTTTCTGATCTTTTGTTGTTAGTGTATAGGAATGCAAGAGATTTCTGTGTTATTTATTTTGTATCCTTCAACTTTACTAAATTAATTGGTTAGCTCTAGTAGTTTTCTGGTGGCCTCTTTAGGATGTTTTATGTATAGTATCATGTCATCTGCAAACAGTGACAGTTTTACGTCTTCTTTTCCAATTTGGATTCCTTTAATTTCTTTTTCTTCTCTGATAGCCATGGCTAGGACTTCCAAAACTATGTTGAGTAACAGTGGTGAGAGTGGACACCCTTGTTTTGTCCCTGATCTAGGAGGAAAGGCTTTAGTTTTTCACTATTGATAATGATGCTAGCTATGCGTTTGTCATATATAGCCTTTATTATGTTGAGGTAGTTTCCCTCTATGCCCGTTTTCTGGAGAATTTTTATCATAAATGGGTGTTGAATTTTGTCAAAAGGTTTTTCTTCATCTACTGATATGATCATATGTTTTTTATTCTTCAGTTTGTTAATATGGTGTATCACATTGATTGATTTGCATATATTGAAAAATCCTTGCATCCCTGTGACAAATCCCACTTGATCATTGTGTATGATCCTTTTAATGTGCTGTTGGATTCGGTTTGCTAGTATTTTGTTGAGAAGTTTTGTGTATATGTTCATCAGTGATTTTGGCCTGTAATTTTATATTCTTGTGATATCTTTGTCTGGTTTTGGTATCAGGGTGATGGTGGCCTCTTAGAATGAGCTTGGGAGTGTTCCTCCCTCTGCAATTTTAGGAAGAGTTTGAGAAAGATAGTTGTTAGCTCTTCTCTAAATGTTTGATAGATTCACCTGTGAAGCCCACTGGTCCTGGACTTTTGTTTCTTGGAAGATTTTTAATTACAATTTCATTACTTATGATTGGTGTGTTCACATTTTTGATTTCTTCTTCATTCAGTCTTGGAAGGTTGTACTTTTCTAAGAATTTGTCCATTTCTTCCAGGTTGTCCATTTTATTGGCATATAGTTGCATATAGTAATCACTTATGATCCTTTGTATTTCTGAGGTGTCAGTTGTAACTTCTCCTTTTTCATTTCTAATTTTATTGATTTGAACCCTCTCCTTTTTTTCTTGATGAGTCTGGCTGAGTGTTTATCAATTTTGTTTATCTTCTCAAAGAATCAGCTTTTAATTTCATTGATTTTTGCTATTGTTTTCTTCATTTCTATTTCATTTATTTCTGCTCTAATCTTCATAATTTCTTTCCTTTTACTAACTTTGGGTATTTTTGTTGTTATTCTTCTTTCTCTAGTTGCTTTAGGTGTAAGGTTAGGTTGTTTATTTTGGGTTTTTCTTGTTTCTTGAGGTAGGATTGTATTGCTATAAACTTCCCTCTTAGAACTGCTTTTGCTGCATCCCATAGGTTTTCGGTCATTGTGTTTTCATTGTCATTTGTTTCTAGGTATTTTTTAACTTCCTCTTTGATTTCTTCAGTGATCTCTTGGTTACTTAGTAGCATATTTTTAGCCTCCATGTGTTTTTATGTTTTTTTATAGTTTATTTCCTGTAATTCATTTCAAATCTCATAGTGTTGTGGTCAGAAAAGATGCTTGATACGATTTCAATTTTCTTAAATTTACCAAGCCTTGATTTGTGACCAAAGATGTGATCTATCCTGGACAATGTTCCATGTGAACTTGACAAGAAAGTGTATTCTGCTGCTTTCAGATGGAACGTCCTATAAATATAAGTTAAGTCTTTGTGGTTTAATGTGTCATTTAATGGTTGTATTTCCTTATTACTTTTCTGTCTGGATGACCTATCTATGGGTGTAAGTGGAGTGTTAAAGTCCCCCACTATTATTATGCTACTGTCGATTTCCCCTTTTATGGCTGTTAGCATTTGCCCTATCTATTGAGGTGCTCCTATGTTGGGGGCATAAATATTTACAATTGTTATATCTTCTTGGATTGGTCCCTTGATCATTATGTAGTGTCCTTCCTTGTCTCTTGTAATATTCTTTATTTTAATATCAATTTTGTCTGATATGAGTATTGCTACTTCAGCCTTCTTTTGATTCCCATTTGTATGGAAAATCTTTTTCCAATCCCTTGCCTTCAATCTTTATGTGTCCCTAGGTCTGAAGTGGGTCTCTTGTAGACAGCATAAATATGGGTCTTGTTTTTATATCCATTCAGGCAGTCTATGTCTTTTGGTTGGAGCATTAATCCATTTATATTTAAGGTAATTATCGATATGTATGTTCCTATTACCATTTTCTTAATTCTTTTGTGTTTGTTTTTGTGGGTCTTTTTCTTCTCTTGTGTTTCCTGCCTAGAGAATTTCCTTTAACATTTGTTGTAAAGCTGATTTGGTGGTGCTGAATTCTCTTAGCTTTTGCTTGTCTGTAAAGCTTTTGGTTTCTCTTTCAAATCTGAATGAGATCCTTGCTGGGTAGAGTAGTAATCTTGGTTGTAGTGTTTTTCCTTTCATCACTTTAAATATATCCTGCCACTCCCTTCTGGCCTGCAGAGTTTCTGCTGAAAAATCAGATGATGAACTTATGGGGATTCCCTTGTATGTTATTTGCTGCTTTTCCTTTGCTGTTTTTAATACTTTTTCTTTGTATTTAATTTTTGTTAGTGTGGTTAGTATGTATCTCAGCATGCTTCTCCTTTGGTTTATCCTGTATGGGACTTTCTGTGCTTCCTGGACTTGGGTGACTATTTCCTTTCTCATATTAGGGAAGTTTTTGACTATATCTCTTAAACTAGTTTCTTAAATTGTTTCTCTTTCTCTTCTTCTGGGACTCCTATAATTTGTATGTTGGTGCGTTAAATGTTGTCTCAGAGGTCTCTGAGACAGTCCTTATTTCTTTTCATTCTTTTTTCTTTACTCTGCTTCATAACAGTTATTTCCACCATTCTATCATCCAGCTCACTTATCTCTTCTTCTGCCTCAGTTATTCTGCTATTGGTTCCTTCTAGTGTATTTTTCACTTCAATTGTTGTGTTGTTCATCAGTGATTGTTTTTTCTTTAGTTCTTTTAGGTCCTTTTTTGTTAAACATTTCTTGTTTAACAACAAGAAATCTTCACAATCCATGCCTCCATTCTATTTCTGAGATCATGGATCATCTTTACTATCATTACTCTGAATTCTTTTTCAGGTTGATTGACTATTTCCTCTTCCTTCATTTGGTCTTGAGAGTTTTTACCTTGCTCCTTCGTCTGTCACATAATTCTCTGTTGTCTCATTTTGTCTAACTTACTGTGTTTATGGTCTCCTTTCTGCAGGCTTCAGGGTCATAGTGCCACTTGCTTCTGTTGTCTGCCTCCTGATGGGTGAGATTGGTCCAGGGGCTTATGTAGGCTTCCTGGTGGGAGGGACTAGTGCCTGAGCTGTGGTGGGTGGAGCTGAGTCTTTTCCCTCTGATTTTCAGGGCTGTGTCAGGTGGTGTGTTTTGGGGTGTCCATGAGCTTAGTATAACTTTAGGCAGCCTGTCTGCTTATGTGTGAGGCTGTGTTCCTGTCTTGCTGGTTGTTTGGCATGAGGTGTCCAGCACTGGAGGCTGCAGGCAGTTGGGTGGAGCCGGGTCTTAGTGTCGAGATGGATACCTCTAGGTAGGTCTCTGGACCTGCTGTGAGCACTGTGGGGCCAGCTCAGACTCCAACCTGGCTCAACTCCCACGTGTACTTGCTCCCCAAATCCACAGCTGATAAAGCTAGATCAGTCTCAGTTGTGGGAACACTCATTGTCTCTTCAGATATTCTACTGATGCAGGATTTACCAAGCCAATTGCAGGGATTTAATCCATGGCTTGTGCAACTGCATGGAGAGATTTCCATCCTCTTCCTTAGTCACACTGCCACAGGGGCTCAGCTTTGATTTTGGCCCCACCTCTGCGTGTGTACCACCCTCAGCCATCTGTTCCCCGCTCGGGAGAGAGGCAGCAAAAGCAGAGGCTGACTGGGGCACACTTACTCACTCAGGCTGCAGAGGGGTACAGTAGTCACAGCTGGGGTGTGCACAAAGTGCCTGTGGTGGCGGAGACCAGCAGGCAGTTGCAACAGACTGGGGCATGCTTGCTGTGGTGGGAGTCCCTCCCAGTGCTTGCAGAGACAGTGGCTGGTGTGTGGGGGCAGTGGCAGCCCTGCCCCTCGTGCACCATTCAACAGTGGTGTCTTGCTTATATGGTGTCCTGGGCTTCTTCCACAAACTTTCCCTGCTGTGGAGCTCCTTACTCCTGTCCCTTCAGGCTGTCTTTTCATGGCTAACAGCTGTCCCCTCCCTGGGTCCACGCTCCAAAACCCACTTTCCAGACCCAGTCCCCCACTGCAACAGGAGACACATGACTCAGGCTGGGATGTGCAGGACTGTGGCACAGACCACGTGCACAGTTCTTACTTTGTCCTGCCTTCCACAGACCATCCGCTGCGTTCCCCTTTGATGTCCCAAAGGTCCCTTTCTGTCTCAACTGATATCCGCACCGTGAGGGGGTTTTTCTGAGTGGGGGAAGCTCTCACCTTCAGATTCCTGCCACCATTGCTGGTCCCTTTTTTGAGTCCTCTTTTTTCTTTCTTTCATCTTACCCAGTTGCAAGGGGATTTTTCTTGTCCTTTTCAGTGTGTGAAGTCTTCCACTAATGTTCAGCAGGTGCTATGTGAGAACTGTTCCATTTGTAGATGTATTCTTGATGTACCTGTGAGGAGAGATGAATTCTGTGTCCTCCTATTCCACCACCTTGACTCCTCCCCCTGCATCCCATAGTTTTGGGATTGTAGTATTTTCATTTTCATTTGCCTCTAGGTATTTTTTTTATTTCCTCTTTGACTTATTCAGTAATCAATTAATTGTTTAATAGCATATTGTTTTGCCTCCACATGCCTGTGCTGTTTGCAGTTTTTTTCTTGTACTTGATTTCTAATCTCGTAACATTGTGGCTGACGTAGAAGAAGCACTGTATCACCATCACTGAAAGATCAACAGTAAATATGGCACAGTTATTTTGGAAGAAAAGGAGCCTAAAGATATGAAAGAAATTTTGTTACAATAGTAAATCTTTTTGTAAGGTGATTAAAATAATTTATATTCATCGCTATTAATATGAGTTATTATATGTGTTATACAGAGAAGAAGATTGTATTTAAAATAAGTTAAATAACACACTCAAGGTCCCACAGCAAGTAAAAACTGGAGCCAGTATTGGAAAACAATTGGGTCCATGTCCAAGGTCTCTCTTTTTACCCTTATATTAGATAATTTGTCATAACACATTAGAGTTGTTCTATACTTCGCTAGCATATATAACACATACTTTTAATATTAAAATTTTAATCTCATTGTTAAAATTCTATACTACATGTATTGCAAAAAATGTGGATTGTGCATTAGTGTTAACTTTATATTAATATGCATTGGAAGCCTAAGCAAATGGAAAAATCATTAAATGCCAGTGACATACTATGCACTCTACAAGGCAAGATTAGACAATATTTACACCATATCAACCACCCTGTGGGGAGGAAATCTAAGCCAATATATGACTGAATGCTTAGTGAACATAAAATGCATTATAAATTTTTAAAGAAGCATTTTGAATTATAAGAATATTCAGTAGAAAATCATGGGGCATATGGCTAACAGTGAAAGGTAAATTCTTACATTTGTATATTTAGGGTTGGACTAGATACAGATAAGAACTGCAGCAGAAATATAGGCCCCCAGCTTTCCCAAAGGTCTTAGAAAATTATTTTCAAATTCTGTATTTCAGGAATCCCTTCTCAAAATAATCTTCCTCCACCTGACCTCTGTCACTAATGCTTCACAGTGTTGAGTAAAGGAGCAGAATTTTATTCTATCATCATGGGTATGAGAGAATATAGGGTAACAACAGAGTCCCTGGAGTTTAGGTTGTCTGGATTAAACAAAGTTGCACTGTTTACTAACTGTGTTACTCTGGGCAACTTACCTCAATCATCTGTGCCTCAGTTTTCTGGTGGGCTGAAAATGGCATGGTAATAATATGTGTCTCATAGCTATTATCTCATTAATGCTAAATTAAGAAACCTCAGAGAAATTTAAACGACTTAAATTTTCATATTAGCATGAATTAATTTTGGGAATTACTTTTCTGGGAGCAAGTTTTGCTCAGAGAAAATGCAAGAGTCAGAAGTGAAAACTTTTGTTTCTGAAGTTAGAGGATATTAGAGGAACATTTAGCACAGAATGGATCCTAAAGATGCTAAAAGGGAAATACATACATACATATGTAGTTACATAGTTGTTGCCTAACAAGCAACCACAGAATTACAGTGTCATACAATAGTAAATACTTATTTCTTGCATATTTGTGTAGGTTAAATGATCTTGGTTGGGCCTGGTTGGATTCTACTGAGTTTAACTGGACTCTCTCTTGCGTCTACAAATGCTGGGGATTTAATTCTAGTCAGGATTTGGCTGGGGTACCATATCTGTAGTACCATGTTTAACTCCTCCTATGACCTGGTGGCTAGCTCAAGTACGTTCTTTTCATGGAGATGGCAGAAGTGCAAGAGGGGAAGCCAGATCTCACAAGTGCTCTGTCACATCACATCCACTGAGCTTCTCATTGGTCAAAGCAGGTGTAGTAGATTGAATAGTGTCCCTAAAAAATATGTCCACATCCCAGAACCTGTGACCATGGGCATATTTGAAAAAAGCATCTTGCAGATGTAACTGTTAAGGAAGTCAAGATGAGATCATCCTGGATTATTCTGCTAGACCCTAAATCCAGTGACAAGGGTACTTATAAGAGAGAGAAGAGAGGCAGACCTAGACACAGAAGAGAAAGCCATGTGAAGACAAAGGCAGATATTAGAATTAGGCAGCAACAAATCATGAAATTTCTGCAACCACTACCAGCTGTGGAAGAGTCAAGGAATGATTCTTCCTTAGAGCCTCTGGAGGCCGTGTGACCCTGCTGATATAGTGATTTTGGACCTTTGCCATGCAGAACTTGAGATAATACATTTTTGTTGTTCTAAGCCACCAAGTTTGTGGCTATATTACCACAATGACACTAACTCAAAATGTGTTAGTTGCCACACTAACTCATTTTGCACTGTTAGTTTTGTACAGCCCTATAAAACTAACATAACAGGTAACATTTTTGAACTTAGATTCAAGTAGTTAGGAGAGTAAAGCACTGTTCACAGTGAACATGGACTGCAACATTGCATGGAAAAAGGCTGGATACAGAGAGGTTTGAAAAACTGAGGTAATTAGTTCAATCCATCACATGTACTATGACTCAGTGCCCACTCCCAAAGAAATAGAGAAAGCTCATGGCAGTTTTGTTTTCTAAGAAGTTCTATGAAACATTAAAAATAAATCACTATCCTATACTCAGATGTTATATCACTTGATACTATTTTGATTCATTATGTGTTTGGTGAAAGACTTAAGGGGGGCCCCTATAATCCCTACCTACTGGTGATCACGTTTGTTTTTTTTTTAACCTTAACCTCTTTGATTGTGGGTGGGATCTGTGGCTTGTTTCTAACCAATAGAAAATGGCAAAGGTGATGACATGTTACTCCCACAATTACGTTACCATATAAAAGACTTCATCTTGCCAGCAGACTTGCTCTAGAGATTTCTCCCTTGCTGGCTTTGAGGAAGTAAGCATACCTGTTAGGAAGCTCACAGTCAAGTTGCTGAGGGTGGCCTCTGGGACCTGAGGGAAGCCATCCATCAGCCTGCAAGAGGCCAGGGGAGTTACAGCCTCATGGAAATGAATTCTGCCAACAACCTGAGTGAGTGAGCTTGGAAATGAATTTCTCCCTGTTGAGCCTCAGGTGAGAACATAGTTTGGATGACACTTATGTCAACCTTGTGACATCCTAGCAGAGGGCCCAGCTAAGCTGAGCCTAGATTCCTGACTCACAGAAACAGTGAGATAATAAATGTGCACTATTTTAAGCATCTAAGACTGTAATAATTTATTAAACAGAAATAAACAAATAATATAACATGAAGGGCTTCCCTGGTGGTGCAATGGTTAAGAATCCACCTGCCAATGCAGGGGACGCGGGTTCGTGCCCCGGTCCGGGAAGATCCCACATGCCGCGGAGCGGCTGGGCCCGTGAGCCACAACTGCTGAGCCTGCGCGTCTGGAGCCTGTGCTCCGCAAAGGGAGAGGTCGCGACAGTGAGAGGCCCGCGCACCACGATGAAGAGTGGCCCCCACTTGCCGCAACTAGAGAAAGCCCTTGCACAGAAACGAAGACCCAACACAGCCAAAAATAAATATAAAAAATAATTAATTAAAAAAAATATATGTATATAATATGAAAAAGGTCACTTTCAAGCTTATTAATCATGTGTTATTCTCAATATTTAGTGAATAAATCCAACATAAGCCACAGTTCTAAGATCTCTTTATTTCTAAATCTGGCACAATAATTTAAATGAAAGGGACAGTGACAAACTTTGTGGGTATACAGGAAAGAATCATTGTAGTACAATATTAGAAAACTGCATACTGTGAAGAAGGGGGTTTATTTAGGCTAGTGACCAAAAGGGTTGGATAAAAAGACTAGCTCTCTTCAAAAACCTGGAGAGTTTTCAGATGGAAGGTGGTAGCAGACTCATTTTGCACTGCTGTGTATCACAGACATGACTAGCAAGTGGAGATTATAAAAATGCGGTTAACTTTCTAAGTCACTGGATGTGGGTAATTAGAGAATTGGCTACCTGGTAGAATGGTGCGTTTTGTGTTCCTGGTGAAATTTAAGCAAAGGTTAAATGAAACCCTGTCCCTCATTATGTGGAAAGAGATAGATAGATAGATAGATAGATAGATAGATAGATAGATAGATAGATTTATACGCATTATTACATAGATAAAGTCTATTGCCCAAGTTTTTCTCTACTTTCTTCCTTGAGTCCTAAACATTTTCAAGTGTTTTTTTCATACCAACATCTTGCCTTGCTGATGAAAGTACTACAAGTGGTGTAAACTGCTTTGCTAAAAGCATCAGAAGCACACTATGTACCACAAACAGGAATATGTGATAGCCCCTTTATCAATCAATCCCATTCCTCTCAGTGGCTGATATATTTCTTTTCTAGACTAATTTGTTTGTTGGGTGATGAGTGAATTACAAGCAGCACACGTTGGAATGCTTACTCTATCAAAACAGAAGTCAGCTGCTTTCTACAGCAATGGCTCATGCCAGCTGGCTAAAGAATGGCATTGGTTCCAGCTGTGTTTTGATGCTACACATTTCATGCTTTACAGTCCAATCAGATGCACTGGCACTGAATGAAATGGGTCCAGAAAATACAAGAAAGCATGAAATGAATAGAAAAAGACGATAATGCTATGTAGTGAAATAAATTCTAGTCAGGATTCGAGTTAATTGATCACATTACACACAGATATTCATAGTTAATACTGTGAAAGCATTATTTCAGTTTCTATAAAGTCTTTCATATGTAGATATCAGTTACATATATATGTGTGTGTGTTTAAGTGTATATACATATATATATACAGATGTCCATGAACAAGTTGTGTTCATAAAAGATGAAAAGATGTCATCTTTGGATTTAAGTTTCACTTGTCTCATTTGAATTTTGCAAATACTTTTGGCATTTTTTATTTAGGATTTAAATAATGCATTCAAATTTTAATTTGTTTAATCTTATAAAAACAGTGACTCTTTTAGATTTTTGAGTAAGTAAATATTAATATAAAGCATATATGTTCACCAAATCTCAACTCTCCGTTCCCTAATGTTTCATTCATTTATTCAAATACTGAGCACTTACTATCTGCCCAGAACTGTGGATATAAAATGAATATGTTATAACCATTACTCTTAGGAAGTTACAAGCTGAGAAGAAGCAAAGGAAAAAATACTAATAATATGTGATAGGTGCTAGAAAAGAGATTTTCACTATATGGCAAAGGCTCAAAGGAGGGAATAATCGACTCTCTCTGATGGGACTGGTGAAAGTTGTTTAGAGAAAATAAAGTTTTGTCATGCCCTTGAGCATGAATAACTGACCAGGGAGAGAAAAGAAGAAAGGCAGGAAGAGATGCAGGCCAAGCAGGCAGCAGAACAAATGTTTAGAGGTCATAGTCATTTAGAGGTAGGTAGAGTGAGTGAAATGGTATGTCTACTTGCCCAGGGAGAACTTTTGATGTAGTTCTGAATAAAGTGGAGAAAGATAGAATATGAATGGGAAGGGTGGAGAGAACAGAAAAAAGATGAAAGGAAGAGGAAGAATAAATAGACTATACTAGAATGTGAGCAAGTGGAAATGAAGAGAACTAAGATAGAAGGGGGAGAAGAGTCAGACAGGTGTACAGAGGTAAAAAAAAATTTCTCAATTTCATGAGGCATTTTCTGCGATTACTATAAAAGAGCTATATAGTCATATGTTTTGTGTTGTGACTATATTTTTATGTGGTCTTTTTATATTAAAATTGAATCATTAGAAAAAGAACACCTTGTAATTTCTAGGCTTAATTTGATAGTATCCCCTACTCATATTTTAGGATTTTTAAGGGAACTTTTAACAGCTCTGTTATTTATCGTTAATGTTTAGCCACCCATTCATTTACTCCTCTATTATATAATGTCATCAATTCATTTACAAATGTTTTATGAGCCCCACTGAATCTAGGAATAACGCCAGATGCTAGCAACATGTCAGTGAACAAAATGGTCCAAGACTTTGCCTTCTAACTAAATTGCCTTTCTAACTAAAATGATAGCAGACTTATTAAGAAGATGCAAATTAAGAGCACAAAATTTCAGACCTTTTTGCTTGCCATTTAGAATTGTCATCACTTCTTGTTGTATTTACTTTTATGGGCACTGGCTCTTTACCTCAGATGAGTTCTGCTTTGGCCAAAATGACCACATTCCATCTTTGTGAATGTAAATTCAGACAGTTTTATAAGATGGCTTTGTGTGTTGATTCCCTTTGTGATTTATTTTGGGCCACTTTGCCAAGGCCTTTAATTGAGTAAAATTTTTATCCTTTTATTTATCTAGTTATAATAATCAGTACCCTTAATTTTTAAGCCAACTTTTCTACATAAGCTGCCATAGGTGGGTAATGGCAACTGAAAAGCTATAGAAAGGTGGGAGTAATTATTATGACCTGCTTGTTATCAGAACAAATTCTATTACTCCTCAGAGAAAGTCCTGCCAATCCAGCAACATCTCTTTCCCACTGGGAGGGTAAAGTTCCTCATCCTTTTCTCCTGCCTCACATTTACTCTTGCAGCTGCATTATTGGCCAGACCTGATGTTTTTCTCCTGACTGCCAAATGGTTAAGAAACCACAAGCAGGCTGTTTCCTTTTCTGGAGGCAAAATTACCATACACAAACATCCGACTCAGGATAAGTCAATTACCTTGGTCAATTGATTTACCATTTAACTGGGGCAAGGTTTTGATAGAGATATTAAAAGGGAATAAATTTATAACACCGGCATAAAGCCCAGAATTCACTGCTTCTGCCAAGAGCAGACACATTCTACACTCCACCGGGCAGGTTAATTCAGCCTTTTGGCTTATTGGATTTTTTCTTTTCCAATAGTTTCACATATGTTTTTGGGGTTTAAATAACCTTCTGCTTAAGGCCCCATATCTCCAGTGGAGTACAGCCTTGTGTATATGACAGCAGCAGCTCCATAGTCTGCTGGGTGTGCTCTGGAATCATATTACCCCATCTCTTCCTTTGATTCTTCCTATTCTCCAGTAGGTGGTAGACAAACAGTACGGTGACTACTTATTTAAGCTGCCAGAAAATGTGAGAATAGGAACCAGGGCATGTTTTTCCCCAGGCAAGAAACATCAGGATGTATTAGGCTGTTGCTGCTTTCTTCCTAACTCTTGTTCTGGCCATCAAATCGCCTTTTAAAAATAATGTAACAAGTCACATTTCTGTAAAACATTACAAAGCCTGGTCCAGAAGCATTATTTTTTTTAAAAACTGTTGTAATAATAAAAGTAGAAAATAAGTAGTTTTCTTGCAGATTTTTTTTTTTTTATGGTTCTGGGAAAGGCTCTGGAAAAGGTTCTTGATTTTCTAGATACTTTGAGAAAATCAAGTAAAAGAGACACAATGCTACACAATAAACTGCAAGCTACTGTAGACCAGGTCCTTTTTCTAGAATCTTATCTGTATTCAGCAGAAGTTAACAATGCATGACAGAAAGAAGATGCTTAGTAAATTTATGTCAAGTTTATCTCCTAAATTTTCTTGCTAGGATTTGAGAGAGAGAGGAAAGAGAGTAGGAGAAGAGAAAGAAAGAAAAAGAGGGAGGAGAGAGAGAGAGAGAAGTAGGCATGACATTTGGGGAATGTGATCATGGATTGTCCTTAAACTAAACTTTACAGTATTACTATGGAGCATGGAACTTTAAAATTGTCCAAACTGGTGACAGATCTTTTTTCTCATGGGGAAAAATAAACAGGGTCACACTCTCCTTATTAAGAAGAGTAAAACAAATCAAACCACTACCTTTTTGGTTAACACATTACATTAAAAGAATCTTGCTTGATATTGTATATTAAATCATCATGTAACTTTAAATTACTTGAGAATATAAGGAATAAGTATCTGAAAATTTTTTAAATCAAATATTTAAATAATACACAAAGATGAATTTTGATAACTCTAAAAATATTCCCCTACATTGTGCTTTTTCTGTAATCAAGGTAACTAAAAAGTCTTACTTAAAATATAATTATTATTAAAACTCAAAAACAAAACAAGCAATAATTGGCTTGGCCATGGTCATTCTTTGACTGCCTGTGTAGAGATGTGCTCTGTATTCCAAACCTTTAACCTCTATTCACAGTCCTCGTGTCAGTTACTTGATTCTTACTTACTTCTTTGTGTCCAAATTTAACCTTAATTCACATGTTTGCTTATGTCTTTAGACCCTATTTCTACACATGGATCCACCCCCCAGTTTAAATACCCATATTTTATTCTTGGCCTTATGTGACCTGAGAATTTTCTTGCAAATATTATGCACTTAATAATGCCCTATTACATTAAATTGTATTGATTTTATTTCTGTCCATGCTGTCTTACAAAATTGGACCTGAGTCCATCTTACCTTCTCTCACCTTATCTTTTCTTTTGATTGTTTACTGATATTCTAGAATGTGACCTGACTGTCTTCAGGACTTATAGTACCTCCATAGCAAATTTAAATGTTCCACCCATTTGTTTAGGTTCTCTATTCTATATTCACACTATTTATTCCATCTCTAAGATATGCCACACCACCTTTCCCCAAATGCTTTTAAGTCCATGATCCATATGCCACAAATCAGGATATATAAATGAGAAATGATCCTGTCTGAACTTAACTTTGGCCAGTCATAATGGAGACAGATTTAAAGACAGGGAGTTTCCTTAAGACACTTAAGTAAGACACTTAAGATACTCGGTTTTCCTTAGTAAAAGCGGGGCATTCTTTAATAGCCTAGTGTTTAATTTATCCTGCTGTTCTAATGGATATCTAAGGCCCTCACCTTGACAGAGGGAAGGAAAGTAATGTAGATGACTTAAGAGCAATAGCATCTGTGGCAACAGGATTGAGGGTGATTATGCTGAAATTTACTGAGCCTTGTGATCCTAGAAAACACGAGGATTAATGAAACTCTGTCACCTTTTCATGTTCCCAGCCATGGCTTACTATAAAAAGAAGCACTCTTCTCCATATGACTTAGATAAAATTCACAAATGTCTCCTTTGCTTACCTGTAACAAGACCAGACAGAGATATGAAACTTCCCATTCATTGCCTTATAACTGATTAGCTGAACTGCTTTGTTTCCACTGATTAGTCAGAACTAAATGCTTGTCAACTGAACTTTGGTTAAGATTCTCTACCATCCTCCATATCCCTGAACTCTGACCCACTCTCAGCCTAAACATATAGCAACCCTTCCATAAGACCCTCTTGAGAGTAGGCTGGCTTTCAGTGTAAAACAGTCACTGACCCACCATCCAATCACACCATCCTTCCTCATATCACATTCCCAAACCCAGTTTTGTAGTCTTTAATACTCTTCTTTGTAAAGCAAAAGCCCCTTTCTATCTAATCTTTGCAATGCTGGCAAATCTCTTGGTCAGAACGTTCTTCCTATTGCAATAAACTCTCTCCTCCTATTCCTAGAGTTCCTTTCCCCTGTTTTGCAATAAGCCTTTCCTAAGGAGAGATAAGTCTCTCCTTATCTAGGTCCTGAATTTGTCCTTTATTTGACATATTCTGGTGCTTGGACTGAGATTGGGACTTACCTATGGACTCCCACCATCCCCTCATAGGTTATGGTACCTTGTGGGTCTTTTAACTCCTCTGCTGCTAGGTGATTCTCAGATCCTTCATTGAGTTCAATACTCAAACCAGTGTGCCAGACATATTGTCTGTTGTAGCATGGTAAGGAGTTATTTTAATTTTTTCAGACAAAGAGATTATGTTTTTTCCCTTCTCTGAAGCCTCTTCTGCTTTTCCTAGGTTCCCCATACCTGAGGACTGTGCAGGGCATTTCCTCCTTTCCTTTGACCTCAGAGATTTCCTATGGGGTTCCCTTGGCTCTCTGCCCCAGGGATTGTGTGAGGAAATTAATCAAGTAGAATTCTCCCCTAGGTTCTTAACAGATTTTTTTTTTTTTCATTTTTCTCTTCAGTGTAAATCCCATGGGTAACTCTCAGTCTTCTTCCACTGACTGTATGCTTTGCTATTACAGCACTAATTCAGTCTAGTATCACCCAGTAATGGTAAACTTTTACCAAAGGCAATTTAGAACTCAAATAGCATCTCAGGGAAACCTGGGATATCCCCACACTGGCTCATCTAAGCCTCTCTCTTCCCATCACCCCTCCCTTCTCTCTCCCTCTCTTCTAAAGTCAACATAAAGCACTGGAAACTCTTTTGATAAGACACAGAATCTTTACCCTCCAGGCAAATAACTCAGAAGGTAAAGAAAATCTTTTTACAAACTCATATTAAGAGGAGACCAGTAATCTAAGAAAATTTTAACAAAGAGAAAACAAAAGTCAATCTTCCATCTTTCCTAAAACTACCTTGAATCCTTTTATCTGACCCTTTTAACACCTCAACCTACTCCACCCCTCTATCCACCCTTACCAGACCTTTCCCTTCCCACTCCAGCCTCTCAATTCCCTAATGTCATTTAAATCCTCTTCTCCTATTCAACCATCAGAGGCCGAAACAGGTGGTTGGAAACAAGCTAGATATTTGACACTCAGATGGGCTTTGGAGACACTCAGATGGCCCCTTGGTTTCTCCTCAGTTCTTTGTCTATATTCTCCATAAGAGAATCATCATGGCAAATGAACTCTTAATGGTTTTTCTCAGCAGTTATTGGTCAGGAGCAGGTAAAATCAACTTGTGTCATCTTCCAGAGAAACATTCCTTGTAAAAATGTATAGGTGAGGAAAGAACGAGTCAGCTCTTCCATATAAACTAGTAAATTTTGTATTTTCTCTTGTTTATGACTGAAACATAGCTAAGATTTTTAAATTGAAACTTAAGCTATTTTTGTCTGTGTGTCTGTATATATGTACATGTAGTATATTCCTACCTTCAGAGAGTATTACCAAATTATATCATATAAACCGTATCAATGAGCTCTATTAAATAGCACTTATATAAACTTAAAATCCCCATAAAGTAATGAAATTTAACTTACTCTGAAAATTTTTATTCCAACAATTAGGTTGTGGAGTATGTTAGCTTGCACATAGTTTTCAAGATTTTTCAGTAATTTAAAACAGACTTATGCTAAATTAAGTATACACAGCATGTAGGATATGTTTTTATTAAAGAAAAAAAAGTGTATTTTTTTTCCTAAAGTAAATTAACTTTATTCCAGAATGAGAAAGATGTAAGTGTAGAAAAATAGCCAAATGAATATGGAAAGTTATACAGGGTTTGCAAAAAGGGAATTTTATTTGTTATGGTAAATGTTAGCTAGGTTTTCATGGGTTTATTCTCAAGATTTTAAAATGAGATGAAATATGAAATATTATACTCATAAAAAATTGATTTTTGTTTTCTCTTTGTTAAAATTTTCTTAGATTACTGGTCTCCTCCTAATATGAGTTTGTAAAAAGATTTTCTTTACCTTCTGAGTTATTTGCCTGGAAGGTAAAGATTCTGTGTCTTATCAAAAGAGTTTCCAGTGCTTTATGTTGACTTTATCGTGTCCTTGATTATTTAGAAGAACAAAGTCTTTGCACTTTCAAAAAGAAGCTAACGTTACATTACCTCTTTATTTACTTTTTTTTTTTTTTGGTGGTACGCAGGCCTCTCACTGTTGTGGCCTCTCCTGTTGCGGAGCACAGGCTCCGGACGCGCAGGCTCAGCGGCCATGGCTCACGGGCCCAGCCGCTCCGCGGCATGTGGGATCTTCCCGGACCGGGGCACGAACCCGTGTCCCCTGCATCGGCAGGCGGACTCTCAACCACTGCACCACCAGGGAAGCCCACTTTATTTACTTTTAAAGTCTTTTACTGTCACTTTGGTGATCCAATTTAATAACTTTTGTCATTTTGCATTCCCAAAATCAAATCTTAAATATTTTTTGCACCTAATACTGTCTTTGAGATTTCCTAGAGGGCCCCTGGAAAATCACAGAGGATCTGTTCTTCTATTTATAAAAAGAGAGGTGCTAAAAATGATTAGGTTTATTTGATATGTTATGAGATACATGGGAAGTGTCATCATATCAGAAGAGATGCTTAACCTTCTTTAGGTTAAATTTGTATGTGTAAAATATTGTTAAATATAAACATTTCAGAAACTATACGAAGTTCCTAGAGATATGGCAATGTCCTTGCTGTTCATGATGTTTTTATTTGAGTCCTGATGCTGCTTTGCCTGATATTAGTCAACAGTATAGTGTTATCAATCATAATTTCAGTTTTTTAAAAAATGTTGTACACCACAGAAGCAACAGATTTCCTTGTTAATTGCCTTATTTTTGTAATAAACTTCCATCATTCATTTTAAAACTTTAGTAATCTGCAGACAGTTTTACTCTAATATCTCCACGATTGTGCTTGTAATCAACCATAGGCCAGAGTGCTTCATCTTCAACAAAAGAGGGCTTTGTCAGAGACCCATGGTAAGGACTATGGCAGGTAATTTTGGGCACAGGTTTCTGATGACACTGCTTAAACAGCTTTGAGATCCTACCACTGGATGGAGTGAGGATTTCTAGAATTCTAATTGAGAAGCTGATGGATTCATTAGACTGCCAACCCAAGATGGTTGAAACAAGAATTGATTGAACAGGACTAAAAGAACTGAAGAGGGATGATTATGGGTTTCTTTTGGAATATTGCTGATTCTCAATTTTCCAGAAAAAAGAAACTTTTCTTTTCTCTTAAGTTATTTATAGCTTATAAGAATTTAATATGCTATGCTTTTTGTAAATGAGAATAAAACATTTGTGCTTTTCTCCCTGCCTGATCCCTCCAGAATTTGGAATTTCTTATATTCTTATTTACATGGCAATATAATTATTTGCATGGGTTCAACAAGGATCTGGACTCCTTGTTAACTGAACATAATTGGAAACATTGGTTATATAACAAAGGCTTTGAGTGGAATGTCACATTTAAGAATGATACTTGATTCAGATATGACTGGACACTTTAAAAGAACTAATAAGGTTGACGTCATGGAGTAAATGCTTACAAATTCCCTTGGAAAACTGGCCTGGTGCCTGGTTTACAAACTTCACAGTCTTACAGATGATTAAGGAAATTAACTCCCTGGCAGGCTGAGGGCTTGTAGGATATTTTGAGTTCATTAAGAAGAAAGGAATTTATCAAAATCTGTAGGTACTACAGGAAAAATTTCCTGGTAAGTTCTTGGCTTGACTTCCTAGCCTCAGGAGACTTAAAAACCCAATCTGAGATCCTTTATGAAAACGTCCCACAAAACAAATTTATAAAAGCCTGTATATTAAATTACCATTCTTGTAGTACTTATGTAAATAATCAGGCCAAATCTAATGAAATCAGCCTTATTTTGTGATCAAAAATAATCTTTCTTTCGTATTATCTTTGATCAAAATGGAGGTGACTAGAAAGAGAAATTTTGTGTGTCATTGGATAACTACAGTACATCCTAGTGGATTATCAGAGTCTGGCCCTATTTATTGTTTTTGAGCTATTTTTCCCCCCTATGTAATTTTCAGGTAACTGATAGCATTAAAAAAATATATTGTTACCTACCTATTAATTGGATTGAATTCTGTTATTTTGGACAGTGTCAATCCTTACCAAAATTTCAAATCTTCCAGTTTCTTTTAATATCTGGCAACAACTCTCCAAACAAACATATCCAATTTTTCTCCTTCCTCCTAACTTAATGACACTGAGAACTAAAATCTGACAGTCTAAATCCTCATTGGAATTTTATGTTGCCTGTAGCTCATCTTTTTCCCCAGATCTGAAGAATTGTGACATAAGGCCCAATGACTTGATATATACCTGAAAGGACTCATTACTTCAGCTGACCATGTGTGGGCTGGATTTTTCCCTGGAAGAGCTGCTGCCTGGGTCACTGAAGGAGTCTGTTAAATTCTCAGGTCATGCACGCCCTTATATTCCATGGCTGTGGAAAATATCACTAAGAGCTTCAAACTCTTAGCTTTAACAACTCAACAAGCAGTGCTGCATAATAAAAATATTTTAAGCCACTAACCTCTTGAACTTTAATTAAAACTTTTATGTTAATATTTCTTTTTTTTCTGTAGCAGGCCTCTCACTATTGTGGCCTCTCCCGTTGCAGAGCACAGGCTCCGGACGCCGAGGCTCAGCGGCCATGGCCCACGGGCCCAGCTGCTCCGTGGCATGTGGGATCCTCCCGGACCGGGGCACGAACCCGTGTCCCCTGCATCGGCAGGCAGAGTCTCAACCACTGTGCCACCAGGGAAGCCCATATGTTAATATTTCTATTTGCATTTTAGGCATCTATTAAGATGCACAAAATAACTGGCATTTGTCACCACTTCTTAGTAGATGGCTCAACTGATTTTTCAGAAACAATGTTAACAAGAATCTTCAGAAAACTATTTCTTAGACTCTACTTTGCCCCACTTGAGAGATCTGTGACTACTCTGAGTTAAGCAATTAGTACATATCATTAGGCTTGTAAAAAAGGAGGGACTGACGAAGTTGGAGTTTATCCAAGCCCTGTGACTCTGGAAAACAGGGAAGGTTAATGAAATCCCCTTACCCTTTTATGTTTGGAAATGGCTTACTGAAAATAAACATTCTTCCTCTGATGACTTAGATAAGGCTCAAGGGTGCCCCCCTTGTTTACCTATGACAAAGTCAGACTCAGACCTATAAATACCCTTTCTTTGCTTCATAAATGAATAGCTGAACTGTGTTGTCCTTATTGATCAATCAAAACAAAATCCCTGTTAACCAAACTTTGGTCAGATTCCTTTCCTCTCTCAGACCCCTGAATTTTGACTCACTCACAGTCTGAACCAGCATACAACCTCTCCTTAATTACCTACCACTTCCCCAGGAATAGGCTGAATTCAAGGTAAATCATTCTCTGGTCTACTACCCCATCATGCCACCATTGCTCATCTCACTTCCTCAAATCTGGTTTTTTCTAGACTTGGTAACGCCTCCTTATTAAAAAAAAAAAAAAAAAAAAAGGCCTTTTCTTTTCTGCCTAACCATTAAGAATCTTCTACATCTCATGGTCAGTTGGTCAGTGCATTTCCCCTATTACAATAGTCCCTTGTCTGACTCTTGCAATCATCCTTTGCAGTATAGTTTCTCCGTACTTAAGTCTAGAGGTTTTTTTAATTTGAAAAAGGAAATGTAATATCAACTAATATTAGGATTGTATATGGCTTCCAATTGACCTGGCCCAATGGTTTTTGAAGTTGTTGTAACTGCAAAATTCTTTGAACAAATAGTGAATACAGGACTTCAGTGTGTAGAATATGCAATAGAGACTAATCATATGTGGACTTTAGGTTCCAAATCAGCAAAAAAAAAGTGAATTTTGAATAATCAAAATTATCATAAAAATCACTTACGAAAGTCTATTCTTCAAGTCAACACATAATTTCTTAATAAACAACAGAGACAAATTTTGCCATATCATTGGATAAGTACTATTTCTTTGTGCACTAGTGGTTGGCTTTAATTGAAAAGCCATATAAAAATATGTATTTTTTCAAATTCTGGAATCACACTTGCTGTAAGATACCACAGAATAAACAGGACACAGAAACCTAGAAAAATAACCTTAATCAGTATCTCCCATTTCACTCTGGGTATGTGCTCATGAATACCTAAAATCTAATTTTTAAGAAGCTAGATGCATGTTGAGGTGGCAAAGCTGTTTTGTTGAAATGAGGGTGATAGGTTTACAGCCTCACCCACTAAACTTTCCGGCTTCCCCTTAACTCCTAAGAACCCCTAAATTCTATTAAGCATTAATTCATACCCTCTGATCTAGCACAGCCCCCATTCAATAATCTGACACTATATTTCAAATCTGGACACAGAAAGCATTCTCACTGCTCCATGAGCACACATATTCAGTTCATGTGTTACCTTTTTGAAGTAACATGAGCTTTATTACATATAAAACTCTTACATTGGTGCTGCTTTGGGGCCTGTTAAAAACTGCTTTAAACAAGGCCTGGAATTGTCAGGTTATTCTGAGGAAAGCCAAGAGCCCTCAGAATCAGAAATAGGTAGAGGCTATATTGCTCCTTTTGCATATCTTGCTAGGAGTTGACATACTATGTTGAAAATAAGATTTTTAAATTTTTTAAAAAAATCTGTTAAAATAACAAACATTAATTAAAAACCAAAACAAAAACAGCTGCTTTATCTTTTGATATAAACTTAAGGAAGTCCCTGCTTTCTGCCCATAGCATGGTGACAAGCAATTTTCATTAGGCTGAAGTTCCAGGGCCCTGAACACAAGAAACTCAGAACCTAGAACATCACTCAGAAGGCTATTACTGGTCTCACTGAACTCATACCCTGTTTGTAAACTAGGACCTGGATCATCTTTCTAGTAAATCTTATAACAATATAGTCTTATCAGTGGAAAATAGTTTCTAACATCCCTGCCATTATGCCATGTAGTAAATTCCTAGACACAGATGTAGATCATGATATTTAAACTTTTCCCTATCTATCCTGAACTAAGACACCTGAATAGGTCTTTCAGAAACTATCTAACCATTCCTGAATTGTATCCTGATTAGGATGCTTCTAATGCTAATTTCCCTAGTGTATAGAATAAAGCTTATTTATTCAGAATTATTTGAAAGTGACCCAGACACAGTCAAAACAACAGGCCCAAGGAAAAAGTTAACAGTTGTCCCAAATGCCATAGAATTACTTTAGCAACCATAGAAGCATAGATTTAAATTATATTTAGAAAAACATTTAGTCTAATTCCTTCATTTATTGACTTGGTTATAATCAAACATACAGTCTTCCCTAGAGTAAGGCATGACGTCTAAGTACCCAGAACTTCTTTCCAGTAATCATCCAATGCATAGGTTAAATATCTTGTTTCTCACACCTTGTTTTCACCCTCAAATCCTATAGGTGTTTTTTTTTTAATTCCAAAATTAATTTGTAAGAAAATTTCAAATTTTTGTAAAATAAATTAATGGAAGTTGTAATAAAAAATTACAAGCTTACCTCTATATTTCTCACTAGTAATATGATCCTTTAAGAGTCTTAATGAGTTTTCAAGAATTTTTCCCAGTCTTTTGCAAAGTATTAACCATTTGTAAGAAAAAAAACATAATGTTGGCATATTATATTTTATGAGTAATTAAATTTTCAATTTTCATTATTTTCATATCTTGTTTGGACATTTAATTTACCCTCTATTTTTGATTTGTTACCATTTATATTTTATATTCGCAAGCTATTATATGATTTCTGAATATTGTATATTTGTTCTCATTGGGTTCAGGAGTAAGTATCAAGGATACTTTGTTGATTAAGTGATGTGAACATTAGTTTCTATTTCTATCAAATAAATAGCTCATTTTAACTTAGCGTATGTTGTTTCATATTTTATATTCCACTGCAAGAATTAAGAAAATAATTTCTTAATAGCTAAAATAGCTCTCTTAAATATATAGATGTTGATTATTCTAAAATGTCAAAATTTCTATGAAATTTTCAAAATATTTTGTACTAAGAGAATAGCAAATGCTACAATTTGGAGCTGGGGGGAATAACGTAGTCTGCAACATGTCTCATGAACACTGTTTATTCCTAAGTAAACATGATTAAAACAAATTTATGAATATTTTAACATTTATAATGCAATGATGTTTTGATCTGTGAGCACAAAAAATTTCAGTGCTTGATAAGGCAAATATCGCCTGGGAGACTATTTTTTTTTCTTTTCCTATATTCATTATTCATTATCAGATATGTAAGATCAGCATGCTTTGAAAGGGCTCATCATAAAGTGT
The DNA here is from genome assembly GCF_963455315.2 of Globicephala melas. NCBI lineage: Eukaryota > Metazoa > Chordata > Mammalia > Artiodactyla > Delphinidae > Globicephala > Globicephala melas. Next base: position 58,725,117 of record NC_083318.1, on the reverse strand, counting down.
CAAGGCACTAGGTAACAAATCAATGGTTATTTACATGACTGTTTTTCCCTGAGGGAAAATATATTTTGATTTGGAGACCTAACTTCATTATGCTTCAGTACATACTGAGTGAAAAACATTATTTCTGTCATTAATGTGTTTATAAAAGCTTTTCGTTGTCTGCCCTGAAAAGTCATTCAGTTGAATTTTTTTTTTTTATGATGTATTGTCTGGCAGTAAAAGCTAATGCGCTCACAAGCATTTGTAGACTTTCAAATTTTTACTAAATTTTTGAAGAGGAATACATCTAACTATATTATTATTATGAATTATTATCATACATTAACCAGACATGGATATGAGTTCAATTTTTTAAAACTAAAAACACCGGTCTCTCCTCATACAGATTTCACATTGTTCAAGGAGAGTTTTCAGTAGTTTAATTTCACTACAAGGTGATCACTGCTGTTTGATATTTTCAAGCTCTGCTGAGTTTTCCTGTCCATTATTTTGTTTCTATACAGATATTTCCAGAGAGAGTAGCAAAACAATTAATATTTGAGCTACAATTGCTACCATATTTTACCTGTAATAAATAAGGTAAACTTTAAAAAATTTTTTGTTAATTAATATTGATTATCAACTTAAAATATATTTACTTTTTGTAGCTATTTGTAGGTATACACTGTCACTTTAAAATATTTCAATATATACAATTACACATTAAAGTGTGCGTTATCTTAGAGCCTATTAAAATATTCTGAAACCGTGTCTACAATCTGCACAAAGATAGAAATCACTAAAGTTTCAGATTCTTGTGTTTAATTGGAAAGGATATGTAGCATATGTAAAAAATTAATGAAGAGAAACCTCAGTTAAAGTTGGGAAACCTTCACTTGCAATGATAACAGAACTCAACAGGAAGAAGAAAGACTCTTCTTTCCTCGCAAGGACTCAGCCAGTGAAAAGCCATAGACTGTTTACTCTAGCTCTCCCAACCTCCTTTTCCTTTCTACAAAAGCGTTCTCCATCTCTTGCCCTTTGGGAACTTGCATGTGACTCACCATGGTTGCAGACACTGAATTACAGTTCTTTGCTGATCCCGTTTCTATTTTTTCTGGACAAATATCTGCCAGATTATTTATTCAGGCCAACACATATTAAGGAACATATATGAAGTGTCAGATACATAATATTAAATATATTTAAAGGTATTTTCATTCTTAGGTTTAAGGCACTTAGTGAACCATGTTATAATCTAGATAAACCCTTCTTAATATGTACGGCACTCATACACACTTCTTTGTGATACAATTTCAAGACCACAATATCTTAATCACTTGTAGCTTTGGTCACCTGATTGGAATAGATGTTTTCTCAAACCATGAAGCATTAGGAAAGGGGAGAGCATGCACTCTGTTGTGGAAGCAAGTGCCACTGAGCATGAAAGCTTAGGGTTCTTTTTTTTTTTAATTAATTAATTTTTTAAAGATCTTTATTGGAGTATAATTGCTTTACAATGGTGTGATAGTTTCTGTTGTATAACAAAGTGAATCAGCTATACATAAACATAAATCCCCATATCTCCTCCCTCTTTTGTCTCCCTCCCACACTCCCTATCCCACCCCTCTATGTGGACACAAAGCACGGAAGCTCAGGATTCTTATTTGCTGTAATGGGGAACTTTTCTGTGGTTGGTTGCCCTAGGGTTGTTGTTTTTCATATCCTGTCTGTGATTGGCTATAAGCAAATGAGAAAACCCTAAGACGTTAATCATTGGTTTGATTAGTGCTGATGCTGACTCTGCTACCCACACCTATCTTGCTGTGTTTTGAATATGCAACTTAGAGAACCCCAATAAATGGGGCACTGAAAAATGCCCTCACCAGATGTAGGTAGCTCTCTTGAGTTGGAATTGAAGAGGTGCTGTCACCAGAACTGGAATTAAAGCTAAAATTCATGTACTCTCATGCTCTAAGAGTGAGGGGTAATTAGAGTTTAAAATATTCTTTTTCAGTAGTTGCCCTTAATAATCTCTAAGCCTATTACTTGATTTCTACATACTTAACCTAAGCACATTATGTCTGGAAAGAGGAACCTACTTACATTTCCTTTTCCCAATTAGTTTGTAAATTCCCTGACTGCTGAGGGCTGATCTAATGTTGCTTTTATACCATTCTGTTTAATCAACATAATTTATCAAGAAATATTATTTTAACTGATGTATGGTTTGGCCAATATCTTTTTGCCATGTGTTATATTATAGATTTTCTTATATTAGCCATATTAAGGATGCATCTGTTTTGATTCACATTATCTTTTATTATATTAAAGGCTCAGTCTTAATTGTATTATTTTGGGAAGACCAAAGAACTTCTGCCATGACAGACTAAAGATTATAAACCCAAGGACGACATCAAAAATCTATATATTTTAAGTTTAATCTTCATTATCATAATTCATTTTCTAAATTTAAAAAATTTGAGCCATATTTCTATCTTGCATTTTTCAGACATTTGAACACAGTAATAAGTACACATACACATTTTTAGAATTCTTGTAGGATGATTAAATGTAATCAGATGGATAATGAAAAGCTGCCTAATTTATTCTTCATGGCATTTGAGAATTTATGGATTTTTAAGGATTAATGTATATAAATTCTGGATGAGACAATCATCTTTGCATCCATCTTTCTTTTGATCCTATAGAAATCTTAAAACTCAATAAATATTTAAAAATAGACTGTGAATGAGTCAGCTCTCAGAGTGAATACTCAAGTCATCTCACATTTATTTATATACAAAATCTCACCTCTGACATTTTATGGAGATAGAAATTCATATGAAAGCAGCTATCTGTATTTAACATACAGTATTTGTGAGGTAGTATTCTAGGTAATACCACATATTATCTTCACTAAAGTTCTGTAAGTCAAGTATTTTAGTGACAATTTACACTTTAAAAACTGAGTTTTAGAGATGTTAATACAGTTTTCAATGTTACATAGAAACTAGTGAAGATAGAATTTTTGTTCAAGTTTAAAACTCAAATAATTTATAATAAGATATACATTTTATCTCACAAGTAGATTATAAGCTAATAGTTTTAGAATGTGATCTTATCCAGTTTCCCATCTGTATGACATCAGTAATAAGCAAAGTGTTATTCAAATAATCGGGGCCTCAGATAAGGAATTAAAAAACAACAACTTTGTTTACTGAAGATTTCCAGAATATGAGCTCCATGAAGTCAAGGCCTTGTTTTGGTTCTGTTTTGCTCCATATGCATAAAACATGGCCTAGTACATATTAGGTACTTGATAAATATTTATTTCAAGAATGAGTAAGGCCTAATTTCTAAGGAATCGAAGTTGGAAAGGTCTTTTTAAGCTTTTAGTCATTGACTTCTCCAAGATTAAGATTTAAGGTAGAAATATTACATATATCCACAGTTCTAGATATATTTGCATATTTAATCTCATTTAATCTTCACAATTATGTGAGAGCAAATATAGGATTCAACATTTTACAGGGGAGAAAACTGAGTAGCAGATAAGAGAAGTGAAGATCTCTTACACATAACAAAGCTGCATCCATTACAGTCTTGCTTGTCAAAACATCACTGTTGTCATTTTTCTTGAAGTCAAAAGTTTGAATATTGTATTATTTCAAATATACATTTGCTATCCTCACATCTGCCTAAAATATTTTCAACTATAATGCCTATTTCATTTTTTGCAATACTTTTTTATTCAATACTTTGAATACTTTGATTAACCTTTGAACCTTCAAAAACAGATTATATTGATCGTACTTAAAAAGTTTCTGAACATTGACCAGTGTGCATGTAGTTGTCAAGAAGGCTCTTCTAATTGTACACTTTTTCATTCCCTAGGCAATCTCAAAATAAAGTGTCGTTTCTGCATTTCCAGTCACGGAAGTAACATTCCAACCACATAAGTGACATTAAAATTATATATACATATATATTTACATATATACAATAAAGTTTTATATATATGAATTTTGTGTTTATATAATATATAAATATATAAATCCATAACATATAATTATATATAAAAATTTATATATTATACTTATATATAAATATAAACTTATATATAAATATAAAATATATATGACAAATTTGTATATAAGACTTTATGTATATACATATGTGGGTGTAGAGATATATATATAAACATATATATAAATATAATTTACAAATATATAAAACATATATATAAATATATAAAACTTTAATGCCCAATAGTAACTTTACTGAACTTAAATGTTCAAACTTAGAGTAATAATTGAGTTAGTAATGTTGTTTATATTTCTCCCTTCCTTATTTTTAATTAAATTACCTTGAAATTTTAAAGTGATAGATTCTTAACCTCTCAATAATCAGAGAATATGACTCTTTAATCTAAAGACACCATAATAAATCTGAATATATTAGCCTAAAGAGGTATGGTATCACTTTTCTTAAGACCAAATATTAATAGTTTTGAGCCAGGGAAACAAGGCTCCAGACTCTTTCCTCATCTTAATATCTTCAGGTACAGGAAAAAGTCTTTGATATATCTAGGCATTATTTTATTATCAAAAGTAAAATAGGGCCATGAATTTTCATTACATAGGTTTGTTACATACGTTAAAAGAGATTTGTGTGTTTCATTTGGACTTGGAGCAGAAAGTGTAGATTTATCACTTAAACAGGGTCTTCCTTGTGTCAAATATGTTTTGGTTAATTTCTTTCCTGCTCCTCTTTTTCCTTTATCAATTTATTGTATCTCAACTTCAACTTCACCCTTCAATATCTGCTCTGGAGTAAAGGCTGGAATTCCTTTCAGAATTTCTCCTTTAAAGCGTGCACATGTCACTTTCATAGTAGAGGGTACTGGAGAGACATTGCAGGAAGAAGGAGGCTTCTGTAGCAGGTTCCTGCTGCTGCACAATTGGTCAGCAGTATGGATGTGAAGATGGTCAGTGGTGCTCTGGTCCAGCCATGGTCCCTCGGCAATCTCAAAAAACTGGCTCAGACTGATGACCACCTTTCTGTGATCCTCTCAACAAGAAAACTGTCACTCTAGACCTCGTGTCAACAATGGTGTCTTGACTCTCTCTACATGGCTACTGCCCTGGAAATCTGTCTTCTGAGGCCTTTCCAATGTGGACATAACAAGTTTCAGGCCATCAACTTCAGAGACATGCCAACTTCCTGTTGATAACCACCCAATTGGCAGCAGCTCACCTATACTTCAAAGGATTGCTTCCTGTTTGCCTAGTGACTGTGGACATACTCTAGCCTGGGCAATCCGGTGAGCTTCATGACCATCCAGTGGGCTGCAAAAATACCCATACCAGTAAGGAGTGAACCCATCTTTTGGAAGGGCTCCCACCTTCCACATTTGTACTTTTCCGAGTATCCTCCCTCATCCCTGGACTGCCCTTTAGAATTATCTTTACATCTAGTTACTCTACTATTAAAACTTAATACTTCTTTATATCAAAACTTCTCCTTTTAAGTCACTGATGGGTTCTGTGCCCTGATTTGAACCAGTCTGGTTTTTGGCAAATTTCCCTCCATTACTTTGAGCAGAATTAACTACTCTCTCTTCTGTATATTACAGTAGTTTGCTTATACTTTCTTGTATTATCATATTCACATTGCAATTCTCTGTTTACTTGTCTGTTTTCTCTCCTAGAATGTGTGATATCTTTAAGTCAGAGATATGTTTTCTATAGTTATCTGTATTGCCTGTCTTTTTCCTTGTTTAATAAATATTATTAAGTAACTAGAGACATGAATAGGCTGAAAATTCACATAGGATTGCACAAGTCCAAATATATTTAATACGTGGTGTACAGAAAGATTACATTTTACCTTGGAGCAAGCCATTTAGGGGAGTTTATGAGCCCAAGCAGTTGTAAATATAGACCAACAATAATGAGAAACAGAAAAATAGTCAAAAAATTCTGTAAATTATTTGCTATTTTTTCTATATTAGCTGGTTGGGCTTTGGCCTCAAAGTGAACATGATTGCTTATATATGTTTCTACACAAGAATTAGTTACAGAAGTCAAAAAATCATATATTCCCTTTGGCTCTGTGCCAAAATATTTGGTGCTTTATATATGGTATATACTTTAAAGTCAGTTAAATGCTACGGATGAATACTGTTTTACCAACATAGTCATCAATATAACTTCAACAGCATCATTATGTATTACATATTCTAAAGTTATTGTTAATGATCACTAATCACTAATTTATATGTCACAGATAATTAACATACATTCCCTCACTAGAAAAGATGTAACTAACTTCAGGATAAATTTAGTATCTTCACACACAGAAACATGACTTTCAAGCAAATAAAATTATTCCAAAGTTCATAGCAAAGTTCTTTATCACTTCTCTGTGAAAGTGGTAAAGTAAAAATTTATTGATTTGAATTTTCCTTTTCACTTGAGGAAGTAAGTATGATAATGAGATTACCAATAAAACCTCTCTACATTATGATCATTCTGGGTATAAATGAGAACTGAGATGTTAAGTGCTGTGTAAATTTAACGACTATCAGACTGAATAGCAGAAAGAAATCTAGTCTGGGAATCTAAGGATGTAGAATTAACTGGCTTATTTCTCACTTGAACATTAGTCAGCTAGTGGTCTTGGACAAGTTATTAAAACTTTCTGAGTGACTTATGGAGGTTGGAGCAAATAATCTATGAATTTCCTTCCAGGATTATTAATTATTTTATTCTTTTCAAATCTGTAAAATCAGTTAATCACCTACAGTGAAGAAGTTAATGTTATTTTTTTCACAAAGAATGGTTCATTATATTACCAAAAGAGCATGTACTTCAGATTAAAACATCAATAAATGATGCATTTCTTTTTTCCTTTCCTCTTTTCTCCTTCCTTCCTCCCTTCCTCCATCTCTCCTTGCTCTCTCTCTTTTTCCCCCTCTCTCCCTTCTTCTGAATTGGATAATTTAAAATAATAAAAACTTGAAAGATCTGTGAACAGACAATGCAGACACATGAATTTAGTACATCTGATTTCTCCCTGCTACATGCTGAGTCATGTAACAGGGAAAAATCATGAGAATAATTTTGTCAAAATCTCTCCTAAGCATAGACATTTTATAGCATAAATATTTAACAACAGAGTTGAGTTTGTTTGTACCAAAAGCAAGAATGAGAGTTTAGAAATTACACAACTCCCATTATTAAAAGGAAGCAGTTTTAATAATATGCTATTATTTTTTTCTGAACTAAATCAGAAATATTTCCTACAAAAGTCTTTATAAAAAGTTTGAGAATAACAAAAAAATATTGAAAAATATCCATTAGAAATATTTGGAATTTAATTAATGCTGAAGACATTTTTAAAATGAGCATATCAATTCAGTGCAAAAACCATAAGCAAAATTTTAAATCATTGTTTTGTGAATAAAATATTGTAGAGATCATGCATAATATTGGGTAAGAATATTACTTTCTGGAATCTAAGATATAACTAGGTAGAGTTAATGAATATAATGCAGAAGTTGTAAACCCAAATGCCCATAGAAAACAAGCCAGAACAACATGTCAACATGTCAACATGTCAAATGTTGTCAAATGGTTAGGTGTATAAACCAGTGCTGTGTGTGTAGCAGAGACTGAGTGGACCAGGAGAGCACAAGTTCATATAGAGAGGGTAGCAATAGCCTGACTCCAGATAATTTGTGCAGATGTGACCTGGTCAGTTTTTAGAAACAGCTTGGACAAAAACATAAATTATATAAAATATTTTAACCAAATTAATAATTGTAATAATAATTCTACTTTATTATATTTAAGTAATTTACAGTAGTTTACACTTTAACCTATATCAGCCCCTGCTTTGGAGCAAAAGTGTGAGGTCAAAAAAAAAATAATATTACTGCTGCTTTACCATAAAGGAAATTAAATGAACTTAAAAGAGTTGTTCAAAGTCAGGCCTGGGATTTAAATCAAGCTGCCAGGGCCCCCTAATCATGCATATCCTGTTATATCACACAGTGTTCCCTGGTTTGGACTTAGGATTTTACAAATATCTATCAAAAAAAAAAAAAAAGCTGCTGTCATTGTTTAAATTTTGGCCCACACTGAGGATATAATATCAATAAAAGACATGTTCCCCATTAACAGGTCTTAGAACACTGGTGAAGAAAAATTATACACAGAGAGAATGAAAACAAAAAAATACCAAAGAATATGCAATTACGGAAGAATTTTAGGTATTATAGGCAGATATATATATATATATAGAGAGAGAGAGAGAGACAGAGAGAGAGAGAGAGAGAGAGAGAGGGAATAAAAAGAAAAGGAAAAATCCTAGATAACACATTAAAGTACAGCTTCAAATGTGTGGCATATCCTCATAATGCCATTAATCAGCCACAGCAGAGGGACCCACTTGTTGGGCAGCAATGAGAAACTGTAAGCTCACATTATGGAAAGAAAGAATGAAATGGGGGAAAGGAGGAATGCATTCTCCACTTCTTTTTGCCTGAGGAACCTCACCATTACTATAGTCATCAGACAACACATTTTAAGATGTATTGCCTCCTGGTACCTGGTATATATATAATGAATGTCCTTTTGCTTTGCAAGAACTATTTCTGTTATCCAAGAGCTTGCAATCCATGAAATAGGTCTCCCTATATCTATATTCCTATGGATAGGAATAATATAAATTAGAACTTGATGAGAAAATTGTCTTCTGAACTTACCAATAAAAGCAGAGTTGCAAAGTAGTTAAGTGTTGGCTCTTAAGAGAAACTTCAACATTCTAGCTATGCTACCTATTTGCCAGTAGCTTGGGCAAGTTTATTCATTTTCTGAGCCTCAGAGATGGGCTTAGAGATGTCTCAAGGATAACATGAAATATACCTATTTAGAACTTAGCACAGTGAGACAGCATAATACATAGTGTCAGATAATGTGGAGGATGTTCTGAGGACTCCTTAAGCCCTTTCAAAATGGAATGACATCTCCCCTGTTGCTGCCTCACATAGCTCAATGGTCAGACTTCTCCGATTGTCCTCAGCTTAGAAGAGATGCCTCGCCTAGATCATGCCCCCTTTCTGAATGAAGGCAGCCGAATCCTACGACTACTTGACACAAGGATATAAAGGCCTGGTTCCACGGCCTCAAAAGGCAACACTGTGAAGGGCCATCCCAGCTCCAGAATTCTATGGAAGCTCAGCTGAGGCCTTTGTTGAGACTACAGTGCAGCCCAATTTCACTTTCTGTCCAGTCCTGTTTTCTTCCCTTTCCCAATAGGTCTACATCCTGAGAGAGTTCCCCAAATTACTTCCTGTAAAATGATCTCTGTCTCAGAAATTGCTCCCCCAGGAACTTGACCTAAAACACATAAGTTTCACATTTTGAGTCTCAAAAATTGTGTACATTAACATAATTAAATTTTTTTAAAATTAATTTTTACACTTGATACATTTTTTAACATCATGTCTTTAAGGCATGAAATACTATATTCATTTCTTTATCTGATAGTCTCATTTTATGACCAGAATTCTTTGGAATATGTGATATTTTATACACTTATTCTTTTAGGTCCATAAAGCAAGACTACTAGTACAAACTAGCCCCAAGGCTCCTTTTAAGGCTGAATTGGGAAAATCAATTAAGTACTTAAACTGCCCTTGGAATATCCTGAAATATTCATTTAGAATTTAGTAGTTCAGACACATTCTTTCTTCTGCTTCCCTTTCATAAATATCTATAACATTTCTTCTAAAAATATTTTGAAGCTAATATTCCTCTTACGCCAATTTGTTCATGTCATTTTCTGATTCTAATTAGAAATAAACATCTAGACTTCTGGTTTCAAATAGGAAATGTACAAATTTTATTCAAATATTGATACAAATTTCTCTGAAAAAAAACACATGACAAAATGTCATAAATCAGTAGAATCATTCAAGCACATTAAATTTATTCTAGGATCCAGACACAAATGTAAGAAAAATTTCTACAGACTCTCAAATAAGGAACATGATTAATTAGTTCAACCTATTTAGTGAATTGTATTTACCTTAAAAGTTGGATAAATTGCCAAGTTTTTAAAATCAAAAATACTTTAGTAAAAATTTTATTTTTTGTATTCTCTAACAATAAACTGTTAGAAAGTTGTCCCAGAACTGTTAGTGTTCTCAGAATATAAAGATCTTTTTTCCTCAAACTGGATTCTAAACATTCTGCCTGTCTTGTGTTTGTGAATTGAACAAGCATGCTTCTGCCAAAACAATGTAAAAAAGTATATTGAACATTTAATTGCATATATTTTGTATTTGTTATTTAAAAATATATACTTGTTCATTGTAGAATAATTAAAATTTGAAAGAAATATAGTTCAAATTATCAATATATACAATACTCTTTTAATATATTTGTATATTAAAACAAAATGTTTAATATATGTGTAAATTAAAATAGTTCTGAGGAACTATTTGTAGATGCTTTTCTGTTTTATGTAAATAATTCAGTCCTTTGCCCTATTAAAAAGTTAATGCTGATAGAATGATATGCTAATTTATATTTTCCAGTTGATATAGTCCTTTCAAGAGCACTGGGATATATAAAATCTCTTAGAAAACTATTGATAGCAGTGATTTTTGCTCATCTCAAGGTTATTCAATTAATTATCTGTAACCTTTGGTCTTAAATTTCCATTTGTACTCTGGCAGAACAGGATTTTATGTTGACTATTAACAGAATGAGTTTAAGGAGAAAAAGACATATTCTTTTTCTGTTAATTTAAAAATTAACAGAATTACTTCCTACAAAGTTCAGCAATTAGTTTTTATGTCTACATAACAAAATGAGACTGAGAACTTGAGACAAAATACAATATACTTTGCTGAAGTGTGTTTTAACTGATAAAATATATTAAGGTTGATAAACAGGTTTTAAAGAAATATATGGCGACTATATATCCAGAATAACACTTCCAAATAAATTTTTTTTAAAAGGCTGAGATTTTACAACCAGAATTGGAACACATTTGGGTTTGTAGCCCAAAATGACACCACCTGTATTGTCCAAAAAGCCTCAAACAAACTAAGCGGACCTAAGTTTATGTTGCCCCCAAATGACAGGAAGACATAATGTCAATTACTCTCTTTAGGCTTTAAATATTACCCAAAGATAAAACTTCAAGGAATATTAGCTTCTTACCTTTTAAAAGAATGTACATAAAGAATTAATGCCTCAGGGATAAAACAGAAGAATTAATAAGCAGAGGAATTCAATTACACATTTTTTTCAAATCTATCATGTCTGGAATATAAGATAGCTATGCTTAATACATTTAAATTTTTAAAATTAAGCTTGAAAACCAAGAATATTTAAACAAGAAAAAATTATATAAAAACGTAAATAGTATATAACTGCCCCTATAAAACTTGTAGAATCAAAACTATTAAGTAAAATGTGAAATTCAGTGAATGGGTCAAAAAATCAAATTTAAGTTAAGAAGACAAGTAAGGTGTGGAAGCTACATAGGAAAAAAACTAAGATAATGCATCTCAGAGAAACAAAGTACAAATGAAATAGAGGTTCAGGACTTGCAGGATAGCATGACAAGGTCTTAAGTAGATATAGCTGGGTTTTCTGAAGGAGATCACAGAATGGAGAAAAATAGAATATTTAATGATAAAGTGGCTAAGGAATTTTTTAAATTATATAAAGAAACTAATCCTTTAATTTAGGAATCCTAAACCATCCGCCGTAAAACTCAAACTTTAACACATCAGAATGAACCTGCAGAATTCCAGAAGAAAATATCTGAAACTAGAGTAGGAAAACCAGCAAAAACAGCAATCCACTACTTCCAAATATGCACTCAGGCTGAAAATTAACTATGTAACACCAACAATGACATCCAGAAAACCTTAGAATAATGTCTTTACTGTACTAAGAAAATATTTTTGATCTAAAATTCTAATTCTAAAAAAATTATTCTATAGCTAAAGCAAAATAAACAGCAGATTAAAACAGACTAATATAAAAAGAATTTCAAAATACATTGATTAAAAATGTATAAATAAAAAAAGATTAGCTCAGATAAAAGATCTGAGATGATAAAAAATTAGCAAAGATTCTGATTTACATGAGTATATTTAAATAAATCTTGTATAAATAAATGTAGTAATATATAAATTTTAAGAAAAACAGAACAAAACTTTATAATACTCTATTAAAGAAACATTTTATGAAGTACTTGTTTCATTTTATATTTCTACCAGCAATATATGAGTTTCAATTGCTCTGCATTCTTCCAGTAATGGGTTTAAAATTTTGCTTTTCAAAAATTTCTGAGCAGTTGTAATAGTTACATAGTGGTATCTCATTTTGGTTTTAATTTGAATTTTCCCAATGTCTAACAACTTCGGATATCTTTCCATGTTCTCATTTGCCATTCTTCTCTCTTCTTTTTTGAATTTTTTGTTTAAATAGTTTGCTTATTTACAAAAATGGGCATTAAATTAGGTTTGTTTTCTTGCTGAATTTTGAGAGTTCTTTGTATATTGCAGTCACAATTCCTTTTTCAAATATATTTGCAAATATTTTCTCCTTGTCTATAGCATGTCTTTCCATTTCCTCTAGAATATGTTTCAAATCCATTTTTATTTTTTATGGAGTCTAATTTATCTATTTTTTTCATTTTATGAGTTGAGTTCTATATAAAAAGCCTTGGCCTAACTCACTGTACACTGTTCAATATTATTTTTTTTAGTCTGTGTTCTCTCTGTTTCAAGTGACCTAATTTACCCTTTGTTGGTTATCTAATCTGCTGATAATGCCATCCAGTGCATTTTTATCTCACAAACTATATTTTTCATTTCCATAAGTTTAATTTTTATATATCTTTGATGTCTCTCCATAATATGGTCATGATATTTTTCTATATTCTTGAATATATAAAAAATATATTTTTTAAACTGTTTAAGGTTCTTGTCTGTTGGTTCTAACATCTGTTTCATTTCTGGGTCACTTTTTATGATTTATGTTACTCTTCATTATAGAGCAGATTTTCCTGGCATGCCTGACACTTTTTTTTTTAAATTTTATTTTGTTTTTCTTTTCTTTATTTTTTTATACTGCAGGTCCTTATTAGTCATCAATTTTATACATATCAGTGTATACATGTCAATCCCAATCTCCCAATTCATCACACCAACCCCCCCCCCCCCCGCTGCTTTCCCCACTTGGTGTCCATAAGTTTGTTCTCAACATCTGTGTCTCACTTTGTGCCCTGCAAACCAGTTCATCTGTACCATTTATCTAGGTTCCACATATATGCGTTAATATACGATATTTGTTTTTCTCTTTCTGACTTACTTCACTCTGTATGACAGTCTCTAGATCCATCTACGTCTCAGCAAATGACCCAATTTCGTTCCTTTTTATGGCTGAGTAATATTCCATTGTATATATGCACCACAAATTCTTTATCCATTTGCCTGTCAATGGGCATTTAGGTTGCTACCATGACCTGGCTATTGTAAATAGTGCTGCAATGAACACTGGGGTGCATATGTCTTTTTGAATTATAGTTTTCCTCAGGGTATATGCCCAGTAGTGGGATTGCTAGATCATATGGTAATTTTATTTTTAGTTTTTTAAGGAACCTCCATACTGTTCTCTGTAGTGGCTGTATCAATTTACATTCCCACCCACTGTGCAAGAGGGTTCCCTTTTCTCCAAACCCTATCCAGCATTTGTTGTTTGTAGATTTTCTGATGATGCCCATTCTAACTGATGTGATACCTCATTGTAGTTTTGATTTGCATTTCTCTAATAATTAGTGATATTGAGCAGCTTTTCATGTGCTTCTTGGCCATCTGTATGTCTTCGTTGGAGAAATGTCTATTTAGGTCTTCTGACCATTTTTGGATTGGGTTCTTTGTTTTATAATATTGACATGCATGAGCTGTTTATATATTTTGGAGATTAATCCTTTGTGGATTAGTTTGAAAATATTTTCTCCCATTCTGAGGGTTGTCTTTTCATCTTGTTTATGGTTTCCTTTGCTATGCAAAAGCTTTGAAATTTCATTTGGTCTCATTTGTTTATTTTTGTTTTTATTTCCATGACTCTAAGAGGTGGATCAAAAAAGATCTTGCTGTGATTTATGTCAAAGAGTGTTCTTCCTATGTTTTCCTCTAAGAGTTTTATACTGTCCAGTCTTACATTTAGGTCTCTAATCCATTTTGAGTTTATTTTTGTGTATGGTGTTAGGGAATGTTCTAATTTCATTCTTTTACATGTAGCTGTCCAGTTTTCCCAGCACCACTTATTGAAGAGACTGTCTTTTCTCCACTGTATATCCTTGCCTCCTTTGTCATAGATTAGTAGACCATAGGTGCGTGAGATTATCTCTAGGTTTCCTATCTTGTTCCATTCATCTATGTTTCTGTTTTTGTGCCAGTACCATATTGTCTTGATTACTGTAGCTCTATCATATAGTCTGAAGTCAGGGAGTCTGATTCCTCCAGCTCCGTTTTCTTACCTCAAGACTGCTTTGGATATTTGGAGTCTGTTTTGTCTCCATACAAATTTTAAGATTTTTTGTTCTAGTTCTGTAAAAAATGCCATTGGTAATTTGATAGAGATTGCATTGAATCTGTAGATTGCTTTGGGTAGTATAGTCATTTTCACAGTATTGATTCTTCCAATCCAAGAACATGGTATATCTCTCCCTCTATTTGTATCATCTTTAATTTCTTTCATCAGTGTCTTATAGTTTTCTGCATACAGGGCTTTTGTCTCCCTAGGTAGGTTTATTCCTAGGTACAGTATTCTTTTTGTTGCAATGGTAAATAGGAGTGTTTCCTTAATTTCTCTTTCAGATTTTTCATTATTAGTGTATAGGAATGCAAGAGATTTCTGTGCATTAATTTTGTATCCTGCAATTTTACCAAATTCATTGATTAGCTCTAGTGGTTTTCGAATGGGATCTTTAGGATTCTCTATGTATAGTATCGTGTCATCTGCAAACAGTGACAGTTTTACTTCTTCTTTTCCAATTTGTATTCCTTTTATTTCTTTTTCTTCTCTGATTGCCGTGGCTAGGACTTCCAAAACTATGTTGAATAATAGTGGCGATAGTGGACATCCTTGTCTTGTTTCTGATCTTAGAGGAAATGCTTTCAGTTTTTCACCATTGAGAATGATGTTCGCTGTGGGTTTGTTGTATATGGCCTTAATTATGTTGAGGTAGTTTCCCTCTATGCCCACTTTCTGGAGAGTTTTTATCATAAATGGGTGTTGAATATTGTCAAAAGCTTTTTCTGCATCTATTGGGAGGACCATATGGTTTTTATTCTTCAATTTGTTAATATGGTGTATCACATCGATTGATTTGCATATACTGAAGAATCCTTGCATCCCTGGGATAAATCCCACTTGGTCATGGTGTATGATCCTTTTAATGTGTTGTTGGATTCTGTTTGCCAGTAATTTGTTCAGGATTTTTGCATCTATATTCATCAGTGATATTGGTCTGTAATATTCTTTTTTGTAGTATCTTTGTCTGGTTTTGATATCAGGGTGATGGTGGCCTCATAGAATGAGTGTGGGAGTGTTCCTTCCTCTGCAATTTTTTGGAAGAGTTTGAGAAGGATGGGTGTTAGCTCTTCTCTAAATGTTTGATAGAATTCACCTGTGAAGCCATCAGGTCCTGGACTTTTGTTTGTTGGAAGATTTTTAATCACCATTTCAATTTCAGTGCTTGTGATTGGTCTGTTCATATTTTCTATTTCTTCCTGGTTTAGTATTGGAAGGTTATACCTTTCTAAGAATTTGTCCATTTCTTCCAGGTTGTCCATTTTATTGGCATAGAGTTGCTTGTCGTAGTCTCTTAGGATGCTTTGTATTTCTGTGGTGTCTATTGTAACTTCTCCTTTTTCATTTCTAATTTTATTGACTTGAGTCCTCTCCCTCTTTTTCTTGATGTATCTGGCCAATGGTTTATCAATTTTCTTTAGCTTCTCAAAGAACCAGCTTTTAGTGTTATTGATCTTTGCTATTCTTTTTTTCTTTCCTTCTATTTTATTTATTTCTCCTCTGATCGTTATGATTTCTGCCCTTCTGCTAACTTTGGGTTTTGTTTGTTCTTCTTTCTCTAGTTCCTTTAGGTGTAAGGTTAGATTGTTTATTTGAGATTTTTCTTGTTTCTTGAGGTAGGCTTGCATAGCTATAAAATTCCCTCTTAGAACTGCTTTTGCTGCATCCCATAGGTTTGGATCATCGTGTTTTCACTGTCATTTGTCTCTACGTGTTTTTGATTTCCTCTTTGATTTCTTCAGTGATCTCTTGGTTATTTAGTAATGTATTGTTTAGCTTCCAGGTGTTTTTATTTTTTACGTTTTTTTCCCCCTGTAATTGATTCATAAGCTCATAGCGTTGTGGTCAGAAAAGATGCTTGATATGATTTCAATTTTCTTAAATTTACTAAGGCTTGATTTGTGACCCAAAATGTGATTTATCCTGGAGAATGTTCCATGTGCACTTGATAAGAATGTGTAATCTGCTGTTTTTGGATGGAATGTCCTATAAATATAATTTAAATCCATCTGGTCTGTTGTGTCATTTAAAGCTTGTGTTTCCTTATTTATTTTCATTTTGGATGATCTGTCCATTGGTGTAAGTGAGGTGTTAAAGTCCCCCATTATTACTGTGTTAGTGTCGATTTCCTCTTTTATAGCTGTTAGCAGTTGCCTTATGTATTGAGGTGCTCCTATGTTGGGTGCACATATATGTGTAATTGTTATATATTCTTGTTGGATTGATCCCCTGATCATTATGTAGTGTCCTTCCTCATCTCTTGTAACATTCTTTATTTTAAAGTCATTTTATCTCATATGAGTATAGCTACTCCAGCTTTCTTTTGATTTCCATTTGCATGGAATATCTTTTTCCATCCCCTCACTTTCAGTATGAATGTGTCCCTAGTTCTGAAGTGGTTCTCTCATAGACAGCATATTCATGGGTCTTGTTTTTCTATCCATTCAGCAAGCCTGTGTCTTTTGGTTGGAGCATTTAATCCATTGATGTTTAGGGTAATTATCAATATGTATGTTCCTATTACCATTTTCTTAATTGTTTTGGATTTGTTTTTGTAGGTCCTTACCTTCTCTTGTGTTACCCACTTAGAGAAGTTCCTATAGCATTTGTTGTAGAGCTGGTTTGGTGGTGCTGAATCCTCTTAGCTTTTGCTTGTCTGTAAAGCTTTTGATTTCTCCATAGAATCTGAATAAGATCCTTGCCAGGTAGAGTAATCCTGGTTTTACGTTCTTCCCTTTCATCACTTTAAGTATATCATGCCACTCCCTTCTGGCTTGTAGAGTGTCTGCTGAGAAATCAGCTGTTAACCTTATGGGAGTTCCCTTGTATGTTATTTGTCATTTTTCCCTTGCTGCTTTTAATAATTTTTCTTTGTCTTTAATTTTTGCCAATTTTATTACTTTGTGTCTTGGTGTGTTTCTCCTTGGGTTTATCCTGTATGGGACTCTCTGTGCTTCTTGGACTTGGGTGGCTATTTCCTTTCCCATGTTAGGGAAATTTTCGACTATAATCTCTTCAAATATTTTCTCGGGTCCTTTCTCTCTCTCTTCTCCTTCTGGGACCCCTATAATGTAAATGTTGTTGCGTTTAATGTTGTCCCAGAGGTCTCTTAGGCTGTCTTTATTTCTTTTCATTCTTTTTTCTTTAGTCTGTTCCACAGCAGTGAATTCCACCATTCTGTCTTCCAGGTCACTTATCTGTTCTTCTGCCTCAGTTAATCTGCTACTGATTCCTTCTAGTGTAGTTTTCATTTCAGTTATTGTATGTTCATCTCTGTTTGTTTGTTCTTTAATTCTTCTAGGTCTTTGTTAAACATTTCTTGCATCGTCTCGATCTTTGCCTCCATTCTTTTTCTGAGGTCCTGGATCATCTTCACTATCATTACTCTGAATTCTTTTTCTGGGAGGTTGCCTATGTCCACTTCATTTAGTTGTTTTTCTAGGGTTTTACCTTGTTCCGCATCTGGTACATAGCCCTCTGCCTTTTCATCTTGTCTATCTTTCTGTGAATGTGGTTTTTGTTCCACAGGCTGCAGGACTGTAGTTCTTGCTTCTGCTGTCTGCCCTCTGGTGGATGAGGCTGCCTGACATTTTTGAGTGGAATACTAGGATATTTTAAGTTTATGTTGTTTTATACTATTATAAAATTATCAAAATTTACTTTGTATTATACTGGATGTTTTTGTATTCCTATTAATATATATTTTGAAAGACTTTGGTCCTTTCGAGACTTGCTTTTAAACTTTTTTAGGTGGGACCAGAGCAGCCCTTATTCTAGGTCTAATTTTGTGTATTAATAAGGCAATCTTATTTTGAGTAGTTCATTGAATGCTCGGTATTAAAAGGTTTTTCTGTTCCAGTTGCTGAAATATGAACTGTCCCAGCCCTGTATGAGCTCCAGACATTGATTTATCTTCTCCTTTTCAGTGGTTCTTTACCCAGCCTCAGAGACTTTCTTCATAATCTTGCACTGATCAATGTGCAGTTGAAGATCCAAGGGGTAACCTCTAGATTTCCAGAAGTATTTTGCTTTATGCAGCTCTCATTTTTGTTGATCTGCCTTGAAAATACTAGTAACTTTGGTCTCTATGAATTCTATTTCAACGATTCATGTTAGGTCTTCCACTCCACACCCTCAAACAATTACCTGGAAACTCTCTTCAGGCAGTAAGCTCAGGCAATTGTTAGGGCTCTGCTGATTTGAATCACTCTTTCAGGGATGACTGTCATGTGGCTGCCTATTGTACAATGCCTAAAAAACAGTATTTCATATATACTTTGAGTATTTAAGGCAAGAGTGTAAATCCAATCCTATCTCTTCATCATTACTACAAGTGAAAGTTTGGTACTTTTAATTATATTTAAATTTCCAAGTGTTCATTTCTTGTATATAAAAATGCAGTTCATGAAACTGTGTTATCTCACTTTATTAGATCTAATAGCTTCTTTGTAGATTCCTTGTTTGTTATTTTATAATGAAAACCATATTGTCTACTAATAAAGACAGTTTTATTAGTTTTATTTTATTTCCAGTCTGTATGCCATCTATGTTTCTTCTAGCCTGATTCTTGGCTGGTAATTCTAATACTGTGTTGAAAAATAATTCTAAGAATAGATATATTTGCATTTTTCCTATTCTTAGTGGAAAAGTATGCAGTCTTTCACCTTCATTATTATGTGACCTGTAGGCTTTTCATAGATACCCTTTATCTGGTGGAGAAAGTTCTCTTTTAGTGTTATTTTTTCTGAAATATTTTAATTGTTTTTTAAAGTCAGAGATGGATATTAAATTTTGTCAAGGCCTTCCCTGGTGGCGCAGCAGTTGAGAGTCTGCCTGCTGATGCAGGGGACACAGGTTCGTGCCCCAGTCTGGGAAGATCCCACATGCTGCGGAGTGGCTAGGCCCATGAGCCATGGCCTCTGAGCCTGCGCGTCCGGAGCCTGTGCTCCACAACGGGAGAGGCCACAACAGTGAGAGGCCCGCGTACCGCAAAATAAATAAATAAATAAGTAAATAATTTTGTCAAATGTTTTATCTATATCTATTTACTTGGATTTATTGCAATAATCATATGAATTCTCTTATAGTGAATTATACTGGATTACTCAAGAATGTTGAACCAATTTTGCACACCCATAATAAACCCCAGTTGTTCATGGGGCACTAGCTTTTTTTTTATATAGCTAGGTTTGATTTTCTAATATTTTGTTAAAAATTTTTATAACTTCAGGAGAGATATTGGTTAGTACTTTTCTCTTTATGCTCTCTACTGGATATCATAATGAGATATAAGTACATAATGTTGGTTTCTAAAAACGGGTTGTAAAATATTTCCTCTTCTTCCATATTCTGAAAGAGTTTGTGTGGAATTGGCATTATTGTTTCCTTAAATAATAGAGATCACCTGCTTTTTCTGAAAAAGAAGTTGACAAGCTGATTGAAAAATGTATGTGAAAGAGGAAAGGGCAAAATATAGTTGAAACATTCCTGAAGCAGAAAAACAAAGTGAGAGAAATTACCCTTATCTAATAATATAGTTATGAAGACAGGAAGATATCAACATTGAAATTTAAATATTAAAAAATACTTTGTAGGGCTTCACTGGTAGCGCAGTGGTTGAGAGTCCGCCTGCCGATGCAGGGGACACGGGTTCGTGCCCCGGTTCGGGAAGATCCCACATGCCATGGAGTGGCTTGGCCGGTGAGCCATGGCCTCTGAGCCTGTGTGTCCAGAGCCTGTGCTCTGCAACGGGAGAGGCCACAACAGTGAGACGCTCGTGAACCACAAAAAAAAAAAAAAAAACAATATAAAATCAAGAAAACAAAAACATGCATATGTGGACTCCTAAATTATGACAGAGCAGATATAATAGATTTGGGGGAAAGAGTGAACTTAGAAATAAATTGTCTGGAAATGTCTGAATGACATTATAGATAAGAGCAATTGAAATGTGTCTCATACTATGCAGAAAATTTTATCCCATTTGAAGTACAAGGCCCAAGGTGAAGGACAAAATTATAAAATTTTCAGAAAACAAAATAAATGATTATTTTTATTTCCTTAGAATATGGATGGATTTCTTAAATGAGACATGAAAATGTCAAAACATAAATAAAAAGACAAATATCTTGAACTAACTTAAAATTAAGAACTTCTGTTTATGTAAAGACATTAAATGATGAAAATTTTAAAAAATAAAAAGGAAACTTGCAAAAAAAAACTGGGTAAAGATATTTACAACATGTACAATGGACATAAGAATATATTATGGAACAGTGTAAGTGAAAGAATTAAAATTCGTGTCAATATGGATGAAACTACAGAAGGTAATATTGAACAAAATAAGCAATTTTTAAAGTATACATCTTGCAAAAATGTACATTATCTAACTTTTATCTAGTCCACTAGGTACCATAATGGGTATATGACTTTGGTTATATCAATATTCTAGATTATATATACATGCTGTAAATGCTGTGTATTAAATTATTTTTAAATTAAAATATTTTAAAAAAGGTTCATTTTCTGCCCATGTTGATTTTCTTTTTTTCCTCTCCAAATAAATTTTACGAATGTTATTAATATCGCATATGTTTTTAATATGTAGACTTTACCTTCTTCTCATTATCCAAGTTACTGTATCAAGCCTTACTTTGCTGTTTATCCAATTGATAAAAATACATTTAAAAAGTTCTTTTGAGGGAGGGGCAAGATAGGGGAAGGAGATTAAGAGGTACAAACTTCTAGGCATAAAATAAATAAGATACAAGGATATAATGTACAGCACAGGAAATATAACCAATATTTTGTATTTTACAGTAACTTTATGGACTATAATCTATAAAAATAGTGAATCACTATGTTGTATACCTGAAACTAACAAAACATTGAAAATAAACAATACTTCAATAAAAAAAAATTTCTTTTAAAGTTCTTTTGAGTAACTACCTTGTAAAAAGTCCTATACTGGGATTAGAAGGGGATATAAAGAAATATAAAATGTGATTTTTTTGCTCTCAATATTCACAAACTTACAAAAATAAAACTTTAGCATCCTGATATATCTTGCTAAAATGGCTTCATGTTATTTTTGTTATAGCTTAAAATTTGCTTTCTAGTTATATATGGAACACTAAACCCAGATACAATATAGCGCAAATCCCAAATACTTTTAAGCCTCATAAACCCAAATAAAACACCCTCCCAAAAAAGGGACAGCAAAAACAACCAACCACCACTGTCAATAATTTGTTACATGTGAAAACAATCTTGTCAATTTTCAATTTTTAATTATCAGTTATATCACATAAACTTACTAGAGGGATTATTTAATTACTTGCAGATGCTCCTTGCTCTCACACCAATCCTGGTCTCTGTGTCCTTATCTTTCTTTGGTCTAGTCTGCCTGTTCTGAACTCTTATCCTTTGCAATACCATGGATTTGCTACTGGCCTCTCTAGAGTCTACAATTAGGCAGCCTCTTTCCCATGCTCTACATTATTTGGTCTATAAAGCCAGCTAAACAAACTGAAAAATCAACAACTCTTCTTAAGTCCATCAGAGAAGTGAGGTCACAGGGCGAACTGCTGCCCCTAACAATTAGACAGACAGACAGACAGACAGGCAAATATCTAACATCAATTGTAAGAATGTCAACTTAACAGAGCAAAAACCCACAACCAGAAACTTCAACATGAACCAGTGTCCCTGGGAAGGGAAACATGAATTACAATTGATGAATTGCTGAAGCATCAGAGTGGACAAGTCTGATAAAAACTCCAGGGGGATCCAGTCATTCGGGGAACCCCTACATTTTTGAGTTTTACCTTTTGGAGTTCTAAGTTCTCCTTTGTGTTTCTGGCAGGGGGAGGGAAAAAGGAACTATGTTTTAATATGACAGGGCATTCTGTTTTTCTCAGCAAGTTCTGCCCTCAGGAGAAACCATTTTACCAGCAGCTAACCTGCTAGGGTTCCATCAGAGCCTAATCTAACTGAGGGAAAGGAGATACCCAACTTCAGCCCACTCTAGTCTTCCACGTGTTGGAAGGGAGATACACAACTCCAGCCCCCTCTGGCCATCACCCATCCTGTCTCACCTAAGGGTGGGAGTAGGGGAGAGAAAGTAAGAAGCACTAGTGAAGTTCATAGTCCAGGAGCACAGGTTCGTCAAAAGACTAAGACCTAACCATAGGAATATAGAATTCTTTCCCTTCCCCACATCTTACCAACACATAACTGAAGACATATTTACCACTATTTCATTTACCCAGTTATTTTTATTCCGTACATCACGTATGGCTTTCAACAAAAAATTATAGCGCATACTAAAAAGAAAAAAACAGTTTGAGAAGAAAGAGCAAGCATCAGAACTGGACTTAGATATGGTAGGAATGTTGGAATTATCAAATTAGGAATTAAAAAAAGAACTATGGTTAATATACTAAGATTTTAATGGAAAAAGTAGACAACATGCAAGAACAGATTAATAATATAAGTAGGGACATGGAAACGAAGAATACCTTTGATGGGCTCCCTACTAGACTGGACACATTGAAGAATGAATCTCTGAGCTTGAGAATATGACAACATAAAATTCCAAAAATGAAAGGAACAAAGAAAGAAGACTGAAAAGAATTTCTTTAAAAACCAAAATAGAACAGAAAACCGTTCTAAGAATTTTGGGTACAGTTACAGAAGGTATATGGTGTACACATAATGGAATACCAGGAGGTGAAGAAAGAGACAAAGGAACAGAAGCATTATTTGAGACAACAACACAATAGAGAGTTTTTCCAAATTAATGTCAGATCCCAAAACACAGATTAAGGAACCTCAGAGGACACCAAGAAGGATAAATGGCAAAAAGCAAAAGACAAAAAACAAATACACTACACCCAACACCAAGGCATATAATTTTCAAACATCAGGAAATCAATTCTAGAGAAAATGGTTTTTTTTTTTTTTTTTTGCGGTACACGGACCTCCCACTGCTGTGGCCCCTCCCGCCATGGAGCACAGGCTCCGGACGTGCAGGCTCAGCGGCCCTGGCTCACAGGCCCAACTGCTCCACAGCATGTGGAATCCTCCCGGACCGGGGCACGAACCCACGTCCACTGCATCGGCAGGTGGACTCCCAATCACTGCACCACCAGGGAAGCCCAACAAAAAGTTTTGAAAAAAGACAGAGGAAAAGCACTTTACCCACAGATGAGCAAAGATGAGAATTACATCCAACTTTTCCTCAGAAACCACATAAGCAAGAATAGAGTGAAGTAAAACATTTAAAGTGTTGAAAGGAAAAAATACCAAACCTGCAATTCTGTACTCTGCATAATCATCCTTCAAAAGTGAAGGAGGAATAAAAACTGTCTTACAAAAACATAACTTGAGTAAATTTTTTGACAGCAGATCTACTTTCTAAGAAACATTAAAAGAAGTTCTTCAGAAAGAAAGAAAATGATATGGATCAGAAACTCAGAACTACATGAAGAAAAGAGGAGCATCAGAGAATGAGTAAGTGAAGGTAAGATAATTTCAAACAGCAAAGTTTCTCAGCGAGTAAGAAAACAGCAGTCAATTTCAAAAGGAGGTAGTTGTTAAGGCACGTCATGGCTGTAGCATGTCCGTGGGAGAAACATTGTTTCCTATTAAATCTGCAGCTAGATTTATCCATCTTTTATTCCAGTGAAATGAAAGGTAAGACAAAGGTTTAGCATCAAGCTAAATTTTTCTCAATCTCCTCTTTTGGCCAAGGGCTGATGTCAGCCTGTAGGACATTATTTTATGCAATGCATATCTTCCATTGTCCAGGTTCCGTACAATAGATGGCTGCCTGGGGAAGTGGACTACAGCCAATCCTTCACCTTTTTTTTTGTAATATAAGCTATTGAGATTTGATATGATAATGGCTTTATAGTAACACTTAAGACTCTGCAGATCACATATCTGAGCAGAATAAAACAGACAAATGTAAGAAGAAATATTTGGTCAGAGATTATAGTATACTTGATCTCAAGATCATATAGGCTAATATCATATATAATCAGTGTAACAGTGTCAGCCGTACAAACAAGATTTATCATGAAGATTTTTGTTAATATCTGAATATTCACATTCAACTATAGTAAATTATTCTAGATATGATTTGTAGTGAAACTCTCCTTGTATGCTTCACATATTGAAACTCTACCACTCAATAGACGTTTAAATGTTTATTTTTCCAGCAATGAAATGCAACAATAATCGATGTGATTACGTATATACAATTCATCAAGCTATACACTGTAGATTAATTTACTACACTGTATGTTTGCTACACTTCAATTAAAAAGTTTTTTCAAAAAAAAAAAAAAGAGGGACTTCCCTGGCTGTTAGTGGTTAAGACTCTATGCTTTCAATGCAGGGGGCGAGAGTTTGACCCCTGGTCAGGGAACTAAGATTGTACATGCCGTGTGGTGTGGCCAGAAAAATAAAATATAAAATAAAATAAAATAGTAAAATAAAGTAAAATAATAAAATAAAATAATAAAATAAAAATAGAATAAAATAAAACATCCACAAATTCTTAAAAAAAAAAGGCAGAAAGAATGCCACTGAGGATAATTTCCTTGCCCAAGGTTATACAGCATTTTATTATAAGAATAAAATGTATCAAATATTTTCATGAGACTAATTTTGAAAATGTATTTATCTTTAAAAGCTCTTACCTCTTTGTGTACATAAATGTAATAACAAAAATAATAATATTCAAATATAAGTAAATAAAGATGTAGATTAGTGGTCATTCAAATTTTAAGAAAAAAATGATAACTGGCTAAGTAGTTGCGTTATGATTTGAACCCAGGTTGCCTGAATACACAGCCTACACGTTCAACTACTAAGATATATTAAATGAGTACAAAATATCTAATTGACTGTCTAGTTGACTGAATATCTTACACATTGTCAGCATTTTGGAAAAATTGGCTTTCCAGTGTATTAGGCATTAGATAATAGCCCAAATTCATTGAGAGGGCTAAAAAAAAAGAGATCTTATATTTAATGAAAAAAATATGAAAAGGAAGCTTGATATTTCTCAACGTTTTTATGATTCCCAAAGGAACAGGTTACTAAGAGGAGAAATGAGTGCCCTTAAATATTTGAAGTTTCACCAAATGCCAAATGAGGAAATACTCTATCCCAGCCTGTGGTTGGTAAATCACAAAACATCACTGCTTCTGTGGGGGACACATACTTATTCTCAGGAACAGGCAGCATTTTGATCTACTGCCTTTTTTGCTTAGTCTGAAATTGAGGACGTACACTTGGACATACACTTTCTCTTAGTGACATTATTAGATTATGTATAGACTACTGAAAAGTTTAGACTCAGGGTGGACTAGTGAGACGGTTAATTTTATGTGGAAGCTTGACTGGCCATAGAGTTCCCAGACTAAACACTATCACCGGGTATGTCTGAGCAGTGTTTTGGGATGACACTGGTATATGAATTGGTGGTCTCAGTAGGTAGATTGGCTTCCCCAGTGTGGCCCAGCATTATTTGATCCTTTGAGGGCCTGAATAAAAATAAAGATGGAGAAATTTGCCAATTTTTTTCTGCCTCACTCTTGAGCTGGGACATCTCGTTTCATCTACTCTGGCCCTTGGTCTAAGATTTACAATATTGGATCCTCTGCTTCTTAGGCCTCAGACTCGAACTAGAAATATACCACTGGCTTTCCTGGGTCTCCAGTTTGCAGATGTCAGATTATGAGACTCGTCAGTCTCATAAGTTGCCTTATATATTTGTATAAATATTACTGCTCTGTTTCTCTGGAGAACACTGACTAATACAACTAGATATCCTCAGACTCACATCCCAATCTGTACCAGGAGAAGCTGACCAATGCCTATCATATTGCCTTCTCCAACTCCACACAGCCAGCATTTAAGGATCCTGAAGGTGAACTCACTGCTGACTGGAAGCTCTACCCAGTCAGATAGATATGGGATAGAAACTGGAAGTTATTTGCCAGGAAGGATGATTCCATCATTGTTGACTGGAAGCTCATTCCCAGTGATGGGAAAAATAAAGTATGCTACCATTTCCTACATCCCACAAGGCTCCTCATACTGACAATTTTTGGAATGAAGGCCCGAGTGTTCACAGCCTCTTCCTAGCTTCATTCACCATCCTTTCAAGTGGCCCATGGAACCATGAAGGTCCTCTATGGAGAAAGCTACCCACACACATCTTTTCTAGACCAGGGTCGCCAGCTTCTAAGGGTAGCACATAGGCTCTTCTTTCATCCCTAGTGTGGAGGGGCAGGGTATGAAAAGAAGACAGGTTATATCCTGACGTTTCCACCCTCAGCCTCCACTAGAGTGCTGCAGAGTGAGGTGGCAGTTGTCCTTCGTAAGGCAGGATCTCAGACCCTAACAAAACACACCTCACTAAAAGAGTCAGCTTTAGAGAAGAGAGAATGACTATAGTGGATCCAGCCTCATCACTATCATTTGTGAACCCTGGGCAAGAGTATATATAAATGGAGGTCCACATATATTCTTTTCATTTTAACCAGTATCAAATTTTCATTAATAAATAATATGACATATTACATATTTTCACAATCTATTTAAAAAAAAAGTCAGTCAATTCACTCATTAAAAAATCATCAAAAGAAAGAAACAAAACAGAGTTCTAAACAATCCACTCAAGCCTCCAATGAGTAAGTCAAATAATAAAAATAATTGCAAGCACACCCTCAGTGACGAAGATTACTTAATAAGTATGACCCTCCACAATTCTGATCTTGCTAGACTACGAATTTAACCTACTTTTACTTGTTCATTAATTGGTACATAATGGTTTTGTTCAACTTTTTTAGTCTCTTCTTTTCTAACCTTAACTAGGGAAGTAAAGGGAAAATACTAATTTTCTCCATGAATATCATAGAACTAAAATAAAGAAGGATTCAATTTTGTGTATGTCTCTAGTGCAGTAACTGAAGTACGATCTTCTAGAGGATTTTAAACTCAATATTATATTGTGTGCAGCTATTCCACTTTGTGGAATATTATTAGAATGTTTTCACCTCAAAATTTTAATCATGATTGACCATGCGATTCCGAGTCTTTTTCTTTTAGCCTTGGTTAAGTGTGTTCAGAGAATCCAAACTAATTAAATATGAGCCCACACCAGATAGTGTTAAGAATATAGTGTTAAAGAAAATATACCACATATTCTACATTACATAGTGAGATATAAAATTTTTAACCATTCTTTTGTAGGATTATTTACAATGATGATCAACTCTGAGAATCCAAAAGATAATGGATAGTTGACAATTATAGTTAACATCTGACAAAATTGAAAGAATGTAAACAGCTTTATTTTCATGTTAAAATACTAACACTGTAGTCTAAACACACTAAAGATAGCTTGATTCTTATCAGAGTTTACATAATAGGACAAAGTAAAGAAAGCTGCTGCATTTGACTAGATAATTTATAGTCCAATGTTCATATGATGTATTTTGAACTCTCCACTAAACTGGAATGACTGAATGATCATACCTAGTGGTTCTTTCCTCAATTTTTTTCTTTCTCTCCTCCCTCTTTTCCTCTTTCTACTCTTCCTAAGTGTAGGCAGAGTTAGGACTTTCTGAGAGTTCTATTAAATATCCCTTAACTTAGTTATTTAACTCCTTTTCTCATGCTGAATAATTGAGGAGAGCATAGCCTTGCCTCTCAAACCTATAATAACCTCTAATTCACCAGAATAGTGACTATAAAGTCTCTGCTCCAGTTTCTAAAACATAATAATTTATAGAGTGCTAGCATTGGAACAGGAAAGTCTAGCTTAGAAGAATTAAGTGGAATTAAAGAAAAAGGTGACAAATATTCAATACATTATGAATTTATTAATCATAACTCATTGAGGTATATAAATGCAAAGGCATTTGTTTGCCCCATAGACAGTTGCTTTTGGCAGAATGACTTTCAGATTTTGTCAGTTTTTTTGCAGATTTAAATTTATTTCATGGAATGCAGGCCCCCCCAAAAAGATGCATTTTTGAATAATGAAATTTGGGCTAGGTTTCCAAAGCCACTGACTTGCTCTATAAATCCACCTGGCATTCTCATGCCACACTTATTTGCCTAGATGGACCTAATTGGATTATGACATTTTTCCTGTTCAGAAGCTTATAATGAAACCCACTCCCTTCTGAATGGGCCCAGCTTCCATTACTATTCAAGACTCTAAATTGTTAACTCATCTAATTCATTGGCTATTATAATCCACTAAAGTGCTTCTGCTCCCATCATACTGGTCCTTTAAGTGGTCCAGTTCAGAATCTACACCTCTGTTATATGCTCCCAGATAGTTCCATGGGACACTGAGTCCTCAGTCCTTTGAATTATGACATTTTGTTGCATTTATCACTGTAAAGGGGCACAGTCTTAGGCTGTTTGCTTTCACTTGTGTTACTATTTGAATATTTGACCTAGTCACTTCTTCTCTCTGAAATAGATTACAGTTCCTTGATAAAGATTTATTGTATCTTACAGTGCTCTAAATTTCTTTTCTGTTTACTTCAAAGTATAACACTACAGTTTGCTCATAATAGAGAATAGATATTTTACAGATAAAAAATACACACAGTATGTTACAATATATACTGCCCTTTAACATGGCCTACTAATATTATTCGATTATACATATATGGAAAGTATGTTTTTTTATATCTTATTTTGTAGATGACATACATGAAGCTCAGGGATGTTAAAGGATTCAATCAAAGTCACAAACCTGGTAAATTACAAAGCCAATATTCAAACCTAGGGGTTCTAATTTTATATTTGTGCTCACAAAGTGTTGTAGCTAATTATAAGCTATTTAGAAAAGTTAAGGTGTATAAAGAAAGGCCAAAAAATTCAAGGAATTATAATGCGTGTGTGTGTGTCTATATGCCTGTGGTGTGAATAAAAAATGTTGCCTGCAGTATCAGTAAATAAAATTTGCAGCCATCAAGCTACTAGAGCCACCTCCCATGGTGAGCCCTGAGGGAACTCAAGATGGAGACAAATGGGCTGCCCACTGCCAAGCCCTCAGCCACTGCAGCCAACCTCAATGGTTCACCCTTAGGGGACTCAGGATGGGAAAGAACACGGTACTGGTCCTAGATAGCTAAGATGCTATCTGAAGAATGACTTAAATGAGCCCAGAATCTTGCATCTTCTCATACATAGAAAAGTACTTTTCATACATAGAAAAGTACTAAATTCATTAACTTGAGATATCTGGTTTTCTTTAATTAACAGTAATTTTCTGATGTTCCAGCTACCTGGTCTTTGTTGCAAACACCCCTATATATCCTGGCTCCTCCCTTACCTGGAGCAGTCCCTCAGAACTATTCTGAGGGCTGTCTTCTGGGTTTGAAGTCTTCAGAAAGTCCACCAAATAAATAATTCTGAACTTTTAGGTTGTGCATTTTTTAGTCGACAGTGGTGTTTGAGAGGAGACATTTGAAAACATAGACCGGATTATGTTCATAAATTTAACAGTGTTAAGTGATCTTATCATTCAAGAAGTAGACACTACATCTTTCAAGTAGGTAATACTATTTAAGGTTGACAAAATTTAGGTAACTTTGTTCTACTATTACTAAGAAAATAGTAAAATTTTATGTAGTTTAATTGATTTTAGTTTATTCAAAGTATTAAATTTACCTTTAAATATGTAATTTACAATTTTTGCATTATTAAATCTAATCGTTATTACAGACAGAGGTAGAGTCAACTATTTCCCCATTATATATCTCCCAGTATATATACCCAACATATCAATATTAATTATAAAATGAGATTCACCTAGCAAATTGTTTCCAATCTGTTCATCATTAATCAATTCCGAAAAAGTCATTTTTTGGAGAACTGCAATGATTATGTATGTAAAAGTGTTTAAAACCCTCCCATAATTTTATGAACATATACACTGTTACACTGAAATAATAATCTATTAGTTGACATTATGTGTTCTAAGTTACCTGACAAAAACAAACTTAATTCTGATTCTTTGACACACCATAATTCTTGTAACAGACTCCAGAAAAATGGGTTTTGAGACAAACTAAGCTGAGAAAACAAATCTTACAAAAGACCTGGGTTTTGCAAAAAAAGTACCTGAGGCTCTTTTGAGAAAGCTGCAACCTTTTCCAAAGTTGTTATAAGCTGGCTGCTCACCCGGATGGAACTCAGTCCCAACTCATGCATTATGTGGCTCTGATGAAAACACGACGGCCGTCTCCCAAATTTGACTATAGAAATATAGGAACGAAGCACAATGATCAGTTTGTTAATTATCTAGGATCCTGTTATTATGACCTTGTTTCTTGTTTCCTCAAAAAGAAAGAAGGATGAAACTAGAATGATATATTTTTTTCTAACTATATGTGAGGAAATTCAATCCAAAATCCTTTTCTGGAAAATATGCCATGACAGGAAAACTCAGAGGACTCTTAATCTGCTTCTAATTAACAAGAAACATTGGCCTTTTAACAGGCTGCTGATCTGACTCAAAAGTTACTCTGGTATATTTTGCATAAGACAAGATATATGTATCTTCAAGTGACAGGGTGTCAACTCTTCTTATAAATACTCCACATTTCCCTGTACAATTATGCTCTCAGACCAAAGGGCAAGACGAGAATGCACAGGTAAGGACATTCCATTGTATAAAAAGAAGTTTTGCTTCCATGAATGCACTGGGCTTTGACAGCTTCCAACCTTTTTATGGAGTTCACTATATTATCAAGGCTTCAAAAGAGATGTCTTAGTAGATGAAGGCATAAAAAATTAGTGAAACAATCTATATTTGTATTCTTCTTTCCAAAATAGTCTCATAGTAATTTGCTTGTTCTTCAAATAGAGTCCCCCACACATGCTTCCGCTTCCTTGTTTTGTTGCTTTAACTTCCCCACTGGTGAGTACCTTGAGAACTGGGATTGTGTCTCATTTCTGTTTCTTTTTCAGGCAGCATCTGTAGAGCCTTTGCTCATAATGAACACTGCACAAATATTTTCAGTGTTAGATGAAGACAGGGGGAAGGTGGGAGGGTGGGTGTTGTAACTTTTGTAAACAATACTAAAAATAGATTCCATGGCACTCTCAGACAAAAGTATTGAATATTTACTTTAATATCTCCATGACTTTTAATGGATCTTCTTATTTTGTGATTTAAAATTCCATATGTGAAGTCAATATGGACTATATTTCTTAATTCCAAAATAACACATTCAAAAGAAATATGAATTTGGCCGTTTTTCTTACCAGAGGACTTGGTTGACAAATGAATAAATCAGTTGGTTTTGACATGATTTTGGTATGGCAATCTGAAATTAATCTAGTTCAGTTGTCCCAGTCAAGAGAATTAGATGTTAGATATTATATGGACATATTTATTAACAATTAAAAAATATAATCTGTAAATTGTGTAATCATAAGCCTAGTACATATCCATAATCCACACACCCAATCAGAAATAAGTTTTCATTATTTTGTGTGTGTGTGAGAAATGCTGTATACTTGGTTTTCCAATCCTAAGCATTGTAATTTTAATTTAGTAGTTTGTAAATTTAAGTTTCTATGTAAAATAATATGGTATAGATGTAGGGAAAACAGTGTTTTTTAACTCAGAACTTTATGAAAGTGACAAAATAATTTATGAACATGACCTCTGGTTTACATTTGATACACATTACATGGTGAAATATACATTAGCTTCTCTATAGATGTGTATAAGGTAATTAAGAGATTCCAGATCTCAACTTCTGACTCTTTATCATTATAAACAATTTGAAAATACTTAATAAGTGAAGCTAAGCTATTACTTTTTTTTTTTAATTTATCTCTTAGTAGTGGCATCACCTATGAACCAACAACACCAAACAAAATCAGGACTCCTACAAAAACCTGCCTTAATGTACACTCTCTCCATTCCATTGTCTTGCTTTCCTTTTTTATAGACCTACTGCATCTATATGGTTTTTTGAGAACTATATACATATACTTTCTATATTTTGAAAAATACATAAGATTTAGAGTAAGTGGTTCATAAAAAAAGATCTTTTGGAAACGTACTTTTTAATTTATTCTTTTACTGTTAAGATTTCTCTGCATTGTTGCATGCTGCTGTAGATCACTTATTTTGTTTGTTGTATACCATGCCATGTGTGAATATATCATAGTGTACGCATCCACTCTTCTGTGGATGTACACTCAGTGTTCTCTAGGTTTTTTATATTGTGACTAGCGCTGCCTGGAAACACCTTTTACATGTCTCCGATCAAACATGTGCAAGAGCTTTCCTTTTTATATATTCTTAGTAGTTGGAGCACTGAATCATAAGGTATATGATCAACTTTAGCAGATAATGTCAAACAGTTTTCCGAAGGAACTGTCCCAATTTTTCTCCAACATACCTTGTGAGTACTCATCCTTTCCAACACTTACCATTATCAGATTTTATTTTTATTTTATGTATGTATGTATATATGTATTGCCAATCAAATGCGTATAAATTTGAACCTTAGATTCATCTTAAATGGCATTTTTCCTACTCACAAATAAGGCTGAATATCTAACTTCATATGTTTACTGGGCATATGTATTTCCTCTTCTGTGAATTTCCAACATAGACGAGTATGTCTAAATTTCTGTTTTCTGCATAGGTTAATTATTAAATTTGCACTGATTACTAGTCAATATTATTAAATAGTTGGTTACAGCTAAGTGTCACTATGTCACATAAAGTTATGTAACATAACATACATACACTTACAATATTTATATCACCAAAGCATTTTAATAGAACAGAATATTTCCTTTAGTGAGTGACATAACATTCACTCTTCTATAGATGATTCTCAATGTTCAAATAATACAGATAGGACTTTTTGTACCTCTTTATATTCATATATACATCAACACATCATCAGTTATGTTCTTGCTATATGCTTTCATATCCATCACACATGGCACTACCAGACTCTTTTCACTGAAGTACGAGCCTAAAAATGGACTTCCTCTGGTTAAAATGATTTAGAAAGTGCCCCTCCCACCCCCAAACACACACTGAAAAGAAGGAAGCCTAGTCTCTGTGGCAGGGAATATGTAGACCTTTGTCAACTTTTCCAGACTCATTGTCCTGTGACACTAAGCTATCAGAGCTCATCCTGGAGTTTGTATGTGTCAGTTCCACTCAAACTGTGTGACAGGTACATAAGGGGAGTGAGATGAATTGCATGCTTAGGGAGAAAACTACAATGCCCACTCAATAATTTGAAGTCTCTGGCTTTTGATCTTTACTTTCCCACTTAATAATTGTGTGGTCTGGTGCAAGTTATTTCACTGAAGTGAACTTCTGTTGAGAGAGAAGAGAAGAGAGAAGATTAAATGAGCCAGGGAGATTAAGGTGGTTAACCACACGTTTAGGGTATCCACTCTCTAAAAAAAGAGGTAGTTATTTCACAGAAGATGGTGCTGTGGCAAAACACCTGCTCTAAAAGGGAGAGCACAGACTGATATAGATGTGCATGGTATTAATATGAATGATAAAAACAAGTTAATATACTACAGCAATAACATTTTGAGTTGGATATTTTAATGCTTATTCAAATATTAATTTCTCCTTTATGTCACAATGTACGTAGTTGTTTTGAATATTGGTGTTTCTATTATAACATGGCAGGAAAAACAACAGTGTATATTTTAAAAATGGCAGCTCTCTGTTGGGGACACAACATTGCATGAATATTTTCTCTAAAACTCTGAAAGCAAAATGTTGGCTAAATACCCTAAGTTTTCTATGTTTGCAACAGACATCTGAATTTTGGAAGCATTTGATTTGTTATTGCCATCTGACGAAAAATACAGATGGATGAAAATTTTGTCTATTACCTGGAAGTTATGAAAATTTCCTAAAGCGGGAGGGCAAACACTAATGCTTCCTGATAATCTCACCCACCTCAATTCACAGCTTTTCCTCAATGATTCTACTGTTATCTAACTCTGGCATATGTCCAGCTTGTTACAGCTGTGTTTGTGAAATCACCTCTGGGTTTGTGGATTGGTTTCTTTCCGAGACCTGTAATCAATGATCCTATCTTCCTATTTAGTGTTAAGTATGACTTGCAGGTGCCACTGATGGAAATGTTCAAAAAGTCAGATGTGACTCTGGTAACAGATTAAACATTATCTTTAATTAATGGATCTGTGAAAAGAAAAGAAAATTCAAAACTACAAGTTCTTCATATCCTAGACATAGGCAATTTGACATTTTCATTGAAATCCCTTCATTTTGTCTTTTTTTTAGAATAATGCCTTCCCTTTATCTTTTAAATTAAACAATGTATAATGTTCATTGAAGAACAAAATCATATCACTGTGAGAGTCATGTTCAAAAGTGTACTGCAGAATTTTAAGTGTAGGCAAAGAAATTTGTGAAGGTGGACCAAACCAGTTCATAAAACTTGTATGTTTTGGGTCTTTGTGAAATGTTATCAGAAACTTGTAATACATTATTTCATTTTTTCATATTTAAATAAGTTGTAATTATCACTGTGAATTTCTCTTTAAGGCACACTTGTAAAAAATGTGTTTTAGGGCTTCCCTGGTGGCACAGTGGTTGAGAGTCCGCCTGCCGATGCAGGGCACACGGGTTTGTGCCCCAGTCCGAGAAGATCCCACATGCCGTGGAGCGGCTGGGCCCATAAGCCATGGCCGCTGAGCCTGTGCATCTGGAGCCTGTGCTCCGCAACGGGAGAGGCCACAACAGTGAGAGGCCTGTGTACCGCAAAAAAAAAAAAAACCAGTGTTTTAATATATGGACTGAGTTTGGTGTTTTAATTGATGACAACCTGAAGTATTTCAGCTGATATACTTGTACAATAAATATATCTTTATTTCATGAAAATTAGTGTATGGACTAATATGTATGTTTGTACATATATCATTACTAAACATGTTTAAATTATAAAGCCATCTATACGTGCACACAGCTCTCTCTATATATGTATATATATAGAGAAAAATGTATATGTGTATATTTAGTAATTATATATGAAAGATAAGGCATTTTATTTCCTTAAAATCATCCTCACATAGTTGAATAAATATTAATTTAACATTATTCTTATTTTCAAGGAGGTAAAGACTTAAAATTGACAATATGCATCTTCAGTTTGCATTTATGCTCTTTAACTGAAAAACATAATTTGGTAGTGTGTTCTTGGCTGGACAGTTTAAAATTAGTTTAGAACTACTAAACTACTTTGCTGTTTAATTTGTTGCAGATGTGTTTAGACTCAGGTAGCAGGAGCAGAAATAAAGTAAAATTGCCAGACTCAAGGGATATGAGGTTGTATAATTAATAGAATAGAATATGTGCTATATGAGAGGTAGAACAGGGGAAAATAGTGACTCTCAAGGTTTAAGTTTGAAAACACAATGGTAACATTTGTTGAAATAAGTGACAAGGAAGATGAGCAGATTAGTATAGTCAAAAAAGATGATCTTGATGTTAAAGACACTGATATTACCTATTGGACATCCAGTGAGAAATGTAGAATAAAAAGTTGACTCTCTAAGTTAGAATCTGAAGTGGATGGTCTTAGCTGGAGATTTATTTTGGGGGATATATGCTATACATATATAGCATATATATATGCTATATATGTGTATAGCATATATACACATATATAGCATATAACTGTGTATAGCATATAACTGTGTCAGGAGAGTAAATGAGAGCACTCAGGGAGGGTATACAGAGTAAGAAGAGAAGAAGAAACTAAATTAGAACCCAGAGGACTGACAACATGTAAGAACATTACCAGGAAACTAATTCATCACCCCTGTTGGCTATAACATTACTGAAATATGGCAGAAGGCATGCTCTTGGATAATCATACTATCTCTTGTCAAATGAGCAAGATAAATTGACATATTTTGAGACCAAATGACAGTGATTAAGTAGTGACCATTCACTGAAACGCTTGATCCAATTACTTACTGTATACAAGGGGTAGAGTGACCTTTCGAATGAGATGATCTATGGTGGAATGGCCTACATTTGAAAGTTTTCTTTTCTTTAAACTTGACAGATATGAAGGAAAGATTTCAATACTTTAAAAAGTAGAGCTTGCTAGAAAAAACTAGAGCAGACATAAAATAGCTGCTGATCAGAGGAACTGAGATTCTATACTTTTAAAAGACGCTAAATTAATGAAATGCTCTTATTCTGATCCACAGAATTCAGTAACTTAGATGCGTCAATTACTTGGCTGGTATTTTCTGAGGAAGAAGAGATCTTATCTTATTTTCACCATGTCTTCTTTGCTTTTTTAAACAAATATTTATTATTCCAGGCATTATGCTAGGTCCTGGGGATGAACAGATGGATAATAAAGGTTCCTAATATTCGTGATAACTGTCTAGCCAAAGAGACGTAAATGTGTATAGCTAAATCAAATTGCAGTGTGGCACATTCTATAATAAAGATGTGTAAGATTGTTTTATTGCAAGAATAAACTCCTTGAGAGTAGGGATTGGTCTATTCTTCACTGCATTCTCAGCAATAAGCATAATGCCTGTGTAGGTACTTAATAATTAGTAATAGCTTTATATCCCATCTTGCTCAAATAAGTATTAAATTCAATTTAGAAGGGTACTTATAACAAAATAGCATAAAACAAAAGTGGTACAATAGAAGAGTGGAGAAAAGGGATGTAAAATGAATATAGAAATCACACCAGGTTTGAAACACTTTAATGACCTTTGACTCCACACTTTATTCTCTATGTAAACAAATGCATTACTAAAAGGGATTATGTTATCTCTTGGGAGGTAACATTTGAGAAAGCATTTGAAGAAAGAATCGATGTTTTTCAGGTGAAGAAGTGATAAGGGCACTTCAGGCAGAAAGAATTTCACTTTGAACAGATGTAGGTAAATGGAATGGAGTGGATGGTCAAAGGCCAAGAATAAAGAGATACATTAGGCCCAGATTAAGGAGATCTCATGTACATGGGAAAAGAATCTGTCATTGTTATGGGCTGAATTGTATCTTCCCAAAATTCATGTTGAAGTCATAACTCCTGGTATCTCAGAATGCGACTGTATTTGGAAATAAAGTCTTTAAAGAGGTAATTAAAGTGAAGTAAGGTCATACAGGTGGGCTCTAATCCAATATGACTGGTGTCCTTATAAGAAGAGAAGGTTAGGACATAGACAACACGTAGACTAAGAGACAACCATGTGAGGACACACCTAGAACGCACTCATCTTCTAAACAAGGAGAGAGCCTTAGAAAAAAAACAAACCTGCTGACAACTTGATCTTGGACTTCTAGCCTCTGGAGTTATACATTTCTGAACGTGAATTTCTGTTGTTTCATCTACCTAGTGTGTGGTATTTTGTTATGGCAGCCTTAGTAAACAAATATAATTTACAAGGTAATGGAGCTATCAGCAGACATAGTTTTATGAAGATTAATTGCAGAGACAACATGGAATATGGGCTAGAGTAAAGAGAGACTGAGAAGGATGCCTGAGTGTAGGGTAAAAAATAAAGTCCTAAACTAAACTCATTTCCATCCCAATGAGAATAGAAAGGAAAATTCAGATTTCAGAATTTTTTCTGAGTTGTATTAATTGCCTGAAAAGTTTGGTAGAGATGGGTTTCAGTAACAAGGAAGCATTACTTCATAGATTCTAAATTGCAATACTGAGCTGAAGGTATTAACCAATGCCAGAAATAACTGAGTTTAAATGACGTATTTTTCAATTTGAAAGTCAGTTTAGTTTTGAATATGTGTGTCTGTTTGTGTTATAAGGAATGTAGAAATGAGATCAGTTTTTGATATATTGAGCTATGGAGTCCTTCAGACATTTTCTTAAATTTCTTCAACTAAATATAAAGTAAGGGCCCTAAAAATTGTCCTATTTAACATTATGATCAAAATGCCTGCTTGAAATGAAAGATACGCACTCCATAAATTTGAGCCTTGCCCTATGTGTTTAGAAGACATCCAC
This sequence comes from Globicephala melas, assembly GCF_963455315.2. NCBI lineage: Eukaryota > Metazoa > Chordata > Mammalia > Artiodactyla > Delphinidae > Globicephala > Globicephala melas. The sequence goes on along the minus strand of NC_083318.1, from coordinate 58,686,434 downwards.
AAGTTCTTCCCTGTTCACAAATACCTAGGTCTAGTATCATCTTCTTTGACTTGACTTTTCTCACAGTTTGACATGCTCCAGGAACAATACTTACTCCATGCTCCAGGAACAATAAAAGATTGCACTATTATCACCCCAAAAGTCACTGTTAAAATGAACGAACGAGTCTCTTATGAGCAGACTGCTATCTCTCCTGCCATCTTTTTGCACAATCAGCTCTGTTAATTTTTTTCTTTAAAACATAGGAAAGGATCATATAGAGCAATGGAGTTTCAGTGTTTGTGTCTAGAAAACAAAACAAAACAAAAGAATCTTCCAAGAAAATGTTGACTGGCTTGCATCAACAGTACCAAGAAGTGCTTTGCTTGACATAAAGGAAGCACTCAGTAAAGGTTTATTAAATTAATTCAGTATACTCTTGACCTTGGACTCAAAGCACTTAGGCAAAAGAAAATGGGTGATTCCCTGAATAGACAATTTTATGTCTCTAAGAAAGAATAAGGTTATGTAAACCTAATTATTTTCTATCCTTGATAGAAATACTATCGGATAAAGAATGTATTCCTCTTTAAACCCACTCTTAGATGTTAGTGACCATAATGCAAAGGCTGTAGAAAATCCCAAAGAAAGTGTTTATAGGATAAAATAGTTTCTAAGTATTCCTTTCCTAAAATCACACTGTTGACACTACTGTCAGGAAACAATATCTTAGAAGGGAACTCTGAGATGTCCCTCAAAATGTGCATTTAGAAAGAAAAATTCACCCTTTATAAATTAACATATAAATATGCCTATGTTGCATAATAAAGCTTAGAAATGGGAAAAAAATACTGGAAATCTCATTGGTGAATATGCAGAGTCAAAAGGGAATAAGGTAGTTTTATAAATCTGGCAGGAACAAATACAATTCAAGAAATGTTCCAAGAAAACTGAAAACTGAGAAAAGATAATTAAATCTGTAGATTCCATGAAAGGTCGTAGAACCTAGGACATAATTTAAAATACTTTTGTTTCGATGTTGAGTTTTATGTACCTCTATATTTTTTTTTTGGTTGGTACGCAGGCCTCTCACTGTTGTGGCCTCTCCCGTTGTGGAGCACAGGCTCCGGATGCGCAGGCTCAGTGGCCATGGCTCACGCGCCCAGCCGCTCCGCGGCATGAGGGATTCTCCCGGACCAGGGCACGAACTCGTGTACCCTGCATCGGCAGGCGGACTCTCAACCACTGCACCACCAAGGAAGCCCGTAAAAATTCTTTTTAAATGTAGACCTTATATGATAAGTGTGGAAATATTAAAAAAATAGGAGTTAAGATAAAATTCTGTTTTGTCGGTATTCTTTTATTAAAGAATTTAAAGAAATCAGAGTTCAGGGTAAGGAGATTATATAAAGGAATTAACACGTACTACTTCATTCACCTACAAGAACTGTAGATGATGAGTCAGGCCAGCAAAGACAGCCATGGAAAAACACTGCTCCATGTGCGTAGCTCCTAAAAGGAAATCAAGGGGAGGCTAATGAGAGTAAAGCAGCGGGCCTAATGAGAAATATCTTTCCTGTACACTCCTTTCTGTTCTGGTTTTGTTTTAATGGGAAACTGTGGGGGAAGTCTAAATCTATTTATGGAAGGCAGACACTTGGTTTGAGGAGTCTAATGAAATCGAGTACATAGAGAAGATGGGAAAAGTTTTGAAAGGGATGACATTAGGAAATCCATTTGGACACACAGACTTTGGAAGACCCAGTAGTTCGGGGAAATGATTTGCAAGATTGAATCAAAACACTTTAATTATAGTTATATCATGGTCTTGACTTAATTTTTCCTGAGAAAATGAACAATTGTGTGATTTTGAACATTCTAATTTTTCCACAGAAACTGGAGAAAGGCTTTCTTCAAATTATTTCCTTCATCCACCAACACTGACTTTAGCAAAGCAATGCCAAAAGTATGGCTAAATAGTATACATATGAACAATATTTCTAAATATAGATTATTCTAATGAAGCCACAAAGGAATCTTGCTGTAAAACAGCGACAGGGCTTTAAAAACTGCCTCAAAATGTGATGGGGCCTTAAAAACTGCTTCAAACTAGGAAGATCTTACAATAGATTTAAATTGGTATCAAAGATATCATCTGTATGAACTTATAGTAATAACAATTATAAAAAACTATCTGTATGGTGTAACCTATTACATTTAACAGAGTATTTTGTCTAACTTGACAATGATCATTCTGGCAAATTCAAGAATAGGATTCTCTCATTTAGTAAGAAAGGGTTACAAACTACAATTTACAACTTCCCATTTCACTATGTAATATAAAATGTTCAAAAACATTGTAAAAAATGTTTAAGTGAGTACACTATAATTACATAGCCATGACTTTAAAATTAAATTCTTATTTTAAAGGTGTAAAGTTATTTTTGTCGTTGCTTTATTCTAGACACTAATTTCAATTCTTATTCTATATTATACAAGTCAAAAATATTAAATCTATTGTTAGAACTCAGCGAGAATGGCTCGATCAGGATATAAACATAATTTTTCAGGTGATTCTAAATCTGGACAAGTTAACAAAGAGAAGAGACCAAAAATAATGTAATACAACTGCACCAAAACAGGGTAGAAATGCAGAAAAGTTTGTACGAACTCAGAGTCAGCTTGTAAAAATGCAAAACACATAAAGCTCCTGGGAAAAAAAACCTAGCACATTGAATGGGCAGATAAAACTTGTATTCAGTACCAAAAGGGACCCAGGGTGATAAAAGAAGGCAAATTATATACAAGATTGCAATGCAATGTGGCAATAGAAATGACCAAGTTATTTTGTGATCTCTAGCAGTAAAAATCACGTTCAAGATCATGGATGTGTGATAACTCTTCCTCTAACACAACTAGAAAAAAATAATTCTCAAACATTCACTGTACTTTCAATTAAAAATTATGGTAAAATAGTTGTAGATTCCAATAGGTCAACAGAAGTTATCAGGTACATTAACAAAGCATTTATAAGAGGATGTAGAAAATCTGATCATACTAAGTTAGGATAGGTTACAATCACTTTTCGATTTCTGGAACACATTTGGGGGAAATTAAATATCATACAATCAAGAATAACTTTACATGGAGCAAAGTTGAGAACAGATGCCTGAAATTACAAAGAAAATGAAATAGGTAATTAGAATTTGCCAAGTTACACAACAGGTTTCCAAAGGATGTAGAGAAAGTTTCATAATAATTTTAGAAACAGTATTTCTCCTGGCATTTCTACTTTTGCACAGTAGAAAGGTCCATTTATTCCTTAGGTCAACACTAAATATGGTTTCATAGAGTTCTCTGTTTTGAGAATCCCACAAACGAGACTAGAATTTATAATTAGGTTATAATCATCCAAACAGTGATTTGATGATTAGATTTTCCCTGTTTCTTTAGGAGGTCAGATAGTAAATTTATTCTTACTTGTATTTTATTATATCTTTTAATCTTTTACAAAATGATTTTCTCCATACTCCTGGAAACTTCAATGAATTAAGGGTGATTGTAGAAATAGGAGGAGTTTTCTATGTAGAAAGACAAAGTATACTGGGCAAGATCAGACACTCCATGATAAGATATTAATTCTTTGAGAGTCAAAAGCCCTGACAAAATTCATTATTGTAGAAATTATAATACCTAAAGTTTTATTCACTGACACTATAAAGAAATATAGATAAAAAAGCATTGATATGGGTTTCCCCCTGGATTACAAAGAGAATATGAAAAGAGAAGTAGAATCACATAACAAATACAGATTCTACAAACTTATATTCAAGGACAATTCAGCATCAGGATAAGGTATCACTCTAGAGTTATAAATTTTAGTCCAAAAACCAGATTATAGCCCCAGGGTGAGATTCCAAAAATCCCACTCAAAGTCTAGGGGCAAAAGCCTGAAAGTGACACTGAAATCTAAGAATTTTGAAGATGACTTTGGTTTGGATGACGGCTGTGGTGATTTGGGGGTATGAATACATATCAGGTTTAATATTTCTCTGAGGTTTACCCTCTGAAATATCTCCAAGGCCTTTAACACTGCTGTTCACAGGCACATTGCAGGGGACCAAAGACAGAGAGTAAAGAGTTCCTGTTTCAATTCTTCATCATTCCTTCATTATCATCCATATGATGGATGTGCCCTTCCATTTTTAAAGGAGACAAAGTTTTTTTTTTAATTTATGAAAGTATTTTACTGGCCTTTTCATCATTTTAAACTATTTCCAAAAAGAAAATTATATAATGTAAAGCACCATGATTTTTGAACCATGAAGTTCTGTAAATACTATTTAATCTGATTTGATGGTATGAAGCTCAAGGAAAAAAAATAATCAGCTTGAAGTTATTAAGTATTTTTTTCAGTTAATGAAAGAAGCTGTTTCAACCAGATATTTTTCATTTTCATGTTTAACAATAGTGTTAGAAAGGTTTTTAGGTTTTGTTCTTGCTGCTTATTTGATTCTTTTTGAAAAAAATGTTTTCTCATAAACAAAGTATTCATATCTGCTTTTTAAAGCTACTATTGTGGATCATGGGGAATGAAATGAACACATGTATTACGGTAGTAAGGATTTAGAAATCAGGAGAACTGTATAAACAGATCTCTAATTTAGCTTCTTGTACCTCTGAAGCTGGATTTGGCACTCTGAGTAACTAACTAATTTGTTGTAGGGAAGCAGAGCGAAGATCATTCTTACTCCTCTCAAAAACTCGTTTCGGTAAAAATTATGTTGTCATGAGCCAATTGTTAGTTCTTTAAGGTCAGAGATTAACTTTTATTCACTTTTTTAATCCCTAACATCAAAAGCCAAACCTAATGCCTGATACATGGTCAGGACTGAGATATGAATTTTAATCAGTTTGTTGAAAGAGAGTTTGGGAAACTGAATTCATTGAAATTGATTAAATGTTTTATTGTACTTTTAACTGCATCTTTCAAAGTGAGCTACGTATCACTGCCTATTTAAACCAAGTCAAACTGATTTAAAAAACTGCTTCTTGAATATTGCATTAGAATATGCACACTTGTCAAATATGGATTTGTTAAATAACTTAATAGTGAAATTGGTGTATGCCAATATTCAAAAACCAATTTAGAGATATTTATACTTTCTTACTTCATTAAATGAAGTGTTGTTTTGTTTCCATCAAGAATACTTATTGAACAGGACACCCCATTGAACACTGGAATTAATTAGCAAATATGTAGAAAAAATTATGTTACGTGGGCAAAGGATAGTGTGATTTGATGCCTATGAATGGCGTTTGTTCTGATTTTGTGGTTTACAACAGGTTTGCTTATTTGTATTGATAGAAGATATTTTTTAATCAACAACAATAAATTACTATGTAATTAAAGATCTTCTTTTGCCTTTCTACTACAACCCAAGACATAGTTAGTTCCTATGTTTATGGTATTTCAGTCTAAATTAAAAGAGAAATTATACCTAAATATAACTGTTAACAAATGAATAAAATGCTTGGGTCAGGAGAAAAATGTGTGGCCCTGGAGGTGGAATAATCTGCTGTTTTTCAGGTTGTCTGCCAACGGTTAGTGGGGACATATATTCAGTCTCTGCTCTACTTATTCAGCTTATAAGGAGGCACTTTATTTCAGAAGAGATTCATTATTGTAATTCATACAGATGTGTGGATAGGCTGACATTGGTCCTGAGATTCTGAAGACCCATGAAAAATTTTTAAAGAGAAAACCTGAATCCTTGGTGAGTTATGTCTACTTTTACCCTATTCTCCTTTCTTCCCCACATACTATTTTTTTCAAGGAAAGGTTTTATCTTAGTTTTAATTCAGATAATATGGTGAAATTATTTTTTTCTCCACTACACTCTAAATCTTTTCAAGGAGAGAAAAATCTAAGTGTGTCCTGTAAAAACTTATCTCTGATTGTGTGGAAGGTTTATTTCCAGGAAAACAGGATGACTAAGCATAAAGCAACTGTTTCTTTGATTGGTTTAAAATGTGTGATTCCTGAATTTCCATGGGTCTCTGTTGACAATCACATGGCAGAATAAATCAGTAAATGAACAATGCTTATTTTTTAACATTCTCTGTATAATTCTGAATCCCAAAATTAAGTCCTACGTTCTGCTTTCCTTCTTATACTAAGTATTCCTGAAAGAGGAAATCTTTCAGGGCACTTAAAGTATTTATCACTTTGTTACTCTTCTCAGATTCTCTCTCAATCTCTGCCACATTTTCCATAAATGAATATGCCCAGTATTGGACTTAGACTTCTGAGTGTAGATGAAAACAGATTAACAGTCACCCTGCTCTTTCTCACCTTCTGAGATGGCTCACACTCTGTCTGTGGAGCATGTTTCTCTCTAAATAAATCCAGTTTGGGACTTCCCTGGTGGTGCAGTGGTTAAGAATTTGCCTGCCAATGAAGGGAACATGGGTTCAATCCCTAGTCCAGGAAGATCCCACATGCCGTGGAGCAATTAAGCCCATGTGCCACAACTACTGAGCCTGTCTACATGCCACAACGACTGAAGCCTGCATACCCTAAAGCCTACTCACTGCAACTACTGAGCCCACATGCCACAACTACTGAAGCCTGCATGCTCTAGGGCTGACGTGCCACAACTACTGAACCCACGTGCTACAACAACTGAAGCCCACATGGCTAGAGCCCCTGCTCCACAACAAGAGAAGCCACCACAATGAGAAACCCGTGCACCACAATGAAGAGTAGCCCCCACTCGCCACAACTAGAAAAAGTCCGCTCACAGCAATAAAGACCCAATGCAGCCCAAAGAGAAATAAATGAATTAAATAAATAGAAAAATCCACTTCTTACCCAAAAAACAAAAAATCACCCTGATATTTTGTTTATTTTCTCCCCATTTCAGTTTACTGAACCAGTTTACTCACCACAGTTTCTTGTGAACTTTATGTGAAAATTCAAAACACTATTATTTTGCATTGCTCTTCATTCAACCTACTCACAGCAATGAAAAAAGGCTCCCCTTTAAATAACCATTACTGTCAGCTAAGACGCACGGTGAGAGTAAAAGCACTTCAACATAGGTAACCAAATACAATGAATAATACATTATTCTGAATAATGACTTAGCATGATGTAACCAGTTATAATGGCAAGAAAATGTGTGCATACTGTGTATTGTAAGTTAATCAAAACATAAAATTGCAACAAAGTAGCTAAGAAGAGAGTAAAATAGTTAATATACAATACAGCATATATGCCTTAATTGACATAAACTGCTACAGACTTCAAAATGAATCCTTTATTCACACATTTTGAAAGAGGTTATTTTGTGATTCACATGCTAAAAATATGACAACAGTTGTTATATACAAACCATTCTTATGGTGTTCATATATATAGGCATAGTAACTCAACATCATCTCTTTACTTTAAATACACTTTTTTCTTAAAATACCAACATGTTTTTTCCCTGAGGCTCTCATGTCTGATACAATTGGTGCTGCATAGAAATGTGCCCATAAGTGGCATATGATTTTAAACGTACAGAATCAAATATAGTCTAGGTAATATGGTCAGATACATGCTGCACAGTATCTGTTTGTAAAGGTTAAACATGGAGACCTTCAAGACGGCAGAGGAGTAAGACATGGAGATCACCTTCCTCCCCACAAAAACATCAGAAATACATCTACATGTGGAACAACTCCTATAGAATACCTACTGAATGCTGGCATAAGACCTCAGACCTCCCAAAAGGCAAGAAACTCCCCACGTACCTGAGTAGGGCAAAAGAAAAAACAGAGATAAAAGAATAGGGACGGGACCTGCACCAGTGGGATGCAGCTGTGAAGGAGGAAAGTTTTCTACACACTAGAAAGCTCCTTCACGGGCAGAGACTGTGGGTGTCAGAGCGGGGAAGCTTCAGAGCCACGGAGGAGAGCGCAGCAACAGGGGTGCAGAGGGCAAAGCAGAGAGATTCCCGCACAGAGGATTGGTGCCAACCAGCACTCACCAGCCTGAGAGGCTTGTCTGCTCACCCACTGGGGTGAGTGGGGGCTGGGAGATGAGGTTCAGGCTTCGGAGGTCAGATTCCAGGGAGAGGACTGGGGTTGGTTGTGTGAACACAGCCTGAAGGGGGCTAGTGCATCACAGCTAGCCAGGAGGGAGTCCGGGAGAAAGTCTGGAACTGCTGAAGAGGCAAGAGACTTTTTCTTGCCTCTGTTTCATGGTGCACGAGGACAAGGGATTCAGAGCACCGTCTAAACGAGCTCCAGAGACGGGCACAAGCCGCAGCTATCAGTGCAGACCCCAGAGATGGGCAAGAAATGCTAAGGTTGCTGCTGCTGCCACCAAGAAGCCTGTGTGTGAGCACAGGTCACGCTCCACACCTCCCTTCTGGGGAGCCTGTGCAGCCCGCCATTGCCAGGGTCTCGTAATCCAGGGACAATTTTCCCGGGAGAATATATGGCACGCCTCACGCTGGTGCGACGTCATGCCGGCCTCTGCCACTGCAGGTTCTCCCCGCATTCCGTGCCCCTCCCTCCCACTGGCCTGAGTGAGCCAGAGGCCCTTAATCAGCCGCTCCTTTAACCCCATCCTGTCTGGGCAGGAACAGACACCATTAGGCGACCTACACGCAGAGGCGGGGCAAAATCCAAAGTTGAACCCCAGGAGATGTGCAAAGAAAGAAGAGAAAGGGAAATCTCTCCCAGCAGCCTCAGGAGCAGTGGATGAAACCTCCAAAATTAACTTGATGTATCCTGCATCTGTGGATAGAAAACGAATCATCCCAAATTGAGGCAGTAGGCTTTGGGAGCAATGATATATATTTTTTTCCTTTTTCTCTTTTTGTGAGGGTGTATGTGTATGCTTCTGTGTGTAACTTTGTCTGTATAGCTTTGCTTTTACCATTTGTCCTAGGGTTCTGTCTGTCCGTTTGTTCATTTGTGTGTTTGTTTTAATATAGTTTTAGCACTTGTTACCATTGGTGGATTTGTTTTTTGCTTTGGTTGCTTTCTTGTTTCTTCTTTGTTTCTTTTTTATTATTACTTTTTAATTTTTTTATTTAAATATTTTTTATTTTAATAACTTATTCATTCATTCATTTATTTATTTATTTTCCTTCCTTCTTTCTTTTGTTCTCCCATTTATTCTGAGCCATGTGGATAACAGGATCTTGGTGCTCCGGCCGGCTATCAGGCCTGTGCCTCTGCGGTGGGAGAGCCGAGTCCAGGACACTGGTCCACCAGAGAAGTTCCAACTCCACATAATATCAAATGGCAAAAAACTTCCACAGGTCTCCATCTCAACGCAAAGACTCAGCTCCACTCAATGACCAGCAAGCTACAGTGCTGGACACCCTACGCCAATCAACTAGCAAGACAGGAACAAAACCCCACCCACTAACACAAAACCTGCCGAAAACCGTAATAATGTCACAGACACCCACAAACACACCACCGGACGTGGACCTGCCTACCAGAAAGACAATATCCAGCCTTATCCATCAGAACACAGGCACTAGTCCCCTCCAACAGGAAACCTACACAAACCACTGAACCAACTTTAGCCACTGGGGGCAAAAACTATGGTTTTTGAAAAACTATGGTAAGTAAGAACCTGCAGCCAGTGTAAAGGAGACCCCAAACACAGTAAGTTAAGCAAAATGGGAAGACAGAGAAACACACAGCAGATGAAGGAGAAAGGCAAAACCCCACCAGAACAAGCAAATGAAGAGGAAATAGGCAGTCTATCTGAAAAAGAATTCAGAGTAATAATAGTGAAGATAATCCAAAATCTTGGAAATAGAATGCAGAAAATACAGGAAACGTTTAACAAGGACCTAGAAGAACTAAAGAGCAAACAAACAATGATGAACAACACAATAAACGAAATTAAAAATTCTCTAGAAGGAATCAATAGCAGAATAACTGAGGCAGAAGAATGGATAAGTGACCTGGAAGATAAAAGAGAGGAAATAACTACCAGAAAGCAGAACAAAGAAAAAAAAATGAAAAGAATTGAGAAGAGCCTAGAGACCTGAGGGACAACATTAAACTCACCAACATTCAAATTACAGGGGTCCAGAAGAAGAAGAGAAAAAGAAAGGGACTGAGAAAATATCTGAAGAGATTATAGTTGAAAACTTCCCTAATATGAGAAAGGAAATAGTCAGTGAAGTCCAGGAAGCACAGAGAGTACCAGACAGGATAAATCCAAGGAAAACATGCCAAGACACATATTAATCAAACTATCAAAAATTAAATACAAAGAAAACATACTAAATGCAGCAAGGGAAAAACAACAAATAACATACATGGGAATCCCCATAAGGTTAACAGCTGATCTTTCAGCAGAAATTATGCAAGCCAGAATGGAGAGGCAGGACATATTTAAAGTAATGTAAAAGAAAAACCTACAAACAAGATTACACTAGCCAGCAAGGATCTCATTCAGATTCGTCAGAGAAATTGAAACCTTACAGACAAGCAAAAGCTATGAGAATTCAGCACCACTAAACCAGCTTTACAATAAATACTAAAGGAACTTCTCTAGGCAAGAAACACAAGAGAATGAAAAGACCCACAATAACAAACCCAAAACAATTAAGAAAATGGTAATAGGAACATACAGATCAATAACTACCTTAAATATAAATGGATTAAATGCTCCAACCAAAAGACACAGACTGGCTGAATGCATACAAAAACAAGATACATACATATGCTGTCTACAAGAGACCCACTTCAGATCTAGGGACACATACAGACTGAAAGTGAAGGGAAGGAAAAAGATATTCCATGCAAATGGAAATCAAAAGAAAGCTGGAGTAGCAATTTTCATATCAGACAAAGTAGACTTTAAAATAAAGACTATTACAAGAGACAAATAAGGACACTACATAATGATCAAGAGATCAATCCAAGAAGAAGATATAACAATTGTGAATATTTATGCACCCAAAAGAGGAGCACCTCAACACATAAGGCAAATGCTAACAGCCATAAAAGGGGAAATTGACAGTAACACAATCAGAGTAGGGGATTTTAACACCCCACTTTCACCAATGGACGGATCATCCAGAATGAAAATAAATAAGGAAACACAAGATTTAAATGATACATTATACAAGATGGACTTAATTGATATTTATAGGACATTCCATCCAAAAACAACAGGATACGCTTTCTTCTCAAGTGCTCATGGCACATTCTCCAGGATAGATCATATCTGGGTCAAAAATCAAGGCTTGGTAAGTGTAAGAAATTTGAAATTGTATCAAGTATCTTTTCTGACCACAACACTATAAGACTAGGTATCAATTACAGAAAACATGTGTAAAAAATACAAACACATGGAGGCTAAACAATACACTACTTAACAAGAAAGAGTTCACTGAAGAAATCAAAGAGGAAATCAAAAAATACCTAGAAACAAATGACAATGAAAACACGATGAAACGAAACCTATGGGATGCAGCAAAAGCAGTTCTAAGAGGGAAGTTTATACCAATACAATCCTACATCAAGAAACAAGAAACATTTGAAATAAACAACATAACATTATACATAAAGCAATTAGAGAAAAAAGAACAGAAACCCCCAAAGTTAGCAGAAGGAATGAAATCATAAAGATCAGATCAGAAATAAATGAAAAAGAAATGAAGGAAACAATAGCAAAGATCAATAAAAGTAAAAGCTGGTTCTTTGTGAAGATAAATTAAATTGCTAAACCATTAGCCCGATTCATTAAGAAAAAAAGGAAAGTACTCAAGTCAATAGATTTAGAAATGAAAAAGGAGAAGGAACAACTGACACTGCAGAAATACAAAGGATAATGAGAGATTACGACAAGCAACTCTATGCCAATAAAATGGACAATTTGGAAGAAATGGACAAATTCTTAGAAAAGCACAACCATCCAAGACTGAACCAGGAAGAAATAGAAAATATAAACAGACCAATCACAAGCACTGAAATTGAAACTGTGATTAAAAATCTTCCACCAAACAAAGGCTCAGGACCAGATGGCTTCACAGGTGAATTCTATCAAACATTTACAGAAGAGCTAACACCTATCCTTCTCAAACTCTTCCAAAATATAGCAGAGGGAGGAACACTCCCAAACTCATTCTACAAGGTCATCATCACCCTCACACTAAAACCAGAAAAAGATGTCACAAAGGAAGAAAATTACAGGCCAATATCACTGATGAACATAGATGCAAAAATCCTCAGCAAAACACTAGCAAACAGAATCCAACAGCACATTGAAAGGCTCATACACCATGATCAAGTGGGTTTACCCCAGGAACACAAGGATTCTTCAATATGCACAAATCAATCAACGTGATACACCATATTAAGAAATTGAAGAATAAAAACCATCTGATCAGCTCAGTAGATGCACAAAAAGCTTTTGACAAAATTCAACACCCAGTTATGATAAAAACCCTCCACAAAGTAGGCATAGAGAGAACTTATCTCAACATAATAAAGGTCATATATGGCAAACCCACAGCCAAGATCGTCCTCAATGGTGAAAAACTGAAACCATTTCCACTAAGATAAGGAACAAGACAAGGTTACCCACTCTCACCACTATTACTCAACATTGTTTTGGAAGTTTTAGCCACAGTAACCAGAGAAGAAAAAGAAACAAAAGGAATCCAAATCGGCAAATAAGAAGTAAAGCTGTCAGTGTTTGCAGATGACATGATACTAGAGAATCCTAAAGATGCTACCAGAAAACTACTAGAGCTAATCAATGAATTTGGTAAAGTAGCAGGATATAAAATTAATGCATAGAAATCTGTTATATTCTTACATAGTAATAATGAAAAATCTGAAAGAGAAATTAAGGAAATACTCCCATTTACCATTGCAACAAAAAGAATAAAATACCTAGGAATAAACCTACCTAAGGAGACAAAAGACCTGTATGCAGAAAACTATAAGACACTGATGAAAGAAATTAAAGATGATACAAACAGATGGAGAGATATACCATGTTCTTGGATTGGAAGAATCAACATTGTGAAAATGACTATACTACCCAAAACAATCTACAGATTCAATGCAATCCTTATCAAACTACCAATGGCATTCTTCACAGAACTAGAACAAAAAAATTTTGCAATTCATATGGAAACACAAAGGACCCTGAATAGCCAAAGCAAACTGAGAAAAAAAAAAGGAGCTGGAGGAATCAGGCTCCCAGACTTCAGACTATACCACAAAACTACAGTAATCAAGGCAGTATGGTACTGGCACAAAAACAGAAAGATAGATCAATGGTACAGGATAGAAAGCCCAGAGATATAACCATGCACATATGGTCCCCTTATCTTTGATGAAGGAAGCAAGAACATACAATGGAGAAAAGACGGCTTCTTCAATAAGTGGTACTGGGAAAACTGGATAGCTACATGTAAAAGAATGAAATTAGAACACTCCCTAACACCATACACAAAAATAAACTCAAAATGGATGAAAGACCTTAATGTAAGACCAAACACTATAAAACCCTTAAAGGAAAACATAGAAAAAAACTTTCTTTGACATAAACCACAGCAAGATCTTTTTTGACCCACCTCCTAGAGTAATGGAAATAAAAACAATAATAAACAAATGGAACCTAATTAAACTTAAAAGCTTTTGCACAGCTAAGGAAACTATAAACAAGACCAAAAGACAACCCTCAGAATGGGAGAAAATATTTGCAAATGAAGAAACTGACAAAGGATTAATCTCCAAAATTTACAAGCAGCTCATGCAGCTCAATATCAAAGAAAGAAACAACCCAATCCAAAAATGGGCAGAAGACCTAAATAGAGATTTCTCCAAAGATATACAGATTGCCAACAAACACATGAAAGGATGCTCAACATCACTAATCATTAGAGAAATGCAAATCAAATCTACAATGAGGTATGACCTCACACCTGTCAGAATGGCCATCATCAAAAAATCTGCAAACAATAAATGCTGGAGAGGGTGTGGAGAAATGGGAACCCTCTTGCACTGTTGGTGGGAATGTGCATTGGTACAGCCACTATGGAGGACAGTATGGACGTTCCTTAAAAAACTACAAATAGAACTACCATATGACCCAGCAATCCCACTACTGGGCATATACCCTGAGAAAACCATAATTCAAAATGTGTTATGTATCACAATGTTCATTGCAGCTCCGTTTACAATAGCCAGGACGTGGAAGCAACCTAAGTGTCCATTGACAGATGAATGGCTAAAGAAGATGTGGCACATATATACAATGGAATATTACTCAGCCATAAAAAGAAACAAAATTGATTTTTTTGTAGTGAGGTGGATGGACATAGAGTCTGTCATACAGAGTGAAGTAAGTTAGAAAGAGAAAAACAAATACCATATGCTAACACATATATATGGAATCTGAAAAGAAAAAAAAATGGTTATGAAGAACCTAGGGGCAGGACTGGAATAAAGATGCAGACCTACTAGAGAATGGACTTGAGGACACAGGGAGGGGGAAGGTAAGCTGGGACAAAGTGAGAGAGTGGCATGGACATATATACACTACCAAATGTAAAACAGATAGCTAGTTGGAAGAAGCTTCATAGCACAGGGAGATCAGCTCTGTGCTTTGTGACCACCTAGAGGGGTGGGATAGGGAGGGTGGGAGTGGGGGAGATGCAAGAGGCAAGAGATATGGGGATATATGTATATGCATAACTGATTCACTTTGTTATAAAGCAGAAACTAACACACCATTGTAAAGCACTTATACTCCAATAAAGATGTTAAAATTTTTTAAAAAAATAAAAAAAAATGGTTAAACAATCTAAGAGCAAGGTTTTATGCTATATTGCCTTTTTCCACTAATTTGGGATGACTAAACTCATACCTAAGTATCAATGTGCCATTCATTAGACTCGTATTTCAACTGCTTCCATCGACATTTAAAATAACCAAGTGGTCAGTTGAGTTCAAGGATTGATACTGATGATTATATATCAATCAGACAGTAATAGAATATAGAGTAATGACTTGCTGAGTCAGGGAAATCTGGCACGAAATTGTTGCTGTATGTTTGATAAGCTCTGTCACCCATAGAGAGAACAAATTAACCATGATTAGCCTTACTTTCTTAAGAAAACTACTCATTCTAAGCATAAAATATGATAACTCAGGAACTTCCTATAAGGACTGCTGGTAACCATGCAGCTGAAGCTTTCCATCTGGTAAAGTCCTTTCCAGTTTATTGAGATACTGGACTCCAAAAGGTGTAAATCAAGAGCAACCTTTTTTTTTTTTGAATCACCATTGTCCTTTTGAACCAGCACAGTTAAAACATCCTTCTTTGCTTTGACTAATGCTTGGGCTGATCCATAGCTTTTCCAGTTACTTTCAAATATTAACATGTAATTTCCTTTTTTTTGGTATTACATAGTGTATTACAGACTAAATATAGTGTTAATTCCCATTTTCATTCAAAGATTAATGTGTGCTCAGGCCCTGTAGCAATGCCCAATCATGGTAATCCAAAATCCTTACTGTAATTCTGCTCTCAATGATTGAGACAAAGTCATTTCACTACTGCTTTTTTCCTCAGTTCATCTAACCTCACTCCAAGGATAACGGAGGCCACAGGCCTCTCTTGGATTGCTCTCGGATCATTATTCCTGAAGATCATAAAGGAAGGTCTCGGAATTTTTAATTCCTTTACAGAATTTCTTCCCACCCCTGGGTAGCAAAACTCATTACCTAAGTTATAAACAGATAAACAATCTTTGCACTCTACATGCAATTCCACAGCTATAGTTCAGTCCCCTAAACTTGGTAGCTTATTTTTATAGTTGAGATACCCAATTATTTCTTATACTAAAATATCTCATTTCTTATTTCCTAATAGTCATCAGCACCCCCAATTTTCCATATGCATGATGTAACTGGCATTTCATGGAAATGTATATGACTCAAAGAAACAACATTTTCAACAATTTTCTGCTGCAAATGCCCAAGTAACCAAACTGAATTTTGACATGCCATTGAAACCAGAAAGTTGTTCTCCCTCTTTCAGAAAAATTGATTTACAAGTTTATCTTCTTTTTTTTTTTTTTTTGGTCAAATAGTATGTTAACTCTCTGAAATTCCTAATTATCTCTTTTATATTTCATTCTCTCTTAACATGACAACACATCCTCTCTCCCCCACCAGAAAATTTGACACTTGTACAGGAAATAATGCTGTTTCTTCTGACACAAACACTCACTTTCCATTTCCACTGGTTAACTTCCTCATTGTCTGAAGGGCAATATTGTGTATTTGCTACAAACAAGAAGTCTGGATTCAAACTGCCAAAATTAGGCTCCTATCTCTGTTTATAAACCATCTGGGTAAATGTGGGCAAGTTACTATACTTTCCTGTGCCTCAGTTTCACAGGTTGTCAGCAATTTAAATGAAACTGTGGTAGGAATCATCATCTTCCTTTATGGTGGCATTAATTTCTTTAATTCCTACAGCATTCTAGATAATAGACACCACGGAATTCTTCAAAAAAGGTGATTGTTCCAGGTCAATACTTTTTGAATACCTTGGAGAAGGGTGTATGCTCTGGGCCCTCTTAGGAGTTATGGTTATCAAGAGGCTGATTAGGTTGCTCAAAATAGATTAATTCTAACATTTTCATTTCTTGAGCCTTGAAACTCCCTTGAGTATAAGAGAACCTCCAAGAGTCTGACTTTATTGATTATAGGTCACCACTGAGTCCTGTCTTTAATTAGTTAACGTACTAGACTATTAACAGAACTCTCAGTAGATCAAACCAACATGTGAAATCCCCAAACATGGAAAAGTATACCCATGCCAGTGAATTTGTCCAAACTGAATGCTATATTTTATTACTTTTATCTAACTCCCATTTCCTCACATGCTCTTCAGGGTCTTACTAATACAAATTGAAATGTTCTTTTAGGTTTTTTGTTTGTTTGTTTGGTTTGGTTTTAGTGTAAAAGCTTGTTGTCGATATCTCCCTGCACTCCTCTTTCAGGATTACCTAAGTCTTGTTGTTACATGACAGGTGGTAGAGGTGCTTATAAGGCAACTGTTTCCCTAACCTAAGTTTCTTATACAGAAAAGGGATGGTTTCCTGAAAAGCGGGAGTGGTATTGCCTTCACAGGTAATGGTAGTTCATAGATTTTGGAAGTTAGCCTTTCTCAGACTCAGCCTTTGCTCAAAGACTCCATCCCATGTCTCAAGGTCACATTTTCTTTAAAGGGCAAGATAATAAATAGTTTATGCATTGTGGATCATAGAGTCTCTGTAGGAAAAACTCAACTCTGTCAAACTCTGCCATTGATATCATGTAAACCAATGTTATTACTGTTCTAATAACACTTTATTTACAAAAAGAGGTGGTAGCCTGAGAATCATAGATAGCCAATCCCTACCTTAGCATAAGAGATTCAGTAGAATTTAGCCTTTAATAGAAACTGAAACTTTTCTACCCTTACAATTAAGATACTGGCTTTGTCCTTAGCTGTAACTGCCTGGTGACTACAGGTGAATAGAAACTCCTACAAAACCGTGGAGGCCTTCTGGCTCTTGACACAGATTGCAATTTGTACCTTCATAACTTTTCAATTTTCTTTTCCCCTATATTTGCTCTCTGGAAATGTCAGAAGAAGCCAAGTGCCTATCCAATTTTGTATTTATCCTTGTTACTATGGCACCTAATTGTCACAGTCATTTGAATTCTGACCACCTTGCCCTCCTCCTGCATTTCACTCTATATAACACCAGAAATGATTTGAATAATTATGATGAAACTGCATGCCAGGGACTACGTGTGTCACATTTCCCCAACAAAGAGATTATCACAAGACTGCTTAAATATATGAGAAAAACAAGTTATACTTCCATTTTCATAATTTGTTGCATGGGGCCACTTCTGGTGCTAATTATTGAATCAGTGAGGATCACAGCATATAATAAATGATATAACCAAATTAAGATAACTTGATGATGTTTCAATAAAGGAGCTATTCACAGAGGTGTGGGAGTGTGGAAGGAAAACAGTGGGCTCTTTAGCAAATGTCTTATCTAAGATGTATTGATTTGTATTCATTTGAATTTCAGAAGTCATCTTAGTTTGTCCTATTATTTTTGAAATCTTATAGCTCTATTAGTTGTCAGATTAGAAGCACTGATATCAATCATTTATGCAATTTATCACTGAAATCATTAAATAAAGTTGGAATAAATTCTGATAAAATTTGCAAATATTGGGTTTGCTCAAAACTGCATTATAATCAATGACTTTGGGGGGAAGGAGAAAGAGAACATATAGCTGAGACAAACTACTATTCTAGAAATTAAACTAAGGGGCAACTAAATTATGGAAAAACTTAGAAATATATATATATATAAGTATTCTCAGTTACATATAGTAACTTTAACTATTGAGAGTTGTTCTAGTTAAAATATTGAGAGTTGAAAAATTTGCTTGAAGTCACACACATATTAAGTGGTAGACCCTAAGTGAGCACAGACAGTCCAATTCACAGCCCTCAGTCTGCAAAATTCTCAGCTCACAATACACCCCATGATCTTAGGGAATCTTCAATAATTAATGAAAATGATTATTATTAACATGTTCTCCAAGTATGGCTTATATAAAAGGAAACATAAAATACTATAAAAGTGGCTTAATCTCTAAAGTTATGGGACCATTCTCCTCGAAATACTTTATTTTGGTATTTGTTTACACATTATTTTTCCACCCACTAAAATTCAGTTTTAAGTTAACCTTAAAATTGGCCTATTATGGTTTACTTTTTACCAAATCTTAATTGCTGAAGTTTAGAAAAGTTTTGATGTATATAATACTTACCCTTCATATTTATAATTATTTTTCTTATATTGAATCAGGTATTTTCATCTTATTTCTTTTGTCCTGGCCATTAATAGAGATGTCTAAAGGCTATTTTTCACTTTTTTGTGATATCATTTAACATCAGTAATTCCTCATTTTCATTTTAACTAGTCAAAATGAAAAGAAATTAAAATGTACAGGAAAAAAGTTATTACACACATCTCAGAGACTATTAAGATCATCAGTAAGAATGAAAAAGAAAGGTGGTAACCACTAAAAGGGAAAACTTTACATTTAGGGAAACTCACACCTCCCATGATAAAAATGCACTTGCTGGAGGATGTCTAGGTACAGGATATTTTACCAAGGATTTAAGTGTGATTCATTCTTCATGTGTTTAAATATTCGAACATTACTCCAGTATTACACATGAAAAAAGTAATTTTCAAATACAGTTATTAACGATCTTCTTAAGACTGAATGCCATGTAGAAATGTATTTTTTATGGTAATGCCATTTTTATTTTGTAAGAAAACTTTAATATTTCCTTTGCTCGTAGTTGTCTTTCTTTCTTATTTGAGTATTTAGTACAAACTTTGTTTTGCTGTCGTCTAAATGTAACAGATTTGGGACAGGGTCACATTCCTATTCCATACTGCTAAAATTACTTCTACCCAACTCCCATTTGTCTTTTAGAAGCACTCTGCTTTTTACTATACATCTATTGCTGTATGTCTAACCCAATGAGTCTTTTTCTTAGGGTCAGCACACATCCCCCATTTTGTGGATGACCATCGGCAGCAGCCTAATAGCTTTCTCTCCAGGAAGATATACTATGAAGTCACACATAATCAAGTATTTCTTTTTAGTTGGGCTTGAGAATCTAAATAAAGCATCTATGTAAAATGTTCAGTGTCTATAAACACTTATTCTTTGAGGTTTGTAAGTTTTCTATACATTTTAACTTAGAAAAGGGCAGTAGAGAATTTTAATCTTTTTACATCACAATTTTCAGACCAAAAAACAAAATGAAACACAAAAGAGTTTAGATATTATTTTATATAGAAAAAAAATGAAACATGGCTAAAAGGCATCTTTTTTCTTAGAGGCCATCTTAAAAAAACTGGCAAGACTAAAAAGATCATATATGTAAAACAACACTTCCCAGAATTTTATTGTCTTCTTTTAGATTCAAATAAGGGTAAAAAATTCCCTCCTCATCAACTTTTCTGGTATCTCATATATACTTATATTTATATAATTCCAGTAAGGACTTGACTTTGGGCCTAAATGTATAAAAATATAAAATTTGGTAAAACAAGCAATGATAACAAAAAATTCATATTTGTATTCTAAAAATTAAATAGTTCTATAAAGTATTTAGAGTGAGAAGTGATAATAATATAGGTATAAATAGAGTACTAACCTAGTAAATAAGACTGAAAGTGTCACAGAAAATTTCCTAGAGACCCCAATTGACTCTGAGGAATGAATAGAATTTAGCTGAAAGAAGAAGGAATAAGGCCTTCTAGACAGAGAACCATGAGTCTCCAAGAAACATCACATGTTCAGAAAGCAAATCATTCCATACATCTTGGTTAGACAGACTGAAGAAAAATTTCTAGCTGCCTATCAAATATTACTTATCTTTATTCCTCTATCAATGCTCTCTGACTCTTAATCATGTGAATATCTAGTCCTTCTTTAAACATAAGTAGGGATACATAATTAAGTTTTGGCCAAAGATATGCAAGATCAGTTTTATGTCCTCTGGAAGAATCCTTAAGGAAGGGGGCACAACCTATTTTGACCCTTTCTCTATCCTGCTGCCTGGGATACAGGTAGTTGGGCTTATTTTTTCTTATGAGAAGTAAAATGATATTTGCTTTAAAAATCTATTTTTGAGTTTGTGTTAATAGCAGCTAAACATAATTTAAACTAGTGCAAGTGTATATGAAGAGTAGTAAAGAGAAATTTTAAGCAAAAATCATATGATGAAGGCCCTTCTTATATGTTAAAATACTTTGAACTGTAACTTCTGAATATTGGGGCACTATTAAGTACTTTTAAACAAGGGAATATTATGAATGGATTTGAATTTAAGAGCTATTTTGCAATAATAGTAGAATGGATTAGGATGTGACCAGACAGGAAACGGGAAAACCAGTGTAAAAGCCAGTGAAATAACGTAAATGTATCTAGGAAGATCCCAGGTCTTTAATTGACTAGTAACATTCACCAGGATGAGAAATAAAGGAGAAGGGCACATTTTTAAAAAAAGTAATGAGCTCAGCTTTAGATATTTTGAAAGTGAGTATCCATGGGATATTCAAGAAGAGCTATACAGCTTTTCCTGACTCAAGAAGAAAATTCTGATAACCAGTAGTCAACATTCTTTGTATGCAAAGATATCAAGAGTGACTAGAAATCTGGCCTGTTTTCTATCCAGTAAAGCTAAACTCTTCCCTACAAACCAAAGAACCAGGGAATATAGTTAAATAAATACATTAAACAAGTTAAAGAATAAAGTGAACACCCTCCTATCTAAAAGCAGGCACACAGAGCTTATGTTCCAAGGCTTCATTTCACAGAGGAACTATAGGGGAAAAAATCACTGTAATGTGGACATGTGAAATTCTGAAATATCCTTCCTTCTTTGCCTGTAGTTCAGTCCTGTGTATAAACTAACCTGAAGAAAAGAAAAACCGTCCTCTTACGATGTCATTCTTAAGCCCTTTATAACCTTCAGAAAATGTAGAAGAGTCCGAAAAGAATATTAAATATGGAAAGAATCCTGTGACAGCATAGATTAACCCAATAATAAACTTTTAAGCTAATGACTCTTAGAGCACAATTTAATAATTTAGTAAATGATTCAATTCCTATTCCTACAGACCTTTTGAGATATATATTTCAATTCAGTATTTCTCTAACATACTAAAAGTAAAATACATATGCAATTCAATGTTAATTTCTCATTCTAAAAGACTTTGTAATACACCAATTCACTTATCGTCCTCTTCTCTGCCATTTATTTCAATTGAATAAATACATTTCTTTCTTGTTTTGATTGAATAAGTGAGACAGAATATGCCTTTGTAAGTCCTACACTCATTAATAGAGTAAGTGTTCTTAGAATAGACAAAAGAGAATAAATGCATTTATATCCAAATGAACAGGTATATATTCTGGTATTTTCTTTTAATGAGGATGGGGACTGGCTAGCCATATAATAATTATTCCTAAAGTACAAGTATTCTAGCTAATTATTTAATTTTACGTATGGAATTAGTTTTAAAATACAAAAGTTGATCGTTTCCAACCTTTTTGATGATTATAAAAATACTTAGATAGGAATTGCTAAATATATCCTCATATATCTATAAAATAAAAAATCATGAAGCCACTAAAATTATGATATAATAGTATGTCAAAAAATATGTTCATAGTTATTAATATGTATAAAAAGCACAGATATAACAAAATATCAGCAGAATCAAATGTTCTACAAAAATACATAATAATGCGTACACACTCAAAATTTGTGTTTTCTCATAAAAAGTCAAATTCTGTAGAGTCTTTTTTATCTAATTTTGGATATCTGTACTTTCTTCCATGAAGATATGTCACTTTTATGATGATGCAAACTAAAAGAACAAAATAAAACCAACATAATAAATTTTTAAAACATATACTAAGAAACAAAACTACTCAAACTCTGCTCCCATAAAATTCCGGAAGGAAATTTACTCAAATATTATCTATTTGACAGCCAACATCAAGACAAAAAGATACAACTTTTATTATTTTAGGACAAGCAATGGGAACTTTAGAAATACTATAACATTTAAAAGTAACCATTTGTAATTTCAACATAGTTGAGTTGATTTCTTATACATCTAGATGTGTCTTCATGTAAGCCAACACACTTTGACTAAAGTTAATTTCAGTGAGATGACAATTTATGTCAGAGTTAAAGTAATTGGTGGTTTAATCCTGGAATATCTCTTTCATGCAAGTGCAATTGTGTCTTTCAGCTTTCTGAGGTTTTCTTAAATACTTTTTTTGGGAACAGGGTGTGGAATTTGGAGGCTAGAGAGAAGTGACAGTTTGCAGTGAAGCATCTTCTTAAGATCTATTTTGGTGATCTATTGCTGCATAACAAAACACTCAAAACTTAGTGGCTTTAAACTGCAGTCCATTTTTTACCTTTCATGACTGGTGAATTGCTAAACTTATTTGAGTCAGTTTTGTTTGAGGTTTTTCAAGCAATTGCAATCAGTTGTAAGATGACACTGCTGTTATCTGAGGCCTTGACAGTGCTGGAAGCCCAAGGAGGCTCACTCAGTTGGCTGGTAGTTGATGCTGTCTATCTGGCTGCTCAGTGGATTTGTCAATTACAGATGCCCACACAATTGCTACATGTGGCCTGAGCTTCTTAAGACATGGTGACTGGATTCCAAGACGTTATGTTCTAAAACCGAAGATTCCAAATATGCCAGGCAGAAGCCACAGAGTTCCATGATGCAGCTTCAGAGATGCCACGTGGTCATCTGCACTGCACACTCTTGGTTCCACAGGCCAGCCCAGATTTAAAGTGAAAGGGGGCTACGGAAGGATGAGAAAACCAGGAGTGGATCATTGGGAAAAAGGTATGGGAGAAAGTGGCATTTTGGAAGGTAGCTACCTCAGTCAGAAAACTCACAGGCCATTTGATTTTTTTTGTTATTTGACTGCTTAAAAATAAATGCTGTTCTCACTGAAAATAATGCTCAAAACTAAATGGATCTGCAAAATTTGATTATCACCTCAGATGTTTTCAGTCCCATCTACATTCCCTAGTGGCAATGCTTTCTGACCATTTCTACTTGCTTTTCTATTTCTTGTTTCCTTTATGTTTAATTAGTTGATATTTTAGTAATCAAATGTCATCAGGAGAAATAAAGATTTAACACTGTACCCAAAACATATGTTTGGTTTGGTTTGGTTTTGAAGTGAAGCATATACCACTACAGTCACTGTCAGTTATAAAATAACCATTTACTGAGTATGTGTGGGGAAATATTCAATATGAAGTAAACTTTTGGAAAATATAGCATATTGGATTTAAACATTCAAATTGCTCTACTAAAATTCCCTCCTCCCTACAAGCATATCACTGGTCTCTATTATGTGCTAAGCTTGATCATCCCTCCTTCTTGATCCTGTCCTTTGCCTTTTGAGATCCATTGCCTTTTTGATTTGTCTTCCAAAACTCTGATCATCCTTTTTCATTCCATATTTTTTCTCACCTTCTTTTGTTAATTCCTTAAATATAAATAATGGGTGGCTTTTTATGAGTGAGAAATAATGATTGGAGGAAATATCTATGCTATTGGAGGAGACAAAAGGCATTAAGGTAAGCAATTATAATTAAAGTAAATAAATTAGTATGCATATGAGAAACTGTATAGTTCACTTAGACTTGAATGGGAGTGAGAACAACACCTTGGTGAAGAGATAATCAGCAAAGAAAGTATGGAGAAATAAGAAATGGATCTCATTCTTTGCTCAAAAAAAAAAAAAAAGTGAGGACAGCCAAGAACTCAGTAGAGATTATAACAAGTGGAGTTAAACATCTCAGTTACCTCGGCAACAGAACCACCACTTTATGCTAGTAATATCATGGTGATAAAAACACAGCTAAATGAAGTAAACAGCAAATAAGACCCATACTAGGCTGGTTAGTTGTTCCCTGGAGAGTGTTCATGGAGATTTGGGATGATTTTCTGTTAAAGGTCATGTAGGAAAAACATAACTAATATATATTAAAGAGAGAGAGAGAGCGCCTACCTCTCCAAACCCACCCCCCCACACCCGCCTCTCTACCACCCTGCCAGGAATGCAGCTCATCTTTTTGTATTAGGTCAGTGCTAAGTAATAAACATGTAATTGTTAATGCACATGTTGTTTGGCTAACTTAATAGACATCAATGCATGGAAAGAAAGCCTAGAATTCAAGGACCCAAAACAGGAAAAAAGCGCATCCTCTTCACCTGGTACTCCGTATTGTGGTTCAGAACAACATAGGCAGCTGGTATTTACCTTTCCTTCTCTCATTACACTCATGTCAGAGGGGTATGCTCTCTGAAGAATGGGATTATAGATAGGGAGTCAAGAATTTGGCCCAGAAAGCAGCAGGAAGTGTGAGCAAGTTTCTGTGGGGACTCTGACAAAAAGGACATTCAGCTAGACTGAAAAATAGTGTTAAGCATGACAGCTGGGAAGGAATTTCTGGAAAAGCTCATCAATTTCTAACATTTTAGGACAATACGTGTTTGATTCTTTAATAGTGCCACATTAAAAAAAATGGAGTAGGTGTGCTTTTAATGCCCCAAATGGTCCCTGAGGGTCATTAATCTAAATGATGAAATAGAGTTATTCTAGAGGAGAAAAAGTTAATCTTTATGACATTTATTGTTCAGGGGAGAAACATTCTTGTCAAGTGTTTGGCTCTAGCAACGGTTGGGAAGAAAATGTAGAAATCAAACACCCAGAGTCAAGACATGGAAATAACCTAAATGTCCATTGACAGATGAATGGATAAAGAAGATGTGGTGTATATATATACAATGGAATATTACTCAGTCATAAAAAAGAATGAAATAATGCCATTTGCAGAAACATGGGTGGACCTAGAGATTATCATACTAAGTGAAGTAAGTCAGACAGAGAAAGACAGATACCATATGATAGCACCTATATGAGGAATCAAAAATATGACCCAGATGAATTTATCTACGAAACAGACTCACAGACATAGAGAACAGATTTTTGGTTGCCAAGGGGGAGGGAGGGTGGGGGAGGGATGGACTGGGAGTTTGGAATTATCAAATGAAAACTATTATATATAGAGTGAATAAACAACAATGTCCTACTGTATAGCACAGGGAACTTTATTTAATACCCTGAGATAAACCATAATAGAAAAGAATATGAAAAAGACTGTGTGTGTGTGTGTGTGTGTGTGTGTGTGTGTGTATATATATATATATAAAACTGAATCACTTTGCTGTACAGCAGAAATTAACACAACAGTGTAAATCAACTAGACTTGATAAAATAAATTTTTAAAAAATTCAGGTAAGGAGATCCCTCTGCAGGTTTCAGCCAATGTGAATACTTAGGAAGTTGGAACTTGAAAACAGGTTATGCCAGGAAGGTAGCGTTCATTTTCACTAGGAAGGTAATATACAAACCTAAATGTCAGAATCTCTAGTAGGTTGTTGGAATCCTACTTCCCAGGACAACTATTCTTGACTGAGGAGGATGCAAAAGGGCAGCTGGGAAATAGACTATCACTTTTACAAGAAACTGCCTTCATAAAAAATAGGGACATCTCTCTAAAGTTGTCAGCAATATAGGGATTCTATAACAGAAAAATAGATAAAAGTCAAAGATGAAGACATGGAAAAGATGACAGCAGAGTTAAGAAAAATTCTAGTTTCTATTAATCTTCCCTGAGAAAGCTAAAGAAGAGAACGATGCCAAGCGAGCGTATTACTGCAAAAATTCTGTGTGATAAATACTTTCTTATGTATAAGAGAGTTGGTCTCAGGTACTAATTTTTGTAATAGTAGCATAAATCATTTTTGGTTAAAATTAGTATTAAGCTATTTAGGAGTTTCTTAAGTAACAGTATAGTATTTCTACTGGTTTCCTTTAGGCATTTTGTCCTGAAACAGATGTGTTAAATATGCCTGACCTAATGGAATTGTTGGATATTTGTATGGATGTGTGAAAATATAAAGAGCTAAATATTTCTTCATTTCCAGGACCATCCTTAATTCCCAGGTATTAAAAATTAAGTGAATACTTAGAATGTTAAATAACCAAATAGTTCTTTTCTTCTAGAAGATTATGTTCTGGCCTGTGACATAAATGAAAGAGGTTGAGAGTTTACCTCTTAGCATTATAAATCTAGCAGGAAAACATTTAGTTATATACATAGACATGTGTGTATGTGTATGTATTTGGATAAGTTTTGGTATCTTCGGGGTATCCACAGTTTCTGTGATTTCCAACCTGGGATACACAGCAGCAACAATGCTGGAGCAGTACCTGCAACATTCCCTTTAGCAATATGTGGGAAAATGCTTAAGGCAGAGAAGCATATGTTGAAGTAAGGGTATTAAGTGAAAAGGAGTCAGCAGAAAGAAATGCCATTATATTAGAAGGAGAAATATCAAAGTAAGTTTAGAAGTTTTGGCACCAAGAGCATGGGAAAGGAGCTGCTGTGGTAAAGATCATAGGAGTACCCATGCTTACATTCAGGCTTTGAATCCTTATCCTTAGCAGAGTGCAATCAAAACCAAGCTGAGATGACAAAAGCAACTTAACAGATGAGAAAATTAATTAGGTGCAAATAAGTAAAATTAAGCTGTGCATCCCTTGCTTCTAAGCAGAAGTGGATGCCACAAAGAGGACAGAGAGGAGGCAGGTTTAGGTGAAAATTTTCTCAAAATGCCAAATCCTCCCAGAAGAATAGCAAGCTGAGCTCTTCCCCAAACAGGTGGTGACCAAGGTGTCTTGGCATTCTCCTTCTGGGAGGAGAATGGAGAATATAATGACCTGAGGATTAAGTGGAGGCTTTTGGTAGGGGTGTTGCCTTGGCCTGAAGACAGCCAATAAAACAGGATTCAGTTTAACCCCAAGGTAGTTAATCTGAAGCATTTGAATTTCTGAGGATCACTAAGACAAGAGAGTCACCTGAAACAAAGCTCATGCAATCAAGAATTCTGTGATGATTCAAGTGAGAGGAAAAAGCATATTCAGTGGAGCATAGTATTGATAATATAGTGGAAATGACACACTGAGATATGAATATTTGCGCAGATTCCAAGAATTATATAAATATATTTCTTTTAGTCTGATTCCTGGAGTATGAAATATATTCACATTTCAAAAACCTACTTTGGGCTTCCCTGGTGGCACAGTGGTTAAGAATCCACCTGCCAATGCAGGGGACATGGGTTCGAGCCTTGGTCCAGGAAGATCCCACATGCTGTGGAGCAACTAAGCCTGTACACCACAACTACTGAGCCTGCGCTCTACAGCCCGTGCTCCACAACAAGAGAGGCCATCTCAGTGAGAAACCGGGGCACCCCAATGAAGAGTAGCCCCTGCTCCCCGCAACTAGAGAAAGCCTGCGTGCAGCAATGAAGACCCAACGCAGCCAAAAATAAATACATAAATAAATGTATTTAAAAAAAAAAAAGAAGCAAAGGGTCCTGTCAATTTGTCCTTACGAGTCAGAAAAGATGGTTTACAGCCTTTAAAAAGAAACAAAAAAAAAAACCTCCTTTGTTTATCCCCTTGTCTCTATTTTTTTTCCTCGTTAAGAAAATTAAGAAATTAAGTAGATAAGTGTTGACTATGTTTTCAAAAATTATAAATCTGCTTTTCTTCAAATGACATAAAACTTTAATGTGACTAATTGGTAACACTATTGGGATTCTAGGCTGAACATCAAAAATTTCCAGAATGATGAAACGAATGTAAAAATCAATATTTTATGGTATTTGATTGAAGGTCCATATAAATGGCCTATTATTTTTGACATCAGTACAGTGAGTGTTGAATGATCTAGTTAAAATAAACACTCATGATGATAGGCTCAGAAATGAGACTGTGCTTTGGACAAGTAAGATTAAGACTAAGAAAACTGCCGATGGCAAGGAT
Organism: Globicephala melas; assembly: GCF_963455315.2. Classification (NCBI taxonomy): domain Eukaryota; kingdom Metazoa; phylum Chordata; class Mammalia; order Artiodactyla; family Delphinidae; genus Globicephala; species Globicephala melas. Next base: position 58,657,853 of record NC_083318.1, on the reverse strand, counting down.
TTATAAACAACTGAAAACAAAAAATAAAGTTTCCCAACTGAGGCTGTTGAGAATTGTATGAGAAGAATATTATACAAAAAAAATTTACTAAACAACAACATTAAAAAAACAAAGAAAACAAAAACATTTAAAAGCAGAAAATGTTACTTTATCCCCATGCTTAGGAACATTTTATGGCCTTCAATTTGAGAATAAACATATTAATTTGCAGCTTGAATAATGTGAAACTTCAATTGTAAGGGGCAATATGTGTATTTAGACACATTTCTAAAGCTTTATTTTATTATAATTGCTACTTAAAATACTTTTACAGAATATTTCAAATGAAATGATCCATGTAACATGACCTAAATAGAGGCATAATGGCATGTCAACACACACACACACACACACACAAACACACACATACACACACACACAAATCATATATCTTTTTTGTTGGATTGAAAAGATCACTACCTGCTGATTCCTTTAGTTGATCAGGAATAAGGTAATTCATAGTCTGTACTGATTCTTCCTTTAAAAATTTTTTTGAAAAGTTAAGAAATATAAAAGGCATAAAAGAAAGATGTTAGAGCCCAAAGTGAGAACTTAATTGTAGCTGAGAGAATTGCAATTATCTTGGGATGTCCTGAGCATGTAAATGCAAGCCACTTTAAATGATGCAGCAAGGCAAAAACCCATAAGGTTTTTAGAAATATCATTTTATTCCTTTTTTGGTTTTGCAACCTTACCTCAGAGACTAGTAAGTTTATATAGCTCATACAATGATGCTGGATTTATAAAAACAGTTTTCTTATGATCTCAATAATAAATATATTCACTGACACAATGGGAGATACCAGGTTGTTCTGTTTAAACAATTGATTATTTTTTGACATACAAAAATGAATCATAGACCCAGAGCTAATTAACTTTAATAATTCAAATAACATCCTTTTTCTTGATGATAGAGATTTCTAGAAATAATATGAGTTTATAGTGAATCAAAATTAAAGCTATATTTTTGGTTGGATTACTTTTGCTAGGTTTTTTATTACATAGAATAACAACATATTTTAAAAAAAATCCTGTCTGTTTCTGATTTAATGTAAAATGCTATATGAATCAGAGATGAGGTGCAAAGACTACATAAACTTACAACAAACATATAACTTACTGTAAATTAAGAAAAAATCAAAAAAATGAAGTCTCGGGCTTCCCTGGTGGCGCAGTGGTTGAGAGTCTTTCTGCCGATGCAGGGGACACGGGTTCACGCCCCGGTCCGGGAAGATCCCACATGCCGCGGAGCGGCTGGGCCCGTGAGCCGTGGCTGCTGAGCCTGCGCGTCCAGAGTCTGTGCTCCGCAACGGGAGAGGCCACAACAGTGAGAGGCCCGCGTACCGCCAAAAAAAAAAAAAATGAAGCCTCATTTTTGTAAATATAGTTTATCTTTCAGTATCACGACTCATCAAGATTTATTTACCAGCTTTTTGTTACTTGAATATAAACAGCCATTCCGAGCGTTTCATGCTTTCAGAATTGTAAACTCTATTCATCTAGTTTTTTTGTTTTTTTTTTAACATCTTTATTGGGGTATAATTGCTTTACAATGGTGTGTTAGTTTCTGCTTTATAACAAAGTGAATCAGTTATACATATACACAGGTTCCCATATGTCTTCCCTCTTGCGTCTCCCTCCCTCCCACCCTCCCTATCCCACCCCTCCAGGCAGTCACAAAGCACCGAGCCAATTATTCATCTAGTTTCAATGTACCTTACTGAGAAAGGGAAAAAAAAGCACAAACAGCATTTCTGTGTAATGCACAAGGAGTAAATATTTTTATTCAAATTATAAATGAAATGGGCTACTTCTTTATTAAGCATTAAGTGGGTGAGTAAAATTTTATAGAAGAGTGATGATTTAGAAACATTATGTGAAGATTAGAAGTAAGGAATGAAGTGGGGGCAGGTGCAAAATTCCATATCCTACTGTTTTCCAAATTGCCAAGAAAAAAACCTACTGTAAAGAAGTTCTCTCCCACATCTGTTGATTTTCCTTGACTGCCATTAATAATGATAATAATAACAGATAATTACAAACACTTACTAAATTAAACATTGCTCTATGCATTTTACATGTAATAATTCATTTAATCCTGGCAACTACCTCATGGCATGTTATGCTCAAATTACAGATAAGGAAACTAGACATACAGAATTAGATAATGGACAAAACTGGAATGAGAAGCATGATTATAAAAACAAATAAACCCAAAGTTATGACTTTAAATCTTCATAAATATAGGATGAATTTGGTCGTTGGGCAAGGAGAAATAATTTTTTCCTTGTGGTCAGTAGAAAAAGAAGATGGAGTCATCTTCTAAAATAACATAACCAAGGAAGCTGCAGCAGATTTCTACTGGGAAGGAGTTTATCTTCACATTTACCACACCATGATAGAAATTGTTCTATTGTAAAGCTTGGGGCAAAACAGTTCTATCAGGACCCATGTTGCTGTTATTTTGATTCACATCACAAAATGTAAGCATTAGAGTTATCCATCCTTCACTATATTCTAAGCTTCATACTTCCTTTCCTCTAGTCAATTCATTCTGCTTCCCAACTTTCCCAAATATTCCACTGTGCAATTATAAAAGCCCATCATGTGGTTGAAAACAAAAATCTTTGTGCATCTTGCAATACTCAGGAAACACACTGTCAAAGCAAAGTTTGCAATGCAAAAAATTAAATGGGCAAAGAAGACTTTATTTAAGGCTATTACAATAGGGGCGAAAAGTCAGAACTCAATCTGAACTCAATCCCACTGAAACAAAAGGTGGGAGAGGGTTCTTAAGGACTGGGATGAGCTAGTGGAAAAGTACTGGAGGATATTAGGGGGAAGTTTGGTCAATGAGATGTGCTGAGCCTGTTATGTTATTCTTGAGTTTGTAAATGTTCTTCCCTGTGATTAGATCACCTATATTTGCTAATTTGCATCTATGGAAGTTGGACTTCTACCCTCCCACAGAGACTGAAAAATAGGGGTACTATCTTCCTTAATGATTACATTTCAAAAGGAGAGCTTTCAGGTTCTTGAGAAAGACATCACTGGGCTGTACAACTGGAATAAGGTTTTTATAAAGATTTACATCTCAAAGGGACAGAGAAATAATTTACAATTGCAAGTTTTCTAAAATAAATACTCTAAGAAAAAGGAGGTCAGGAGTGTATAGTCAGGAAGAAGCCTACCTAAAGTTTAGTTAAGCTGAAGGTAATACTAAGGCCAAGTTGATCAATACTCTCTCTCCCTCTCCCTCAGGCTCCTGTTGTCTTAAATGCAACCCGAGTTTTCTCTGAAAACAGTTTACTTTTCCATTGTACACTTACTCTCCTCCCTTGGAAAAAACTTAGTGACAGAAACTGTGGCAGTATTTCCCATGTGTATGCATGGATTCATCCTCAACTGTATACTCATGGTGGATTCTCTGCAAATCTCTTCAGTTCTCTCTGTGTGAGGTCTCTCCTCCATAGTATTCTGTTCAAAAACATGAGTCACCTTGATTGCCCCTGCTCTCAGCTCCATCTCCTCAATTTGGGAATCTGCCAGGCTTTCATTCATTTCCTTCTCCATGTACTACATCATAAAACTCTCTCAAGCCAGCCAGTTGGGGCAGTCATAGAGATGATTTTTTTTTAATTAAATTTGATTTTGAGTTTTGCATCATCTCTGAGGATTACACCCTATGTCTTATAAACTACTATTTTGTATATTTATTTTAATTTGAGGTGGGGAGGAGGAATGTTTCAGTTGGTTCCTGCTAATCTATCTTGACCCAAAGCAGAATCCTTCATTTATTTAAATCACTTTTGTACTCATCAGTTATATTCAGGTGCCACTGTGCAAAGACATTATGAATAATGTAAAATATACTAGAAATAATTTTTAAGATTTGCTCTAGGGGATATAGTATTTTTAAATATTACTTAATTTTATGTTTAATGGTATAGATCTTTAACCACTCCCCAAAGAGAACATTATGAAAAATGTTCCATATACTTGCTTTTTAATCACCTTACTAATAATGATAGTTTCATATATTCATTAACATTAGGGTCACATTAATCACAATGAAAGTAAATTGAAGTTTTAGGAAGACTATATGTATAGTCTTCCTAAAAGAGACTGAGAAAGAGTCTTTGGATGATTGTTTGTTAGATTCAAAAATCCAATTTTTATTAGCCCATTATGTGGCGAAAAATGTGGCTTATAAAAAGCCTATATTAGTAGTAGATGGGACATTCCTGCTATTTTCATACAAGTTTATTGTATTGGCATATGTCATGCTGGTATTAACTTTATCAGGGCTGCTGGATATGACAATGCAATCAGTGAACTGCCCAACTCTAGAAGATACAATTCTCATGAAGTCTGAGACATACATAGTGACATCTGCTTCACAACATTAAATGTAGTTAGTATACACATATATATTTTCCAAGTTCTGTCTCCTGAGAGAGCCTAGAAGCAATGACATCCTAGGAGCAACGATCATACCCAACACCCAAATCTTGGTTTCTAACATGATTCTCAAATAACAGAAACCAGGCCTCCTTGGAGAAATGACTGATTCCAGGATGTGGGCAGGGAAGATACAAGAGGAACTTGGAGTAACTTGTGGTGCCAGAAAGTTAGGCAGTGCTCCAGTAAGAACAACAATCACTTTTATTAATGCGGGCATGTCAAAGCAGGCAACTGGAAGAGCTCTCAATGACCAAATCTAGGACAATTTGAGCAAAAAATAAAGTGTTCAGATATAATTCAAAGTCTAAAATAAATATCCATCTTGATATAAATTATTGAATAAATAAATAATTGGGTAAAAATGGACAAATATCCCATGTAAAAGAATCCCAATTTTTTTCTGTAGCTACTACTCCCTTAAGGAGATAGAGTATAACTCCCCCTGAAGATAAACATGCTTTTCAAACAAGGGAATAACAGCTCCATCATCTACCAAATGCTAAGCCATATAAGACTAAAAAGAAAATAAACTCAGGGCAGGAGCTACTTGCTGAAATGTACGATTATATCTTCTCACATCCCTAACAAAAATTGTACCCACCCAAAATATCAACATCTTCACCATAACTGAGAGGTAGCTAAAGCTGGAATCTAGTGTGTGAACAACCAATTGTATTAAGGCCAGACCCTGCAGCTCAAGGCAAAATAAGATGGTATTTTTACTGTGATGTTTTATGTGGTGCAGTTTGGGGTGGTTTGCCATTTGCCACGATTCACGCTTCATTGTCTACCATGGCAGTTAATGAAAGAAATGTCAAATGGGACAAAATAGTACTGCTACTATATAACCCAACCCGTATTTTGACTTGAACTTACAGTTTGTTAACCATATAAAATGCTCACCCTTAAAGTTCTGAAAGTCAATTCTAAGGGGATTTTCAAAGTAGAGATTAGAAAATGAAAATACAATTTTATTTGTGCTATTTCACTGGCATAAACACTACCAAGACTGAAAGCACAAGGGGAAGTAGTGAGTCTTATTTTTTTGCAAATCATGTTCAGCTCTGGGGGGCCATAAATGAAGTTATTTCAGTTCATGTTGACAAACCCAAATTTGAGAATTGCCTGTCTCCTTACAAATGCAACAACAATTTGTATTCAGTCCCCAAAATGACTATCCATCATATTTCAAATTTCAGATTTTACTCAAATTTCAAGTAGTATCCAAAGCAATAGTATGCAAAGTGTAATAAGCATTATCCCCTGTGCTCTAACACTGACCCCTTTCTTTGATATTTTTTTAATTTTTAAGGGTCCAGAATTTACTTGATATGTATGTGGATTTATGTCTCCCAGTTTCTTTCTCTTGCCATCTTCCATCTATTTTCTATTATTCTCCCTCAAGTTCCTACACGTTTAGTATGAAATAGAAACTTTTATCTCCTCTGAACAAAGAGTGAGAGTATGAGAAAAACTGTCAGGCAATGCAAGAAAATGACATCTAATCTTTTCCTAGCCATCCAATATGATAAGAAGCTAGAAATGTAGCGATTGGTCTAATGCACATCTAGTTTTGACTACCCACTCACTCATGAGATAGATATTGAAAGTGGACTTTGAAAAGATTAAGGTCATGTAAGGGATATTTATTGAATTGTAATCAAGATGTCACAACATGCTAAAAACCAGGAAGGCAAAGAAAAACAACAAAGACCATATTAGCTAAGAAGGCTGCATATGCCAGATAATATTATGCTCCGATCTTTGTGTTTCTTTGGTCCTTTGAATTTCTATTAGTGTGTTCTTTCTAAGTGTCAGTAGTTGCCAGAAAGTAGGAAATGGTTTAATCAGTGTTTCTCACTACTAATAAATGATTTTCTTAAAACCTACTTTCTGACTCCATGCCCCTGCTTCCTGAGCATTACAATGCTATGAAAATGTAAGTGATCAGTTTTTTATTAGAGTTCTTCCAGTAGATTGTGATGTTTCAACATATGAATTTCTTCCTTAATGAATGAGTCCTTTCATCTAAACAGAGGATGCTAATTCATGCCATATTTCTCTCTCATCCCAAATGGCATGTTAGGACTAAAGTGCTTATAGATTTAAGTTTCATAACCTGTTTACTACAAAACAGAAAATAGTCTTGGCATTGTTTTTGAAATATTGATGAAGCAGAGAATAATGTAAGCATGAAAAAAGTAACTTTATTGAAGGTCTGTAGAAAAATTAAATGTATCCTTAATGAAATAGATGAATTAGAAAGTGCAACCATATGGCTTCTACACACCTGTGCTTATCAGCATGTGCCTTTAAGGGGAAATGCCAATACTTCATAATAATTATAGGAGGGGGAAATATTCACCACGTGTGTATCAGGGAAAATACTATTATTTAAAGTGTCTTCTGTTTAGGAGAGGAAAAATATCTCTTTGGAATAGCTTTTCCTTTGGAAAAACAATTCTAGATTTAGAAAGCAATTCTTCTTGGCAAAAGCCATGTGTTAAGCAATATTTAATATCCATTATATAGAAAAAATAACATTAAGGGTATCTTAAAGCTTTGTAAATATAAGTAATTTCACATATGTGAGGCATAAATACAGGTGTCAGATTAATTCCAGGTTGTATGTCTCACTTTGGCTCCAGTTGTTCCCCACCTAACACCAACATGACTCCTACTTATGATGTAGAGATGTCATTTTCTACTGCCTTTCTTAACTATTCCCTTTTCCTTTATTTTACTATTGGTATCATTTCATTATATTATTATTTTAGTTGAAGAGCTTGAAGAGAATTCAATCTCCATTATGATTTTGGGACTCCAATGAACCAAACCTAATTTCTAATTCCAAGCAATTAGCCAAGTATCAAAATTCTCCTTTGCAAACCTTGGGTAGTCTACATGAGGGCAATCAAATGTGTCAGTTGGAAATCTCGCCTCACAGCTACTGAACAGATGGGTTTTAAGGATATATCCCCTTGAAGCATCCTGACAAGACTATCTAGTTTGGTTATGAAGAAAACAGTGTCCATGTCTGAGCACGCCTATATGCTTTTCTTCAAGAATCCAATGAAAGTTTTGAAATTCATCCAAATATTTGAAAAATCCATAATATTAAGAATCTTCTTTCATGTGTTTCATTGATGAGTAGCAAATTATCACAAATTTAGCAGTTGAAAGTAATACAAATTTGTTATCTCACAATTTCTGTGGTCAAGAGTTTAACACATTTAATCTAGATCCTCTCCTCAGGGTCTCATCATGCTGAAATCAAGTTGTCAGCTGACTTCCTCATCTGGAAGCTAATCCAGAAAAAGATTCACTTCTAAGCTCCTTCAAATAGCTGGTGGAATTCATTTCCTTGTGGTTATAGGAGGTCCTGTGGTTTTGCTAGCTGCTGACAGGGCACAACTCACTCCTACAGGCTTTCTTGGGTCCTTGCCATGTGGCCTCCTCTACATCAGCAGCAGAGAACTCCCTCTCACCCTTCACATCTCTCTAACTTTCCCTTCTGTGACCAGATCTTTCTGCTTCTAAAAGCCCTGTGTGATTAGGTCAGGTCCACCAGTTAAAACACTGCATTAGTCAGGGTTCTCCAAAAAATATAACCAATAGGATAGGTAAATAGGTTGATAGATAGACAGACAGATAATAAGGAATTGGCTCATGAGATTATGGAGGCTGAAAAGTCCTATGACCTGCCCTCAATAAGCTGGAGAGCCAGAGCTGGTGGTATAATCCTAGCTGGCATCAAAAGTCCTGAGAACCAGGGGAGCTGATGGTGCAAATTCAGCTCAAGGGCAGAGTCTATCTGTCAGCTCAAACTGACAGAGAAAAAGCAAAATAGGGGTGAACTCTTCCTTCCTCAGCCTTTTTATTCTATTTGGGATCGGATGCTGTTCACCCACACTGAAGAGGGCAATCTAGTGAATCCACTGATTCAAATGTTAATTTCAAGGAGAAACACCCTCACAAGCACAACCAGATATAATACTTAATCTGGGGATCCCTTGGCCCAGTCAAGTTGACACAAAAAAATTAACCATCATAAGCTTCCCATTTTAAGGTCAACTATGTCATATAATATAACATAATAATGGAAGTACAATCCACCATACAAGGCATGTACACCTGAAGTAAAAAATATTGGGGAATATCTTAGAATTCTACCTACAACAAATGTGGGTCAATTATCTCTATGAAGGAGAGTTTAGTTTTAATCCATTTGTATTACTTTACTCCATAGAAGAGGAACTCAAAAGAAACTAGAAACAAAAATTATATATTATAAAACTGACAAAGAAAGTAATCCCATAACACCAGTGCAACTTAGCCAGCACATCTCACTCAGCAAATGTGCTCGTGCGCGCACACACACACACAGACACACACATACATGCACACACACACACACATTGAAGATATTAACAATATGTTTAAAATTATTGTAGTCCAGTTTTATATTGATGTGGATTCTCTAAATATATCACCATAACAATGTAAAAACAGAAATGAAATAGATTCAACATATAACTATAGTTTTCATTGAAAACTTATAATTTACCTTTTCCTAAATAAAAAGTTACTTTATTTCTAAGTAACTGTTAACGGGACAATATTTCATAATATTAAAAATCAGGGCTTTGGATTTCAGATCTATCTAGTTCAATTGCATCCAGACTATGACTTAGGCCAAGCTTCATATCTTCTCAAAGACTAGCTCTACTCATATATAAATCTGGGACAACCAATTTATATCGAGAGCATTGAATCCTAAACACTAGACCACCAGGGAATAACCAAGTTATATTGATACATCAATAAATTAATGCATGTAAATCACTTAAGACAATTTTTATATCGACAGAATTCTAAGATGGTCCCTACCCATCTTGTATGATTCCCTGTCCTTGAGTGTGTGGGACCTGTTGAAATGATGATACCATTTCCTTATTATGTTAAATTACATGGCAAAGAGATTTTTCTGAAATAATCAAGGTATATGATATTCATGTACCTGGATTCATGTCCCTAGGATTCAACTCAATCTAATCAGTTGAGTTAATAAAGAAGGAAAATATCTGGGTGGACCTAAGTAGATCAGGTGGGGCCATAAGATCATGAGGGCCCTTTAATAATTCAGAGATATTCAAAGTGTAAGAAGGTCTATGGAGGGGACCAGGTAGCACGGAGATTTAGTTGCCTTTAGGAACTGAGGATGGGCCCTGTTCTCAAGTGAACAAGCCAAGAAGTGAACAGCAGCCTCAGTTCTATAACCACAACGAGCTCCACTCTACCAACAAAGATGTGAGCATGAAAGAGGACTTCAAGCTCCAGAAAGGCACACAACCTGGCCAATACCTGCATCTCCTCCTTTTAAGATTATGAGAATCCAATCACATATGCCTGGCCTTTTGACCTACAAAACTGTCAGTTGAAATATAGGTGTGTTTTAAGCCACTAATTTTGTAGTAATTTGTTACACAGCAATAGTAAACTAATATTGTTTAGCTCATATTATACATATAAAATTTGGATATTTTTACTATAACTATTGTCCTCTAAATTAATAATGCTACTCATAAAATTTTAGAAAATATAAAGATTACATTTTTTATGTCTCAGTCAAAATTATTCCCAAAATTACCTGTCACATATTTTACATGTTACTCACAGAGTAGGCAGAGCAATGATTGAAATACATAACAAGATATGAAATTAATTCAGGACAGTTTTTTGGTTTAATTAGCTTCAAAGATTTTGGGAACCTAAAGTGCCAGTTATTTTGAAAGTATGTTATGAAATTGTTAAAGAAGGAGGAAGATGAGGAGAAAAGAAAGAGATGGATGGATGAGGAGGAGAAGGAAAAGGAGAAGCTTTCATCATTTCCAGAGCCACAGCCCCCTCCATGGAAAGAACAGATAAACCAAGATACAGCGTACACTGAAAAAGCACAAAACAAAAGCGAGAAGTGGAATTATATAGCTTGAAAAGTTACTTTAGGATATGACGTTTGGGTATCTCCAATCAATAGCCTGTTTAATATCCTTCAAAGTTACTTCATAGAAAACTTTTGGTGTTCATGACAATTGCTCTTGGATGCCCTTCTATCTTCAGACTTTAGTGTCTTCCATGAAAGTTAAGCTTTGCACCAAAAGCCTTTTCTTGGTTACCTAAAAAAGCTATTCTTTCTCAAATAGCTGTGCCCCTTTAAAGCCTTTTTCTCTATCCTGAATACATTATAAACTCCTATTTATTTACAAAAAAATCTCCAGCTCAACTGCTACATTTAGAAAAAAATTCTCTACAAATCCTAGAGATTGAATTACTATTATATATTAGATTTTAGGGCTCATCATATTAAATTGTAATTATTTATTACTTTATCTGTATCCCTCCCTTATAAGCATTCACCTTTGCACTTTTAATTGTTTATCAGTGTCTGACACATAAAGTCCTTAATAAATCTTTACTAAGTTCATAATATGAATATTGAGACAATTTACCTGCCTGTTAAATCTCCAGGGCATGTTATGCTGTTGTAGACACTGCACAGAAAATTTCTCAAAGAAGTTCTTAGGTAAGCATAACTAAATGTTCTTCTACTTAAAATCTCATTCTCCCCAAGAGACAGGCAATATATATATACTGTTTTCTGATATTTTCCTTTTACCCCAGTTCCAATGCAATACTAGTTCTGTCATCTACATAGAAACGAAGTTACTATTTTGCTTTAGATAGGAACACAAATTATCTAATTATCCCTGATATATTTTCATACTATAAATTTAATGTTTATCTGAATCCCAGTTTTTTAGTTTCATTTCACCAAAGTATGAAGCAATTTATATCACATGGAAAAATGAGAAACTATACCAGGAAAGGCAAAAAGTGACATCATGCAGTGGCTAATTGAGGTTCAAGTTACATAAAGACCCTATGTTATCGATGAAGGGCATGAGTATAAGAAATAACAAGTACCCCAAACAAGTTATTACTAACACCTAATATTTATATATTACTTTAAAACTTATACATGAGACTGTCATTATCTCAGCAACTCAGAAAAAGGAGGCAAGGTATCTGGGTTTGGGCTCCATGGCAGCCTCTGTTGCTTTAAGCCTTGGTGTTCTCGTATATAATATGAAAGAACAGCTACAGTATTTTGATGACATTTTCCAGCTACAAAATTGTGTGAATCTAAAACTTCCTATATCTAGACACCTTCTAATGTCTCCAGGGCATTGTATACAAATAGCAAATTCACACCAGATATTTTTTTTTCCTTCAGTTGCTTTTAGGTCAGTACCTCCTGTTCCCTCATTTTATCAGGTCTCACTCTTCCTAATTTATTAATCTTGACCACCCAGTCCCTCCTTTAGATGAACTAATCACCCCCATCCCTGTGGAGGCAGCATTGCCTCTGTTAGTGATACAGTTGCACTCTGGAACAACCCCTCACATTCTCCTTTCTGAAGGTAAGACTTTACCTTCTGAGAGCCAGTCAGGCAAGAGGTGGTTAAATTGACCTATCTAGACAACCCTGGCAGTGCCACCCCTGTTTTCAATTAGGAAGGAGTTAAGAACTTCACTTAGTATATTGGTTCTCTATTTAATGTCTATCTATATCTTATCAGGTTAAAATTTCTGCTGTACATTTTCAATTTGTAGGCTTCCAAAGTTCAAAATAGATACAGATGTAGAGACAGATAAATAACTGTCTTTATATCTTGTAGAAAATATGTCCATAGACCACTTCAGTTATTGGAGCCAGTTTTCAGAAATGAGGAGGTAGATCCTTAATTTTGAGTTGATAATTAATTACTCAGTGAATGCAATTAGCTGGAACAAGAATTTATATGTTCCTTTCAGTTATTACCAATTGTTTGTCAATCTATATACTTACATGAGATAGGTCGTTTAGTTTAGTGCCCTGTACATAGTAGGTGCCTAAATGTTAGCTAATGATTAATTGTATATCCAAACCACCAGCAAGAGGAACATAGTTAATATGGCATATGCAAACACTTGGAACTGTGTCTGAAAATCTACTGTTTGAGCAGTTGATTGATTTGTGCCTAATTCACAAATTTTAAAAGACCAGTTTGTTGCTTTGATCTATTCACCAAAATTTATTTTCATGTAGAAAAAAGTTATTATTTGTGCTTAACACAGTCTGTCAAAAGAGACTTCACAAAACAAAAGCTATATTTATTGTGTTAGTTCATACTATGTTTATTCTTTCTAACATCCACACATGGTATAATGAAATCTATTTAACTAGAAAATAGAACAATGAAGTGATCTTTTAGGTCAAGTTTTGAACACTCAATGATAACAAAATTTTGTTTCCATGTCTATTCAGTCCTTTTACCAATCCTTAATGATCCTTCAAAATAAGTTAGCAGAATAAAAATTATTTCTATAATTATAGATATTTTCTCCCAAAAACCTAAAAATCATAAATTTTAGAACTGGAAGGGACTTTAGGAAACAATTAGGAGAGTTATACAGTTTTGTGTGTTTTAGTAGACAGTCATTGTTATGATTTAAAGAGTCACCAGGGAGTTTATATTAAAAAACAAAACAAGACAAAACCCTTGGTTCTTTTAATACAGTAATTAGAAGTTCAAAGTGAAGAAAAGAACAACTGGAAATCAGAGAAATAATCAATTTAGGTAACGCTGACAGGGGTCATCTTCTATACTGATTACTGTTGTACTTGAGGACATAGATATTTTACAATATGTACTAGTCTGCTATGCCTGCAATAACAAAATACCACAGAGTGGCTTAAACAACAAAAATTTATTTTCTCACAATTCTGAAGGCTGTAAGTCCAAGATGAAGGGGCTGGCAGGGTTAGTTTGACCTGAGGACAGTTTGGCTTGCAGACTACACCCTTCTCTCTGTGTCCTCACATGGCCTTTCCTTGGTGCACATGTGCTCATCTTTGGTGTCTCTCCCTCTTCCATAAGGACACCAATCATACTGGATTAAAGCCCCACTCCAATTTTAATCATTTTAACTTACTCATTTTAACTTAATCACCTCTTTAAAGACTTGATCTCTAAATATGTTTACTAAGTCTAAGATACTGGGGTTCAGTACTTCAAAAAATGAATTTTGGGAGGACACAATTCAGCCCAAAACCAATGTATACTTAAGCTTTATGAAGTATATTTAGGTTAACATGCTAAATATTGTATCTTCTGCATACTATAGCATGCTGAAGGGGAACAGACACAGACCTAGGTAAAGGATGGAATGCCTTCTAAACCATACTAACTTTGAGACTAGAGTATTCAATATCTCAGACCCTTGATTTTATCATAGATAAAGTAAACATATCACCTTTAAATATTTTTCAAGATAATTAAGGATCTAATAAAATACTTTGTCTAAAATTCTACTGAAGATTAAAAGCTGTACATAAACAGAGTCACTATTATCAGCTACTCCCCTTCTGATTGTCCCCCTTGTAAACTTCTTTTGGTGAAAACAAAATGTATCTTGGTTCTGAACTTTATATTTCTTTATTTTTTTTTATAGAACATTTTGGTTAAAAGTCACCTTCATGTTCAGCTCTTTCTTAATCACCTGGTTAATATATAATTAACACAGATAAAATATGATTATCATCAGGTTAATAATATTGAGTTTCTTTGCTTAAGGGTGCTAACTTCCATATTTTATGTACAGTTATACTGACTAATTTAACCTCAATAGACACTCATAGCTCTGAATATTCCTCAGTTGAAACAGATCTGAATCCAATTTTGTTAGAATTAGCCCCTTCATAATTTTAACCATGGATTAACCTATAAGAAGTTTAATATACTTTAAAATTGCTTTTTTTCTGGATGACCCTTTAAAACCATCCATAAATCTAACATCTTATATATATATCGATGGGTTTGATAAACTGGTGTTACATTTGGGGGTTTTATGCAGAATTAATGGTTTTAAAGTTTATGTTGTAATTAAAATAATTAGTAAAATAATTTGACAAATCAGTAATGGAATAATATTTTTGAACTTTCAAAAAGAAAAGCACTTTTTCCCAAGGCACATCAAATTGTAAGCAGTTTGTTCTTTTGTCAGACCATGAACCACTAAAGCATCAAACTGTATGCCATTTTTCAATAGACTTTATCTTTTGGAATAAAGTTTTAAGTTCACAGCAAAATGGAGTGGAAAGTATAAAGAGCTCCCATATACGCTTTGCCTTCACACATGCACAGCCTCCCTCATTAACAACATCCCCCACCAGAGTGGTGCATTTGTTACAATTAATGGCCTTACATTGTCACATCATTATCACTCAAAGTCCATAGTATACATTAGGGTTCACTTCTGGTGGTGTACATTTTATGGGTTTAGCAAATGTATAATGACATATATCCACCATTATACTATCATACAGAGTAGTTTAGCTGCCTTAAAATCTGTGCTTCACCTATTCATCTCTCTCTCCCCACTACAGTCTGACAAACACTGATCTTTCTATTGTCTCCATAGCTTTATCTTTTGCCATGTAGGTGGAAAAATACAGCATGTAGCCTTTTCAGAATGTCTTCTTTCACATAGTTATAACCATTTATGGTACCTTCATGTCTTTTCATGACTTGGTACATCCCTGTGTTTACATTAAAAAATATGATCAGTATATTTGAGAACCAACAAGACATATTTTGATGTTATTTTCCCTAGAATGTGAGGTTCAGAAGACTTTGGGAACCCATTGAAATTGTATCCAATAGTCTGTAGGATTATTTTGACACATTTTTTTTTCTGTGATGAGGATTTATAGGTTTAACCAGTAGGATTCCATGCCCCAAACCAAACTAAGAACCAATTGTTTAGAGAATGAATGATGGCAATGGTTTTTTTCTTGTAAGAAGCAGCAGTTTATAAAGGAAAGGGTAGAGATTTCAGGACAATTTTTGTTTCAAATTTTGGCTACATGGCTTTTTAAAAATGTGACTGCAAAAGTTACATTACCCCAGCCAGCTTCCTCACCTATGAAATTGAGGTAATGATCTTAATTCACAGGGGTTTTCTAGAGAACTTGACATGTACTTGGCATTCACTAAAATTTAGTCACATTCCTTCTTATGGAGGTACACACTTAGTTTCAATTAATACTAAATTATTATTCAAATATGGACTTATTGGTTAATTTGTGTCCTTGTTCAGAATCTTTGACCTTCAGTCTCTCTGAGATCATATTTTGATTTTGGGGTGGTGGATGATATTTGGGAGGCCCTAGTAACCATCTTAAGTCATAAAGATAGGAAATATGAGAGTTGGAAAGGTGAGACATTTTTATGATTTTATTTAGAATATTTTACTCAGTAATACTTATTTAAACAGAAAAACTATGTTGCCTGTTTTTTTACACTTTACTATTTAATAGTTTAATTTCATAATTCCATTACTATTATTTGAAGGTAATTCTTCCTGAGGCATTTCCCTATTACTCTGAATAATAAAGACTTGGCAAAAGATCAAATTTGTTTCTAGAAAATAAATAAAGATTAAAATATGTTTTTTTCTCAAATAAAAATTAACTTCTTAAAGGAGCTGTTGAACTGAAGTACCTGGGAACATTTGAGAAATCTCTAGTGAGGAAAGAATAGTCCTTAGAGGTGATACTGAAATATGCAAACATTAGAAATAAAGAAAAGAAATTTCTTATATTGGTACCTGATATTATAACTTTAGCTCATCAGTTTCTTCCTTCTCCCTTTGCTCAAATACAAAATGAAATATAAGAGATAGAAAATGGCAATAGACCCAAGAGTGACCCTTACCTGCATTCCCAGAGACAAAGTTCATATTCAGTTCACTCTTGTTGTTCATTCTGTGCATTTGGACAAATGTATAATGGCGTGTATCCATAATTATAGTATCATATGGTGTAGTTCAGCTGCTCTAAAAATCCTCTGTGCTCTGCCTGTTCATCCCTTACCCCAAACTCTGGCAACCACTGATCTTTTTACAGTCTCCATAGTTTTGACTCTTCCAGAATGTCATATAGTTGAAATTACACGGTATATAGATTTTTCAGATTGGCATTTAAACTTCTTCCATGTCTTTTTATGGTGTGATAGATAGCTCATTTCTTTTTTTAGCGCTGAATAATCTTCCATTGTCTGAGTGTACTACAGTTTACTTATCCATTCAGCTACCAGGCAACATCCTGGTTGCTTCCAAGTTTTGGCAATTATGAACAAAGGTATTATAAACATTCATGTGCAGGTTTTTGTGTGAACATATGTTTTCAAATGTTCCTCTTTGTAATGGCTGGTTTAAACATTTTTACTACATTAGTTTTCATTGGTTAGTTTTTATTTAGTTAGTTTTCAACAATACAACTAAGGTATGGAGACCTATGATTTGTAAGTGTATGGATGTGTGTGTATGTGTCCTGCTTGGAGTTTGCTGAGTTTCTGAGAACAATTATTTACATTTGTTTCATTGTAAACATTTATGATAAATTTTTGGCCATTGTGTAATCAAATTTTTTTCTCCTCCAATCTCTTAACTTTTTCTGAGTCCAATTACATTTACATTAGATTGATTGATATTCCATCAGGACAGTGAATCTTTTAAAAAATTTTTTTGTCTTTTTTTTCTCTCTCTGCTACATTTTAAAGGGTCTAGTTTTCTGTTTTCAAATATACTACCCTTATTTTTTACTGATATAGCCTTCCAGTGAATTTTTAAATTTCAGATATCATGTTTTTATTTCTAGACTACATTTTGCTCTTCTTTATAGTTGCAATGTTTTTTTCCCCAGAGGTTCTCCAAATATTTGCTCACTGTGTCCACCTTTGCATTTAAATCTGTATTATTTATTTTCTGTCACAATGTAACAAATTATTGAAAATTTAACAGCTTAAAATAGCACACACACAAAAACAAAGCTATGGAGAGAGTAAAGAGATCAGTGGTAGCTAAGATGTGGGGGAGAGGGATAAATAGGGGAAGCCACAGAGGATTTTCAGGGCAATGAAAATTCTCTGTATGATACTGTAATGATGGACACATGTCATTATATATTTGTCCAAACCCATAGAATTTACAACACCAAAAGTGAACTGTAAACTATGGACTTTGGGTGATAATGATGTATCAATGTGTATGTATAATGTTCATCAATTATAACAAATGTAGAGAGACCCTCTGGTAGGGGATAATGGTAATGAGAGAGGTTATGCATGTGTGGGGGTAGAGCATTTATAGAAAATCTCTGTACCTTCCTTTCAATTTTGCTGTGAATCTAAAACTGCTCTAAAAATAAAATCTATTAAAAACAACAACGACAAAGCAACACACACAAAACACACAGTTTCCATGCATCAGGTGTTTGGGTACTGCTAGCCGGATCCTCCCTCCTCAGGGAGGAGGCTGTAGTCAAGGAGTTAGCTAGGCTGTATTATCATCTGGAGACTTGCCTGCGGTTAGTAATTTCTTTCAAGCTCATTCAGGTTGTTTGCAAAATTCACTTCCCTGAGATATATGGTTGAGATGCTCTGGATTCTTACTAAATTTCAACTGGAGGACACAATCAGTACTTGAGATGTCTACAGTTTCCTAACATGCATTATTATTATAGGCAGTTTACGGCATAGATGTTTTCTTATTCAAGCCCAGAAGGACATTCACTCTCTGGAAGAATTTAGCCATCTTTTAAAAGATTCATTTCATTACATTAGGCCCACACAGGATGCTCTCCCTTATGATTAATTCAAAGTCAAACTGTTGAAGGATCCTAACTGCATCTGCAGAATTCCTTCGCTCTGCCATATATCATAACCTAGACATGGGAGTAACATTCATCATATTCACAGATATCACCAACTGAAGGGGATTGAATTATGTAGGGTTATAAACCAGTGGGTACAAATCTACCTGCAAATTGTACCTACCACAACATTTTTGACATTTACAATAGCCTTGTGGAAGTTCTGATCTGACGTCATTAGTGTCAATATTGGGTCTGTTTCCATTAATTTTGGCTTTAAATTATGTCATTTTTCCTCCTTCACATATCTATTGATTCTTTACTGTGTACTGACAAGTTATGCTACATCATTGAGTTTTTGTGCCTTTTTTTTGGAAAGACTGTCAATTTTCATCTGGCAAACAAGTTAATTTGATGGCTGATCAGCTTGATATTGTCTAGTTTTGTTTTTAGAATTTTTTATGGGGAGTTTACAGTAGACATGAGTTATCCTACTCATAAATTATGATGTTCCTGAGGTCCCAGCTGATTTTCTGATGAGTTCAGTAAGGTATTTCCACTCTGACTAGTTGGATCACCAACATTTCTCAGAATTAGGCAACCTTCAAGATCATCATTCAGCTCACAGCCTGCTAGCATCTGCTCTCTGTTAGGCCTTGCAAAATCTCATCCTGTGCATGCATAGAATAGTATTTGCTCAAATATTCTATGCTGATATCTGGATATACTTTTATGTGTAATTCTTTCTATTTGATATTTTCTTCACAAATTCCAGCTGCCCCATCATTCCAGATTTCCAATTTCGGATTTCTGTCTAGAAAGTGGGTTGTTCTGTGTTTCGTCTGAAATCCCCAGGGCCTTGATTTGGAGAGTTTATCAAGTGAATACGGAATTCATATTCTGTTTGTCTTTCCATAAGAATCCTTAAAAATAAGTTTTTAAATTTCAATTGTCCAGTGCCTGAAAACAGATATTTCACATGTTTTATCCAGTTTTTTAGTTGTTTATGGCATACTGGCATATTTGATACTTATTCCTCCACAAGTAGAAATTTAGTACATATTCATAAATGACCATATAAATAAGCAGACAATATAGCCTATTGAAAGTTTCCAGGGAGAAATTAGTTCCTTCTTAATGTAAGTAGTTTTAAAGATATGAAAAAGATAAAATTTTAACAAATAAATAATTCAAGTGTTAAAATTGAAGTACTTATTGATTTGCTGCATGAGAGAATTATGGAAGAGAAAAAGCCATATTATTTCAGGCTTTCTGGAATTATTAATGAAGTGCTTCTAAATAAAATAAGATCTATTAAAAAAAGAGATAATATTAGATGTAAGGTAAAAGATTTAAAGATCAGAGACAAAAAGGGTAGGAAAGAATAAATATGGATAACCAAAAATGAAAATTTAGAGAATCTAAGATAAATAACTTGAGTCATAACATGATCAGTTTCCTCATTTAAAACATACATTCAAAAATTGACAGTGGTGCCTCATGTCCTGGAAAAGCTCATGCATCCACTCAATGTTTTCCAATGTCTTCCTAAAATTCTATTCTTACATTTTTCTAGGTTTTTAAACACTTTTGTCAAATATATTAGTCTCATAACAACTAGTACTTTGTAGTTAGAAGTGAAAATCTCTGCAATACTGATTTTTAATATTTATTCTTCTATAAATTTGTCAGTCTTACTCAAAACACATCTTCATGCCTGAGAACAATAAAGACCTAAAATATAAGCACTCAAAAAGACTGAAATAAAGAAAAAAAGATGAAGCATGTGAACAGTAACAGAAAAGAATCGGTGTAGTTGTACTAACAAAAAAGAAAGAAATTACTAAAAACATGAAGGGATATATAGTAAGAAAATGGTTAAACTCTGTTCAATATGGTAAAGATAGCATTTTTTGTTTATTGATTTGTAGATTCAATGTAAATTTGGCCAAAGCCAACAGGGTGTGTGTGGGGGGGTTGGGGGGGTGTAACTGAGAGCTGATTTTAAAGTATGCTTGAAAATCAATAACCACAAAGATAATTTTAAACAAGAAAAACAGATCTGGAGGGCTTACAGGGCCACACTTCAAGAATTATTATAAAGTTATAGTAATTAAACCAGAATGGAACTGACACAAAGACAGACATATACGAATGAAAGAGATTAGATATTCAAAACAACTAACACACATATGATGTCACTTGATTAGTAAAAAAGGATGGACTTCCTTGGTGGCACAGTGGTTAAGAATCTGCCTGCCAAAGCAGGGGACATGGGTCTGATCCCTGGTCCAGGAAGATCCCACAGGCCGTGGAGCAACAAAGCCTGTGTGCAACAGCTACTGAGCCTGAGCTCTAGAGCCCATAAGCCATAACTACTGATCCCTCAGGCCAAAACTATTGAAGCCCGCGTAACCTAGGGCATGGGTGCCACAACTACTGAGCCCACATGCTGCAACTACTGAAGCCCACACACCTAGAGCCTGTGCTTCGCAACAAGAGAAGCCACCAAAATGAGAAGCCTGTGCACTGCAATGAAGGGTAACACCCGTTAGCCACAACTAGAGAAAGCCCACGTACAGCAATGAAGATGCAACACAGCAATAAATAAATAAATAAATATTAAAGATTTTTAAAAATTAAAAAGTGTCACTGGACGACTTTCAAGATGGCAGAGGAGTAAGACGCGGAGATCACCTTCCTCCCCACAAATACATGAAAAATACATCTACATGTGGAACAACTCCTACAGAACACCCACTGAATGCTAGCAGAAGATCTCAGACTTCCCAGAAGACAAGGAAGTCCCCACGTACCTGGGTAGGGCAAAAGAAAAAAGAAACAACAGAGACAAAAGAATAGGGACAGAACCTGCATCCCTGGGAGGGAGCTGTGAAAGAGGAAAACTTTCCACACACTAGGAAGTTCCTTCACTGGCAGAGATGGGGGATGGGCAGGGAGGGGGGAGCTGCAGAGCCACAGAGGAGAGCACAGCAACAGGGGTGCAGAGGGCAAAGTGGAGAGATTCCCACACAGAGTAATGGTGCTGACCAGCACTAACAGCCTGAGAGGCTTGTATACACACCTGCCGGAGTGGGTGAGGGTTGGGAGCTAAGGCTTGGTCAAGAGTGGTCAGATCCCACGGAGAGGACCGAGGTTGGCTGCATGAACACAGCCTGAAGGGGGCTAGTACACCACAGCTAGCCAGGGGGGAGTAGGGGAAAAAGTCTGGAACTGCCTAAGAGTCAAGAAACCATTGTAACAGGGTGCACAAGGAGAGGGGATTCAGAGCACTGCCTAAACAAGTTTCAGAGACAGGAGTGAGGTGCGGCTATCAGTGTGGGCATCAGAGACAGGCATGAAATGCTAAGGCTGCTGCTGGAGACACCTGTGTGTAAGCACTGGTCACTATCAACAACTCCCCTCCTGGGAGCCTGTGCAGCCTGCCACTGCCAGGGTCCTGTGATCCAGGGACAACTTCCCTGGGAGAAGACACAGCACGCCTCAGGCTATTGCAATGTCATGCTGGTCTCTCCCGCCATAGGCTGGCCCTGCATTCCATACCCCTCCCTCGCCCCGGTCTGAGTGAGTCAGAGCCCCCTAATCAGGCTCTCCTTTAACCCCCTCCTGCCTGGGTGAAGAACAGATGCCAGAGGGTGACCTACATGCAGAGGCGGAGCCACATCCAAAGCTGAACCCCAGGAGCTGTGTGAACAAAGAAGAGAAAGGGAAATTTCTCCATGCAGCCTCAAAAGCAGTGGATTAAATCTCTACAATCAACTTGGTATACCCTGCATCTGTGGAATAACTGAACAGACAACGACTCATCCCAAAACTGAGGCGGTGGACTTTGGAAGCAAATGTAGAGTTGGGGTTTGCAGTACATGACTGACTAGTTTCTGATTTATATGGTTATTTAGTTTAATTTTTAGCACCTGTTATCACTGGTGGATTTGTTTATTGGTTTGGTTGCTCTCTTCTTTTTTTTACTTTTTGTATTTTAACAATATTTTTTTAATTTTTTATTTTAATAACTTTATTTTATTTTTTCTTTCTTTCTTTTTTTTCTACATTTTCTTCTGAGCCATGTGGCTGACAGGATCTTGGTGCTCCAGTTGGCTACCAGGCCTGAGCCTCTGAGGTGGGAGAGCCAAGTTCAGGATATTGGTCCAACAGAGACCTCCTGGTTCCACATAATATCAATTGATAAGAGCTCTCCCAGAGATCTCCATCACAATGCTAAGACCCAGCTCACTCAATGACTATCAAGCTCCAGTGCTGGACAACCCATGCCAAACAACTGGCAAAACAGAAACACAACCCCATTAACAGAGAGGCTGCCTAAAATCATACTAAGTTCACAGACACCCCAAAACAAACCACCAGACACAGTCCTGCCCACTAGAAGGACAAGATCCAGCCTCATCCACCAGAACACAGGCACCAGTCCCCTCCACCAGGAAGCCTACACAACCCACTGAACGAACTTTAACCATTGCGGGCAGACAACAAAAACAACAGGAACTAAGAACCTGCAGCCTGCAAAGAGGAGACTCAAAACACAGTAAGTAAAGCAAAATGGGAAGACAGAGAAATACACAGCAGATGAAGGAGCAAGGTAAAAACCCACCGACCAAAAAAGAAGAGGTAATAGGCAGTCTATCTGAAAAAGAATTCACAGTAATGAGAGTAAAGATGATCCAAAATCCTGGAAAGAGACTGGAGAAAATAAAAGAAATATTTAACAAGGACCTAGAAGAACTAAAGAGCAAATATACAATGAAGAACAACACAATAGATGAAATTAAAAATTCTCTAGAAGGAATTAATAGCAGAATAACTCAGCCAGAAGAATGGATAAGTTACCTGGAAGATAAAATAGTAGAAATAATTACCACAGAGCAGAATAAAGAAAAAAAGAATGAAAAGAAATGAGGACAGTCTCAGAGATCTCTGGGACAACATTAAAGGCACCAACATTCAAATTATAGGGGTCACAGAAGATGTAAAGAAAAAGAAAGGGACTGAGAAAATATTTGAAGAGATTATAGTTGAAAACTTCCTTAATATGGGAAAGGAAATGATAAAGTCTACAAAGCGCAGTGAGTCCCATACAGGATAAATTCAAGGAGAAACACACCAAAGCATTATTAATCAAAATATCAAAAATTAAATAAAAAGAAAAAAATATTAAAAGCAGCATGGGAAAAGCAACAAATAACATACAAGGGAATCCCCATAAGGTTAACAGCTGATGTTTCAGCAGAACCTCTGCAACTTAGAAGGGAGTGGCGGGACATATTTAAAGTGATGAAAGGGAAAAAAACTATAACCAAGATTACTATAACCAACAAGCCTGTCATTCAGATTCAACGGAGAAATTAAAACTTTTAAGACAAGCAAAAATTAAGAGAAATCAGTACCACTAAACCAGCTTTACAACAAATGCTAACCGAACTTCTTTAGGCAGGAATCACAAGAGAAGGAAAAGACCTACGAGATCAAACCCAAAACAATTAAGAAAACGGTAACAGGAACATACATATAGATAATTACTTTAAATGTAAATGGATTAAATGCTCCAACCAAAAGACAAAGAATGGCTGAATGGAAACAGATACAAGACCTGTATATATGCTGCCTACAAGAGACCCATTTCAGACCTAGGGACACATACAGGCTGAAAGTGAGTGGATGGAAAAAGATATTCCATGCAAATGGAAATCAAAAGAAAGCTGGAGTAGCAATTCTTATATAAGAAAAAATAAACTTTAAAGACTATTACAAGAGACAAAGAAGGACACTACATAATGAACAAGGGATCAATCCAAGAAGGAGATATAACAATTGTAAATATTTTTCACCCAACATAGGAGTACCTCAATATATAAGGCAAATGCTAGCAGCTATAAAAGGGGAGATTGACAGTAACACAGCCATAGTAGGTGAATTTAACACCCCACTTTCACCAATGCACAGATATCCAAAATGAAAATAAATAAGGAAACACAAGCTTTAAATGATAAATAAAACATGATGGACTTAATTGATATTTATAGGACATTCCATCCAAAAACAACAGAATACACTTTCTTCTCAAGTGCTCATGGAACATTCTCCAGGATAATTCATAACTTGGGTCACAAATCAAGCCTTAGTAAATTTAAGAAAATTGAAATTGTATCAAGTATCTTTTCTGACAGCAATGCTATGAGACTAGATATAAATTACAGGGGAAAAAATGTAAAAAATAAAAGCACATGGAGGCTAAACAAGACTCAACTAAATAACCATGAGATGCCTGAAGAAAACAAAGAGGAAACCACAAAACACCTAGAAACAAATGACAATGAAAACACAACAGCCCAAAACCTATGGGATGAAGCAAAAGCAGTTCTAAGAGGGAAGTTAATAGCAATACAATGCTATTTCAAGAAGCAAGAAAAATCTCAAGTAAACAATCTAACTTTACACCTAAAGTAATTAGAGAAAGAAGAATAGAAAAAACCCAAAGTTAGCAGAAGGAAAGAAATCATAAAAATCAGATCAGAAATAAATGAAAAAGAAATGAAGGAAACAATAGCAAATATCAATAAAACTAAAAGCTGGTTCTTTGAGAAGATAAAAATAATTGATAAACCATTAGCCAGACTAATAGAAAATAGAATAGAATAGAAAAAAGAAGAAAACTCAGATGAAAAGAATTAGAAATAAAAAAGGAGAAGTAACAACTGAGACTGCAGAAATACAAAGGATCATGAGAGAATACTACAAGCAACTGTATGCCAAAAATGGACAACCTTGAAGAAATGGACAAATTCTTAGAAACACACAATCTTCTGAGACTGAACCAGGAAGAAATAGAAAATATAAGCAGACCAATCACAAGCACTGAAATTGAAACTGTGATTAAAAATCTTCCAACAAACAGAAGCCCAGGACCAGATGATTTCACAGACGAATTCTATCAAACATTTAGAGAAGAACGAACACCTTTCCTTCTCAAACTCTTCCAAAATATAGCAGAGAGAGGAACACTCCCATACTGATTCTACAAGGCCACCACTACCCTGATACCAAAAACAGAAAAAGATGTTACAAAACAGAAAACTACAGGCCAATATCACTGATGAACATAGATGCAAAAATCCTCAACAACATACTAGCAAACAGAATCCAACAACACATTAAAAGGATCATACACCATGATAAAGTGGGTTTTATCCCAGGAATGCAAGCATTCTTTAATATATGCAAATCAATCAATATGATACACCATATTTACAAACTGAAGGATAAAAACCATATGATAATCTCAATAGATGCAGAAAAAGCTTTTGACAAAATTCAAAACCCATTAATGATAAAAACTCTCCAGAAACTAGGCATAGAGAGAACTTACCTCAACATAATAAAGTCCATATATGACAAACTGATAGCCAACATCATTCTCAATGGTGAAAAACTGAAACCATTTCCACTAAGATCAGGAACAAGACAAGGATGTCCACTCTCACCACTATTATTTAATGTAGTTTTGGAAGTTTTAGCCACAGCAATCAGAGAAGGAAAAGAAATAAATGGAATCCAAATCAGAAAAGAAGTAAAACTGTCCCTCTTTGCAGATGACATGATAGTATACATAGAGAATCCTAAAGATGCTACTGGAAAACTACTAGAGCTAATCAATGAATTCAGTAAAGTAACAGGATACAAAATTAATGCACAGAAATCTCTCTTTCTATACACTAGTGATGAAAATTCTGAAAGAGAAATTAAGGAAATACTCCCATTTACCATTGCAACAAAGAGAAGAATATACCTAGGAATAAACCTGCCTAAGGAGACAAAAGACCTTTATGCAGAGAACTGTAAGACACTGATGAAAGAAATCAGATGACACAAACAGATGGGGAGATATACCATATTCTTGGAGTGGAAGAATCAATATTGTGAAAATGACTATACTACCCAAGGCAATCTACAGATTCAATGCAATCCCTATGAAACTACCAATGGCATTTTTCACAGAAATAGAGCAAGAAATTTCACAATTTGTTTGGAGACACAAAAGACCCCAAATAGACAAAGCATCTTGAGAAAGTAAAATGGAGCTGGAGGAATCAGGCTCTCTGACTTGAGACTATACTACAAAGCTACAGTAATCAAGAGAGTATTGTACTGGCACAAAAACAGAAATATAGATCAATGGAAGAGGATAGAAAGCTCACACATAAACCCACACACATATCGTCATCTTATCTTTGATAAAGGAGACAAGAATATACAATGGAGAAAAGACAGCCTCTTCAATAAGTGGTGCTGGGAAAACTGGACAACTACATGTAAAAGAATGAAATTAGAACATTTCCTAACACCATACACAAAAATCAACTCAAAATGGATTAAAGACCTAAATTTCAGGCCAGACACTATAAAGCTCTTAGAGGAAAACATAGGCAGAACACTCTGAGACATAAATCACAGCAAGATACTTTTTGACCCACCTTCTAGATAAATGGAAATAAGAACAAAAATAAACAAATGGGACCTAATGAAACTTCAAAGCTTTTGCACAGCAAAGGAAACCATAAACAAGATGAAAAGACAGCCCTCAGAACGGAAGAAAATGTTTGCAAACGAAGCAATTGACAAAGAATTATCTCCAAAATTTACAAGCAGCTCATGCAGCTCAATATCAAAAAACAAACAACCCAATACAAAAATGGTCAGAAGACCTAAATAGACATTTCTCCAAAGAAGATATAGAGATTGCAACAAACTCATGAAAGGATGCTGAACATCACTAATCATTAGAGAAATGTAAGTCAAAACTACAATGAGGTGTCACCTCACACCAGTCAGAATGGCCATCGTCAAAAAATCTACAAATTGTACAAATGTACAATTTGTACATTTGTACAAATTTACATATGATGTAATTACATATGATGTAATCTACAAATTACATTGGTGGGAATGTAAATTGATACAGACACTATGGAGAACAGTATGGAGGTTCCTTAAGAAACTAAAAATAGAACTACCATATGACCCAGCAATCCCACTACTGGGCATATACCTTGAGAAAACCATAACTCAAAAATAGTCATTTACCACAATGTTCATTGCAGCACTATTTACAATAGCCAGTACATGGAAGCCACCTAAGTGTCCATCGACAGATGAATGGATAAAGAAGTTGTGGCACATATATACAACGGAATATTACTCAACTATAAAAAGAAACGAAATTGAGTTATTGATAAGGAGGTGGATGGACATAGAGTCTGTCATACAGAGTGAAGTAAGTGAGAAAGAGTAAAACAAATACTGTATTCTAACACATATATATGAAGTCTAAAAAAAAAAAAGTTCTGAAAAACGTAGGGGCAGGACAGGAATAAAAACACAGACATAGAGAGTGCACCTGAGGACATGGGGAGGGGGAATGGTAAGCTGAGACGAAGTGAGAGAGTGGCATGTACATATACACACTACCAAATGTAAAACAGATAGCTAGTGGGAAGCCACCACAGAGCACAGTGAGATCAGCTAGGTCCTTTGTGACCCGTAGAGGTGGGGTATAGGGAGGGTGGGAGGAAGATGCAATAGGGAGGGGATATGGGGATATATGTATATGTATAGCTGATTCACTTTGTTATACAGCAGCAACTAACACAACGATGTAAAGCAATTATACCTAAATTAATATGTTTAAAAAAAGATCACTGGAATATTGATATAGATTGTATTCTAATGAATAGTTTAATACTTATTTATTGTTATTTAAATAAACCTATACTTTACCCCGTCCTGTATATGCACAAAATTATATTCCTGATGGATCATAACAAAAACTTCCAGAGGGAAGAATATCTTCATGACTTTGGTTAGACAAATTTAGTTAAATTTGATAGACAAAGAACTATTTACCAAAAAAGGCCTGCTACCTTGTTCTTCCTTAAGCAAGTAAAAAGGCACGATTTAGAGAATAAAAAGGAAGCTACAATGTAGGATGATAGTTTCAATACATATATCAAACAAATGATTCATATACAAATATTTTAAAAGGCAATTCATGATGTTTGACCAATAAGTTGAATAGGCAATAAATGAAAGGTGATATTTACTTCTTTTTTCACCAAGGTAAAAGTAAGCTAAAACATCAGTGAGCTACAAGATGACTCATTGAGCCCACCTGATGACTAAAATGAAAAAAAGACTGACAGGCACTGTCAAAAGGGTATAGTAGTTATAACTTTCGTACACTACATGTGGGAATATCACCTTAAGGTCCTCTGGATATAATTTACTAGAGTTAAACTGAAGATCCCTATGACCCAACAGTATGACTCCTAAGGATATAACCAGCAGAAACGTACACATATAATCATCCAAAACTCTTAGGTACATATGCAGTGGAAATTAGTACAATATTCACCACATGGACAAGAAGCTGATAGAAAGTACATAACAATAGTGAAAAACCTGAAAACAACTCAAGTGTATGTCCATCAAAAGTAGAAGAAATAAATGTATTGTGTGTGGAATAGTAACACAATGGAACAATATCAAAAAAAGAGCTACTAGTATACAAAAGAGAATGGGTAAGTTTTATAGATAAATTGCTGAGCAAAAGAAAGCAGACATAAAGTATTATATACTCTCTGATTGTTTAAATAACATTCAAAAACAGGCAAAGTAATCTATGGAGACAGAACTCAAAATAATGTTTATTTTGGGGGGTGAATAATTGGAATGGAGCTTAAGAGATTTCTGGATGTTAATAATGTATTAAATTGTTATCTGGGTGATAATTAAATTTATATGCTTACTTTAAAAATGTACCTTCCTTTAAAAAGGTACATTTTAATATATACATTTATCAAAATACTTTTTAATAATTTAAATATATTGTTATATTTATCCTACCACATTTATATTTTAAGCAATGTGTAGTATGTGGAACAATATAATTTTTTAAATCATTGTGTACCATATAAAACCAAAAGGAGCTTGTTAACAAGAATAATGAATAATATTATATGCCTTCCTTCCAAAAATAATATTATATGGCTTCCTTCCAAAAATAATAATAATAACATGTCACACACACACACACACACACACACAAAACCCCACTAATATACACATTTGAATATCATTCTTCCAAATCTCAAAGACAGTATTAATCAAGGTGATGGGGAGCTCCAAAATTTATGATCAGATATGAAGAGTTCTTTTTCTCTAGATCACTGGTTTAAATGTTCCTGATACGCTAATAAAGAAAGTTCATTAACTTCCAATAGCTGTTTGGTGTTTTATGTAAAATGAGATGATGGCCTCAGTTGACACCATAGAAAGTCATGTCTATAATTTAAATTACAAGACTAACTTTCCAGCCTATCTTCTCAAGAGGCCAAAAAAGCATTGAGGTAGCTGAACTCTCTTGCCCTTAAATCTGGCCATCTATACCTGTTGTATAAAATAATGTAGCAAAATGGTGCTAGAAAGCCAATGACAGTCTAAATTGTTTACCTAATATCTATTCTACCATTTTTATATCAAGCAAAAGGTAACATTATCTTTCTCTTAGGCTTATTTTTTTTTTAATATAAAGCAATATTGAAAGGCTGAATAAGAAAAGAGATTCCATATGCCATTGCATACCAAATCCTCAGCAGCTGTCAATGGTATTGGTTATCCCTCATGCTTCATGTCTCCATGTGGAGAAACTTCCATTTGGGTAACAACCCAGGCTTTTATTACCTCAGCATTCCTCCCCAGGGAGGGGAGGAATTGGTGGTTGTGGTTCAGCAACTTCTGTACCTACACTTTATGACCTGGCAGCCAGCAGAGAAGACACAATTTGTTTCTATCTCTCCAAATCGTGGAAAGTTTGGCATGACAGGCTCTGCCTTCGTGGGGAAGGTTTGGGGGAAAAGTTCAGTTAGAGGCAAATAAATATGCCCATTTGGCTGCCCCAAGCCATAATCTCCTTTTATTTTTATCAAGATTAGAGATGATATTTTGATCCCATCTGCCTGACTCCTATATGTACTTTTCAATTGTTTCTATATTTTTGGGTAAAGAGAGTTCTTTTGGAGCCCCTAAATCCAAACTTTCATGGAATATTATAATTTGAGAAACATTTTTTTATGACATTTATTGTTTTCTTTCTAATTTTACAAGCAATACATATTCATTGCAAACAACTAGAAATACATAAAAGCATAAAGTAAAAAATATCACCCATAATACTCAAACCCCAGAAATAACCACCATTAGCATTTTGATGCATTTCCTCTCAGTGTTTACATATTTTTTAACTGAAGTATAATTGACCTACAATACAATGTTAGTTCTAAATGCACAAGATAGTGACTCAATATTTCTATATATTACAAAATGATCACTATGATAAGTCTAGTTATGATCTGTCACCATACAAAGATATTACAATATAATTGACTATACTCTGCATGCTGTACATTTCATCCCTGTGACTCATTTCTTTTGTAACTGAAAATCTGAACCTCTTAATCTCCCTCAACTATTTCACTCATCCCCCTCACCCCTCCTCCCCTCTGGCAATCACCTGTTTGTTCTCAGTATCTATGAGTCCATTCTGTTTTGTTATGTTTGTTCATTTGTTTTGTATTTTAGATTCCACATGTAAGTGAAATCATATGGTATTTGTCTTTTTCTGTCTGATTTTCTGGCTTATTTCACTTAGTATAATACCCTCTAGGCCCATCCGTGTTATTGCAAATGGCAAGATTTTATTCTTTATCATGGCTAAGTAATACCTATCAGAATCGCTACTATCAAAATAACAACAAATAAGTTGGTGAGGATGTGGAGAAAAGGGAACCCCTGTGCACTATTGGTGGGAGTGAATATTGATGCAGCCGCTCTAGAAAACACTATGGAGGCTCCTCAAAAAATAAGAAATAGAACTACCATGCAATCCAGTAATTCCATTTCTGCATATTTTTCTGACAAAAAGAACAACACTAATTGAAAAAGATATATACACTTCTATGTTCATTGCATCATTATTTGCAATAGCCAAGATATGTAAACAACCAAAGCGTCCACTGATAGATGAATGGATAAAGAAAATGTGGTAGATATATACAAAACGAGGACTGAAGTATTATATCTTCATAAGGGAAGTCCTAGTTTCCAGTGTATTTGAAGATTCAGCCTCAGACTGACTGTATTTATTGAAGGAATAGTATTAAGGGCCCAAAATGTGAGCATTAATTATCTGCTTGGAATTTCTCACTGAAACATGAAAGACCACCTGAAAACTGTCCAATTCAGGACAATTACTGTATCTTCAAAATATGAATAGCCATAGTATCAACCACTGTTTATCTGTTGGTAATGGTAAGGACATGAGTAGAGGCTGACTTGGGTCAGATGCTAAGTCTTTATGACCCTGAAAGCTTTACCTGCTGTCTTCCCTTGCACCGTCAAGAAGAGATTAGCTTCAGTAAGTTCAGACATATTATGAATAAGATGAATAGAGTTAAAGAAACCCTTTCAGAAGTACCAAGTGAAAATAAATCAAGCAGTTGAATTACAGAATAAATAATGTCCTAAAAGGTAATAGGCTCTTATTTTTCACCTTCCTCTGAAGTTAGTTTTACCAAATCTTAGGGGAAATGTATCACAATTGTTTTTAAACTCATATCTTGAAACAGTTTATTCATAAAATCAAGCACTATTTCAAGAGTGTTTTTGTTGTGGAGATGATTATAAAGTAGCCACTCTTCTTGTATTTTATAAAACTCTCAACTTCTATTTAAATTACTTAGCTAATTAGATCTCTAATGAAAAGGTGTGTAAACACACTCATTTTTAACCTTGAAAATAATTTCCAACGCTCCTGGGTGCTGTTAAAGAAAAACAGCTAATAAAAGAAATTGCTTAAGCTTTGTGAGGACAATGCAGTTAATCAGAGATCTCTAAAGACATCCTCTGGATAGAAACACTGAACTGTGCAAGCCAATGTGGAAATATTGTAATCCCAATGTATTTGAATAGAGAATTTAGTTGTTTAGCTTAAAAGTATGTAAGTGGTACTTGTACCATTACATTAGTCACATTAATCATCAAGTTTTCACACAGAGAAATATAGTTGAGCACAGCAGCTGGTTAAGTCATTAGGGATAATGACTTGCATAACATTCTAAGAATGTGAAAATAGTTTTCCTATTAAAAAATTAAGGTGAATTCTGTGTATTAGCTATGCTCCTCAAAGTCTGGAAAAAAAATCACAGTGCAATCACCTTGCTCCCACTTTTCTTCCCGCAAATATATCAACATGTCATTGTAGAAAGACACTGCATTATCCTTCTCAGGAGCCAATAACTTGTAACAGTTCAGCATACTGGTCTCATAACTTTTAACATATAAGTTACTATCTTGAAAAAAAAATTCTATATGGTTGTCACTTTTTACCCAGGATATTCTGATTGCAGTAGACATGATTATCTTGAGGCTCTAGAATTTCTATTTTAGGAATTATGGGAGATGTGATGAGCTTAATAAAGAAAAAAAAAATCAACCTGTGAGGCAAAGGTTTCAAAACTTTGGTGGTTCCCTAAATTCTCAGAAGAAACAATCAGTGTTTTATTCTACATTTTTAGCTTCTAGTTGATCACAGAAATGACTAGAAAATATCAGAACTGAGCTCAGAGAGGTTCAAGAACCCAAGAGGTTTGGCATGAAAATAAAGAAAAGTAGCAACAGAATATGCATTTTTAAACCCCTGCCGGATTCCAATATTCCTACCAATAGCAGCAAAAGCCAATACCCCTGGTAAAAACCCCTGCAGTCACTGGCATCACCACCCCAAATGAAACCTAAACTCTTCCAGTGTATCAGCAATCTTCACCCAATGATGAAAGTCTGACAAGGGTTAATATATTTGCTCTGCCTCTGTCAGTATCACTCCAGTACTCAACCAATGTGAGGCTCTCCACAGATAGAAAGATTTGTGTGTTCAGCAGTCACACAATTTATAAATCAATGAATATTTGTACACCTTAAATATTAAGATGTTGCAGCAACTGTTTATGATTAGAACCTGAAATCTGAATTATGTCAATAG
The DNA here is from genome assembly GCF_963455315.2 of Globicephala melas. Taxonomy (NCBI): domain Eukaryota; kingdom Metazoa; phylum Chordata; class Mammalia; order Artiodactyla; family Delphinidae; genus Globicephala; species Globicephala melas. The sequence goes on along the minus strand of NC_083318.1, from coordinate 58,624,467 downwards.
GGAGGGAGTAGCAGATTATTTCTGAACAAGCAGAGGAGGAGATTGCCAATTCAGATATCAGATGAATAGGGGTGTTGAAGGAAAGCGTGAGGAGTCAAGACTGAGAATCCAGAAGGATAAGAAGTGAGGAACAGTTATTGAGGAATATTTTTTGTCATTCACAATGATCCAAGTACTAGTATCTCTCTAAACAACAAGATCAAACCTTCTAGACTAAATCTGCTCTGCTGAGAAATGAGATGGTATCTCATTTACCGCCTAACTTGCATAACTTACTGTGTTTCTCTAGCTATAGGGTTCAAGTCAGGGTAGGAGGTAAGGTAGCAGGGAAAGCCTAAAAATAAATATGCTCTGGCACTGGTAGAGTTGTGGTTATAGAGGATGTGATATATTAATGGTATTAATGTCCCAATTCTCTTCTCATCCCCCCAATGTCTTATAATCTCACAGTGACCACACATTCTGGCTTGGCCACGTGACTTTATTTGGCCAAAGGTATGCAGGCAAACTTAATGCAAATGGAGGTTTGAAAAAGTATTTTCATGTTTCTATTCATTCTCTTGCTTCTCTGCCTTCCTGACTTGCCCAGGCAAGCCTACTAGAGAATGAAAGAAACATGGCCCAGTCACTTCCATTGCCTCAGAAAATAGTCAGCTGATGGCCTGATATGTGAATAAGCCCAGATGGTATCAGAAGAACCACTCCATCAAAACCAGCCTTACTCACCCACTCTCAGACTCATGAGTTAAATTAGGGCTTATTGTTTTAAGCCATTTTGATCTGGGGCAGTTTGTTATACAATATTCTATACAAAAGATTACTGATACAGTGGACATTAAGGGAGGGTGAAAATGATATTTTTTGTTCCATAAACTAGCAATCACCAACCATTGATAAGTATCAGAATCACCTACAAAGCTTTTAAAAGTATACTCAGATCCATCTCTGACCTATAAAATCAATTGCTTGCTCTGGAGACATGGTAAGTATTTGGTGTAAGGGACCCGACATGTAATAAATTTGGGATCCACTGATCTAGGCATATTGTCTTGATAGTTAGAAGGGGATATTTCTAAAATATTTATTTATTTTCTCACTAATCTGTCAATAAAGAAAATCAATTAAATTTTATGTTATGCCTTAATTATCCTTACAACTATGATTTATTTTCCTAACCTGTGAATACTGGTCATGTAAGCCATGGACTGAAAAGTCAGAGGACCATAGGCAATAATGGACTTGAAAATCCTTTTCTTGGAAAATGTACCTGGTAACAAGATAAGCAATAATTTCCATCTTCTTGATAAATGTGAAAAAAGGATATGGATGCATTTAATCTGGACTGTAAGACTAACACAAGCTCCCTTTCTGAAGAAAGAAGCTAGTGAACCAAAAGCCCAAACAACCTCTCCCCAAAACAGAAAAGTATCATCTTTACTGCCGAATGTCCTATTCTTCAAATATAATAGCATTACATCTTGTGTTTTTTCCCCTGCTGTGCCATCTGTCTGGATCTCTTCTCATGGATGGCTCCTTCTAAGCATACGGAACTCAGAGTGGTCTTCTGTCACCTCTCTATAAAGATATCCCTGCCCACATCTCTCTACCACAACTATACCTCTCTCTCTATTCAATTACTTCTTTTTATTTCCTTCAGGGCTATTAACATTGAAAGGGTGATTACACGTGTGGTATATCTATGGTCAAGTTGAGCATTAACAGGATATAATACTGGAGAAAAACCTATTTCGCTTATGATTAGCTAACAAATCTTACTATTGGTCAGGCAAGCAGAAACTGGAGTATCAAGGCCAGTTAGATTTTACCTGAACGCACCAGTGAAATTCATGCTTTTCTTGTACTGCATATTCTCAACTCTTCATTGTATGCAATATTCTTAATTGAATTTAAAAGAAACGTTTTTAAGATATAAGGCAAGATCAACTAGGCATGGAGATGCTGCAGATATGCTCAATAGTCTATGACACACTACTAAGGCTGTAGTCCTTATTGAATGTATCGTGATTCTCAGTATACACTAGGGGCAGAATGTGGTGCTAGACAGTTGCACCACAGTAGCTATAAGGAAACCTGAGAACTCTTTTCTGGTTCTAATGCTAGCCAACTGTACAATTATGGGAAAATCATTTAACTTCCCTTTCTCCATCTGCAAAATAATAGGAGAACTGGTTGATCTCAAATTAGTCTGTATTGCGCTAATGCTTTCCCCAGCATTTGGCCTTGAACCCTTTCTGGTAGTTTATTTTTCATTGGCTCTGATAACAGCACACTCCTTTGGTAAGGGAAGAGCAAGAGGTGGCAGAAAGATCATGGGTTTTGGAATCAAACAGACTTGTGTTTGAATCCCAGCTTTGCCCTTCCTGGTTTCGGGATCTTGGCCAATTTTCTTAAACCTTGCCAAGTGTTAGTTCACTCAGAATGTCTTTCTCACAGGGTTTCGAGAGGGAAATGAAATACATGGAAAATGCTTGAAAACATTATATTCAGTTCTAAATAAATGCTAAGTTCCTTTCATCTGGTTCTTTTTGTATCTAACCTAAGTTCTCACTCTGTTTCCATCAGGGCTTTTTCTTTCTCTACCCATCCCTAAGTACAAATATTTCACCAGTTCAGTCATAGACTCTTCTCTTGGGGTCAGCTCTTCTTTTCTTTTAAATAATTGGATTTATTGTATTTCCAGGAAATATCAATTGCAAAAAATATTGACAATGTTTGAAGAAAAGCAACAGAAAGCCAAAATAATCCTTGTATGTAGATTAAAATAGTTGAACCATAATCAGTAAAGTGTCCCAAACCCCCTATAATTATTCCATGAAACATTGTAACAATTGACAAATTTTTTATATTTAATAACAATTTACTCTCTCTGAATATTTTCATATTAATTTAAGGGAATAATTCCTAGAAATTTACCAAATCTATATATTTATAGAATGTTAAAAGCTTTTAAATAAGTAGAAAACACATTTAATCAATACAGATATTTTAACATACTAAATAATAATAAAACATACTTCGGTATCTTTATAATATGTCCATTTAGCTAGGCCAAACTACCTTTCCTAGAAATCCTTTTCCTACTAATTTCCCATTAAGATGGGTCATAAGAGAGATTCTTGTGCATGATACAGTCATCCCTCAGTATCTGTGGGGGACTGATTCCAGGATCCCCAAGGATACCAAAATCCTCAGATACTCAAATACCCTATATAAAGTGGTGTAGTGTTTGCCTATAACCTATGTATAGCCTCATATATTTTAAAATATCTCTAGATTACTTATAATACCTACAATGTAATAATACATTGTAATAATACAATGTAAATACTATGTAAATAGTTGTAAATACAAAGGAAATGCTATGTAAATAATTGCCAGTGCTGTAAATTCAAGTTTTGATGTTTGGAAATTCTGTAATTTTTGTTTCCAAAATTTTCAATCTGTTGTTGGTTGAATTCTTGGATATGGAACCCTAGAATCCATGGATATGGAGGGTAGATTGTATTTGAAAGACAGAAGTGAAGCAACAGCCATTTTGTAGATCACACATACTGCTACTTAATTACTTGCTCACCTTATTAGTGTGACACAGCTGCTGACCCTTAAAATATTCCACCTTCCCTAGGATCTTCCTTCAGCTTCTCTGACTCTTGGTCCAGGTAGGTGTGTTCAGTAAAAGTGTACAATTTCAAAAGATACTAATGCTGTTCAGGTCTATGGTGAGAGTACATGGATGAAGCATGAATTTCCTTGGGTGGGGATGAGGATTGAACTGGGACAACCTCTGAGAGCTGAGATAGTTGGAATAAAATATGCTGCTTTTACATCCTGGGTGTCTATATCCTGACCAGATGCCAGCTGTCACCATCAGTAAACCTTACTTGCTGCACTTCCTAGTAGATGGAATAAACAAACTGATTCTCAGGGAGACAAAGAGAAAAGAGTCCATATGAGGTCTTGAGTAGTGACCCAAGGCAAATTTGTCCAAGGCTCACCAGTGTTTTGAGACATTCTACTTACTGGTCTTCAGGCCTAATTCATGTCGTCAGGTTTATTGCGCATAATCTCCTACCTGTTGCCACTTTCCCTTAGCAACAATAAAATCTACAAATATAAAAGGGAAACTATAATAGAAAATAAGGATATAGGCAAGATTCACTCAGGGACATAACACAATCAGCTCTCCTGGATTTTCAGCTTGCTAACTCACTACAGGTCTCAAGTCTTACCCCTTATTATATATATAGTACATATATATATATATATATAGGTTTTTTAAACATCTTTATTGGAGTATAATAGCTCTACAACGGTGTGTTAGTTTCTGCTTTATAACAAAGTAAATAAGCCATACACATACATATATCCCCATATCTCCTCTCTCTTGCGTCTCCCTTCCACCCTCCCTATCCCACCCCTCTAGGTGGACGCAACGCACCGAGCTGATCTCCCTGTGCTATGTGGCTGCTTCCAACTAGCTATCGATTTTACATTTGGCAGTATACATATGTCTATACCACTTTGTTCAGCTTACACCTTCCCATCACCATGTCCTCAAGTCCATTCTCTACTTTTTTTTTTTTATATTCCATATATATGTGTTAGCATACGGTATTTGTTTTTCTCTTTCTGACTTACTTCACTCTGTGTAACAGACTCTAGGTCCATCCACCTCACTACAAATAACTCAATTTCTTTTCTTTATATGGCAGAGTAATATTCCATTGTATATATGTGCCCCATCTTCTTTATCCATTCATCTGTTGATGGACACTTAGGTTGCTTTCATGTCCTGGCTATTGGAGATAGAGCTGCAATGAACATTGTGCTACATGACTTTTTTTGAATTATGGTTTTCTCAGGGTATATGCCCAGTAGTGGGATTGGTGGGTCATATGGTAGTTCTATTTTTAATTTTTTAAGGAAACTCCATACTGTTCTCCATAGTGGCTGTATCAATTTACATTCCGACAAACAGTGCAAGAGGGTTCCCTTTTCTCAACACCCTCTCCAGCACTTATTGTTTATAGATTTTCTGATGATGGCCATTCTGACTGGTGTCAGGTGGTATCCCATTGTAGTTTTGTTTTGCATTTCTCTAATGATTAGTAATGTTGAGCATCTTTTCATGTGTTTGTTGGAAAACTGTACATCTTCTTTGGGAAATGTCTATTTAGGTCTTCTGCCCATTTTTGGAAAGGGCTGTTTGCTTTTTGGTATTGAGCTGCATGAGCTGCATGTAAATTTTGGAGATTAATCCTTTGTCAGTTGCTTTGTTTGCAAATATTTTCTCCCATTCTGAGGGTTGTCTTTTCATCTTGTTTGAGGTTTCCTTTGCTATGCAAAAGCTTTTAAGTTTCATTTGGTCCCATTTGTTTATTTTTATTTCCATTTCTCTAGGAGGTGGGTCAAAAAGGATCTCCCTGTGATTTATGTCATAGAGCATTCTGCCTATGTTTCCCACTAAGAGTTTTACAGTGTCTGGCCTTACATTCAGGTCTTTAATCCATTTTGAGTTTATTTCTGTGTATGGTATTAGGGAGTGTTCTAATTTCATTCTTTACATGTAGCTGTCCAGTTTTCTCAACAACACTCATTGAATAGGCTGTCTTTTATCCACTGTATATTCTTGCTTCCTTTATCAAAAATAAGGTGACCATATGTGTGTGGGTTTATCTCAAAGCTTTCTTTCCTGTTCCATTGATCTGTATTTCTTTTTTTGTGCCAGTACCATACTGTCTTGATTACTGTAGCTTTGTAGTATAGTCCGAAGTCCAGGAGCCTGATTCTTCCAGTTCCGTTTTTCTTTCTAAAGATTGCTTTGGCTATTCGGGGTCTTCTGTGTTTCTATAAAAATTGTGAAATTTTTTGCTCTACTTCTGTGAAAAATGCCATTAGTAGTTTGATAGGGATTTCACTGAATCTATAGATTGCTTTGGGTAATATAGTCATTTTCAAACTGTTGATTCTACCAATCCAAGACCATGGTATATCTCCCCATCTATGTGTATCATCTTTAATTTATTTCATTGGTGTCCTATAGTTACCTGCATACAGGTTTTTGTCTCCTTTGGTAGGTTTATTCCTAGTTATTTTATTCTTTTTGTTGCAATGGTAAATGGGAGTGTTTCCTTAATTTCTCTTTCAGATTTTTCATCATTAGTGTATAGGAATGCAAGAGTTTCTATGCACTTACTTTGTATAATACGACTTTACCAAATTCATTGATTAGCTCTAGTAGTTTCTGGTAGCATCTTTTGGCTTCTCTATGTATAGTATCATGTCATCTGCAAACAGTGACATCTTTATTTCTTCTTTTCCGATTTGGATTCCTTTCTTTTCCTTCTCTGATTGCTGTGGCTAAAACTTGCAAAACTATGTTGAATAATAGTGGTGAGAGTGGACAACCTTGTCTTGTTCCTGATCTTAGTGGAAATGGTTTCAGTTTTTCACCATTGAGAATGATGTTGGCTATGGGTTTGTCATATGTGGCCTTTATTATTTATTTATTTATTTATTTTTCTGTACGCGGGTCTCTCACTGTTGTGGCCTCTCCCGGTGCGGAGCACAGGCTCCGGACGTGCAGGCTCAGCGGCCATGGCTCATGGGCCCAGCCGCTCCACAGCATGTGGGATCTTCCCGGACCGGGGCACGAACCCGTGTCCCCTGCATCGGCAGGTGGAGTCTCAACCACTGCGCCACCAGGGAAGCCCTGGCCTTTATTATTTTGAGGGAAGTTCCTTCTATGCCTACTTTCTGGAGAGTTTTTTATCATAAATATGTGTTGAATTTTGTCAAAAGCTTTTTTTGCATCTATTGAGATGATCATATGGTTTCTATCCTTCAATTTGTTAATACGGTGTATCACATTGAGTGATTTGCGTATATTGAAGAATCCCTGCATTCCTGGGATAAACCCCACTTGATCATGGTGTATGATCTTTTTAATGTGCTGCTGATTTCTGTTTGCTAGTATTTTGTTGAGGATTTTTGCATCTATGTTCAACAGTGATATTGGCCTGTAGTTTTCTCTTTGTGACACATTTGTCTGGTTTTGATATGATATTGGGATGATGGTGGCCTTGTAGAATGAGTTTGGGAATGTCCCCCCCCCCCCGCTATATTTTGGAAGAGTTTGAGAAAGATAGGTGTTAGCTCTTCTCTAAATGTCTGATAGAATTTGCCTGTGAAGCCATCTGGTCCTGGGCTTTTGTTTGTTGGAATATGTTTAATCGCAGCTTCAATTTCAGTGCTTGTGATTGGTCTGTTTATATTTCTTATTTCTTCCTGGTTTAGTCTTGGAAGGTTGTGCTTCTCCAAGAATTTGCCCATTTCTTCCAGGTTGTCCATTTTATTGACATACAGTTGCTTGTAGTAATCTCTCATGATTCTTTGTATTTCTGCAGTGTCGGTTTTAACTTGTCCTTTTTCATTTCTAATTCTATTGATTTGAGTCTTCTCCCTTTTTTGCATGGTGAGTCTGGCTAATGGTTTGTCAATTTTGTTTATCTTATCAAAGAACCAGTTTTTAGTTTTATTGATCTTTGCTATTGTTTCCTTCATTTCTTTTTCATTTATTTTTGATCTGATCTTTATGATTTCTTTCCTTCTGCTAACTTTGGGGTTTTTTAATTCTTCTTTTTTAATTGCTTTAGGTGTAAGGTTAGGTTGTTTAAGATGTTTCTTGTTTCTTGAGGTAGTATTGTATTGCTATACACTTCCCTCTTAGAACTGCTTTTGCTGCATCCCATAGATTTTGGGTCATCATGTTTTCATTGTCATTTGTTTCTAGGTATTTTTTGATTTCCTCTTTGACTTCTCCAGTGATGTCTTGGTTATTTAGTAGCATATTGTTTAGCCACCATGTGTTTGTATATTTTACAGATTTTTCCTGTACTTGATATCTAGTCTCATAGTGTTGTGGTCGGGAAAGATACTCGATATGATTTCAATTTTCTTAAATTTACCAAGGTTTGATTTGTGACCCAAGATGTGATCTGTCCTGGAGAATGTTCCATGAGCACTTGAGAAGAAAGTGTATTCTCTTTTCTTTGGATGGAATGTCCTATAAATATCAATTAAGTTCATCTTGTTTAATGTATCATTTAAAGCTTGTGTTTCCTTATTTATTTTCATTTTGGGTTATCTGTGCATTGGTGAAAGTGGGGTGTTAAAGTCCCCTACTATGATTGTGTTACTGTCAATTTCCCCTTTTATGGCTGTTAGCATTTGCCGTATGTATTGAGGTGCCCCTCTGTTGGGTGCATAAATATTTATAACTGTGATATCTTCTTCTTGGATTCATCCCTTGATAATTATGTAGTGTCCTTTTTTGTCTCTTGTATTAGTCTTTGTTTTCAAGTCTATTTTGTCTGATATGAGAATTGCTACTCCAGCTTTCTTTTGATTTCCATTTGAACGGAATATCTTTTTCCATCCCCTCACTTTCAGTCTGTATGTGTCCCTAGGTCTGATATGGGTCTCTTGTAGACAGAATATATATCGGTCTAGTTTTTGTGGCCATTCAGCCAGTCTATGTCTTTTGGTTGGAGCATTTAATCCATTTACATTTAAGGTAGTTATCTATATGTATGTTCCTATTACCATTTCTTAATTGTTTTGGATTTGTTATTGTAGGTCTTTTCCTTCTCTGTGATTCCTGCCTAGTGAAGTTCCTTTAGCATTTGTTGTAAAGCTGGTTTGGCGGTGCTGAATTCTGTTAGCTTTGCTTGTCTGTAAAGGTTTTAATTTCTCCGTCGAATCTGAATGCGATCCTTGCTGGTTAGAGTAATCTTTGTTGTAGGTTTTTCCCTTTCATCACTTTAAATATGTCCTGCCACTCCCTTTTGGCTTGCAGAGTTTCTGCTGAAATATCAGCTGTTAACCTTATGGAGATTCCCTTGCATGTTACTTGTTGTTTTTCCCTTGCTGCTTTTAATATTTTTTCTTTTTATTTATTTTTTGATTGTTTGATTAATATGTGTCTTGGTGTGTTTCTCCTTGGATTTATCCTTTCTGGGACTCTCTGTGCTTCCTGGACTTGGTTGACTTTTTCCTTTCCCATATTAGGGAAGTTTTCAACTATAATCTCTTCAAATATTTTCTCAGTCCCTTTCTTTTTCTCTTCTTCTGGGACCCCTATAATTCGAATGTTGGAGTGTTTAATATTTTCCCAGAGGTCTCTGAGACAATCCTCAATTCTTTTCATTCTTTTTTCTTTATTCTGCTCTGTGGTAGTTATTTCCACTATTTTAACTTGCAGGTCACTTATCCATTCTTCTGCCTCAGTTATTCTGTTATTGATTCCTTGTAGAGAATTTTTAAGTTCATTTATTTTTTTGTTCATCATTGTGTGTTTGCTCTTTAGTTCTTCTAGTTCCTTGTTAAAACTTTCTTTTATTTTCTCCATTCTATTTCCAAGATTTTGGATCATCTTCACTATCTTTACTCTGAATTCTTTTTCAGGTAGTCTGCCTATTTCCTCTTCATTTGTTTGGTCTGGTGGGATTTTGCCTTGCTCCTTCATCTTCTGTGTGTTTCTCTGTCTTCTCATTTTGCTTAACCTACTGTGTTTGGGGTCTCCTTTTCACAGGAGGCAGGTTCATACTTCCCATTGTTTTTGGTGTTGCCCCCAATGGCTAAGCTTGCTTCAGTGGATTGTGCAGGCTTCCTGGTGAAGGTGACTGGTGCCTGTGTTCTGGTGTATGAGGCTGGGTCTTGTCTTTCTGGTGGGCAGGACTGCATCCAATGGTGTGTTTTCAGGTGTCTGTGACCTTATTATGATTTTAGGCAGCCTCTCTGCTAATGGGTGGGGTTGTGTTCCTGTCTTGATAGTTGTTTGGCATAGGGTGTCATGCACTGTACCTTGTTGGTCTTGAGTGGAGCTGGGTCTTTGCATTGAGATGGAGATCTCTGGGAGAGCTTTTGCCCTTTGATAGTGCATGGAGCCAGGAGGTCTCTTGTGGACCAATGTCCTGAACTCAGCCCTCCTGCCTCAGAGGCACAGGCCTGACACTCAGCCCAAGCACCAAGACCCTGTCAGCCACACGGCTCAGAAGTAAAGGGAGAAAAAAAAATAGAAAGAAAGAAAATAAATAAATAAAATAAAAAATAAAATACATTTATTAAAATAAAATAAATTAAAAATTATTTAAAAGAAGAAGAAGAGAGCAACCAAACCAGAAAACAAATCTACCAATCATAACAAGCGCTATAACTATATTAAACAAACAAACAAACAAAAACCGGACAGACAGAACCCCAGGACAAATGGTAAAAGCAAAACTATACAGACAAAATCACACAAAGATGCATACACATACACATTCACAAAAATGGAAAAAGCAAAAAAAAAAAAATGTATATAAGGAAGACAGCAACCAAATTAATAAACAAATCTACCAATGATAATAAACTATAAACACTAAACTAAGATAAACATAAAACCAGAAACACGTTAGATGCAGAAAGCAAACCCCAAGTCTACAGTTGCTCCCAAAGTCCACCACCTCAACTTTGGGATGATTTGTTGCCTATTCATGTATTCCAGAGATGTAGGGTACATCAAGTTGATTGTGGAGATTTAATCCACTGCTCCTGAGGCTGCCTGGGAAAAAGTTCCCTTTCTCTTCTTTGTTTGCACAGCTCCTGGGGTTCAGCTTTGGATTTGGCCCCACCTCTGTGTGTAGGCCACCTGAGGACATCTGTTCTTCACTCAGACAGGACAGGGTTAATGTAGCAGCTGATTAGGGGGCTCTGGCTCACTCAGGCCGAGGGGAGGGAGGGATACAGAATGCTAGGTGAGCCTGCAGCAGCAGAGGCTGGCATGACATTGCAACAGCCTGAGGCGTGCCATGTGTTCTCCCAGGGAAGTTGTCCCTAGATCATGGGACCCTGAGAGTGGCGGACTGCATAGGCTCCTGGGAGGGGAGGTGTGGATAGTGTCCTGTGCTTGCACACAGGGTTCTTGGTGTCTGTAGCAGCAACAGCCTTAGCATTTCATGCCCATCTCTGGTGTCCACGCTGATAGCTGTGGCTCATGTCCGTCTCTGGAGCTCGTTTAGGTGGGCTCTGAATCCCCTCTCCTCACACACCCTGAAACAATGTTCTCTTGTCTCTTATGCAGTTCCACATTTTTTCCCAGACTTCCTCCTAGCTAGCTGTGGTGCAGTAGCCCCCTTCAGGCTGTGTCACGCAGCCAACCCCAGTCCTCTCCCTGGGATCTGACCTCCAAAGCAGGAGCCTCAGCTCCCAGCCCCGCCCCTCATCCCTCCGCCATGGTGGGTGAGCAAACAAGCCTCTCAGGCTTGTGAGTGCTGGTCAGCACCGATCCTCTGTGCAGGAATCTCTCCACTTTGTCCTCTGCAACCCTGTTGCTGCACTCTCCTCCATGGCTCTGAAGCTTCCCCACCCACCCATACCCTGTCTCCACCAGTGAAGGGGCTTCTTAGTGTGTGGTAACTTTTCCTCCTTCACAGCTCCCTTCCTGAGGTACAGGTTCTGTCCCTATTCTTTTGTCTCTGCTTTTTCTTTTTTCTTTGGCCCTACCCAGGTACTTGGGGAGTTTCTTTCCTTTTGGGAAGTCTGAGGTCTTCTGCCAGCATTCAGTAAGTGTTCTGTAGGAGTTGTTCCACATGCAGATGTATTTCTGATGTATCTGCGGGAGGAGGATGATCTCCACGTCTTACTCCTCTGCCATCTTGAAGGTCTACCCCACGGGTCAGCTCTTCTTTTTTTGTTGTTTTGTTTTGTTTTTTGCAGTACGCGGGCCTCTCACTGTTGTGGCCTCTCCCGTTGCAGAGCACAGGCTCCGGATGCACAGGCTCAGTGGCCATGGCTCACGGGCCAGCTGCTCCTCGGCATGTGGGATCTTCCTGGACCAGGGTACGAACCCGTGTCCCCTGCATCCACAGGTGGACTCTCAACCACTGCGCCACCAGGGAAGCCCCAGCTCTTCTTAAGTGATAATCTTTCATGACTCCTCCTATAACTCTGCTGATTACTTCTAAATAAATATTGCCACAGTAAACCTTTCATTTGAGCTATAATCACAAAGTTGACTACCTTCTAGTCATCATGCTATAACCACCCAAATGATTCTTCAAATCTGTCACAGACAACAGAAAACACCATAAAGCTACTCCCATTCTTTTGTTTGCTCTTTTAGTTTGATAGTGCTACCATGCCCCCCTCCAGAACTGAAACTTCAGAATTATCTTTAATTCTTCCATGTTTTTATTCCCCCTACATCCAATAAATCACCATGACTCTTCTGGCTCCATACTATTATATCTCTCATTCTCCTTTTCAATTGCACTATTCATCTCCTTCTGTACATTAATAACAACTCTTCCAACTTTAATTTATACAGGATCAAATGCAAACCAGTTGAAATCCAACTCCAAGTATGAAAAAAAATTGTTTTTTTAATTTCATAAATCAATGTAACAGAAAATTCCAAGAGCTGGATTTTCCTTCAAGCAAGTCTCAAACCAGACACCCAAAGCTATTACCAAGACTCTTCCTTTGCATTTCCCATTTATGCTTTCCTCTTCATTGACAATTCTTAGGTATACTTTCCCCAGGTGTTAGCACAGATATTAATAGCAGCACTAGGAACACATCAAATGAATAACAAAGATCCCAAAGAGTAAAAGTCTCACTCAAATAGGTTTAATAAGTTCTCCAAAAGAATTCTGATTGCTTCTGCTTATTTATCATACTTGCTTCTACTTTAGACAATGAAATATATACGTGGTGACCAGGGAGCCTGCTTTATCAAAATCACAGGGAGTATGCCAAAGAAGAGTCTTCATTTACCTCCAATTCTTGCTACTCTAATCCATCTTCCCTGTTGAAGAGTGAGTTTGTCCAGAGGTGTTACTCCTTCCACGTGAAAATAGAAATATTACAGGACACTAAACACTTCCTTTTTACCCACCCCCCCACTCCCACAAAAAAATAACTCCACTAACATGATACAGTTTATGAAATTCCTCTACTGAAAAATATTTGAGAGTCTTTAGATTTCAGTTGGAAAAAAATCCTTAATTGCATTCAGGTCAACTATTCACCAACAAATATTTTTAAATTCCTATTTTATTACAGGCACTATTCTAGATACTATAGGTACAGACTGACAAAGTATACAAAACAGCTACCCTGATAGAGACCATACTTGATGGAACAGTGCAACTTTACCAACCTTTACACTTTCCATGATTTATTCTCTCAATCTTTTGGGGAACTCTGTATTTTTAATTATATTATCCTCTCCAACCAAAGTCTCTATGTTTCTCTTACCACTTTATTTCTCAAAATATATGTTAATTAATTTTTGTTGCATAACATCAACTTCAAAATCTCAGTAGCTTACTGCAAGAAACATGTATTTGTGGTTCAGATTGGTTTCAGGACTGCTCCACTTTTCTCATTTGAGGGCTAGTGACTAACTGGGCATGTTTTTCTCATGGAGATGACAGAAGTCCAAGAAGCCAAAAGTAATCATACCAGTTCATATAATGTTCACTAGCATTCCACTGGTCAAAGCAAAACATAACCAGGCCCAATATCATTGGGGTAGGCTGATACACTCCATGTACTCTAGAGAGAAAGACTGCCATCATATATTAAAGGACAAGGATACACAATTCTATTATACAGAAGGGAATGATAAATTGGAAGAAATATCAAGTCAAGTATGAAATCCCATTTTTCAAGACCTAGCTAACATAGCAACTTCCTCATGAAAACATTTCCTATCCTTCAATCAGAAATTTTCTTCTATGTCTCCATAGCACTTTGAGCCTTGATCAGTGTTCAATTCTTTTGCATGGTATTATAATTAAGTGCTTACAAGTTGTACCTTAAGAAGCGGGACTACAGATTATTCATTTTGCATTTACTGCAGTGCCTAGAGGAGCCCTTTGCCTATAGCATGCACATAACTATAGCACAGTTGTCAGTAAAACACCATGATCAAGACCTCCAGCTGTGGAGACCCACTGTCTCACTGCAGATCCAAGCTCCATACCTAGTAGCTAGGTTTCCTTGAACAAGAACATCACCCATCTCCCAGCATGTTAAGAAAATAGATAAAGCATTTAAAGCACTACTTAGCTCATAAGAAGAGCACAATCACATATATTCATTATTATAATTTGCTTGTCTAATGAATGTTGTGTAAGTTTCACTCAAGTTCTAAAATTTTAAATTAGCTGAGTATGATAGTTAATTTTATATATCAACTTGGCTGGCCTAACAGATTCCCAGATAGATGGTAAAATATTATTTCTGGGGTATGTTTGTGAGGGTGTTTCTGGAAGAGATTAACATTTATCTCAGCAGACTGAGTAAAGAGATTCACCCTCACCAATGTGGGTGGGCATCAACCAATCTATTGGGGACCCGAATGGTAGGTGAAGAAACATTTAACTGTATACTCCTAGAGAACAGAGTCTTTTTTTATAGTTTTATCTTTATGTAGATGCTCCGTCATTCTTTACTATGATAAAGGTGAGGCATAAACACATTGGAATTTTGAAAACTATGTAAGTGCAAGGTAAAATGATCCATATGTTACATTTCTAAAATGAAATAGTTATTTGAGGATTTATATCAGATTTAATTTACAAGACTTAAATGCATTGTTTCTAAAATTGAGGAAAGTATTGAAGTATAGTTTCAGAATTTTCTTAAATGTATTAATTTTTATGTAAATACCATTATTTTATTAGTATGAATATGATGCAAAATTTGCTTTCTTTTTAAGAATAAGCATAATTCATTATTTTGGCAGTTTTGAAGTAAAATATACAAGTGATTATAAGATGTTGTTCTAGATACAGAACTTGTTTGCCATGTCTAGTCTAAAAATATAATCCTTCCTCAAGCCTTCTAAAGTCAATGTGCTAGATGGCTTTCTTTGTTCTTTCATTTAAATTCTAGCCGGAAAGTCATTTCAGTAAACTTGTTATAACTGCAATTCTAGGTGTAAAATATTAATGAAATTGAAAATGAAACACATGTTGTTTATTTATAAACTCACATGTGTAGGCAACATTTGCATAAAATGATTTAAAATCAAGAACTGCAATCTAACTGGTATTCTTAATGAACAATAAAAACAATCCAGGAGTCAAATAGGGGGTATGTGTGTGTGAAGGGACAAACAGTTTATAAAACTATACAAAAATAGATATGAAACGCTGAGATTTTTCAATAATGCAAAAAATGCAATAAAAATTTGACTCTTTTTGTAAATGCATTCTTAATCTGTAGACATTAGCCATAATTAGTGGGTTTGTATCTGTGGTATGTGTATATCACAGTCAGCATACCCAAACCTTTTTTTTTTTTTTTCCTTTTGGTTTAGTTTTATTTAATCTTTGCAAAATTCCTCTTCATTTGTGCAAAAGCTTGAGGTTTGGGAAATGGTGGGGAATGATCTGAAAATTCTGAGTATGAGAACTGGAGGGAAGGGACCAAACACATTCTCTGGGAAAAGAGTGAGATCTTGTTCACCTTGGGAATAAGGTGAGAGGTGCAGTGGCTTCTTCAGCCACCTAGATAATCTACTAGGTAAAGCTTCCAGATCAGAGAGATTCAAGATTTACTCCTAGGTGATGATATTAAAGTATTACAGTTAACACTTTTGAGTTTTTACTGTGTGGTAAGCACTCTCATTACATGAGTTCATTTCATTGCAACACTGTTATGGTATAAATTGCATCCCCCTAAAATTCAGTAATTTAAGCTTTAACCACCATGTGACTATATTTGAAGATAGGACCTTTAAGAAGGTAATTAAGGTTAAATCAAATCATTAGGATGGGACCCTAATTAAATAGGCTTATGTCCTTATAAGAAGAAGAGGAGACACCAGGAGTGCCTGTGCACAGATGAAAGGCCATGTGAGAACACAGTGAGAAGGTGGCCATCTACAATTCAGGAAAAGAGTTTTTACCAGAAACCAGATCAGACTTCACCTTGATTGTGGACTTCCAGTCTCTAAAATTGAGGAAAATGTTATTGACCATATCTGAAGTATAGTTTCAGAGTTTTCTTAAATGTATCATGTTAATTTTTATGTAAATACCATTATTTTATTAGTATGAGTATGATGCAAAATTTGCTTTCTTTAGGAGGAATAAGCATAATTCATTATTTTGGCAGTTTTGAAGTAAAATACACAAGTGATTATTACTGTGAGAAAATAAATTTCTGTGTTTAAGTCACCTAGTCTATAGTATGCTGTTATGATAACCTGAGCAAACTAATACAAACACCATTGAGAGAATGCTATTATTATCCACACTTTACAATCAGGAATGAGTCTTTGAGAAATGAAGTACTTTTGTTCACAGTTATTGAGGAGATGGCAAGGCACACCTTGAACCCAGGTTGTCTTATTCTTGAAATCATGGCAGATAAATTGCTTTACAAGTCTGCCATTCTGATACAGGCAGTAATGTGCAATTGTATATTTTCATTCTATTTGTTCATTATGATATTGCACCCACATAAAGTTTTCTGTCATTACATAAAAATCAGGCAATTCAGCAAGTAAATTCTACCTTCTTTGGTAATCCTAGATATAGTAAGCTTTCTTTAGTCACCTAAATAATGTTCAAGCTTGCCACATAAATTAGGCTTGCAATGAACTAGCTGGTTAATGTTGGTAACACAATTTACAAATAGTGGGGCTTAGATTCATACTTTCTAAGTACTTATATAAAAAATTTTTTTAAACTCTCAATATTTTATCAAATGAATAATTGGAAATATTTGAGTTTCAATGAATTATAATTTATTCCATTTATATTCTGCATGGGCTCATATTAACTAAAAGCTAATTAGGTATTTCTGAGGACATATGAAGATGAGCCTTTGAGAAAACTATGGCAAATGAAAGTGACTTGCAGCAATTACATCTTCTTATTTGCCTGACTCAAGATTAATAAAATGGACCAGTTTATCATTGAGGCAATTTATCAATAATGTGAATCATTAAGTGAAAGGCATGGACTTACATACTAGAAAAGGTTTTTTAGATAGTTATTGTCTATTCTGCAGGGTTTTTAAAATATAAAACTAGAAAACAGTTTAGATGTAGAAATGCCTGAAATATATTTTTTAAAATTTCATTATTGTACTACCAATTACTTATATACAGTAATTTTCAAATACTTTCAACTGACAAATAATTATTGAAGGCATACAGTGCTTTTCACACATGTACCTTCACAGATACAAATGTCAGGCAACCTCACATAGGTCCCTTGATATTAAAGTCATCACTTCTCCAACCAAAACATTTATGTACTCTCCTTCCTTAGACCATAAAATTCAGACTTTTTCTTTCTCAGATTTACCACAACTCACTTTACTTCTTTAAGTTTTTTCTTTCCTCAAAATTGGCTGCAGTTAAACAATTGTCTCCATCCCTCTTTCTCTTTTTTATTTCCTTCTTAGGAGCTTAATATTAAGTATGATGGAGAATCAGAAATGACAGCCACATAATAAACACTATGAAATTAAAAGAGATTCCTAAACTATAAAATTGTTGAATTAACAAATCCTCGTTCTTCTTGCTGACTTACTGCTTTAGATGACAAGGAAGTCCAATGCCCACTTACTTTTCTTTTTCAATTTTAAAAATATATGTACTTCACATCTCTGCATCTACAATTACTCTCCTCTATTATCAAGAAGTAGCACTAGAATTACTCTTTTATTTCTATAAAAATATTTTTAAATAGTTAAACTTACATTTTAAAAAGTTTTTTTAGAGGGCAAAACCAGTTTTCAGAAGCTTGGGAGGGGCTGAGAGGAGTGGAGATGTCATGGCTTTAGTCAACACTCTGTCCATATATGAGATTCAGTCATGTCTCTGTGTCTGGCAGCCTGCTCCAGAACTCTGTTGTAATAATCCCCTGAGAAGCATCCTGGGAGAGAGCTCATCATAAAGGAAGAGTCAGGCAGTCAAGCTTGGCTTAGTAAAAAAACTTTCATTATCAGCCAAGAGAAGCAATTCTGAGTACAGCATGATGTTCATCACTCATATTTGTCTTTGAGCCTAACCACCCATGGACTTCTGTCTGAGTCCTATTAGGGGAAGAGAGACACAAGTAAAAAAATAGAATGACTGTTTTTCAGTTAACACTTTATAAGATATTGTGACATCAACTACTTTGATACATGTCTGTAAGCGGCAGAATAAAGGTTTGTTTCCTCTTGTGTAGATAACACAGTATAGATTAAAGTGTTGAAAGTACTCAGTACACTATGACTTGGGATCACCTGACAGTCAGTGGTCCATCAACAGTAATAGGGTCTAACAGGAGATAGTATTATTCCAAAGCAATGGTTTATCCGTGTGAACCACAGACACTCTTCTGTGGGTGGAAAGGGGAGGGGAGAGATTATTTTAATGAATTAGCTCATGTGATTGTGGAGGCTTGGTGAACCCAAAATCTGCAGGATAGTTCAGCAGGCTGGAGAACCAAGAAATAGTTGCAGTTCAACCCCAAAAGAGTCAGCTGATAGATTCTTTTGTTTTTCAGAGAGGTCAGCCTTTGTTCTATTAAGGCCTTCAACTGATTCAATGAGACCCACTCACATTATGGAAGGTAATCTGCTTTACTCAGATTCTACTAATTTAAATGTTAATCTCAACCAAAAACACCTTCACAAAAAGCATCTAGAGTAATGATTGCCCAAATATCTGAGAATTGTGGTTTAGTCAAGTTGACACATCAAATTAACCATCATAGTGCCTTTCCTCAATGATTATTTCTGCGTATCCCCAAGTACCATATGTATACTCAAAGTAAGTTCTATAGGCATGCAGTATTATCACGACTGTCATCCCCTTCTGTACTAGCAATTTCTGCACACACACACACACACACACACACACACACACACACACGGTTGGTTCCATTTTTCTAGAGAACCGGGACCAATACAGACATTTTCTTGTATGTGGTAGGCAGAATAATGGCCAACCAAAGATATTCATGTCTTAATTCCCAGAACCTATGGATATGGCAAAAGGGACTTTGCAAATATGATTACGTTAAGGATAGCAAGATGAGAAGATTATTCTGTATTACTCAGGCAGGTCCAATGAGATCACAGGGCTCCGCACAAGTAAATAAAAAGGCAGCAGAATTAGAATTAAAGATGGAGATGTGATGACTAGAAGCAGAGATTGGAATAATACAACTGTTGGCTGGTGGCCACAAGTCAAGGAATGTGCGTAACCTCTAGAAGTTGGAAAAAGTAGGGAAACAGACCCTCATCTAGACCCTCTAGAAATAATGCAGTCCTACCAATACTTTGATTTTAGCCCCATGAAATTCATTTCACTTCTGACCTCCAGAGCTATATGAGAATTATTTTTTGTTGTTTTAAGACACTAAGCTTATGGTGGTTTCTTACAGCAGCAATAGAAACTAATACAATAGCAATGCTGCCATAGCAGATGAGGAAGAAAGCATCCAAAAAGGAAAGAAGGAAGGAAGGAAGGAAGGGAGGGAGGGAGGGAGGAAAAAAGCATGGAACTGAGAATGGTATGAGACAAAGAAGAAAGGATGAGTGAGAAGAAAGGATAGGTAAGAAGAGGACCAGGATAGACAATATGACTACCAATGCTTGCTTTAGAGTAATAGCATTAGTTTTAGTTTCATAGAAGTTGAGCTATCCTTTAATGATTTCAAAGTGCTTATAGCTATCCCTACTTTCTCTGAAGGTTATAATCCCTGGTATACTCAATGAGAACTTAACAATGCATTTTCCATTATTGCTTCCTTGTTTAAAATATATAAATATTGTATCTATTATTAATAATTCAACAGTCAATTTAAAAAAAACTATTTCTTGCTGCAAAATATACTGCAATGTGTGTAATGATTTTATTTTGTATGTAAGCAAGAATTTTCCTAAAATTTAAACAAAATAATAATGACATAGTTTTAATATGCAAAATTCTACGATTTAACATACAAAGATGTATTTTCTCTATTTGTATACTTCATACCTCAAGGACATTTCATCATGTCACAGATAGTTCTAACTTCTGCTGTCTTTGCTGTAGCTATTTAGCAATTTTGAAATCTTCTCAACTCCATAAAATGTTGGGCCTGAGGAATAGCTTTTCATCAGATTAGTAATGATCCCTGTATTTTTCAACTCTTCATTTTTATGGTATTTTATCTCTTTATATTTTTAAGAAAAAGTAGTTCAAGAATTTCATTATATTGTAATATGAAAACAAAAACAAAATTTCTGCTTATCTAATGCTCTTGAAAATTGATTTAAGTCAAGGTCTGGAACTCAGAATGGTATTACAATTTTAAATACTATTTCCAAAGACTTCTTCAAGGTGGATAGAGAGAAGTTTAGGTAGTAGAGTGAGTAGAATGGTAAAGTGAAAGCAAGTGGGAATATATTATCACAGTGGAATGATAATAGAGCGATATTTACTATGTATTTATTCTGAAAAGCTGATATTTTACAATATTTACATATTACTGTGGCAGGCAGTTTTGGTCCTGTGGCACAAAGGGCAAAGAAATTCTGACTTCCTAAATGCAAGGAAGTCAGAATTTTCTCATTCTCAAAGAAGAGATTCTCTGTTCCCAAACAGGAATTGCTTTTTATTTCTCCTCTTCTGTTGACTATGTATGAAAGCAACAATATCATCTAAAGCATAAAATTGGAAGTTTTTGGTGGTCATCACCAGATCTGATTACAAATATAAGAATTCTCTCTTCTTTCCATGCACATGTAGACTTGTCAATAGTGCTGGTCATCTTTCAGACACATGATAAGACTGTGCCTCCTACCTCCTAGAAAGTTAAGTGTGACTGTGACATGACATACAAATAAATAGTAATATATGCCACTTCCAAGCAGAAGCATTAAGAGCCAGTAAATGAGCTTTCCTGTCCAATCTTCCTGTGTAGGTGATATTGAAGCATGTGTCAAGATGGAAGCCCCCTGCAAACACACTTTGGACACAGTAATTTAAATGATAATTCATGTGTTGCTTATTATAGCAGTACATATATTAGCATATCCAAACAGAAACATAGCTCAAATTCAGATAGTATTATGCTTACTGTTTCATAATAAATGTTATAATATCTTGGGAGACCCTCTTCATGGTCTCTCATATGTTTGCATATCTGTGAGCAGAGATACTTATTGCCCTTTTTCTATCTTTTCAAGGATATATGTAGAGCAAACAGCCTTGGAAGATAGAAATAGTGTGTCCCTTTGAGCCAAAGGGCAGGGAAGAAGCCCATTAGAAAGGATTCAGATCCCCTGAACTTGGAGTTAATCAATTATGAAGCAAAACCACTGCATGAGCAGTGTCAACTGGGAACCTCTTTTTTATATTCATGGGACCTGTACAGCAAGGGGAACCACGGAACCAAGGCAATGATGATATTCATGCAACCTGTGGTACTGTGTGCAATAAAGTTTTCATCTCCATACCCAGAAGTTTTGCATATTTTGTCAGCATCTGCAGCTAACTTATTAGTTAGAAATAGTCAAAATCTCAGACCCTTTCAAAGTTCTTGACCTGAGATTAGAATTTTTTTTTAAATGAGAATACTGAAATAAAGCTACATTGTGAAATTAAAAAAAGAGAAGAGATGATAAGAATAAATCTGAAACAGGAGGTACTTTCATACAAACACTTTAGCACAGTAGTCCTCATAGGACTTAGAAGCTTGCAATTATACAGCAGAGTGCATTACATACCATGTGATCAATAACTATATGACTTGAATTAAGTCACTCAATTATTTTCTCCCTCAAGAGGGAAGTAACTCAGGTTTGTTGCCTTAAGTTAATAATAGAATTTCAATTTCTCTGTACAATTTATGCATATGGTTGCATGTGATTGTCTTGGATTCATAAAAATAATGGTAAATCACAACAACATTTTAGTCCATGGACCACACTGCAGATACAGTTTGGTTTTTGCTAACAATAGTAACAAGAGTCTACAGTCAAAAAGGATTTCCAGAGGCTTACCATGCTGATATAGATATCCCTAAATCTCAATAGTTAGCATAAAACACATTAATCAATTGACTATTAATATTTAAGATTTTTCATAATACTAAAACACATGGAAGGCTATCAGAGAGAAAGAATGGCCTCAAGCTATTGTCTGGAAATTTAAAGAGTATGAATTGCAATGAAAACATTAATAAAGATGATTGGTGGAATTTATAAAAGCCCCTTTAAAATTTCCAAAATCTTTGCATATATTATTTAAAATATTCTTTATAGTAAATCTGTGAACTGTAGCCAGCATTACAGTACCTATTTGCAGATATAGAAAGGCTCTGCTAGTTTAAAAACAGGTTTTAATTAGCCACAGGGCTTCCTGAGTCATAGCTCACTGTTCTTTCTACTATATAACATTAACTCCCTGCATATCTATGAGATATGTCACATAGGTACCTTGTATAGTTGAACTATTATTATCTATGTGTTCACTAAATATCTTAGATCAAGATGGCCAACAATTAAATTCTGAAGAATTGAATGATTCTTTTCTTACCATCAACATTAAAATGAGTTACCAAATGAAAAATAAAGTAAAATGCTGTCTAAGATGTGCAAGAAGAATTGTGCACCATCCAAAGACTCAGCTACCTAATATTTAATAAACCTCTTCAGGAACTCTTCAGTCTGGGGAGTAGTGGAGAGGACACACGGGATGCATAGCATTTCACAGTGTGCTAAAGGCATTAGTCATTGAAAACAGTCCAAACTGCTCACACTGTTGGGCAGTTATGATAAAAAAGGAAGCCTACTGGTTTTAAAGATATTTTTTAGATTTAACATGACAATTACACAATTATGCAATACTCATCAAAACATTAGTAACTCACCAAAGAATAAATGTGATGCATACATAAGTAGAACAAACTGCGTGACGTGCACTGAATGATATCATTTCCAAACACAACTTAAGTATTTTTTCCTCTTCAAAAACGAAGGTAGAAAATGCCCATACAGTACAATGTGTATACTCTGCATTATTTCTCAACTCAATGCACCTATATGCATTACTAGTGTCCAACCTAGTGACCTAACAGAATTCATAGAATTAACATCTCACATATTTGAAATTTTACTCATAAATGACTTTGTATACAAATATGCAAATCCACCCAGAGCTGAATGCAGAGATTAAGATTCTAATAAGAGTTTTTGCTATCAGAGTTTTTTCTGTCGTTATTTGGCATGCTAAAAGAAACTCAAGTCATGCCATGTACATAAAGTTAGTAGCTATTTTCATTTTATTTCAATGGTTGGAATATTTCAAAGATAATTTATATGAATTAGCAAATGTTCTGAGGCTAAGTAACCCTGCAGAGTGACTGAGATGTTATCAAAGTCGTTTTCAGTTTTCTATTGGTTTTCCATTTTCTCTGTGCACTTTCCTGTAGGAGGCAACTTTATCCCTATTTACTAGTCAATTTTAGAGGCTATTCATAGAATTGTAAGTAAAGATCAAAGTCAATGCATTTAACAGCATTCTTGGCCTTTGTAACTTTAAATTGGTGGTACTGCACTGGAATGGGAGTTGTGGAGTAGCTGAATTTATTAAGGCAAAATTGAGCATTCACTCTTCAAAGTATTGTTAAGTGTTTTCAGCCAAATTACAACTTCACATCCTTCCTTCCTTTATTCTATCTTCCTTCTTTCCTTCCTTTCTTCCTTATCTTCCTTCCTTCTTTCTTCCCTTGTTTTTTTCTGTCTCTTCCTTTCAAGTTAGAATAACATTTCATTAAACAAAGTATTGTCTCATTTAGACTTAGTTTAAATTCCAATGGCATGTTTCAGGGATTTATCCTGGGGATGGGGAGGTGGGAAATGGGCTTGTAAAGCCACAGGAGCATGACATTCTCCTTTGGGTTTTATATAGAAATGTTGAACAACATGAAAATATTTGAAGGAAGTTTTTGAAAAAAGTAAACTTCATCTTTACACAATTTTTCAGTTCTGTTTCAGTATATACATGGTTGCAACCTGATGTCTTGTTCCGTTGATTTTCTATTTCTTTTAACCACTAGAAAATTGATCTGACATCCTTGCCATCTGATTCACTGCTCAATGTGCTTGCTAACATTTACTTACCCTTCTCTTCTACTACTACTTGGCTATAACCTTCTTAAAGATGTGCATCATATGTCATTTCATCTATGAAGTTCTTTCCAACTGATATCATGCCTGCACCATCCCAACACAATCTGTATCACCAATTGAAAATACGTCCTTCGGCATTTTTCATACTCTTATAGTCATCTATAAACATGTCTACTATATACATGTAACATATCACATATAACTCACACACTCATACATACACTATCTCTGTTAGGAATTTTATTTTCACATGTTATAATAAACCCATGTAATAGTGGTCAAAATATACACAGAGTGCTTTATTTTTCTATCATATGACAAGAAATTTCGAAGTTGGAATGCTGAGCAGATACACCAGCTCAAAGATGTCAGTGCTAAGGTTCCTGAGTTTCTCTTATCACTCTTTCTCATTGTCAGTGCCAGGATGGCTACTGGAGGAAGGTCAATGAAGTGAAAACAAAAATTTTTAAGATATACAAGATTTATGCTTACATCTCTTTCCACATAATACTTAACTAAATGAGTTTAGTGCAATCCAACACTATGTTCCCTAAATAATGAGATGCTTCTAATAGCTCCCACATTCTATGTGAATGAAATTGTTAGTCAGTTCTCAGCTTTTAAGTTTTATGTCTACTTGATCAGCGAAACTCTAGCCAATTTTCTAATATCTAGGTGTCAATCAGTACTACTGTAATAATACATATTATGATGTTACCTGTTCATATGTAATTCAAAACTGATTTGAAGCCAACTATGTAGCATATAGTGAACAGTGCACTAGGAAAAGACTCAGCTACTCCAATTTATGCCCAACATTATCCCCCTTCACATGCTATAGAAGTTTTTCAAAAGTCTCATACCATTTTTTAGTGTAGAAGACACACTGAAACCATCAGTTAGCTTAGATTGTATATAATCTGTTATTTTTGACATACATGAACTTTGAGTACAATCTGAAGTCATATTTAAAAATAGCATAAAAATCCATTGTTATCTTAATATTTTCAATTATGTATGAAATATGTCATCTGGTTTTCTTTCTACACAGATACACAGATTTAGCTCCCACACTATACTTAACCAAAACCTAGTTTTAAAAGTTTATAATGAAGGAGATTTATCTTAGAAAAGATAAATGACACATGAGTGTGACATGTCAGCATTTCAATGACAAGCCCACATATGTTAGGACTGATACTATGTAAAGAAAATTGTAATGTCTGGGCTTATCCTTAGTACACACAACACACACACATATCTATAATACATCCATATTTATATAGACATACATATCATTAAATATAATGATGTTTCATGTTCACATATTCATTATTTATAGTCTACAATGCAATATGAATTATACAAGGTATTAGAAAATCAAATTGCTCAGACATGGCTCCTCCATAGGCCATGATCTAGTACAGAAAACAAATATGAAGAAATAAATTACAATATAATGTAATAAAATGTAAAAGAAATGCCCATAATGCAATAATAGTATGATAAAGACAAAAATTGACAATATTTTAAGCAACCTCTTTTTGACATGTAAAAATTTGAATTTGACACCAGCAAGTCTTTTTACTGATAGATCTCAGCCTGCAGTAAAGAAATAAATAATATAGGGGCAATATACAGAGACCATCTTTGACTTAGTTATATAACAGTATTCAAAATGAAGTAATATTGAAATGACTGGAAAGGTCAATTAAGACTGGCAAGTAGCTAGAGCAAGTCAGCATTATTTTACTTTTTGGGTAAATTTCATAGATTAGCAGCAACTGATAATATATCTGACTAACCACAACTTTGATAGATGCACTAAGATGATAAACTCTTAATGAAGATTATAATCTTAATTTACTGACTCTCAGTTCCTTATGGACATGCTGGAATATGTTTGCCATAGTTTTGGGTTTTTTCCATGTTTGTTTGTTTGTTTGTTTTTGTGGTATGTGGGCCTCTCACTGTTGTGGCCTCTCCCGTTGCGGAGCATGGGCTCCGGACGTGTAGGCTCAGCGGCCATGGCTCACGGGCCCAGCCGCTCTGTGGCATGTGGGATCTTCCCGGACCGGGGCACGAACCTGTGTCCCCTGCATCGGCAGGCAGACTCTCAACCACTGCGCCACCAGGGAAGCCCTAATCTTGTTATTTTTGACCTATACTGGTCACCAACTCCTGCCAAAGACTGTTTCTTCCCCTGAAAACAAGTAGGTATATGCCCATATGGTCCTTTGCTGAGAATATGGATCAGCAGGTCCACCCCTTGATAGGGAGTCACAAGTATCTGTCTTCTAACCATCCTTAGTCCTAGAAATTTTTGGCTTTTCACATCCCACATCAAAAGATAACCACTATCCACAATCATGTACATAACACATTCAGCTCTTTAAAAAATATTTGTGTGTAATTTGGAGATAAGAGAAAACTCATATCTGTAGAACTGCTGAAAGCTCTAGCCAGAGGGAGGTGAGAGAAAAGAAAAAAAAATGTTATTTTTCTGACACTTCTGACACTTTATTATATTTATTATTCCATGAATAAGACGCTGTCTTGATTACTGTAGCTTTATACTATAGCTTTCATAAAGTTGGGTAGAGTCAGTCCTCCTACTTTGTTCTTCTCTTTCAATATTACATTAGCTATTCTGGGCCTTTTGCCTCTCCATATAAACTGAGAATCTGTTTGTGGATATCCAGAACATAATTTTCAGGGATTTTGATTGGGATTGAATTCAAATTATAGATTGACTTGGGAAGAAATGACAACTTGACAATAATGAGCCTTCCTATCCATGAATATGGAATATCTCTCCATTTACTTACTTCTTCTTTTATGTCTTTCATCAGAGTTTTATAATTTTCCTCATATATATCTTACACATTTTGTTTGATTTACATATAAGTAATTTTTGAGTGCTAATGTTAATGGTTTTATGTCTTTAATTTTAAATTCCTCTTGTTTATTGTTCACATATTAGTTGTTTTTTACAGTTGCATTTGTTCTTCTCCATTTTTGTTTATCACAGTCTACCTTCATATAGCCATTTAACATATAGTGGAAGACCTTGTATATTTTCATGTTGTTCTATCCATTCTTTGTTATCAATGTCATTCATTTTACTTTTGTACACATAACCGACGTAGCACATCTTTAGTTTTTTTTGCATTAGACAACAGAAAAAAATGACTTTTATACTTAACCTTATTTTTACTATTTCTTATGTTCTTTATTTATGTAGATATAAATTTTCATCTGGTATCATACTGTTCTTTCTGAAGAACTTTAACATTTCTTGTAGTGCATATCTGTTGGCAATAGATTCTATCAGGTTTGATTCTCTGAGTAACGTCTTCATTTTACTTTCATTTATGAAAAAATATTTTCACCAGGTAAAGAATTCTGGGATTAAATATTTTTTCTTTCAAAACAGAAAGATGTGGTTCCATTATCTTCCATCCTGTATAGTTTCTGATAAGAAATATGCTATAGTTCTGATTTTTGTTCTTTAGTATACAATTCCCTGTCTCCGTATTTGGATGTTTTAAAAAGTTTCTCTTTTCAGCTGTATGAATATGATGTGTCTAGACATTTTAATTTTTCGATTGGTTGTTTTCTGTTTACCTGTTTTTTTTTTAATCCTGTTTGTGTTTGCTGAGATTCTTGGTTATGTTGTCTATTGAATTTCATTAATTTTTGAAAATCACTGGCATTTCTCTCTCTAAATATTTCTTCTACCCTGTTTTCTCAATCAGAGACTTTAAATTACATATATGTTTATACCATTTGATGTTTATTCACATCTTATATACATTATCAATATTTTTTTCTCTTTTTCAGTTTCAATAATTTCTATTTACCTATCTTCAAATTCACTGATGATTTCCTCAGCTCTATCCAGCCTGCTGATTCATTTTTTGAAGGAAATATTTATCTCTGATGTTAGTTTTTTCTTTACTTTTAAAAAATATTTTCATTTATTTCTTCTTTATATCTGAGTGAGAAAGAAAAACGTTGAGTATCTCACTGAATCATAGTTAAATAGAATCAGGCTTCATAAACAATAAAAACCAGAGGTTTTCTGGGAATCCTGTTAGCACAAGCTAATGTAAGTTCTTAACAGAGAATTATTTTCAGGATACCTTGAGTTGTTACGATTAGTATTCAAGTTGAAGGGAAATAGATTTAGGTTGACCTGGCCTGGGTCATATTCCTATACTTTCTAGTGCTGAGGGATTACCAGACTTCTATGAATTGCTAGACAAAATACAAAATGGAGAAAGGTAATTTTCCAATGGAAAATATAGGTCCTTTACTTACTGAAATAATTTTTCTGGCTACTTTTTTTCTTGTATCTCTTACAGGTGAAATCCTTCCTATCTCTCATAGTCTATTTTGACTACTAAATTTTCTATGATATCTTCCCAGATTCATACCATCAAAGTCATTAATTTTTTTCTCTCTGTTCTGCAGGAAGGTCATGGCACAACAGTATGCAGGAAACATTACATTGTCTTATGATTACTTACTTTTCCTCAAATTTCTTCCTTGCTAGATTTTGAGATATTAGTATCATGTCCTCTCCCTTTTACTTAGTTTACTTCAAATAAGTATGTGCTATTTCAATGAATGAATGAGTGAATGCACTACAGGAAAGAAATGAATTTCTCTTACACTTAGATAGAGCAGTGTATTTAAGAAAATAAAGCCCCATATTGTGTGAGTATGTACAAAAGCACACATACCTCTCCAAGATTGTTGTGGACATTTTACTTATAGTCTAGAAGATTAAATAAGGCTCTTAAAGAACTACAAGCAATGGTTATGGTCTATTTTATAGTAAAACATACTTAATCTTGCAGGGTTTTAATTTACACAGTTATCCTTAGATCATGTTGTCCATTATCCACATGAGACGAAAATATTTGTACTTGATTTGGAAAAATAGCTCATAATAATGAAATTAATACTAGTTTCAATGTAGCTTTCAAGCATTATAGAATGAGACAGAGATTAGGATTGACATATATACACTAATATGTATAAAATAATAAGAACCTGCTATATAAAAAATAAATAAAATTCAAAAATTCAGAAAACAAAAAAGGAATGAGACCGCCCTAATCTTTAATAAAATGAGACAATCAGGCAAATTTTCATTTCAAAGGAACTGGCACAGGTGGCAAATTGACCAACATATACGTGGCCAAAGAAGATTAAAAAATATCTGTCCCATTGCCAACTTGTACAAAAACTCCTTGATTCTATAGAGAATAAACTTTTATCTAAAAACCAACTGTGAAGTTTGAAAATGAATGCTTTAATGTCCTTCAGGTTCCAAATGGACGGAGGACTCTAAAGATATTATTAGCATTTCAAAAGCAGACCAAACAAGTGATGAGAACCTCTGAAGACTACAACCCAAGTATGCATTCAAGGTGTGACCAAAGCAGCTTTTATGTAACTTAGACTTTTCTTCAGGGTCCACCAAAACTTCTCTTCATTTCTAACGTATATTTTGTGCTATTTCGTCTGGGTCCCTGTGTCTTTCTTTCTTGCTTTTCTCAGGGTCACTTTCTATGTTTCCACCTAATACACATACACATATACATCTACAGACACACACAGACATATATATTACAAAGAGAGGGACAAAGAGAGAAAGAGCGCGTATGCGTCAGGGTCATATACTCTGTTAGACTTTGAACAAAACAACAAAATCAATTCTTGATTTCCTTTTTCTTTCTTAAGACCTCTTAACTTCAGTGTATACATGTCCCAGGTTTTAAAAAAAATTCTGTGACTAAAATATTCTGTTGCTGATTTAAAAATCATTACAACGAATTAAAGAAGAATGATAGAAATCAGCATCGTCTTTTGCATAAACAATAATTTTTATCAATCTAAATATGATAAGCAGAAGAAATGAATATGGAAATAAAAACCAGTTAAAATTTTCATTTTTAATTTATCAAATTAATTGTTATCAGCAATAACTATGTGTCCTTGATATACAAAGTGCTATGCTGGTGCTTGGATTGGGTAATTGAAAAAAATCAGATGTGAGTTCCATCACTGATACAGGCTTAATTTTGATTCTATTAAATTAGAAAAAAATGACAATGAAAGACTTAGTAGTATCAAGGTATTATTCTACTGCCCCCTTTTAAGCTACCTCAAATAATATTTAAATTACATTCAGGTTTACCCTTTACTTATGTGGCTCCAACCTCCCCTTGGGAAACATATTCAGTTCTTTCCACAGCAGAACTATCTGGCAGGAATAGTTGCGCAAATAATAGGCAGGAACGAACCTGAAGGTTTTGTCTACGTATTGGGCATTGAGTTGGGGGAAAGTGTATTGCCCACTTTTCATGGCAGAAATGACTGGCCATGGTGAGGCCCAACTGTAATCCCACTGCCTCATTGAGTAAAACAGGGTCAATGAGCAGGTTCCTCTCTTTTCAATAAGTGAAAGAAACAGCAGAGGAATACAATATTTGTTAAAACATTTCCCTTTATAAGCATTATATGTTTCAGTTGTTGCAATAAGGTGAAATTTATCTTTTCTTTCAGAAGGCTGCACCCAGCTTGTGATTTCATTTAATTGAGAGCAATAGTTAAAAATCACAGTTTGTTTTTCCACTTTTTATCCACAATGTGAGGAAGAATAATGAAATCACAGTTAGTGTTGTGTCTTGAGCTTATAAAGGGGATTTTGATCAAAAGTCTCTAAGTACAAATATGTATTTAAGAAGAAGTAGGGAATGACACCTACTCACAAGAGGCATATTATTTTGTAGGACAGAAGGGATATGTAATAAAATATGCCAAAGAGTGATGTGATAAGCACATTAGGAATGATGCATATAAACCATTATACAAGTTAAGAGAAGGAATAGATGATTTCTTATTATTATAAGCAGGGAAAACTTCAGGAATTGGTTGGTTTTAGTAGTTCCTTGAAAGATAAAGCTACTGATAGTTAATAAAATAGAGTGAGAAAATGCCTGGATAAGGAAAAGTATGAGGATTAGAGAAAGGCAAATATTTTAATAAATCACATGTATGATTTTTACTGGGGAAATAGTGTGAAATGAGGCTTGGAAAAAAGATCCAGACCATAGATGTCTTGAATATTCAGTACATAGTTTTATTTGATTTTCTTGGCAAAGTGAATCTCTAAAGTTTTAATGGCAGATCTACTTGATCTAAGAATTATATTGCAAAAAGTCTACTCTGATGGTAACCTGAGAGATTAAATGAGATTATATGATATTCTCATAGGGACAAAGACAATCCTTACTTCTTTTATAATCACATACTGCTTTATTGCAAATTGATTTATTGTTTATTCAATACTCAATTTATTGTATTATAATTATTTGCATATTGATCTACAAAAAATAGAGAATTTCTAGTGAGCATATCTAGTTTCCATATCTTTTACACCAGTGGAATGCTAAGCCCACAGTAAATACACACCAGATAAAGAAATAACTCTGCTAGGAAAGAAGGAAAATAAAAAGTCAAAAAAGTAACCATAGAGGTTTTGAATACTCAGAAAATAGTGATGTTCTTGACAGAAGGTGCAACAACAGGAGAAGACCCTAGCTTGGGGTAGAAAGAGAGTAAGTCTAGTTTTCAACACATTAAGGCAGAAAATATTGATGGACTATTTAGATCAGAAATGTCCAGAAAGCATTTATTAGCAGCTGGATTATATTCTGGGGGAAAAAGAGATGAACAGATACTCCAAGGATTAGGCCAAAATGAGAAGAAAAACCTCAGAGTTGATAAGAAAGTTAAGAAGTAACAATGGTAACCAGTACATATAATGCTTCTCTGAAAAAAATTTGGAAATTTGGGACTTTAATTCTGTAATAATATTGTAATTTTATGACTTATTTTCAATGGATAATGTAAGAACTATCAAACCAGAAATAATTTTCTACATAATGAACAAAGCAGTCATATAGGAAAAATGAAAAAGAAAAAACAGAATCATAGAAAAGATAGAATCATCAAAACTCAATGAAACTAAAATCCATAGAATGTAAATGTTTTGCCAAAAATTACAGTTAATTAATAGCCAAAGTAGTATGCTTTAAATGTAGATTCTCATTTTCTTTCCCAAGTTTTCCCCTATATATATATATATTTTTTTTTTCGGTGGTACGTGGGCCTCTCACTGTTGTTGCCTCTCCCGTTGCGGAGCACAGGCTCCGGACGATGCACAGGCCCAACGGCCATGGCTCACGGGCCCAGCCGCTCCGCGGCATGTGGGATCCTCCCGGCCGGGGCACGAACCCGTGTCCCCTGCATCGGCAGGCGGACTCTCAACCACTGCGCCACCAGGGAAGCCCTCCCCTCTTTTTAAACATTTCCAATTTTTTATTTTTTTACTGCTTATATTCATATTTTATAATATCAGTTGTTAATAGGAAATAGATGCAAACCTGATTTATCATCATTGCTTTGTTTGTTAGTTGTTTTCCATTGCTGAGAGGTGTTCAGATTTTCTCTTTGACCTTGAGGTTTGAATATTTCCTACCTGAAGTGTGTCCCAGGACACTGCAAGGTATACTGCCTTTTACTTTGAGAGAAAGAAGTCACTGGAGGGTTTCAACAGAGAAATGCCATGATGTGCCAAACATTTAACAGGATTATACAGATTGCTGTGTTGTGAATAGGCCGACTCCAGGGAGCAAGGGTGGTAGAATCTGGGAGATCAGCTTGGAGGTGATTGCAATCACCTCACCAAGAGAAGATAGCCACTTGTTTGATGGTGGCTTCCTAGTGAGGGAAGTGAGAAGAAACACTGGAATTTGGGATATATTTAAAGTTAGGATTTGATGAGATATTGGACGTATGGTGTGAGATAAAGAGAAGACCAAAAGATAACAAGGATTTTGGCCTCACAACTGGAAAGGTAGCTGAGTTGATTTTAATAGAGATGAAATTTCCTAAGTCCATTACCAAAAGCTTTTCACTTACTTTCCCACTAAAAGAAATCTGATAATATCGCCTGTCTTCTGATGGTGTCAGTTTTCTCCTTATTTATTGTTTTCAGCTTATATATTTCTGCACTCATTGTAGTCTCAGAGGAAGAGGAGAAAATAGCATAAATTTACATTTTTACTGGAATGTCTACAAAGCGTTTTTCAGAATTTGAGAAATTGATACGAAGCAATAATTTGCCATTTTTTCAACAAATAAAAGATATCCTCAATTTACTTACTATTTTTTAATTAAGTTTAATATTAAAAAGCCATACTATATGTATTACACACAGAGATAGTAACACAAAGCAGAAAATAGTGTGCTTTTTCATGTTACGGACACCTAGATTCAAATCTCATTTCCTCTCTTATAATCATAAAACCCTGGCCAAGTATGGTATATTTTCAAAACAGTTTTCTTATATGTGAATTGAGATCATTAAATTTATCTATGTCATAGATTGTTTGAAAATTAAATTTAAAATTACATGTGCAGTACATAATACAATACTTAACAGGGCTTGATGTGTAATAAGGGCTCAACAGGTTTTAAATAATTTATTATTTATCCATGATTAAGAACTAATCAATTTCAGAGTCACTAGTTTTAAACTAAATACTGTTTTTCTACCATCTTTCCAACTAATGGAAGGCAAAACAATTATACTTTTCCTTCATTTTGTTTTAAGTTAGTACATAATGGGACTCAGACAAATACAGAGATTAGTAGTTTGAGTGGCTTCACCTCACAATGACTGTTTGTAATTTTCACAATGAAAATTTTGTGAATGTTTCACAGGTAATCATCACAACCAATGCCCAGGCATGTGTCTGAAATGATGCCTGACAGAATAAATATATTCAGTGAATAACACTATGTGACAAATCACTAGTAATATATAAATTAATGCAAGAATTATTTATTAATACCCTGTGTCTTGATGCATGTCATTCTTTCTTTCTTTTTTTTTTTTTTTTTTTTGTGGTACCCGGTCCTTTCACTGTTGTGGCCTCTCCCGTTGCAGAGCACAGGCTCCAGATGCGCAGGCTCAGCGGCCATGGCTCACGGGCCCAGCCGCTCCATGGCATGTGGGATCTTTCCAGACCAGGGCACAAACCCGTGTCCCCTGCATCGGCAGGCGGACTCTCAACCACTGCGCCACCAGGGAAGCCCTCTGTCATTCTTTCTTGATGAGGGATTTACCTCAAAGATTCTTTCTACATGTATAGAACAAAATAATTAGTGCTGTGTTTAGGCACCATGTTTAGACTGTGTTGAGTATCTGATGTATCCAAGGTTGTGGCTATAGGCATTTATATATATTCAAAGTATTTCACAACTGGTACAAGATGGACTTCAACAAGTCAGAAAAGAAGGTATCTGCATACAATCTGTGTGCATAAGAGTGTGGAGAAGCTGAACAGCAGTACTCAGATAATCTCCTATTTGATCTTTACACAGGGCAGATGTAATCAGCCTTCCCCCACTTGACTGATGAAAAAATATAGAGACCAGTAACTTATTCAATAGCAGAGAATTAGGAAGTTTAAGAACTGGAATTTGAACCCAAGATTATCCAAAAAACAAGTCATGGGTTGTTTTTACTGTTTACCTTTCAATCACTATATCTTTACAGGTGGCTTACCTTTAAAATTTATTAAAATTTGTTTAACCAATGCAGACTTAAAAATTTTACATTGAAAAAATACTGCTTAGGTGTTATAAAGTAGAGATAAGAGTGTGGTATCATGGAAATTCCTTTTACTGGATCTGAAATTCTGGATATTTTCTCAGCATGATTTGGTAATGTTAAAAAATTTTTGTGGCCTCAGTGCATTTTACTGGCCTGATAGATTTTGTCTTGTTTCCAAAAGGATGTGATAACTTAACCAAGGATTATGAGTAAATAAATAAGGACTAATGGTGCTCTAAATCTTTTTATAAAGAAACAAAGTATTCCCCCAAATCAAGATCATGCATGCAAATATTGCACAAAAGTAATGAAAGTTTTGACTTTCAGGAAAATTTATAAATGGAGAAGGTGACATGATGTAGAATGTACTCACTGAAGCTACAAAATATAAAAGCATGATATAAAGCTTTGAAGACACATCGTTTCTGTCAAAAAGATCAGTATTATGCTTCAAAATTCCATCACAAAGCACCCAGCTTTTATTGCAAAGCCTGAGAACATATATTAGAGAAATGTGTAATCTGAAATTTTATATAAGCAGATGAAATTCAGGTTCACAGAGGCTGTGTTTTTCATATAGACCTCAGGAGCATAATTCCTTTAATGTAGCTTTCCTTAGACAGCAGTAACATTCTGGCAGTAGGTATTGTTTCACATGAAACATTTGACACTGCTCTTAGAGGTTTCTTGTGTACCCAGTGGCCCCAGTTGGTATGCAGGCTATACACATAGTTTAAATAGTTCTCTCGAATTCTGGCAATTTCTGACAAACTGGAAATCCCAGCAGGAACTAAAAATGGCATTGACAGCTATGGGATGGTCTGCATTGTATTTCACCTTCCAGCATTTTTACTCTTTCAATAAAGTAT
This sequence comes from Globicephala melas, assembly GCF_963455315.2. Classification (NCBI taxonomy): domain Eukaryota; kingdom Metazoa; phylum Chordata; class Mammalia; order Artiodactyla; family Delphinidae; genus Globicephala; species Globicephala melas. The sequence goes on along the minus strand of NC_083318.1, from coordinate 58,588,698 downwards.
ATCATCAAGAGGGATGGGAGGCCTGTCAGGTCACAAATACACCACAAATGAAAAATGACAGAAATTTTGCTTTTTGTATAAATAGGGTCTGATGTGAAGCTTAGTTAAAGTCATCCAGATTCTTGTATAAAATTGAGAAATAGAGCAAATTTATTGTGATGTTTCAAAATATATTTGGATTTGAGGAATGAGTGATTCTACCACAAAATATCATAATAAATTTAATAAGATCTTATGCCATGGAGCCTTGCCCCATCCAGAGTGGAACCTATGGCTTGCCTGTCAGCCTCTCATTTCTAGGAACTGTTCTCTTCACACATATAGTTACTGGGCAGCTCCATGAAGTCCTTTCCTTAATATATTAATATTCCTGAATAGCTGCTCTTAAAGCATAGGGGTAGGGTAATTATGACCTAGAATATGTCAACCAATCCCTTTCTTGAGGATTTAGAATCGAGAAAAAAAATAGTATGTCATTCTCTCTTGGGTGACAGGACCAGTGATATCAAAACTCAGAAAGTATGTATTGAACAAATTCCATCTGTAACTTTGGAAAAGAAACAATAGAAAGACTCATATAGAAATACTCAAAAAGCAGACATGCAGAAAGGAACGGAGTAAAAGAGAAAATTCATCGGTTCCCTATGCCCAGCTTCAATCCATTTTTGAAACCCATTTCTTTTCTGAGATATGCATCCTTTGTCTCTGTAAGAAGTTCCTTTGGTTTTCCTAACCTAATGCAAGGTGCTGATTAAATCAAAAGAGTTATCACTGATATTCTATACTAATGGAAATAAACAGTTTCTATCATGCCCCTTCTGGAAGAAAGCATACATTAAACAAAAATCTTATGATAATGGAGAATACTGGTATAATAAGTACCACATTAAGTTTTATGTCAGATAATCAGAGTAACAGAGTAGAAAGATATGTGTTTTAAAGTCAAAAATATAGACTCTGACTCTTATCAAATATATGGTCTTCGATTAATTATTTAAACTTTCTTCATCTTAGTATTGTCTTAGGCAGATTTATTATGTGTAGTAACATAGGTCCCCACATTCAGAATGGCCTTGGGATTTAATGTTCTGTTTTCATCATGTTGAAAGTCTTAATAATTTTATCTTCCAATTTATGTTTTGTAAGTGAAGGTTGATGGGACAATGGAGCTGGCACCGGGTGCTTAGAGTCTTGGCTCATGTAACTCTGCTTCCTACTGTCCTTAACTTCCCCAGGGTGGGTACTTCTCCATAAACTTCTGATATTCTTACACCCTATGCCCCACTCAGACTCCTTCTCCCCACACCTGCTTTGCATCTGTAGCTGTCCTGCCCAGGGCTGCAACTGGGTTGCATCACTGCACTGGAGCAGGGAGAGTCCTGTATTCTATCATCATCCTTTGCCCCTGCTGGGAGCCTGGGTGCAGGGACTGTCATGTCTGATTGAGATTCTTGGGGATCATCCATCCACAGTGCACTGTGGCAGTAGGCCATGAAAAAAAAAATATTGACTTTCTTAGCATTTTTCTTTTACTCTGGGCCCTGCAAATTATGTAGCTAGCCTGGCTTTGGGGCAGAATAAGGCTCTTGTCCTGATTCCAAACAAGGAGTTAGCCTTTTCTAGGCTTTTCTAATAAAAGATGTTGGTTGGATTTCTAAGAATCAATTTGTATATGAGTATTTTGGTGAAATAAAAGCAAGTCATGAGGTGGGCAGAATAAGGGAAATACTGAAGAGAAGAAAGCATGATGTCTCTCTCCTCTGGATCACTTCCTATAGCTTCCTAGCTGGTGTGTCACCATTTGCTTGCAGGACAGTAGATAGTTATTCTCAGCAGGGAGCAGCCTCCTCTGATTTAACCCATTGCATTGCACAGTCATTTTTATTAAACAAAAGATTAAGAAAGAACATGGAGTTAGAGGAAATGCAGGATGTCAAAACATATTATGGAAAAGTTAAGATGAATTAAATTGGTCAATGTAAAGCACATAGGAAACTATACTACAGAGTAAGTGTTTGATATATAGACATTATTATTCATATAATATTTGATGAAGTGGCAGCTGAAAACCACCTGCATGGTGTTATACTTCTGTCCAAGTAAACATATTGAAGTCCTATCATAAATGAGTTAGCTCTTGATTCTCTACGGTAAAGAGAGATATGGATAAGTTGATATAGTGGTAATTCATAAATGTTTAAAGACTTCATTTTGGACAGTATTTTCAAGCCCTTTCTTAGCAGTTCTGCTAACATAAGAAGCAATATTGATTTAATTTTCACCTCTTCTATATGTCACTGCTAACTTGCTAGTAAAAGTGCTAAGAAGCAGTGAAATAGCCAAAAGGCAGACAGGGACTAAAAGAAAAAAGAGAATATAAAGGGTTGACTTATAGACTGGCAACCCATGGATTATATAAAATCTGACTGTATCTATACACATAGATACATTCTTAGACATTGAGTACATGTAAAATTCTGGTCAACTTTTAAATAGGACCCTTTTGACTTGGTAGTGTTTTGATTGGCTGAATACAACCAAATAAACCAATATTTGAATAATTATAGTGGTTTATGTAAAGAAGGATTTAGATGAGTTAAAGAGTTTATATTAGTCACTTTTTAAATCCTCAAATTTGTCTAACATTGCAACCACATCTCTATTATAATTATACAGTCATCTCTCATAACTCTTTATATAAATCCTGTTATTATGCACAACAAATAACATTAATTAGATAAGTTTGGAGTTGAGGAGGTGAGATTCTAATGTAGACATAGCCATAGCCAAACTCTGTCGGGTTACTTATGTCCATACCAATGCACAGATGATGGAATTGTGTAGCACGAAGCTATTGTTGAGACTGTTGACTGCCTATCATTTCATCCATGAGAAAACCAAGGAGTAAAGATAGTGAATTTCTAGTTCATGATTACACAATAAATAATAAAGCCAAGTCTAGATAATAGAGACTCACTGCTATCTAAAATCAAACCAATGTTTGCTATTATGTAGAATCTGAAAAGTTAATCTACACATATAACTACTTACTCTATAATTTACATCTTTTCCTAACAAATTATATCATCACTTCCCATAATTCATAGCTTATGTAAATTCAAAAGTAAAATAAAACTTAGAACCTCATGTAATGAGATCACATAAGATAAACTTGTTTGCTTGAGGGCAAGCAAGGTCTTGAAATCAATCCATTTCGCTACCAAGCTAATATTTTATTTCCTTCTGTGTATGATAAATATGTTAATGTCATTCTGAAAACTTTGAGATATGAGTACAATAAATCATTTCAGTGGCCTTTTAAGAACTGAACTATGAGGGAAATCTAATAGGTACAGGAAATCCCATTTGATGTCATCATTTTAGAGCCAAAGATCTGATTAATATTCATTGGCTTTGTCTGAAATTGAAAGAGTATGATGTTTATCAACATATAATGGTGTTTGTTCATTACATTGATTTTTATTATGAGTTTTCACAATTTGAAATAATAACTACAAAAACAACTCAAATGGATTTCTGATTGTTCATTGTTTATAGCATCTGTAGAAAATATGTTGGCATGACATAACTAGCATGTTTTATTTAAAATTAAAGGGAAAATAGTACTAATTATAAACATTGTCTATAATGGAGCTTTGTGGTTTACATAATTACATTTTGTAAAAGAAAGGAGGCAAGCTTGGTCTGACTTCATTTTTCCATCAGAAAGGATCTGACTGTCTTCCTCTCATGGTACCAGCTGCACTGTTCTTTGCATGAGATCAGTGTGCTTCATTTCAATAGCATGAAGAGACAGTTTACTTTCTAAGAGCTGCCTCTTGCAAACTGTGCCAGGGGAAGGATAATTTTGCTCTCTATAATAGCATGCAGAAGGCTAGTCCTGTGCAGAAATTTTGCTTCACAAGCTGTGACTAGACCAGAACTGCCACCAGAACCCCCAGTCTTAAATAAAAAGGCATTTTTTTGCCATTGTTCTCAAGGAGCATTTTCCAAAATATTGATAAATAAATAAATGTATAAATGAATAAAAAGTTGGATAAAAAATGAAATAATTTATTTTGTGGCTTCTAACCTTAGGTTTCCTCTTATTTTTTGTATGCAGGAAAAAAATATACATTAAGACACACAAATGAATTCAAATTGACGTAAAAATTAAAATGACCTGGTTAAATATACTTCATTTAAAATTTCAAAGTAGTCAATGAGAAGACCTCAAATAAATATTCCAAGTGTCAACTACAAATTGGTACTTGGCATTGGCACTTGCCATCTACCTCTAAAAGCATTAAATCATGAGCTGCTGCAATTCCTGGCTTTCAACATCCCCTGAAAGGAGTTCAGGGTGGAGAGCAGAAAAGAGGTACTCTATGCTCTGGAAAAAACTGGCAGAACAGGTCTTCAGAGAGTTAGATATTTTCAGGAGATGACTTTATGAGCCCAATTCTTGTATCTTCTCATACCTAGAAAAGCACTAACATCTTTCACGGTGACATGAGCTCCTCATGAGTAGCAGTAACCATCATGAAACTAGCAGAAACATTCTGGAAAAAATATGTGCTTGATTGTATGTACTCCCCCCTTCACCAAAATCACATATATACTGACCTTCCCCCCTACCTCTTTGGAGCAGTTTCTCAGAGCTATCTGAAATGCTGTCTCCCGAGCTATAATCCTCATTTTGCCTCAAATAAAACTTAACTCACAACTCTCACATTGTGCATTTTTTAAGTTGGCACAAGTATTGTAAAGCTATATCTTTTCCTCAATATATATCAGCATATTGAAAATAGAACTTTTTTTTTTAATGTTTAAGAGAAAAATTGTATAGAGTGAAAGGAAATTCACAGAATATACATCAGTAACACAGGATGTGTATAAGGACTTTTTGGTGATCTTTCCATATCCTAGATTCTGTCTGTTTTTCAGGCAAATTGACCTATATGTCTGAGATAGCATTCATCTATACCTCCTTAGAGCCTAGAGCAGTGTCTTCTAATGAAATGGATCCTTATAATTATGACAGCTTTATATCATGCTATATTTACTGAAATTGACAAATTCTAGGTTCTGCTTTGATGTTTTGCTCACTGCATTACCTTGAATAAGGTAATTCATAGATTGGTTTCCTTTTTATCCACATCTGTAAAGTGAGGAGAAGGCTAATAAATATCTACAGGCAAGTTACCCACAGTCTAACATAATACCTAATGAAAATACCTGATGACATTTCTTTTTTTTTTTTTTTTTTTTTTTGCGGTATGCGGGCCTCTCACTGTTGTGGCCTCTCCCGTTGCGGAGCACAGGCTTTGGACGCGCAGGCTCAGTGGCCATGGCTCATAGGCCTAGGCGCTCCGTGGCATGTGGGATCTTCCTGGACCGGGGCACGAACCCGTGTCCCCTGCATCGGCAGGCAGACTCTCAACCACTGCGCCACCAGGGAAGCCCTGACATTTCTTGATGAATAATTTTAGTAATGAATTATATATGAAAAGTCAATTAATAAAATACTTAGTAATAAACCTACCTAAGGAGGTAAAAGACCTGTATTCAGAAAACTATAAGACACTGATGAATCAAAGATGACACAAACAGATGGGGAGATATACCATGTTCTTGGATTGGAAGAATCAATATTGCCAAAATGACTATACTACCCAAAGCAATCTACAGATTCAATGCAATCCCTATCAAATTACCAATGGCATTTTTCACAGAATTAGAACAAAAAAATTTACAATTTGTATGGAAACACAAAAGACCACAAATAGCCAAAGCAGTCTTGAGAAAGAAAAACAGAGCTGGAGGAATCAGGCTCCTGGACTTCAGACTATACTACAAAGCTACAGTAATCAAGACAGTATTGTACTGGTACAAAAACAGAAATATAGATCAATGGAACAAAATAGAAAGCCCAGAGATTAACCCATACACCTATGGTCACATAATCTATGACAAAGGAGGCAAGAGTATACAATGGATAAAAGACAGTCTCTTCAATAAGTGGTGCTGGGAAAACTGGACAGCTACATGTAAAAGAATGAAGTTAGAACACTCCCTAACACCATACACAAAAATAAACTCAAAATACATTAAAGACATAAATGTAAGAGTGGACACTATAAAACTCTTAGAGGAAAACACAGGAAGAACACTCTTTGACATAAATCACAGCAAGATCTTTCTTGACCCACCTCCTAGAGTAACGAAAATGAAAACAAAAGTAAATGGGACCTAATTAAACTTAAATGCTTTTGCAGAGCAAAGAAAACCATAAATGAGACGAATGGGAGAAAATATTGCCAAACAAAGCAACAGACAAAGGTTTAATCTCCAAAATATACAAACAACTCATGAAGCTCAATATCAAAAAAAAAAAAAAAAAAAAAAAACCCAATGAAAAAATGGGCAGAAGACCTAAATAGACATTTCTCCAAAGAAGGCATACAGATGACCAACAAACACATGAAAAGATGCTCAACATCACTAATCATTAGAGAAATGCAAAACAAAACTACAGTGGGGCACCACCTGACACCAGTCAGAATGGCCATCATCAGAAAATCTATAAACAATAAGTGCTGGAGAGGGTGTTGAGAAAAGGGAACCCTCTTGCACTGTTTGTCGGAATGTAAATTGATACAGCCACTATGGAGAACAGTATGGAGTTTCCTTAAAAAATTAAAAATAGAACTACCATACGACCCAGCAATCCCACTACTGGGCATATACCCTGAGAAAACCATAATTCAAAAAGAGTCATGTACCACAATGTTCATTGCAGCACTATTTACAATAGCCAGGACATGGAAGCAACCTAAGTGTCCATAGGCAGATGAATGGATAAAGAAGATGTGGCACGTATATACAATGGAATATTACTCAGCCATAAAAGGAAAAAAATTGGGTCATTTGTAGAGATGTGGATGGACCTAGAGACTGTCATACAGAGTGAAGTAAGTCAGAAAGAGAAAAACAAATATCATATATTAATGCATATATGTGGAATCTAGAAAAATGGTACAGATGAACATATTTGCAGGGCAGGAATAGAGACACAGACGTAGAGAGCAGACATGTGAATATGGGGAGGGGGATGAATTGGAAGATTGGGATTGATGTATGTGCATGCCACGTGTAAAATGGATAGCTGATGGGAACCTGCTGCATAGCGCAGAGAGCTCAGCTTGGTGCTCAATGGTGACCTAGATGGGTGGGATGGTGGGGTGGGAGGAAGGTCCAAGAGGGAGGGGATATATGTATACATATAGCTGAATCACTTCGTTGTACAACAGAAACTAACACAACATGGCAAAGTAACTATACCCCAATTAAAAAAAAAAGTCAATGATATAAAATAAAGGCAAGAGCAAAGAGAAAACATAAAAGGTCTGCAAAACATAATTCAGACTTGTTCTATGTATCTCCTGATAAAAGCAATAAAAGGACAAGGATATAAATACAAAATAATATCTGTAGCCTTTAAAGCCATTCAGGACTTAGAAGAGAAGAATGCTGTAATTACAAAGCTATTTAGAAACATAATGTGAATCTTTTCTTTAGGGATTAGAAAAAGAAACTAACAAGGCAAAAATCTAACTACTCCTTGGTGAAAGTTTTTAATCAGTTCATAATGTAACCTGCTCTAGCAAACATTTATTTATTAGTAAATGTTAACAACACATATGTGTTGGTAATGTTTCCCCACTGCTAAGAATCACTTTTTAATGTGCCTGAAAATATTTTTGGAGCCAAAAACCTCTTTTGGAAGGTATTCCTGCTTACAAAGTCTATTGAATAGTTACAGGCTGAGAAAAGGAGATAGTATGAAGGATGATTGTTGTTATTTTAATATTATTAAAAACCTTAGAAAAAAGAAATCCTTGAGACAAGAAAAGGATTGGACATTTACTAAATTAAACTGAGGTGTAAATATCCTGAAAAATAAGGAAGGCTAAGTTGCATTAGGATAATTGATAACAAAAGAAATACTGAAATGTAACATAAATCAAATAATTTGCATTATCCAGAGCTAAGAAATAAATAACACAGTATAACTACTGTGCCCAATATGCAATAGAATTCAAGCCATCACTACAGAAACAAACAGCTTATATAATCTTAATACTCTATTAAACATAGTTCTATTTACTGAGCACACAGATGTGCCAGGTCCTCTAGGAGATGTTGATGTTTCAAAGATATCATTATTAAGGCATGAACCAGAATTCACAGTCTAATGGAAAAGATGTTGCCTATAAGTATCTAATTTCAATGCTAGGCAATAAAGGGCACACCTATACTGTTCCTCCTCACCCGCCATCTGTTTCTTCTATAAAATGTGCATAGCTCTCATCTGCTACTATGATCTAATTGGAATTTGTCATCTTCCTTGCTCAGGCTGTCTGGATTCAGTGATTTAATGGCTAGGATTTACTGAAGATGAGTTAAATACATATGCCAATCCATTGAATAGCCAGACCATTGATTACTTCCAGGATGGGCCTCTGATCCACACTAGGCCAATAGGCACCTTCCACTAGGATTCTTAACATGTTACTCTTTGATGGCAGATATATGCCTAGTTACTATAAGTGGCCTTATTTCCAACTGTGTAGAAAAAGCTGGAAGGGAACATGTTATTAAGATATCTAAATACTGCTGCTATTTTTGTGCTGAGGCCTAGTTTTTCCCCTGCCTTTCCCATAATTTTACCATTTGAAATGATAGCTATTTTTTCTTAAGTCAGGTTGAGTTGCATTTGTGACCTTTACTGTCAAGATGGTCATTGATCATTTATTGTTTTCCATGTATGATTTCCACAAATAATTCATACTTATACAATAAAAAGAGGCTTTCTAAAGGTATTACATATATCAGGTTCTTCATTTATTGGGGGGTTTAAGGAAAACACTCAGATTATAGAAATAGTGAGAAAATATATTCACAATAAATTCATAATAGCTTTGGGGATACTTGTTCTTTTAAAAGTATTTTGCTAAGTGGGGGGCAGGGGTGTGTGTGGTGGTGGTGGTAATTCAGATAAGAGAAATTCCTGGGTGTTTCAGATGAACATTTATGCCCATTAGTATGGTCCTCTATTAGATTAAGAATTAATTTAAACATTTCTATATAGGATGCTCCTTCCCTACAGCAAAGTGCTGTTCCAATAAGTTTTCCGTGTTAAGGAATACTGACAGCAGTCCCCAATTATCTTTGAATGAGGATTTGAAGGCCCTCGGTGGTACAATATGTTCACACAGGCCACTATAAAAGATTATAAGAAGCAAAATGCTAGGGTGGGCTGACTGCAAGTTTTAGCGCAGAAGAAGATTCAGAGAAGGCCGGGGAGGTTTATACCCTCAAAAAGAGATTCAAAATCTTTATAAGCAAAATGATCACTTAACATGGATAGCTCATGGAAAAATACTAGGTTACTGGCAAAGTAAACAAATGATAGAGAATTTATTTTTTTACTTGAATGTAAATATTTTGTCTTAATTGTAGCACTCCAGGTTAAAAAATATATGTTTATCTTCTATATTTCCCCTTGGTAAAATAATATCTCATACTGTTAAATGAGTTTCATTTGTCTTCTGACTTATCTATTCTCAGAATACCATGTAACTTAATCAGCAAGATGATTTCAAAGTATTTCTGATTCAATTTTATCATTAAAGACATATCAGTGGCAGTATGGATGAATCTATTGTTCCTTCAATGCAGAAAATTATGACATCAACAAACCACTGATAATATAAAACTAAGCTGACATAAGTTGAACCTGTTTGTCTTCTTTTTACATAAATATTTTATTTTGCACTACATTATGGAAAAGTTGATATCAAAACAGAAAGTACTATTGGTATTACAATGAAATGCCTTCTCTAATTTAAATAATGTTAAGCAACTATTGTCTAAGGGAGTTTTATGGAACTCCAGTTCTGTAGTGTGTCCTTTTTTAGCACTAATGTCCTCCACTATAAATGAGAAGCAGACAGATTATTTGTATCTTAAGGGTATGTGTGCATTAAATATGTTACACGCTTAAGATAAGGTCTGGCACACATTGTGTCCCAAACTATTATCAATTTAATTTTTATTAGAATTTTACTTGTATTATTATTGATGAATGAGAATATCTTATTATTTTCTTATTTCACATTTAGATATAATTTTCATAGTAAAATAATATGCAAAAAAATTGACAATGAATTTGCTTCAAAAATATATGAGAAAAATATATATAAGAGAAGTCTTATTATGCTAGTATGCTAGCATTAAATGTTTGACAAGTATAAATCGCATTATATTCAAACGTAAGTATAGAAGAAAAATTAAAGAATTTTTTTTTGCACACTGACAATAAGTAGGTAATAGAGATGATTTGGTTCCACTTGTCAAGGGGTTAAAATTTACACAATATTCAATATGATTTTAAGCAGTTTTGTTTTTCAAAATACTTTTGTAGTTTTTACTGTTACATCACTTTAAAACTGATGAAATCTAGAATAAAATAAGAATTTTCAGCTTTTAATCTAAATCAAAGAGGTTAAACTTCCCCAAAACTGTCAAATAAAATTTAAATGTGAAAACAAAATAGACTTTTGGCACCATTCAGTATTATCATATCACTCTCTAGTAGAAAACATATCCCATGCGAATGTCTAAATATCCTCAATGAGTAGATCATTTAGGGAAGAATTTACTACTAGAAATTAAAATAAAAAAGGAAAATTGGTCATATTCTTACATTAACACTTGTGTCAGATATATTTTTGTTATAAAATTAATTGGGAATTTGGAACATCTTGATTGAATTCAGAACACATAAACAGAGTCCATAAAGACACCAACCATTCAGAACACGTCAACTGTAAACAACTGTTCAGACCACACCACAGCATTCTAGTTGAATGATCAATCCTCTTCATAAGTTAAATATAAACATGTTTCCTATGAAAACCATCATGCAAATATTGCTCTTAAATTTTAATTAGCTATGTTCATCATTTTATGACACAAACTGTCTGGTGTTAACATTTTCAAGGCTTTAATTAACAAGTACAAGAGGGTTTGCTTAATACTGTAATGTGGTAGAACATGATTTTATGTATCTATTTAAATACCCAAATATTATCTGAGAGCTATAGATTTATGTAAAAATTAAATATCTGTTCTAGTCAAATAATGTCACATTGACTTCATTTGCATTCATGAAGTTTCACAGCTGGAATATAAATGGCACTGTTCATTACAACATAAGTTTCTTTCCTTTTTTTTTTTTTTTGCGGTACGCAGGCCTGTCACTGTTGTGGCCTCTCCCGTTGCGGAGCTCAGGCTCCGGACGCGCAGGCTCAGCGGCCATGGCTCACGGGCCTAGCCGCTCCGTGGCATGTGGGATCTTCCCGGACCGGGGCCCGAACCCGTGTCCCCTGCATCGGCAGGTGGACTCTCAACCACTGCGCCACCAGGGGAGCCCCAACATAAGTTTCTTAGTTGTTATAATTGGATCTATCATTTTATACCTCTGATACTATGGAGAAGAGACACAAATATGCATTTCTAAGTAGATGCATTTCCAAGGCCAGGTCAAGAAGAAATGATTTTATGTGACACTACAAAAAATATTTAATTGGTCATTTATTTGGGGTCAGACACTTCAACCTGGATTATCCCATTTACTCTTCACAACCACCACATGCAGTGTATGTTAATATTATCCTTGTTTTACAGAAGAAAAAGTGTAGGTACAGAAAAGTGATATAACTAATCAAAGGAAGATGCAGTATATGAATCCTGTGCAGTCTGTTTCCTAAGCCTGTGCTTTCAACTTATATATCCTGCTGCTTTGCAAATGTGTCCTCATTTCTAGTTTTAATCTGAACTTGGGTGTTACTTTATTAACTTCCATTTGATTTCTCACATTTTGATGTCTATTTAATCATTGCTTAATAAACGTAATAATTGCATTTAAATACTAGCCTTAATACCTGCTGGTCACAGTTTTTCTCTCTCCTAATATTCTATCACTTCTACTTGTAACATTCTGCTTTATCACATGGTAAGCTAGGGTGGAAAGCCAGAAGGTAACTGATTCTGCTGGTTAAGTGAGGGGTTAATTCCTGTTACGATTAGTGTCCTACCCTGCTGAGAAGTCAGAGGCAGAAGGTATTGTACACTCTTGGTTGCCTATCCAACATTTGTCTTTTCTTTAGCCTCTCTTAACATTTGAGGCGAGCATCCACCCTTCTTCCACTCATCCAAGTGCCTTTGGGGAAGCTGGTTCAACTGTCTGGCTCCAACTCTAATCCTTACTGTTCTACATATATTACCTCAATTGTGAAGTCTTATGCTGTGTATTGGTCCTGTCATTCAGCTAATAATGACAAAGCTCAGGTATTCTAAATTTAGAGTCCACTCTCTTTACCACTAAACTCTGCTGTCTCCTTATCATATGAGATTGCACATGCACCATATTAAAGGAGAAGAAACTCATAAGATAATGAAAATTATCACATATCCCTATGCATTCTACCGCAAGCAAAAAGAAAACTATCTTAAATATGTTCTTAGGCAAATGTGCTCACTGTTTAATGGATAATAAATATCATTATTTTTATTATTATTATAACTATAGATATACCAATCAGGGTGTTTATTCCATTTCTGAAATCCATTTTCAGAGTCAAGTCTAAGAAAAATAGTAAAATAAGTGAAGTAGTTTCATTGTTTTCCCTTTCCCCTACTCTTCTTTCCAATGATCACTTCCTCAATAGCCTCCCCAGGCAATGGGAGCCCTCATTCTGCCTTTCACCAGCACAAACCTCTATAGCTGAAATGCCCCCAAGCTTCCACTTGCCAAACCTTCTTTCCACTAAAACAAATCTATTGTGTTTTTCCTAAATCAGGTTCTAACACCAGCTTAATGAGAGTAGTATTGTAGCTCAGCTGCCCTTAGTTTGTTAATGTGCTGCTCCATTCTTTGTTCATTAATCATAAAATGTTTATTTAATAATTTCCCGGTACAAAGGACTGTGAGAGGGATGTAGAACTGATGCCAGTTCTCCAGGAACTCTCTGACTCATTGAATACATGGAACACATTTATAAATAAATAATTCATACTAACAAAACCAGTAAAGGGGTCACTAAAAAAGTACAGCTTAAGTTCTGTGAAAGTAAGAAGAGAGATTACTTTACCTGTTAATTCTTGGGCACTGTTATAGGGGTCTTAAGAAGCTACACGATTAGAACTTTTAAATTTGAATCCCTATGATTGATTGCTTGGATTTATTTATATTATTATTTTGGGGGTTTTTCATATTTAACGATGTTAACTACAAGGCCACCCTCTTCATGCTAGACTTCAGGATGGAGAGAACCCAGGTAATGCTTTTAAGGACACAAGGAATGGCACTTCTCTATCTTCTACTGACTGTCTGTGGGTGTTCCTGGCCAATGAAACATTCCCCAGAAATGATTATGGATATCAGACTGGGAATGGAAACTGAAACTCACGCCAGCTGATAATCTAAACTGTGCAAGAAACACATTTTATCTCACCAAATGATCTCAGCCTCCCCTTAACTGCTTTACTCTTTTTCTCTTAAAAATATGCAAGACATTAAAGACAACTCTTTAAGGTTTAAATGTCTTTGGGATTTTGAGCATTTCTGACGCTAATTAATATCTTTGGTAAAAGAAATTAAGTTTATCTTTTCAACATCTTTGAAAGAAGGGCTTCAGCAGCAGCAGTCTCAAATGAAAGACTATATTCTGCAATGTCTGTATATATGTAGTTATTAGTTCCTAAAAATTGAGACTTTTGCATCACATTTTCATTAATATTCTTCAGGATTTTGTTCTGTAATCACAGATACATAGTTACATTATTGCTTACTTAATAAAGAAAATGCTTGGCCTTAAAAGTAAACAGGAAGATTGTCTGGAATAAGCTTAAAATTTTTCTATGAAATATATTTGTCCTCAAAAGCATACTGATTTTGACAGGTAAAATGTAGTCCTCACATTTGTCTTCGAGGTGATTGTGTGAGTAAAGAAAGAAGCCAATCTGGCTTCCATTTAATGGTCTTAATTACCGGCTGGCTAAAATCTCTAAACTATACATTTTCTAAGCAAAGATTAGAGAGCAAAGAACCTTAATCCCATAACCACATCCATATTCTCATGAATTAATTCATTAGTTCATAAATAAATTACATCCTCAAACCTCTGCCTAAACTAATGTGCAGCCACATTCATTTTCATCACTGGGCTTCTGAGTGTTAGTTCAAATTTCTTTAACTACTAATCAGCAACAGCAAACAAGAAACACAATATATTATATTCACAGGGAGGTAGAGATAAAGAAAACCTGTAAGTGCTAGATAGGTATTTTCTTTGTAATATCTTGGTCTCTCTTTTTTTTGAATCTAAGTTTGGCAAAAATGTTCAACCAAGTTAAAGGTGAACAAAATGATCTAGAACAAGAACATGAAATGAATGCCAAAATACACAAAATACTTAAGAGTGTTTCTATATTTTTTTACTTTTGCTGATTAGTACTGACTTATTTTTGGGACAGGGAGTAGACTCTGTTATCAGTACTGGGAACACTTAAAGACAACACAGTTATAGCTTAAAATATCCATACAACTGGCTCCCAAAGACATTCAGAATTGCTGGCATAAAAACAATTAATTAGACCTAAAAAGGGGTAACTTGCCAAGGAACTGGGCCACATATTGCCACACATTGCCTCAAGGGTGCTTGATTTTCTGTTTGGTTCTTCAAACCTGAATTTTCTTTCTTCCTTTATTTTCCTTTTTACAGTCATGTTTATTGTTTTCCACAACAGTAAATACTTTAGATGGTACTGACATGTTTTAAGGACAATAATAAACTTGTTTTGCCAGTTATGAGAAGTTTTACTTTAGTAAATGAAATTGTTCTACTCCCTGTAACAGTACTAAAATTAGCAGTCATGTACTTCCCTGGTGGCACAGTGGTTAAGAATCCACCTGCCAATCCAAGGGACACGGGTTCAAGCCTTGGTCTGGGAAGATCCCACATGCCACGGAACAACTAAGCCTGTACGCCACAACTACTGAGCCCTCATGCCACAAATACTGAAGCCTGCGTGCCTAGAGCCCATGCTCCGCAACAAGAGAAGCCACTGCAATGAGAAGCCTGCGCACCGCAATGAAGAATAGCTCCCGCTCACCTCAACTAGAGAGAAAGCCTGCGTGTGGCAATAAAGACCCAACGCAGCCAAAAAATAAATAAAACTACTTAAAAAAATAAAATTAGCAGTTGCATTATTTTACAGGATTTCAGTTATAAACTGTATCCCTCTCAGACTTTTTGAGGACTGATACTATGTCCTTTTCGCCATACTTTCAGTGACTAGTATCATTCCTGGAAGAATGCATTATTGTCTGTGTGTAGATATAAAAATTGACGAGACTATGTGTGTGTGTGTGTGTGTGTGTGTGTGTATATATATATATATAAACAGCTTATAAAGCACCTACTATGTGCCAAACTCTGAGCTAGTAATTTTGTTATATGCCTTGATCCACCCAAGGACACTATCAGTTAGTGCCTTTACTCTTATTTTTAAAGAATTTTAGAGAATGTGCAATCTGAGATATTACTTGCTTAAGATCAAATAGCAAGTAAATAGCAGAATTAGAATTTAAACCTAAATTTTGTAGTGATTAACAGGTTCTTAAATAGCATGCTATATGCTAACAATTTCAAGAAATCAATAGTTAATAAAAGTCAACTTGTAAACTATTCTGAAGATGTCATCAAATTTAGTTTTTTCATCAATGTTGATTAATGTCTCAAGTTAAATCATGAGGTTAGTGCTTTGAGTTTTTTTTTTTTCACCATAGCAACCAGGTAAATACCATTCTCCCTGTTCAATTATTAAAAGAACCCAAAACATTTATGAATGTATGAACAGAAAGTAATAAGCATCACTGGAAATAAAACAAGCTAAACCTCATGTTTTCTCAATTATAAGTCAACGATTAAGTGATGTTATATTTAATAAAAACTCATTATTTCCTTTTAAATTCCTTTTATGCATTTATATGGGCTATATTAACAATGAAGGATTATAGACTCAAATTAACTATCTGCAGAAAATAATTTTATTTTTAGCTTAACCCATTTAATAGAAAATAAATATTTCCTGGAAATTTCCAGAAATCTTCCATTGAAAGTGAAATAAAAATTTTCCACAGTTGAATGTTTCAATTCAGTGTAAATAAACACAAATGTGTCAAAGACAAAGAATTTCAATGAGCACTGCCCATATGTGTTAGTCCCCATCAGAGTTACTCAGAGGCTTGTCCTTGACTGGCTAGTTATTATTGGTCTCTAAAGAGATGGGAGGCTTGAGCCAGTCTGTAAATCAACTCTGGCAGTAAACATACTAAACTGGTTAGTTTCACCAACTTTTTTTGGGGGGGAGGTGTGGAGGTGGGGGTAACATGACCTTCTTGATGAAGAAAGTATTGGATGATTTATATTTCTAGCACAAGTCTCCTGGTGGACCAGAAACTGTTCATAGACAAGCACCAGTGTGTACCACACATTGAGTAGCACGGGCCTAAATTAATTAAATATTGGCATAAAATTCTCACAAAGACTCATGTACTGTGTACCTATATCTTATGTGGGATACTTTTTCTCTCTCCAACTTGCAAATGTAGGAAAGAGGCAACTGATATATGGAGCAATGTCTTGAAGCTCTCTTCAGTGTGAAAGGAGAGCAGAATTTTACTAGAAGACTAACAATACTTTAAAGGTTACTTTTTGTATATACTGTCCTATTTTTTAATGTTGAATGTCTTTGGAAGTGTATCTTTCTTAGTCTACTCAGATTGCTGTAACAAAATGCCACAGGTTGAGTAGCTTATAAACAAAATAAATTCATTTCTCACAGTTCTGGAGGCTGGCCAGTCTAAGATCAAATCACCAGCATGGTTGGGTTCTGGTGAGAACCCCTCTTTCTGGTTCATAGTCAGCACTTTTTGTTGCGTTCTCACATGGTGGAAAGGGCAGAGGATCTCTGTGTGGTCTTTTTTATAAGGCACTAATCCCATTCTTAAGGGCTTCACCCTCATGATTTAAGCACCTCCTAATACAGTCATCTTTGGGTGTTAACATTTCAACATATGACTTTCAGAGGGACACAAACATTCAGACCATAGCAGTATCAGTATTCAATTGGCATTATGATTTTAATAAAGTTTATAAATAAATAAAAACTAAAGGTAAAATCATAATGAGGACATAAGTGCTTTAGATTTTACTTTCAGTTAATCATGTTTAGTGGAAAGGGTAATCAAATGACCCATTTATCATTAATTAAAATCACCATTCACCTGTGGCAGTAAATAGAATGGCAGACACATGGCGTTTAGGACAAAGGTTCTCAAATTTAGCGTAAATAAATACCACTAGGGGAGCCTCTTAACAAGCCAGTTCTTCATGTTCCATACTCAGAAAGTCTGATAAATTAGTTCTGGAATTACAACACATGACTCGCATTTTTCAAAAAGGTCTACAATGTATTTCCATGCAGGTAGGCAGGAGTCCATATTTTAGGAAAAACCTGTTCTTACATGAATTAAATGGGGTGGACCAAATCAACCCTACTGACTGACTTTAAGGCCATAGGAATAAAACTGACATGTTCATCAGTATTTTACATATGTGTGAGTTTTAAACGAATAGGCACCTAACTGATTAAAAAAGAAAAGGTGGATTCCACAAAAAAAGAAACTTAGACATCTTAACAGAGTTAGTTTGAATGGAATCAGAGTACAAACAACTAGCAGTTTGTATTCCCCTGACCGAGTGAAACACACACACACACACACACACACGCACGCACATGCACACACACACACATAGTTTACCTTGTTTCTACTAGTAGCCAAATTCTGCGTAATGCTTAAATAATGGACTCGATGTTGGCATTGCAAAAACATGATACTTGCACATGTCAGTGGATGCAAACTTCCAACCTCACAAATATGCACGCTGAGCTCTCAGACCAAAATATTTCTCATTCTTGCCTCCTCAGAGAGGTCTTTCTCAAACAACGTATTCAGCAGAACACCTCTCCCCATCCACCTTCACTTTCCACCTAGCAATCATCTTTGTACTTCTTTCATAATCTGAGATTATCTCATTTATATACCATTTCCTTATTTAATACCTGTTTCTCCCCACTAGAATGTTTGCTTCCTAAAGTCAAAGAGCACATGTTTCTCATGCACTGCTATAATCCTGGTGAATAAATCTGCCCTGGACTCCAATATGATACATGATCTACAGATATGTATTGTATGTGGAATTAATGAGGGAGTAAATGAACATTCCAGGGTGATGTGGCTAGATATTCCACTTGAATATGTTTTGAAGAATTTTAAGGAGGGATCAAATAATGATAAAAATAGAAAATTATTTGGGTAAATATAAGAAATATTTTATTTGTTTGCCTGTTTTTACATTTTTATCATCTGCTTAAATCAAAATATCAAAAGATTAGAAAATACTGTCCACTATACTTCTGGAATTTTATAATAACCTTGCATATCAACAAATCCAAGAGGTCCTAAAAAACTTTTCTTAGCTTAGTTAAACCAGCTTTCCCAAGTTATTTTTGACAGTTTAACTTTTTGTTTTCCTCTTAATATCCTAAACATGTTTGTGGTCAAGCATATATTTGAGGAGTTGCTATCTCAACCATATTTTCCCTCTATCCTGTGATATGTCTGTTATGATCATCATGGGTAAATAAAAAAGATTTGTATTTCAAATTGTGTTTTACACTCAGCTTTCCTGAATCATCTTTGTGACAGAAAACTTGCACATGGAGAGCAGAGACTGGTCTAAGGAGGAGGAAGTTTTCATGCACCTATAGGTTTAATCGCTTGACTGCTATAGAATGTGGGTAAAAGAGATTGCTTTTATTTCCTATAAGCAAAAATAGCATGTATCTATCTTTGAAGATTTCCTTTCATAAAATTAAACTACATTAATTTCCTTCACCTTTGATTATTTTAACAATCATCTCCTATAATTTGAACCTTCAAAACATGACCTCTTGGGATTGATGCTTGTGAAATTACTTCTTTGTCTTTAAGAATCACACTTGTAAGAGTGAGTTAATAAGAGGTGGCCTGGTATTTCAGCAAGGATTTCTGTTGCTATTTTGTGGAAAGTCTACATTGGTTTATGTTAAACAATTTCTCTTTACACTAGGACATGACAGCAATTAACTTGCTAAAACGGAGTGTTTTATATTATTGTATTTGAAAGAGAACTTGTGACAATAGCTCCTTTTTCCTTTCAGTGCTGGTATATAATTGGGAAAAAAACTGTTCTTTAGTGTTTCTTTATATAATATAATACATTTGTCATTTCTTATTAGCTCTTCAGATTTCTATTATTTACAAACCCTTTGAGATGCAATAAAAATGTTTCTACATAAAGCTCATTATTTCTAATTAATCCCGTAACAAGACTTCAAGATGGCTGTACCATGAAGCTCTTTTCCAAGACAGTAGTGTCTTATTCTCCCTTTCATTCTATAAATTGTACCTTTGAGGTATCAGGACAATTTATAGAATATACATTTCTGTTGTTTTAATATGCAATGAGGTTACTAAACACAATCTTTGATAAATTATTCACATTTGTGAGATTATAACTTTTTCCTTTGAATTAAAAAAAAGATATTCAAACTAACAGTTTGGAAATAATCCCTCTCAGTTAAACAAATAAAACATATACACAAACATTTTTTTTCTATCATAAATCAATACCATCTGAAATTGGTACCATATGATACTAAATTTATACTGTGGGACTATAGATTCTTCTGGAAATACACTATATTATTAGAATAAAAGAAATGATCTCCTTTTTCATAAGTTGGAATTTAGTTTTAAGAGAAGCATAGATCATTTGCAACCATACCCCCTATCTGCAATAATGTCATTGATAATGATTTTATTTTATCTTTCCCTCTGGACTCTTTTTGAGATCTGCTAAAAAATTAGAAATTTAAAGTCAAGTAATCAGTAGAAGAGAATACTCAGAGAAAATCTGCTGCATGTACAATGAGATAAGACTATTATTTAATATCAAGGACCTTGTTTAAGTTGTACTTACAGGAGCAAAAATCACATTTAAATATTTTAAAGGCTTAGTTAAGACAATGTATATAATATAGAACAAAAAAATCTGCAGGAGTTTGACCCAATTTTTTTCTTAAAGAAACCAAAGCAGCTAATATTTACATATATAGGCCATGGTAACCAGATTAATAACAACATTTAAGGTATAAGAAAAGAAAGTTGTCAGAAAACTCTTACTGCTTTGACTGAAATCTATTTCTCTTGTATAAATGGGGACACCATCACCTATTTTATAGGATGGTTGTGGTGATTAAATAAAGGCACTGTATATTCCTGACTCTATTTCTTCATTTCCTATAAGGAAGTCACTTTTGGGTTCACATAGAATATTAGTAATTCATTTTTCCTCACACACTAAATCTGGAAATAGTTAATAAGATTCTACTATGAACTAGTGAAAATGTCTTGTTTTGTAGAATTAACATTTTAATTCTTTCAAACATTCCCTAGTTTCTGAAAACTTTACCAATCTGTGTTCTTTCTATAACACCTCTCCCATTGACAATGTCTTTCTTAAGAAATGGTAAGGAGATCTACAGACAGTATTGCATCTCTTTAGCCCCTATTCTGAAAACTTAATACTAAGTTAAAATAAAAGGATAATGTGACCATATGCAACTTTTCTTTGTGTAATTTGTGATGTTTCCCATCCCTATTCTAGGAAGCACATCAGTAAGCATTGCCATCAAACCCAGGAATGATATATAGTGACAAAGATACCCTCCTTGACTAAACTTTAGTCAGGCTTCTCTTAAGAACCCTTCAACCTTTGGCTTCAGTGTCTGTCCTTGCTGGGCCCCCAAGAGATAATAATATATATACATTGGTCTCTGCCCCTGGTGTCTGGCACAGAGCTCCTGAATCCCTTGTAATTTTCTGGGTGATAGGAGTGTCTTTTGTTCTAATGAGGCAACTTTTGATGTGCTCCTCGGTGGGTCCTGTATGAGGGCTAGTCACTGGAAAACACAAGCCATTATTAGAATCTTGGAATTTTCTGTCTCACTTCCCACTCTCTTAAGAAGGGAGAAGGTCTGAAAATGGAGTTTATGATCGATCATGCCTATATGATGAAGTCACCATAAAAATCCCAATAGTATAGGATTCAGAGAGCTTCCAGGTTGTTGAACATATCAACACAGGGAGGGTGATTCACCCCAACTCCACAGGGACAGAAGGTCCTGTGCTCAGGACCCTCTCACATATTAGCTTATGTATCTCTTCATCTGGCCGTTTATCTGTATCCTTTAATAAACTGGTAAACATAAGTAAGTGTTTCCCTGAGTTCTTTGAGCTGCTCTAGAAAATTAATCAAACCCAAGGAGGGGTTTGTGGGAGACCCCGATTTGTAGAAGTTGTAGGTAACCTGGGGACCTATTACTTGCAATTGGCATTTGAAATGGGGTGGGAGTCATCTTGTGGAACTGTGCCCTTAATCTGTGAGATCTGACACTGTCTCCAGATAGTGTCAGAATTGAGTTGAATTGTAGGACATGCAGCTAGTGTTGCAGAGAATTGCTTGTGGGGAAAACACTCCACATGTTTCATGACCAGAAGTGTCAGAAATGAAGTGTTCTGAGTGAGCATGGTAGGGGAGTGAGAGTAATAAAGAGACACAGGAAAGAAAGACACAGGAGGAAAGAACTGGGTTTGTCCCTACTCAGGAAAATTCAGTTTTCCTAACTCAGCCTGCATGGTACAGTTTTATCAAGAATCCTGCTAAATCAGTTTAGAGAGAATTCTCCACCCTTGATATCTGATCACCCAGGATATCTGTCAAATTTCTCATCCTCCAGGTGATCTCTGACCACCCTTACATGTCTTCAGCTAGAATCCTGTTAGGTCAGTTTAGCAAGAATTTCCCCTACCCTTAATGCCTCCACTTTATAATTTTCCATCCACAGACCCCTCTCTTCAAACATTTTCCTTGGGATAAATCCCCACTTGTTCTTATTGTATAGTATTCGGAACTGAGCTCAGTTCTATACTGAAGTCTCTTTTTTCCTGTTGTCATAGTTCTCGAATAAAATTTGTTTTTACTGCTTAACTACTGCCTGGTTCTGGTTTTCTTTAACAATAGACAGATAAAAACAAGACTTAATTAATTGAAATAGAAAAAAGTACTTAACTGCAGTTATTTTTAGTGACCTAGGTAAGAGAATGTCATCTAGTGATCTAGAACATGGTACGATTTTAATTCTCAAGATGATTTTTGATTGTTTGCTTCTGTCACTTTCCAAAAACGTATGTGTATATTTTTTAGCCTCACAAAACTCCATGATGATAAAAAATGTAATACTATATCTGTCTCATAATAAATCTGACCCTGTTGGTAAATTTAAATGATATTATAGATACAACATGAAAGGCATGATGGATCTTGTTGATATGTAATATCCTTACCATCTTCAGGTCATTTGTTAACTGCTCTAATGTGCCCATAGTTATGCTATGCTAGACAGTTTTAGGATGAAAATTAAATGGACCCTTTCTTTGCACTGAAGGAGCATATAAAATATAATTTTTATATCATTGCTAAGAAATGAAAGTAGTAATACATACATACTAAGGCAATCTAAATTACCTTGAAACTAAATTATGACTTGGTATTTAATATCTCACAGCTCCCTGTATTTTCCCTTCTTAATGTTCATCGTGGTTTGGAAATATACATGGGTGTGTTTCATTGTTTACTCAATGTGCTCTATTCCTTGCCACGCAGAGGTATAAACCTGGAAAGGGCAGAGGTGCTGCCATTCATTCTATTTTATAGCAAGCAGACTAATAACACTTGGCATTATATCTAGCACAAAGTAGGCATTCAATTCAATACTTGTTGAATGGATAACTGAATAAATCTGTTTGAGCTTAAAGTCCATAAGGGTGGGGACTTTGTTTAATGTGTTCAATAAGATACGTCTGGTAACTGCATTGTACTTGGAACGCAGCTGAATGAAAAAGAAGAGAAAGAAAGAAAAGAACAAAGGAAGAAAAGGAGGAAGAGAAAGAAAAGCAAGTAGGAAGAAAAAAATCAGAGAATAATAAAACTGGATATAATCTTAAAATTTATACATTTTCCTCACCTTTCATGGGGAATTATATACAAATCATCTCTAAAATATACACACTATCCACATTTTGCCATGTAATTAAAATATGAGGTACTAAAACTTACCTAAACTTTAATAATGAAAATAAGGTAAATTATTAAATTATGTTTATAGTTGTCAAACATTTACTTTTAAAAGATGAACCTACGTGCAAGAAAAATGAGACTGAAAGTACTTAGACAATAATCCTAGAGGCACTTATCTAGTAAGTGGTGAGCCAGGGCTAAAAGTCACATCTGTTAGACAATACATTTCTCTTCCTAACCAGTAATACTCATAATCAGCCTGTATAATGCTTTCAATTCTATCCAGCCAGGAAATACCAGACATAAATATTACCTGTTAGAGGTAAAATCTCTACAAATGAGTATATCATATCACACATGAACTGGAGTCTTAACATTTTATATTAATTAATGAATCATTCTATTTAAGAAAGATTAATTAAGCATACACTATGTACCAGGCACCATTCTATGAGCTAGAGATCACAGTGAAGAGAACAGACAAAAATCCCAGTCATCACTGAGATGACAGTTCTGCTGGGGGATTAAATGTATCATCAAATATTACAAATGTTTAATAAGCATTCAATGAAAAGAGTGAATAAACACATGTCTCCCCACTCCTTTCTCTCTCTTTCTCTCACACATATGCACACAAGTTTATCAGTTCCCTCTAAACCATCTTCATTCTTCACCCCCTGTTGCCCAAAGGTAATCAATATTAAGAGCTATACATAGATCTATACATACTTTTTATGTTTATAGAAACTTCAAATCATATGCAAACAAATTTTTGAAGGGGAACAAAATATACTACTGAAAATATGCCTCTTTGGCATATTGATTATTTTAGGCTGATTATTTTTAAGAAATATCAGATACAGGAGAAGCTCTGAAAACTGAGAAGTTACCCTTTTGTGAGAGACATTTATAATGATAAAAGAAATCTCCATCTGTAAGGTTGTTTCCTCTCTGTACCAGAAAGAAAAAGCCAAGACAAATCTGTATAACAACCTTAGCCTTGTTTACTGTGCTTTCCTTGATAATCTCCCATAACTGGCCTCGCCTGCCCCCAACATCCTTTGTCTTTAGATGGAGATGTTATTTAAAGTGGTGGCTTGAGCCCTTTCCAAAAGTTACTCAGTTTTCTTGGGTATCTCCCATGTATACAGGAGGTATACATGTTATTTATTAAACTTTTGTTTGTTTCTCTCCTGTTAATCTATCTTTTTATTACAGAGATGTCTCAGTAAAGAACATAGAACAGTAGAAAAGTTATTTTTCCTCCCCCACATCATAAACTTCTTTTTAAATAAATATTACAGTCATTCTCGAAAGGGCAGATATGTCATTTGACCTTCTACCTAACACTTAAGATTTTTGCATTTTTAAATTAATGTATATTTACAGACAATAAATGTCACCCCTTTTACTGTAGTGTTTTACAAGTCTTGAAAAATGCATATGGGTGGTAAGCATCACCACAATCAAGATATAAAACAGTTTTGTCACCCTCCAAATATCCCTCATGTACGTTAGTAGCCAACACTTTCCCACCCAAAATCTCTAGCAATCACTAATCTGTTTTTGTCTCTATTGTGAACAAAGAAGAACAAAGAATGTTGCTCATCACCCAGTTATGCAAAGGCTAAACCACAACCCACCACAGCCGCCCATGTCCACCAATAGTGCCCTGAGAGGAATTCAGGATGAAAACAAAAGAAAACAAAACAAAGCAGGATGAGGCGCTCTATGCTTTGGATAAATGGACCCCTAGATAGTTGTTAGATGCCTATCTCAGAAAGAATTTTAATGACCCTATATTCTTGTATCTTCCCATACATAGAAAAGCACTAAAATTATTAACTTGAAATATCTGTTCTTTGTGATTAACAGTAATCTTTTTACCAAAATGTGTGCTTGACTACATGTATTTTCCAGCCAAAAAAATCATATATAAACTGGTTCCTCTCTTACTGCTTTGGAATAGTTTCTTAGAGCTATCTTTTGGGCTGTTTTACCGGTACTCAGTAAAACCCTGAATAAAACTTAAACTCACGACTCTTATGTTGTGTGTTTTTCTTTAAGTTGACACTATATTTGACTTTGCAAGAATGTTGTACATGTGAAATTATATATGTGGAATCATGCATGTAAGTGTTCAATAAATGTTAGTTATTGTCATGTCACTGGATTTAAGAAGATATTGATTGTAAAAGTTTTTCTTAAGTTTAACACTAAAAAAAGAACGTTTAAAAATTAAATATAATTGTTTTCTTGTCACATTATAAAATGCATGCCTATGATGCTAAAAAAAAAAATGACTTTGAATCACTGAAATACTATATTAGTGTTTATTCCCACAACAATGTAATCACTTGTACATATTCCCCACACTATCATCACTTAAAATTTCACATTCTCTTAAGGCCAAAAGATGTGGATCTGACTCACTCTTTTTAATTGATGAACATATACTGAAGTATGAATAGACATTAACCATTCCTATATTGATATTTAAGTTGCTCACAGTTTCATGCTACCACAATCCATGCTGCAATCAAAATAATTGTCCATATATTCTTGTTTCCTAATGCTTTTATTTCTATAGAAATTATTGCCTCAGGAGTGATTATTTGAAAGGTTTTGTTTATTTTTCAACTTCTGTAGAAATTTCTAGCTTATTTTCCAAAATTTAGTAATTCTCACACCAAGCTACAATGTAGGAAACATGCCTGTTTCCCTAAATTCTCATTGGAAGTATGTTTTTTTTAATTGTTCTCAAAAACAGCAATTCATTTATTCTTAAATATTTTTTCCTATCCACTAACAAATAGCAGTTTGATATTGCTTCTAAGAAGAGGACTGTAAATAACTTTTTGACAACAAAATTAAAACGTGCCCAGAAGTGTCATGTGAATACTGCCTATGAATATCAAAAAGAGCTGACTATCGTGGTTGATAGGAAGTGCAAATTAAAGGAAACCTAAGACAGTGAAGGCAGAGGAATTAACAAAATCTCATAGGTAACAACCATAACGATGGGAGTCGAAATTCTGAGCACTTGACAATCTTAAAATTCATTTGAAAGTTAAAAGAGAACTGGAACCAGACTCAATGCTTTTAACACCTATAAAGTTAATATTTATAAAATTATAAACTATAATCTGGTTCCCTTTTCATTGCTCTATTCCTTGATTCTAGAATTCTTACAAAAAGAGAAGCTCAGACCTTCAAGATGGCAGAGGAGTAAGATGTGGAGATCACCTTCCTCCCAACAAATACATTAGAAATACATCTACATGTGGAACAACTCCTATAGAACACCTACGGAACACTGGCAGAAGACCTCAGACTTCCCAAAAGGCAACAAACTCCCCATGTACATGGGTAGGGCAAAAGAAAAAAGAAAAAACAGAGACAAAAGAATAGGGATGGGGCTTCCCTGGTGGCGCAGTGTTTGAGAGTCCGCCTGCCGATGCAGGGGACACGGGTTCGTGCCCCAGTCCGGGAAGGTCCCACATGCCACGGAGCGGCTGGGCCTGTGAGCCATGGCCACTGAGCCTGCGCGTCCGGAGCCTGTGCTCTGCAATGGGAGAGGCCACAACAGTGAGAGGCCCGCGTACCGAAAAAAAAAAAAAAAAAGAATAGGGATGGGTCCTGCACCTCCGGGAGAGAGCTGTGAAGGAAGAAAAGCTTCCACACACTTAGGAGCCCCTTCACTGGCAGAGACAGGGGCGGGGTGGGGGGATGGGGGAAGCTTTGGAGCCATGAACGAGAGCACAGCAACAGGTGTGCGGAGGGCAAAGCGAAGAGATCCCTGCACAGACGATCGGTGGCGACCAGCACTCACCAGCCCGAGAGGCTTGTAAGCTCACCCGCTGGGATGGGTAGGGGCTGGGAGCTGAGGCTTCAGCTTCGGAGGTCAGATCCCAGGAAGAGGACTGGGGTTGGCTGTGTGAACACAGCCTGAAGGGGGCTAGTGCACCACAGCAAGCCAGGAGGGAGTCCGGGTAAAAGTCTGGAACTGCCTAAGAGGCAAGAGACCATTGTTTCGAGCTGCGTAAGGAGAGGGGATTCAGAGCACCACCTAAACGAGCTCCACGGACAAGCATGAGCCGCGACTATCAGCATGGACACCAGAGACGGGCATGAAACGCTAAGACTGCTGCTGCAGCCACCAAGAAGCCTATGTGCAAGCACAGGTCACTATCCACACCCCACGCTGGGAGCCTGTGCTGCCCGCCACAGCCAGGGTCCCATGATCCAGGGACAACTTCCCTGGGAGAATGCACGGCGTGCCTCAGGGTGTTGCAACGTTGTGCCGGCCTCTGCCGCCACAGGCTCAGCCCACATTCCATACCCCTCCCTCCCGCCAGCCTGAGTGAGCCAGAGCCCCCTAATCAGCTGCTCCTTTAACCTCATCCTGTCTGGATGGGAACAGACGCCCTCAGGCAACCTACATGCAGAGGCGGGGCAAATCCAAAGTTGAACCCCAGGAGCTATGCGAGAAAACAAGAGAAAGGGAAATTTATCCCACCAGCCTCAAGAGCAGCGGATTAAACCTCCAAAATCAACCTAATGTATGTACCCTGCACATCTCTGGAATATGTGAATAGTCAATGAATCATCCCAAAATTGAGGCGGTGGACTTTGGGAGCAACTGTAGACTTGGGGTTTGCAGTATGCGACTGACTGATTTCTGGTTTAAAGTTTTCTTAGTAGTTAGAGTTTATTATCATTGATAGATTTGTTTATTGATTTGGTTGCTCTCTTCCTTTTTTTATTTTATATATATATATATATATTTTTTTTCCCTTTTTCTCTTTTTCTGAGTGTATATGTGTATGCTTCTTTGTGTGATTTTGTCTGCATAGCTTTGCTTTTACCATTTGTCCTAGGGTTCTGTCTGTCCATTTTTTTTCTTTTTTTTTTTTCTTTTTTTTTTTTTTGTGGTACGTGAGCCCCTCACTGCTGTGGTCTCTCCCGTTGCACAGCACAGGCTCCGGACGCACAGGCTCAGAGGCCATGGCCCACGGGTCCAGCCACTCCGCGGCATATGGGATCCTCCCGGACCAGGGCATGAACCCACATCCCCTGCATCAGCAGGCGGACTCGCAACCACTGTGCAATCGGGGAAGCCCTTTTCTTTTATTTTTAATATAGTTTTTAGCGCTTGTATTCATTGGTGGATTTGTTTTTTGGTTGGGTTGCTCTCTTCTTTCTTTTTTTTATTACTTTTTTATTTTAATAACTTTATATCTTTTTTTCCTTTCCTCCTTCCTTCCTTCCTTTCTTTCTTTCTTCCTTCCTTCCTCCCTCTCTCTCTTTCTTTCTTTCTTTCTTTCTTTCTTTCTTTCTCTTTCTTTCTTTCTTTCTTTCTTAACTTTTCTTCTGAGCCGTGTGGCTGAGAGGGTCTTGGTGTACTGGTTGGGTGACAGGCCTGTGCCTCTGAGGTGAGAGAGCTGAATTCAGGACATTGGTCCACCAGGGACCTCCCAGATTGACGTAATATCAAACGGTGAGAGTTTTCCCAGAGATCTCCATCTCAATGCTAAGACCCAGCTCCACTCAACAACCAGCAAGCTCCAGTGCTGGACACACTATGCCAAATAATTAGCAAGACAGGAACACAAACCCACCCACTAACAGAGAGGCTGCCTAAAATCATACAAAGGTCACAGACAGCCCAAAACACACCACTGGATGTGGTCCTGTCCACCAGAAAGACAAGAACCAGCCTCATTCATCAAAAAACAGGCACTAGGCCCTCCACCGGGAAGCCTACACAACCCACTGAATCAACTTTAGCCACTGGGGACAGACACCAAAAACACAGGAACTACAAACCTGCAGCCTGCGAAAAGGAGACCCCAAACACAGTAAGTTAAGCAAGATAAGAAGACACAGAAACACAGCAGATAAAGCAGCAAGGTAAAAATCCACCATACCAAACAAATGAAGAGGAAATAGACAATCTACCTGAAAAAGAATTCAGAATATTGATAGTAAAGTTGATACAAAATCTTGGAAATAGATTGGAGAAAATACAAGAAACGTTGAAAAAAGATTTAGAGGAACTAAACAGCAAACAAACAATGATGAACAACACAATAAATGAAATTAAAAATTTTCTACAAGAAATCAATAGCAGAATAACTGAGGCAGAAGAACGGACAAGTGACCTGGAAAATAAAATAGTGGAAATAACTACTGCAGAGCACAATAAAGAAAAAAAGAGTGAAAAGAATTGAGGACAGTCTCAGAGACCTCTGGGACAACATTAAACACACCAAGCTTCGAATTATAGGGGTCCCAGAAGCAGAAGTTGAACAAAAGGGACTGAGAAAATATTTGAAGAGATTATAGTTGAAAACTTCCCTAATATGGGAAAGGAAATAGTCAATCAAGTCCAGGAAGCACAGGGAGTTCCATACAGGATAAATACAAGGAGAAATATGCCAATAAATATATTAATCAAACTATCAAAAATTAAATACAAAGAAAAAATATTGAAAGCAGCAAGGGAAAAACAACATACAAGGGAATCCCCATAAGGTTAACAGCTGATTGTTCAGCAGAAACTCTGCAAGCCAGAAGAGAGTAGTAAGACATATTTAAAGTGATAAAAGGGAAAAACCTACAACCAAGACTACTCTACCCAGCAAGGATCTCATTCACATTCAACAGAGAAATTAAAACTTCACAGATAAGCAAAAGCTAAGAGAATTCAGCACCAACAAACCAGCTCTACAACAAATGCTAAATGAACTTCTCTAGGCAGCAAACACAAGAGAAGGAAAAGACCTACAATAACAAACCCAAAACAATTAAGAAAATGGGAATAGGAACATACATATAGATAACTATCTTAAATGTAAATAGATTAAATGCTCCCACCAAAAGACACAGATTGGCTGAATGGATACAAAAACAAGACCTGTATATATGCTGTCTACGAGAGACCCACTTCAGACCTAGGGACACATACACACTGAAAGTGAGGGGATGGAAAAATATATTCCATGCAAAAGGAAATCAAAAGAAAGCTGGAGTGGCAATTCTAATATCACACAAAATAGACTTGAAAATAAAGACTATTACAAGAGACAAAGAAGGAAACTACATAATGATCAAGGGATCAATCCAAGAAGATATCACAACTGTAAATATTTATGCACTCAACATAGGAGCACCTCAATACATAAGGCAAATATGAACAGCCATAAAAGGAGAAATTGACAGTAAGAAATCATAGCAGGGGATTTTAACACCCCACTGTCACCAATGGACAGATCAACCGAAATGAAAATAAATAAGGAAACACAAGCTTTAAATGATAATTTAAACAAGATGGAGTTAATTGATATTTATAGGATATTCTATCCAAAAACAAGAATACACTTTCTTCTCAAGTGCTCATGGAACAATTTCCAGGATAGATCATATCTTGGGTCACTAATCAAGCCTTGGTAAATTTAAGAAAACTGAAATCATATCAAGTATCTTTTCCAACCAGAAAGCTATGAGACCAGATAACAATTACAGGAAAAAAAATGTTAAAAATACAAACACATGGAGGCTAAACAATACACCACTAAATAACCAAGAGATCACTGAAGAAATCAAAAAATACCTAGAAACAAATGACAATGAAAACACGACGACCCAAAACCTATGAGATGCAGCAAAAGCAGGTCTAAGAGGTAAGTGTATAGCAATACAATCCTACCTCAAGAAACAAGAAACACCTCAGATAAACACCTAACCTTACACCTAAAGCAATTAGAGAAAGAAATACAAAAATACCCCAAAGTTAGCAGAAGGAAAGAAATCATAAAGATCAGATAAGAAATAAATGAAAAAGAAAAGAAGGAAACAGTAGCAAAAATCAAAACTAAAAGCTGGTGCATTGAGAAGATAAACAAAATTGATAAACCATTAGCCAGACTCATCAAGAAAAAAAGGGAGAAGACTCAAATCAAAAGAATTAGAAATGAAAAAGGAGAAGTAACAACAGACACTGCAGAAATACAAAGGATCATGAGAGATTAATACAAGCAACTATATGCCAATAAAATGGACAACCTGGAAGAAATGGACAAATTCTTAGAAAAGCAAAACCTTCTGAGACTGAACCAGGAAGAAATAGAAAATATGAACAGACCAATCACAAGCACTAAAATTGAAACTGTGATTAAAAATCTTCCAACAAACAAAAGCCCAGGACCAGCTGGCTTCAGAGGCGAATTCTATCAAACATTTAGAGAACAGTTAACACCTATCTTTCCCAAATGCTTCCAAAATATAGTAGAGGGAGAACTCTCTGAAACACAATCTACGAGGCCACCATCAACCTGATACCAAAACCAGACAAAGATTTCACAAAAAAAGAAAACTACAGGCCAATATCACTGATGAACATAGATGCAAAAACCCTCAACAAAATACTAGCTAACAGAATTCAGCAGCATATTAAAAGGATCATACACCATGACCAAGTGGGGTTTAACCCAGGAGTGCAAGGATTCTTCAATATACACAAATCAATCAATGTGATCCAACGTATTAACAAAGTGAAGAATAAAAACCATATGATCATCTCAATAGATGCAGAAAAAGCTTCTGACAAAATTCAACACCTATTTATGATAAAAACCCTCAAGAAAGTGGGCATAGAGGGAACCTACCCCAACATAATAAAGGCCATATATGACAACCCACAGCCAACATCGTTCTCAGTGGTGAAAAACTGAAAACATTTCCTCTAAGATCAGTTACAAGACAAGGTTGCCCAGTCTCACCACTATTATTCAACATAGTTTTGGATGCAATCAGAGACAAAAAAGAAATAAACGGAATCGAAATCAGAAAAGAAGAAGTAAAACTGTCACTGTTTGCAGATGACATGATACTATACATAGAAAATCCTAAAGATGCTACTAGAAAACTACTAGAGCTAATGATGAATTTGGTAAAGTGGCAGGATACAAAATTAATTCACAGAACTCTATTGCATTCCTATACACTAATGACAAAAAATCTGAAAAAGAATTTAAGTAAACACTCCCATTTACCATTGCAACAAAAAGAATAAAATACCTAGGAATAAACCTACCTAAGGAGACAAAAGACCTTTAGGCAGAAAACTATAAAACACTGTAGAAAGAAATTAAAAATTATACAAACAGATGGAGAGATATACCATGTTCTTGGATTGGAAGAATCAACACTGTGAAAATGACTCTACTACCCAAAGCAATCTACAGATTCAATGCAATCCTTATCAAACCACCATTGGCAGTTTTCAGAGAACTAGAACAAAAAATTTCACAATTTGTATGGAAACACAAAAGACCCCGAATAGCCAAAGCAATCTTGAGAACGAAAAACGGAGCTGGAGGAATCAGGCTCTCTGACTTCAGATATACTACAAAGCTACAGTAATCAAGACAGTATGGTTCAGGCTCAAAAACAGAAAGATAGATCAATGCAACAGGATAGAAAGCCCAGAGATAAACCCACACACCTATGGTCAACTTATCTATGACAAAGGAGGCAAGGATATACAATGGAGAAAAGAGAGCCTCTTCAATAAGTGGTGCTGGGAAAACTGGACAGCTACATGTAAAAGAATGAAATTAGAACACTTCCTAACACCACACACAAAAATAAACTCAAAATGGATTAAAGACCTAAATGTCAGGCCAGACACTATCAAGCTCTTAGAGGGAAACATAGGCAGAACACTCTATGACATAAACCACAGCAAGATCCTTTTTGACCCACCTCCTAGAGAAATGGAAATAAAAACAAAAA
Organism: Globicephala melas; assembly: GCF_963455315.2. Classification (NCBI taxonomy): domain Eukaryota; kingdom Metazoa; phylum Chordata; class Mammalia; order Artiodactyla; family Delphinidae; genus Globicephala; species Globicephala melas. Next base: position 58,555,522 of record NC_083318.1, on the reverse strand, counting down.
TAAACAAATGGGAGCTAATGAAACTTAAAAACTTTTACACAGCAAAGGAAACCATAAACAAGATGAAAAGACAACCCTCAGAATGGAAGAAGATATTTGCAAATGAAGCAAGTGACAAAGGTTTCATCTCCAAAATTTATAAGCAGCTTATGCAGCTCAATATCAAAAACCAAACAGCCTAATATAAAAATTGGCAGAAAACCTAAATAGACATTTCTTCAAAGAAGATATACAAATTGCCAACAAACACATGAAAGGATGCTCAACATCAATAATCATTAGAGAAATGCAAATCAAAACTACAATTAGGTATCACCTCACACCAGTCAAAATGGCCATCATCAAAAATTCTATAAACAATAAATGCTGGAGAGGGTGTGGAGAAAAGGGAACCCTCTTGCACTGTTGGTGGGAATGTAAATTGATACAGCCACTATGGAGAACAGTATGGAGGTTCCTTAGAAGACCAAAAATAGAACTAACCATATGACCCAGCAATCCCACTACTGGGCATATACCCTGAGAAAACCATAATTCAAAAAGAGTCATGTACAACAATGTTCATTGCAGCTCTATTTACAATAGCCAGGACATGGAAGCAACTTAAGTGTCCATCAACAGACGAATGGATAAAGAAGATGTGGCACATATATACAATGGATTATTACTCAGCCATATAAAGAAACGAAATTGAGTATTTGTAGTGTGGTGGATAGACATAGAGAGTGTCATACAGAGTAAAGTAAGTCAGGAAGAGAAAAATAAACACCGTATGCTAACACATACATATGAAATCTAAAAAAAAAAAAAATGGTTATGAAGAACCTAAGGGCAGGACTGGAATAAAGACGCAGACGTAGAGAATGGACTTGAGGCCATGGGGAGGGGGAAAGGTAAGCTGGGATGAAGTGAGAGAGTGGCATGTATTTATATATACTACCAAATGTAAAATAGATAGCTAGTGGGAAGCAGCTGCATAGCGCAGGGACATCAGCTTGGTGCTTTGTGACCACCTAGAGGGGTGGGTGGGATAGAGAGGGTGGGAGGGAGATGCAAGAGGGAGGAGATATGGACATATATGTATATGTATAGCTGATTCACTTTGTTATAAAGCAGAAACTAACACATCATTGTAAAGCAATTATACTCCAATAAAGATGTTAAAAAAATAATAAAAAAATTTAAAAATAGAGAAATTCAGTCAGTAATTGTTTAATTAAGAAACAAATTCAAGTTGCGCTTTATGTGTGAAGGCAATATTAATGGCAGCAAACTACATAAACTTTCTACCCTTTGCTTTTTTTAGGTAATAAATTTTGTATTTCTTATGTATCAGTATATATCAGTTTCCTTTTCCTTTGTAATGATTGAATAATATATCATTTTATAAATGTCCCACAATCTGTAGGAGTTTGAACACAGAGTTTGTTTCTCTTCTTATGCTCTTCAAAATCTCAGTGATTATCCTTGTACATGCATCATTGCATAAATTAGTAAGCAATGTCTTTATATAAGTGTAAATAATATTTGCATTTGTATAAGTATATACAAATATATACAAGACATATTATATCATATGGTATTTAAAATAGTCTATATTTAAAATAAAAATATATGAATTTTACAAATTTATAAGTATGAAACTTATATGTAAAATTATTGAGTAGAATTACTGGGTCAAAGTCTACCTGTATTTTAATGTTAAATGTATTGTTAAATTTCCTTTCCCGGGGACAGACCAATAAATGTTATCCTTATATTGAGAAATGTTTGTTTTTCTTCCTCTCTTTTAGAACACTACTTTCTTCTTCAACATCTGCATTTACTCCAAGGGTAAGTACTACTAATTAAGCTTAAAATAGCTTTCTATATCTTCTAGGCTCTTTAATTGCCCTAGTTTCTACCCTTGGATGTCCTACTATTCTAACCTGTCCTGGTCTATTGCAGCAAAGCAGGCAGAATTATATTTTCTTATCTATTTCCTGTGCTTATAATTCTGTAATGATTTCCCATTTAACTTAATTCAAAATCCAAAACAGTTACTATGGCCTCTGGCTAATTCTGTAAAATCATCTGTCACTCTCCCCCTCAATCACTACAATAAAGCCACAGTTGTCTTCCATCCATCCCTGGGACTCTATTTTTTACAGCTCTCTAATTTTCCATACACTATTTACTTTAGAATATCTTACTCCCCATTCTTCAAGTTGCAGACTCCTTGCTGTCCTTCACATAACTGGATAATTATCACTTTTTTTTTTCCAAACAGTCTTTTATTGACTCCTATCATAGTTTAGGTTTTCCTCCATAGCAGTACCTGAAACAAGAACTTGGATGCAGGCAATGTATTTGGATGAAAACACCAGAAAATAAAAGGGGAAATATGGGCAAAGTAAAACAGAAAAGAAGAAAGAGAAGAAAATGTATATCAACAATCAATCAATCAAGACTCAATCTATTTAGAACTAGTAGAAACTCTGTGAGACATATCTCAGATTCATTCCATTAAATACTGAGGAGGCTAGAGTATAACCTAATGCCTTCCATCCTTTATTGGTGGAGGAAAGCCCTCCATATTTAAGGATTTTATTTGAAGGCAGCTGTGAAGTCAATATTGTGTTGTAAAATGCTCTCTGACAGAAAAGAAGAGACAAACAGGTCCTTGAAAGGGACAGGTGACATATGCTAAAAACTTACTTATTTTACAAGTACAGATGAACACAGATAAGCTTATGGGATATAGTGTGGAACATGAATAGGATCTGTTACAGTTTACTCCTTGAACCAAACAGACCTATTCACTTGTGCTCCATTTGGAGTCTAAGCTGTTACTGATGAGCCAGGAAGATTGGCAGCCACAATCCCAAAAAATGAGTGAAATTGGGTAGGCAGTGAAAGGAGATAACATAGGATCCCTTCTGCTACAACTCCTTCCATGGTCACATTGATATTAATATTTTTGTCGTTGTCAACTATTGTCAACTATTGTAGATTTGTTTTTATACTTGGCTAGCCCATTTGCTGGTTACATGGCTATGCAATTTTTTGAGATAATGTCACCAATTCACTTACAACATACCAAGTTTGAGATAACTATTATATAATCAAGATATTACAAATAATGGGATGAGTTAATCTATAATTGTGGAGAAAGATATGGCCTAGAGATAAAAATTATATGTAATTAGGGGTATATAAATAATTTAAAGCCATGAGAGGTGAACCATATGAACGAAAATAGGAAAAAGTTCTCAGTACTAAGACATAGGGCATTCCAGCACTTAAGAGTTCAGTCATGGGAAAATGAACAGTCATTGAGATTAGAAGAAAAGAGGTTATCTGATGCCCTGAATGCCCAGTAAAGAAAATTTACTGTGAAGCAATATCCCCTGGATAATCATAACCTTGAAAAGAGAAGATATAACAGAGCTGTCATGGAGAAAACCTAACTAGGTTTTGTTCAAAATAGAATGGAGGTTTGCAGAATTGGAGACATCTAGTGTAGAAGAGTATGTCAAAGAGTCCTACAGTAGAGAAATTAAGAGACAGATGGAACAAGGAGTGGGGTCCAAAAATGTTTTGTTTGTTTGCTTTTGTTTTTAAGGTTGGGTACATGAGAGAGTGCTTTAATGCTGAAGGAACTGAGCTATTAATAGAGAGGGAAGACCTCTCTATAAAGCAGGATATGAAATGGGGAAGTGCCAGAGTAATAACTTTAGGGGCAAGCAGGATGACATCTAATGAGCTAGTCGAGTGGTTGACCTTCAGTAGGAATCCAGGCAGTCCATCCATAGTAATAGGCAACTCAGAGTAAATGGGCACAGATCTAGGTAGGGTCCAGATGCAGTCATGGTAACTTTTGGAATTTGTCTTCTTATTTACTCTATTCTATCAGTGAATTAGGAAGCAAAGACATCAACTGAGAGTAAGGATGAGAGAAATAGTGTTGTAGATTTGAGGGGAGATTAGAAGATACAAATGAATATTCTAGAAAAGAGAGAATGTGATAAACCATGGAATATTGTAGGATGAACAGAAACATTAAGAGCCTACTTAATGTTATTGGTCAATTATTTAACTGGAAACTTATCCATGTCTGTTTCTTTTTTTCTCCAGCTAACTTAGCTACTGCCAAAGAGAGTAGGAGAACTATTTTACCTGTTTTATTCACTCCCCCACCCCTGCAAATGAGTACAATATAATTAAAGAGGGGAATGGAATGCAAGATGAAAATGATAGATAACAGAATTTAAGCTGTGTAAAGGCAGAATTGAAGCAATGAAGCTAATGATGGATTGAAAAATGGGTAGCACTGATGGATGTAAATCCTGAGGTCCTGGCGGGATGTGAAACTTGTAAAAGTTAGGAGACTAAATGGAATAATACAGACTAATAGTTTCTGGGGGCTTGAAACTATTCTTAATATTGAGACTGGGGAGGTCTTGCACTTACTTGTATCCAACACTATCTATGCTATGGCCAGAGAAGTAAGTGACCAAGTTTCCTGTATCTCCACTGCTAGAATTAACCATGATAGGATGGGAATACATCTGTTTGTTCACCATTATATATACAACAGTTCCTTAAAATCCTAGAACATGGTAAGGGCTCAATTTTAAAAAGATGTTCAGTGAATGAAAAAAAAATGAATTCATGCACAATTGCAAGCATCAATGCTGATTAATATTAACTTAAAGTTTACTGTTTTTCATCTAATACTTAAGAAAACTTTTAATTACAGAATATGTAACTTCAACTTAAGTGTCAATGTTTTATAGCCAAATACCACCAAACACACACAAATATGTACCATAAGGAACCATGATGTGTCTTTATAACAGGATGTTAGCATAAAAACCTAATACAAGATTTGACTTCTCATTGGGTGATTTGGGGGAGGGTATAAAGAAGTAGAAGTTTGCTGTAGGTCAGATGATGTTAGAGAATAAGAAAAAACTGTGATTGAGTATCTTAAATCTTATCTCTAGGGTGGGAAACTGGCAGGAGGATAAAGCTATAATTGGTAAAGAAGTAATAATCATTTTGACAAGAGAAGGCATGTTTGGTATTTTGTTGGTGGCATAGTCAATTTATTTTTGTTATGCTTAAAAAAATTAAGAAACGGCCTTGCTTTGTTATCATTTTATCATTGTCTCAGAGTAAGCTCATCTGAAGTTGGTATCGTGTGTGATTGCTTATGTCTAATGGGGCAGTAACATGGCTTAGCTATGAGTGTCAGGCCAGCTTCTCAAAGCCAGGGGTTGCTCTTTTTTGTTTTTTGATTTTTCTTTCTCAGATGTAACTAATAATATTCCATCAATAGAACCTTCATTAATATTTTAATCATAATAAATAGGTTACATAAAGCAGGAAAATTTAATTGATGTAAGTCCACTAAAGACTATTTTAACTGATGTAAAAGACCATTCATAAAATATTTTACTTAAAAAATAGTAAGATTTCAATAGATGGAAAATAGAGACAGCACATTGGTAAATGAACAAAGCCTGGAAACAGCAAGGTGTTTTGTGCCTATCAGTAATTGCTGCTCCTTAAGTTAATTTTTCAGATGTTTCTTAATGAAGCTGTATTTACTGACAAGATGGCTTTTTCAAACTTGTTCAACATTTTCTCGATTCATCTATTTCTTTTTCCTAATCCAAGAAAATTTACCACATGTTTATAATGGAAAAAATTCCCCTAGCCCTCCTTTCTTAATTTTCTCTTTCCAAATTGCAACTTTGCACCTTGAGTCAGTCAATTTGCTGTTATCTTTTTAACATACTATTTTTCTTGGAAGAGTAGACATGCATTATAAGAATAATTTTGCTTTTATCTGTTGAACATTTTAAAAAATTAGTTCAAATAAAATTTTAGAAGTGTATGATTCATAATTTTATGTCTTGTTAAAGTAAGGTAAACAGATTCTTATCTGTACACATGGATATTTATATGTGTTTATGTATGTGGGGTATGTATAGAAGGACATTTTTATTTTTGATTGTGGCTCACTTCACTAGTCCAGTTAAAATTTATGCCTGTAAAACTGATCAATTTTGTGTCCATCACTCAATCTTGACTTAAAGTAAAATTAATCCATCAGCAATTCAATCAGTCTAAACAATTTATATATGAAGCCTTCATCTGAATATTGATTTATTCTACCATTTCACTTTGTTCTATCAGATTATATCTGGTCTTATTTAGAAGGCTAAATATATAAGTTATTACATTAATGACCATCCTGAATAGCTCACATTTGGTTAATCCTTAGCTGACGAAACTTCTTTTATAAAATATTCATTTAAACTAACTTTCAGACTATTATTGTCTTCCAGAGGGGATGGGTGCAAAGGTCAAATTTCCACCCCTTTTCCTTTCATCACATCTTCTCCTTCTGATTTTCAACAATAACTTTACTTTAACCCCTGTTAATCAATTTTAGTGGTTTCCATAACCATATATATATGATGATACATAAAATTATCCAAGACCTTAGAGAAATAAATGCCTATCGATAACGTAGTAATCCACAGTAACAGATTTTAAGAAAAATTACCAGGAGTTTACAGTCTACTCTATGATACTAAACAAGATATCTCTCTTTTTATGTATTTATGTACTTATGTATTTATATATGTATGTATGTATTTTTAAATGAGAATAGGAGGCTTATGGTGGGGAGTGAAGAACACAAACCAAAGTATAAATAAATAAGAATACTCATACTTTTTGTGGAATACTAGGATCAGAATTATTTTGCTTTCTTTATGCCCTCTTTGGCTTTCATGCTATCTATTGGCAAGAAAGAAGGAAGGAACGAAAAAATGGAGGGAGGGAGAAGAGGAAGAAGGGAGGAAGGAAAGAAGAAAAAAATATTCTTGCATAATAACTTGAGAAAATTCACATACTTATTCCTCCAAGTCAAAAGTATCATTGTTAATACTTTAATGACAGATACTGTATGAAAAGTAGCAGAGAAAGCAGCATTTGTCACATGTCTCATTAACAGAATATCAGTGAATATAAAATCAAAACATGCCATAATCCAAGGAAAATTATTATAGACTCTCATGTTTTGTAGCTGTTGTATAACTGTCAACACTACAAAGAGTGTGTTGATATTTAATTTTTATTTGAGACTGTATTATGCTGATGTGACTGAATAATCCACAGGGAAGTAATAAATTTATGAGGTACATATTTATGAAGAGTCAATTAAAAATTTGTTTTAATAAAGTAACTAAAAAAGGGAAAAATTAGTTTTATATAATTTTATTATCAGACATGCTTGCTTTTTTACTATTTAAAAAAAGTAAAAATTAGTTTTATATAATTTTATTATCAGACATGCTTGCATGTATTTTATTATCAGACATGCTTGCTGTAGGACAAATGTATAAAAATTATGATAAAGAAAAAAATCATTATTAACATTTTGAATTTTAAAATATTTTTGTATAGAATTAAGATCTGATTTGGATTTTTTAAAAAGGTAACTAACCAGTACTCTAGCCATTATTTAATGAATGTCTTTATGCACAAACTTATGTTTTGTACATTAAGTTTAATCATTACATCCTATTTTATTTATGTGCCATTAATCTAACTTTTCACTTGTGAAATAGAAATATTTTTAAAAAATGAGAATGCATATACTCATTAATATCTGGATAGGAAAAATTTCTTTTTTAAGGTTTTTTTTTTTCCAAATTTTCAGTCATTCTCACATATTCAAAAAATATTTGGGATTGGTTTATATAGTCTAAAAATTTTAGCTGAAGGATATTTGTTTTGCATTAATATTGGCAAAATTTCTCCATTTTTTGGCAAAAATATAAGTTGAGTCTGTTATTTTCTTCATATAGGTATTATATTTTTATTATAACTATCTCAGCATCTTATATTTTTGTTGTTTTACACTGTGATCTAAGATGGATTTTTACTTCTATTATAAATATTTTCTAAATTATAATTGCATAAAAGTCAGTTTCTAATTTTTAATATTTAACATATAACAATTCACTAAATGCTATCATTGTTATAAAAAATTTTCATGTCACCTGCAAAACAGAATATTTTTTTCAACAACTGCCTTTTCAAAATATCCAAAACTTTCAGAACAAGGAAAATGATCTATTTCTTGAAAACTCCTATAAACCTGAATATTTCTTCATGCTTTGTGATTCAAAATTGGTGAAAATATTTAATTTTTACAAGAGAATGATATCTGCTTTTTCACATTTTCAAATTAGCATAGTTCTCAAAGTATATATATAACGTTTTAAAATGTTTCCCATGTCTGTTCTTTTTCTCCTTTCCCTTTTTAATTTCCAAAATATATGACTGTTTTCTTTACATCATTTTAAACATGATTAATTTTATTCTTATAATTAAACAACTTGCTTTTAACTTTTATTTTTATTACTTGCTCCCTGTTTTACTAATCTTTAAAGCATATTTTTAATTCAGAGATAAATAGTAGTTAATTAAATTTCTTGTTTTTGAATAAGAATATTTCAAGTTGTAGATTTCTTTCATTGAGGAACATCTCCATAGTCAGATTTCATATATGTTTCAACTTCTGATTTATTTTATTTAATTTCTTTCTTGAACCAACACATTTTAAGATTTTAAAAAAAACCTGTCACATGATTGAGGATTGCTAATTTAATTTGCACTGTTAATTTCTATATATAATGTATTGAATTATAGTACGAGTACAGTTTATGATTTCAGAAATTCAGTGAAAATTTCTCTGTGTTCTGTTATATGATCACTATTTTTAAATTATTATTATCATTTGACAACTCTTCCTTGGGGATCTAAAAGAAGATACATTCTCTATTTGTAGAATACAACATGAGACGTATCAGTATTTCTAGTTTCTTGGTAACAAACAATTTATGAGAGTGTATGTGTGTGTGCATGTGTGTGTGTGTGTGTGTAATCTCTAGATTATAAGTGCTTTTCCCATTTACACACACAGGGCTAATACTAATAAATTTTTAATAGAATGGCTAGAAGTTTGAACTCCTTTAACTGTTTTGAGGTAAGGTTGAGTTTTAATTATTGAGACTTCGTTGTAAAAGTGTCACTTAGCTATGTTCATGATTATTTTCACCTAAATTTCATCTCTACTAAAATGACGTTTTAAAGCCTTAGAATGTTCTTATACCAGCGTGGAAGAACAGTACACTAGGAATACAGATGGTACTTTCTAAATAAGGTTCTAAATACCTTAAAGTCGACTTAGTGGTTCTTCAACTGCAAATCCTGCAGGGAGATGCATGCTTAGGTGCTTTGAAAGAAATAAAGAGCCCTACAGTTAAGTGTGTATTGTCTTATTGAAAGATGAAATTTATGAATACCGAGATGAATTTATCACTGCCAAAGCACGATATATTCAGACAGTCAAATAAGTTTTCAAATTTAAGATACAATTTCTCCTTTCAAGTTTTCGCAGTTTAATTTCATAATGAGTAAATTTTATTTTCACTAACTCAAAAAAACTACAAGTGATCTAAAAAAAAATTTTACTTGATCCTCTAATTATTAAATATACACACCATGTCTTAAAATTTTAAATATAAAATGTAAGATAAAATCTCACATATGCCTGTTTTCTTTTCCCAAATAATACTGTGAACTGTAGTCCAAAGTGAAATAAGTTGTGAGTAGGGAGACTGGCAAGTGACATTTTTCTCCATTAATTCTGCATTCCTCATTTCACTCTGTGTTGCCCCCTCAGGCTGGAGTCCCAATATGAAGCTTGTCACAATCTGTATCTGTCACTTCAAGTGAATGAACAACTTTCCAATATGTTCCTGACAGCAGGATTTCAACCATGTGGGAGGATTTGGGAACAGTTTCTTGACTGGCACTTCAAACATCCCCTCATCAGCACCATGGTGCTTTCAATCTTACTGAAGAACTCAGGTGTTCCAAGGTGAGTATTGTTAACTATTTCTGGGCTGATTTCTTTTTTAAACTTGAAAAAAACATTGAGAAAAATACTTTTTTCTAAAGTATATAATGTAAATTTGGAATGGATGAAATATTAAATTTTGTTCTGATCATATTTTATAATTTACTAATTCCCTTTATAGATAAGCTACTTCCAATGTCCACAAACAAAATATATTGTCTTAAAGATGAATGACACAAACTTGTAGGCTCACACATTTTTATTAAATAGGCTATGTTTTACATAATTTAAAAATTAAATTTACAGCAGAAGATCATCTGTTTTATGAAATTTGCCTATATTTTCTTCTCTTATTACTCTATTACTATGCCTGTGGGCAATTTTTAATCATCTAAGCACTTAATAAATATTAAATATATATATAATATACAAATTAAGGTATATCACTTCAGAATCACTTCATTGATTTATGTTGATTCTTTAATATGTGTATTAATACTTCCCTTATAAAGAATGAGGAAATAGGACAGTATGTGTATACTTAGGTACTATAAGGATTGTAAATGATACTGCAACAAAGAGTGTTGGTGGGAATTGAACTGCCTTGAAACATCATTCACATCATCTTGATTTATTTACAATGTGAGATTTATTTAAGGTTGACTTATAAATGTACTATGTAGGTTTTATGCTTTCTATAAATTCAACCTCAAGTATTTGATCACTCTGAAAGGTCACCAGTATAAATCAATCAATCAACTCAATAAAGTTATATAAATGTCATAAATAAAAATTTCTAATTTATATATTATTAATTTACATATTAAAAGCAGGTATATGTCAAGCCTGTAATGTAATGTATTCAGAATAAATATATTTATTACACAACTAATAGTTTCAAAAATGATATGGGTGGGAGAGGTAATGTCTCCTTAGTTACTAGCAATGCAATAAAATATTGGAGAACCTCTATTTATATATTCCTTACTATCAAGCACATAGATAAAAACTGAAATATTTAATTGTAAAATTAAATGTACTGTGAACAGGACACTTAACATGTAGACAAACAATAAAACTTTTTATTTTTTAAAATGTCATTCAAGTCTTACATATCATTATTTTAAAAAAAACAGTGTTGGGATATTGCTAACATGGAAGGAAGTGAAAGAGAGACAAAAAGAAATTATAGCCTTCTTTGTAACATTAAAGATGACTTAGGAAAGATAGGCCTTACAGTTTTATTGTGAATATAATCTGACATAAGCATCATTTTGTCCTTCTTTATAATACTCTTAAATCTGACCCTCAGGAAAATGTCAGCAGGGACCAACAGACCTCTGAAGCTGCCTTCCAGTCAATTGATTCTATGACCTATTAAACCCCAGACCTTAATTACTATAATAAAATTATGATTGAACCTTGATAGAAAAGTCTTCCCTATCCACATGCCCACACTTTACTCGTCTCCTTCCCATGTATTGATAACAATTGGCCTTGACAAGCTACGTCCCTCATATCATAGGCAAACTTGCTTTGAAATACATTTTTCAAGATCTTAACATGAAGCTTTCTTATTTTGTACTTTTTTTTGTCTGCTTAGATTTATATATAAAGATGTATCTATTTTTAAAAATCCATTTAGAAAACCATTGTTCCTAACAATGAATATGTACACATAATTCTGACTTACTATTCTTTTCTTTTTCTTTTTTTTTGGCTGTGCCATGTGGCTTGCAGGATCTCAGTTCCCCAACCAGGGGTCGAACACAGGCCAAGCTGAATCCTAGCCACTAGGCCACCAGGGAACTCCCTGTTTTAATATTTATAAAATAAGTTTATTTAACACCACAACATTTATGGGAAAAGAAATATTTTTCAATAGGCTAGTCTGTATTAGGTGGCTACGTTTTCATAACAAAATAGGGTTTCTGGGTGTTATTAGGTCAGGGTGGAGGCATATCTAAACAACTTGGAAACAAAATTCATGCTGAGAGTATTCACATATTTAAGGATCATGGAGCAGGAAAAAAAAAGACTTATTAGCAAATACTTACAAATTTGGTGTTATTTCAAACTTGGTAAATTGAAAAAATGTTCAGAAAAGAGCCTATGGTAAAAATGTAACAAAGGTATTTGTTTTCATTTCTAATTCCCCGAGGGCATTTTTTTCTCATTTTTTGACATTACTTCTTAAGCCAAATAGTCAGGATTCAAATGCTTAAAGGATAATAGGTTGTACTTTTTGAAGTAAAGAATTAATGCTGTTAATATCACAAATGAACATTCTAATGGACTGTGTCAGTTTCAGGAAATTCTTTAAAAAACTGGGGCTTCACCTTCTATTGTGACTGATCACAATAGTGCCACCCTTATTTAATGAACAGGGATGTCCATGAAGTCCTGACAATAGCTTATAGGATGATTCAAGGTTGCATGAGATCAAGATTGTTCCTGCATACAAGTAATAGATAATTGGGCAAGTGGTGGACCGTAAGAGCTGAAGAGAAGTATAAGAGCTGGCAGCTTCAAACAGGAGCTGATTTTAGTGACAAACAACAAAAGAAAAAGGATTTCCTACTGGGACTTGAAAGATGCCAAAATAGCCTATATACATCAACGGAAAGAACAGTACAGTATATTTTCCCTTTAAGCTAGTGAAATAAAATAAAAGTGAACTGGATGTTTCAATCTCCCAGACTTCTACTGTATTTTCATTTGGAAAGTCTTCAAGTTATAGCATAAAAGCAGGAATAAAGTAAAAATGTAAGGCACTAAAACACTTTCTTTATTGCCCATATTCACTCCATTCTAATCTGGGTCTCTAGGCTCTTTTCTTTGTATACACTGGGAATAGAATCTTATTTAACAGCTCATAATTCTGATAGCTAACCTGCTTTATATTTTTGTTATGCCTTTCTTTTCATGGAGTAGCTGGTAAATAACTTTAAAAAGTAATGAGAAAATGGTTGGCCCACACTTTCAAAATAAGAGAGAAAGAAAGAGAAGAAAAAATGGAGCAAGGGAGGAATGGAGGGAGGCAAGCTAGGAGGGAAGGACGTAAGAAAATAAATAATTTAACTTTTGAAGGCAAAAGGAAGAAGACTCACATGTTATTTTTGGTGCGCTATATTTCAAATGAGAAGTGTGAATATAAACAAAGAAGGAAAAATATACAACTGAAATCTTAGATATACCATGAGAACAATGAAAGAATTAGTTTTCTTTCTAACCAATTTTCTATTGGTTTTACAAAATATTTGAATATATATATCTTTCCTAATTGCATATATATGTATATGTACTTGCTAATTGTATAGTTACAAAGATGACGCAACATGGCAAATATATATATTAGATAATCAAATATGTAGATTTTTATAAATCATATATAGATTTGAAATATAAAGGCAATATTTATATATATTTATATATCTACATATTTATAATATTTACATATACATGTACATATTACATATACATGTAAATATATGTATTTGATAGAAGAAGCAAGTAGGAAAAAATTCATCTGCTTTTGAGTTCAAACCTATTTCTTTAGAGAGTCACAGCAAATAGTCATAACAAATGTGTCTCCTGTCCTTTCTAACAAAAATGATGTTATGATGAGGTAGACATTTGGGTCATTTCTTCTGTGAGGAGGTAGATGAAGTTCAAAGTTGCTTCAAATGAAATATGATAGGTTAGTTTCCAGTCCCATTAAAACCTTTTATGACAGTGGAATATACAAAAGGTGGGATTTGAAACTGAACTCTCTCAGTTGTTAATAGTGTAACTTTAGGAACATAACCTAGCATGTTTGTTTGTTTTTTTTTTGCGGTATGTGGGCCTCTCACTGTCGTGGCCTCTCCCATTGCAGAGCGCAGGCTCCGGACGCACAAGCTCAGTGGCCATGGCTCACGGGCCCAGCTGCTCCACAGCATGTGGGATCTTCCCGGACCGGGGCACGAACACATGTCCCATGCATCAGTAGCGGACTCTCAACCACTGCGCCACCATGGAAGCCCTGTTGGAAGATTTTTAATCACAGTTTCAATTTCATTACTTGTGACTGGTCTTTTCATATTTTCTGTTTCTTCCTGGTTCAGTCTTGGAAGGTTATAGCTTTCTAAGAATTTGTCCATTTCTTCCAGGTTGTCCATCTTATTGGCATAGAGTTGCTTGTAGTAGTCTCTTAGGATGCTTTGTATTTCTGCGGTGTCTGTTGTAACTTCTCTTTCTCGTTTCTAATTTTATTGATTTGAGTCCTCTGCCTCTTTTTCTTGATGAGTCTGGTTAATGGTTTATCAATTTTATCGTATCAAAGAACCAGGTTTTAGTTTTATTGATCTTTGGTATTCTTTTCTTTGTTTCTATTTCATTTATTTCTGCTCTGGTCTTTATGATTTCTTTCCTTCTGCTAACTTTGGGTTTTGTTTGTTCTTCTTTCTCTAGTTACTTTACATGTAAGGTTAGACTGTTTACTTGAGATTTTTCTTGTTTCTTCAGGTAGCCTTGTATAGCTATAAACTTCCCTCTTAGAACTGCTTTTGCTGCATCCCATAGGTTTTGGATCATAGTGTTTTCATTGTCATTTGTCTCTAGGTATTTTTTGATTTCCTATTTGATTTCTTCAGTGATCTGTTGGTTATTTAGTAACGTATTGTTTACCCTCCACGTGTTTGTTTTTTCCCTGTAATTCATTTCTAATCTCATAGCATTGTGGTCAGGAAAGAGGCTTGATATGATTTCAATTTTATTAAATTTACTGAGGCTTGATTTGTGACCCAAGATGTGATCTATCCTGGAGAATGTTCCGTGTGCACTTGAGAAGAAAGTGTAATCTACTGTTTTTGGATGGAATGTCCTATAAATAGCAATTAAATCTATCTGGTCTATTGTGTCATTTAAAGCTTGTGTTTCCTTATTTATTTTCATTTTGGATGGTCTGTCCATTGGTGTAAGTGAGGTGTTAAAGTCCCCCACTGTTACTGTGTTACTGTCAATATCCTCTTTTATAGCTGTTAGCAGTTGCCTTATGTATTGAGGTGCTCCTATGTTGGGTGCATATATATTTATAATTGTTATATCTTCTTCTTGGATTGATCCCTTGATCATTATTTTGTGTCCTTCCTTGTCTCTTGTAACATTCTTTATTTTAAAGTCCATTTTATCTGATATAAGTATAGCTACTCCAGCTTTCTTTTGATTTCCATTTGCATGGAATATCTTTTTCCATCCCCTCACTTTTAGTCTGTATGTGTCCCTAGGTCTGAAGTGGGTCTTTTGTAGACAGGATATATATGGATCCTGTTTTTGTATCCATTCAGCAAGCCTGTGTCTTTTGGTTGGATCATTTAATCCATTCATGTTTACGGTAAGTGTTGCTATATATGTTCCTATGACTGTTTTCTTAATTGTTTTGGGGTTTTTTTTTTGTAGGTCCTTTTCTTCTCTTGTGTTTCCCACTTAGAGAAGTTCCTTTAGCATTTGTTGTAGAGCTGTTTTGGTGGTGCTGAATTCTCTTAGCTTTTGCTTGTCTGTAAAACTGTTGATTTTTCCATCGAATCTGAATAAGATCCTTGCTGGGAGAGTAATCTTTGTTGTAGGTTCTTCCCTTTCATCACTTTAAATATATCATGCCAGTCCCTTCTGGCTTGTAGAGTTTCTGCTGAGAAATCAGCTGTTAACCTTATGGGAGTAACTTTGTATGTTGTTTGTCCTTTTTCCCTTGCTGTTTTCAATAATTTTTCTTTGTCTTTAATTTTTGCCAATTTGATTACTATGTTTTTTGCATGTTTCTCCTTGGGTTTATCCTGTATGGGACTCGCTGTTCTTCCTGGACTTGGGTGGCTATTTCCTTTCCCATGTTAGGGAATTTTTCAACTATAATCTCTTCAAATATTTTCTCAGGTTCTTGCTCTCTCTCTTCTCCTTCTGGGACCCCTATAGTGCAAATGTTGTTGCGTTTAATGTTGTCCCAGAGGTCTCAGGCTGTCTTCATCTCTTTTCATTCTTTTTTCTTTATTCTGTTCTGCAGCTGTGAATTCCACCATTCTGTCTTCCAGGTCACTTATCCGTTCTTCTGCCTCAGTTATTCTGCTATTGATTCCTTCTAGTGTAGTTTGCATTTCAGTTATTGTATCGTTCATCTCTGTTTGGTTGTTCTTTAATTCCTCTAGGTCTTTGTTAAACATTTCTTGCATCTTCTCGATCTTTGCCTCCATTCTTTTTCTGAGGTCCTGGATCATCTTCCCTATCATTATTCTGAATTCTTTTTCTGGAAGGTTGTCTATCTCCACTTCATTTAGTTGCTTTTCTGGGGTTTTACCTTGTTCCTTCATCTGGTACATAGCCCTCTGCCTTTTCATCTTGTCTATCTTTCTGTGAATGTGGTTTTTGTTCCACAGGCTGCAGGATTGTAGTTCTTCTTGCTTCAGTTGTCTGCCCTCTGGTGGATGAGGCTATCTAAGAGGCTTGATGGGAGGGACTGGTGGTGGGTAGAGCTGACTGTTGCTTGGTGGGCAGAGCTCAGTAAAACTTTAATCCACTTGACTGCTGATGGGTGTGACTGGGTTCCCTCCCTGTTGGTTGTTTGGCCTGAGCAAGCCAACACTGGAGCCTACCTGAGCTATTCGCTGGGGCTAATGGCAGACTCTGGGAGGACTCATGGCAAGGAGTACTTCCCAGAACTTCTGCTACCAGTGTCCTTGTCCCCACGGTGAGCCACAGCCACCCTCTGCCTCTGCAGGAGACCCTCCCACACTAGCAGTAGGCCTGGTTCAGTCTCCGCTGTGGTCACTGCTCCTTCCTCTGGGTCCTGATGTGCACACTACTTTGTGTGCGCCCTCCAAGAGTGGGGTCTCTGTTTCCCCCAGTCCTGTCAAAGTCCTGCAATCAAATCCCACTACCTTTCAAAGTCTGATTCTCTAGGAATTCCTCCTCCCATTGCCAGACCCCCAGCTTGGGAAGCCTGACGTGGGGCTCAGAACCTTCATTCCAGTGGGTGGACTTCTGTGGGATAAGTGTTCTCCAGTCTGTGAGTCACCCACCCACCAGTTATGGAATTTGATTTTACTGTGATTGTGCCCCTCCTATCGTCTCATTGTGGCTTCTCCTTTGTCTTTGGATGTGGGGTATCCTTTTTGGTGAGTTCCAGCGTCTTCCTGTCAATGATTGTCCAGCAGCTAGTTGTGATTCTGGTGTTCTCGCAAGAGGGAGTGAGAACATATCCTTCTACTCCGTCATCTTGGTTCCTCTGCTTATCTTGGACTATTTTTGAGAGACATAAATACTTGCACTTCTTTTCTGTCCCAAATAAGTAGATTAGTGCTACAGAGTAACTGTTTGTGTCCTTCCAGAATTCATTTGTCAAAAAATCAAAATATTGACTCAACAATGTTTGGGGTTCGTAATTATTATACTGAATGTAGCAGGTCCTATGTTTTTTTGTAACAAATTGCTATAAAAATTTGTAGTGACTTAAGGCAATTAATTATCTTGTAATTCTACAGGTCAGATGTACAAAATGGGTTACACTGGCTAAAATCAAGGTATTGGCCAGGCTGTATTCCTCTAGGAGGCTCTAAAGGAGAATCTATTTCCTTGCTTTTTCCATTCCAGAGGCTCCCTGTATTCCTAGACTTATCACCCTCTTCTATCTTCAATGCCAAGTAGTCTGTCAATTCCTTCTCACTTTGCAGCACTTTGACCTCTTCTGCTAGTCTCTTCCCCTTTTAAAAACCTTTTGATTACATTGGATTCATCTGAATAATCTGCTTATTTTAATAATCTAATTTTGTCTAAAACCTTAATTCTCCCTGCCATGTAAGGTAAACACCGTCACAGTTACCAGGGATGAGGAAGGATTGAGGGGGCGGGGGGCATTGTTTTGCCTACTACACAGAATAAGAATATTGAAAAATAATTTAGAATATGATTTACAAATTGTAAATTGTAAGGACCAGGGAAGAAAAATAAGTATCTTTATATAAAAGTGCTAATATATGGGGTATGCCAATATTTTGATGACTACATTAGGCTACTTCAACCTTCTTACCCTTGGGATGAACAGTTACATTTAATTTAATTTTCCAATTAAGAAAAATTAAATTAATTACTTGCTGTTTTCCCTTGAGAATACATTCTTCAGTTTTAATGCCACATAGATATATGCCTCAGGAAAGGAAAGTTTATAAAATGTTTATTAATAGTCACAATTTCCAATACTCTTCCAAATTCATCTCTAAAGTATACAATTTAAAAATCCATGGAATATCTTCTAATAAGACATGCACGTGGGGAGGGAGAGAGGAGAAAAAGGAAGGAAAGGGGAAAAAATGCTTTTGTTTAAAGTAAGTTAGGAACTGTGTAGTTTCCCCTTTGAGTCACTGGTTAAAAAAGAAGGAAAGAAAAAAAGATTTAAAGAAGAAGGAAAAAAGAAAGAGAAAGGAAGCGAAGAAGGAAGGAAGGAAGGGAGGGAGGGAGAGAGGAAGGGAGAGAGAGTATTAATATTACGCTGTCTCAGGAATCCACTATTTTCAGTCTGATTTTAAAATACAGGGAATGTGATCTTTCGAGTGATAAAAATTCTTGCATTCAGAAGCCGTGAATTCCTGTATGGCTCAATTTATTCTTTAGTGGCTATCCTCATTTAAAAAAATGTTTTGCTGTCCTTTCATCTGTATGATAGGGGCCTTGAGGCCCTGGTTACTGGGATGTGCTGAACGTATTTCTATTTACATTAATTTTCCTTGGATGAGAGTGTCACCCAAGATGGTACTCTTTCTTACCACTATATGTGGTATTTTCCTCCCTGCTGCTGTCTGCCACTCTTGCCTCTCCTGTTGCTTTTCACTGTGCCTGTTACCACTTTTGACCATTGCTGCTACTGCTGCTGCTGCAGCCTCAACCTGCTTCAGCCCAACTGCCTGATTGCTATAATCATCTCCCTCCATTCTTGTTCTGTATTGCTTCCATTTTTTTTGTCCTATATTTATTCATTATTGTTTCACTCTTTATACCTAGTCAGGACTGATTAAGATGATTGTACTTTCATTTGTTGACTAAACATTCCATATATAACATTTAAATCTTCTGCTTATAAGTGTTATTCATTCATTCATTCACAAAATATTAGTGTAATGCTTGTATTTAATATAAACCACAGTATTATTATTAATTTAGGACCAATAAAAAAAAGCGATAAATAATTGCTATCCCCAAAGAGTTTATAATTTAGTTGTAGAGATGACAAACACACAAAATTGCTACAATTAAAAAACCATAGATAATGAATATGAGAATAATAAAAAGTGTTGTCAAACACAAAGACAAATGATCATTTTATGTTAAATTAAGGACTAGTATCATGGAGATAATTCTAATTTGGCCCTAAGTGGCAAATATTTTCATTGTTAAAAATTAAAAGTTCTAGGTCTTAGACAGAGAACATACAGTAAGTTGTAGGAGTTTTTAAGTTTTAAATGACAGTTTGGTACAAGAAATGGAATCTAGACTCAAAATACTACAGTCTGACTTTTTGGTCCATGTCCCCCTTACTTACTGTTAGCCTTATCTGTGTTCTAGTCCAAGTATACTAGAAAGCATCCATACCTGCATAACAAAGGACACTTCAGTGTGCCAACTTGGTTTATCAGAGTTTCCTTCAGAAGGTGTTGGGTTTCACTTACACAGACAAAGTACAGTGGATTTCCTTCTAATTATCATTTTAGGAAAGTATAATGGAATGTCAGACAGATATTTGCTTAAATATATGGAACCTTTATTCCTAAGAATTACTCTTGTAACTTCATAAGAACATGAGCTTTTTGATCTAAAATTTAGATACTTATGATGGAAGGCCTCGATTAAAAAATACCCATATAAATGCAAATATGTAGTTGACACCTGCTTACAGGTTGGGTACATATTCTTTCTGAGACAAAACACTAATAAAATTGGGTCTGACTCAATGAACAAAAAGAGCATTGATACTTCCTCCACTTAAAATAATTGGATTTTATCTTTCTATTGCAAGGCACATTTTAAGGAAATATTGTTGACCTTCTCCTGCCCCCAAATATTTCCTTTTCTCATAATATAATACATTTCTGAGGTACTGAAAGTTTACAACAAAATTACACATGAAAGAAGGAAGAGTTTAAATGAAAACTTCAGGCAACAAACATGTTTGGACAAGTAATGGCAGGGGAACACTGTCTTATCAGAGTTAACATTGTTAAATAAAGTATTCCATTAAGGTCTATAACTATGGCAATAAAAAAGGTAGAATTTTAAACTATGATAAAATGAACGAGAGCAAAATTTAAAAACAATAATTGTACTTCCACAAACAGCCTGTTTATACTAGAGTTACTGCCATTTTAGCTATACCATATATGTATTTTGTTTCTTAGAAGTCTCATGGAAAACCATCCTTCTTAAAATTAAGCAAGTTGTAAAGGTTAAAAAAACCCTAAACATATAAAGTTGGCCCTCTGTATTCTCAGGTTCTGCATCCATGGATTCAACTAGTCCCAGATCTAAGATAGGGTTGACTCCAAAGACGTGGAACCTGCGATTGAGGGCTGATTATCTTATTTTAAGTCCTTCCAAATTATCTGTACTTTTAATGATATGTAATTCACAGTTTTCATTTGTACTTAGATGGTAATTTTCAGTAGAACTTTCCAGTATTAGAGAAACTATCTGTAAATTGAGAAGGAATTATAAAACATAAGAAATAAAAATTTTGAATATTTCATAAGGTTACAAAATTTCAAGTTAAAAAGACAACATTATCTATTAAAATTACCATTTTAGAGTCATAATGAAAGCTAATATTTTTTAAATTAAATTGAATAAGTGACAATTCATTCCATTTACCGCATATGAATATTAATATTCTCCATTGAAACAGATGAGTATTAGGTGAGAAAATTTGTTTCAGTAGCTGTCCTGCTTCCACACTAAAACTGAATTTCTTTTAGTTACTTTTAGAAGGAGTAGCAGCTTAATTTATTCATTGATATACCGGACCAGTTGGGTGTCTATGTGCTACTGTAGACTAAATTTTGAAGCTCGTGGAAAAAGTCCTTGATATGTGATCTCCTATATAGAAGGACTGGTTTAGACTGAAACACTTGAATGGGCCTTTTGGGAATAGTTGAACCAAATCCTAACAAACGAACCTGGGCAGACTCAGCTCCTTTCCTGGTGGCGTGTACTCCATTAAGGGCAGCAATTATGTTCCAAAGGCCAACTCACAAAAACAAAAAAACTTGTTTATACAAAGTTCTCTAATTGTGATTGTGATCTCACAGCTAAATACCAGACACGACCTGAGTAATCCAAAACATCACATTATGAATATGAAAAATGTGTTTAGCATGCATATCTATGATTCTGTATGTTCTTGTTTGTACAGATGCAATGGAAAGCATTTTCAGACAGAACTGATTCTGTCAAGGCAGCACCCTGCCTTGGCACCTCCAGGGGAAGGTGAGTGGGAGGCAGAAGGCACCCTTGCCCTCCATATATTATGAAAAGTGCCACATTAACAAATGATCGACTCCTACAGAGAGGAGTGAGGAAAAAGGAGTTCTGGTTCACTATCTTGCTTCAACTTGACCCTCATTACACTCAAATACATATTCATGAATCCCCTGCAACAACTGGGTCATTGGTGGGATAAGAAATGTATCTGTGACAATAAGTGAGAGTGCTTGAAATTAGAAAAGAAAAATAGTCCTGCCAATCTCTCATCTATATTTATAATTCAATATTAACTTGTATTTCTTACAAGAAAAACTAGAAAATAAAGGTATTTATTGAAAACCTGAATCCATTATTTTTAATACAGTTATTTTAATAAGATACAAAGGTCAGAAATTGCCATTAGGTTTCATTTTAATATACTGAATATTTAGCAGAAAAAAACCCAACATACTGGAATAGCATTTATTTGTTAACAAAGAAAAACAACTGAAAATAGGTACCTTTAATCTCTTTAATAAATTCAGTCTCACAACCCCTAAGTACATAAAACTATCACATTACTTTTCTGTATTGTCAAGAGCTTCTTTAAGTCTGGCCATACATCAGATTAGAAATAATTTTTTATTCCAGGTATATCTGATGCATGGAAAGTTTTTTACAAAAAGTGGGACAGTTAGACATTTTAATTATAAATATAATTATGATGTGACAAAATAAAACTTCTTATGCCAATGTGAGTGTGAATATACATTCATATTCACATACACATATTTAGCACTTTGTGGAAAAAATTTCTCTAAATTGTTGAGTTTATCTCATCCAAAATATTTGAGAAAAAAAATGTGATATAAACAATTTGTATTTATTTGTTCAATTTTTATTTACAGATGAAATAATTCTATCCTATTACTTTTACAATGTATTTACTCATTCAATGAAATGTATAATTTATCTATTTAAAAAACCAACACAAAGTGATGCAATCCAAGTTTTTCTAGAATATTATTTTCACATATGGCTCTTTCTGGATCTAGTGAAGAAAAAGCCATGTGAGAAAAAGCTAAATGATCAGGAAAGGAAAAAAAAATACTGCTTCTCATCTTTCTAAGTAACAGTGTTTGTATTCCTGCTCTTTTCTTTTTCTTTCTATTCCCTTTGATTATAATGTGGAACTTTCTGATTTGGAGGGCAAAATAATCTAAAATAGAATTTAACTATTTTTCTCACTATAAGCTTCAATCCCACAGTATTTTTTTGTTGTGAAAGATTGACAGAATAAACTATTGAATAAATCAATAAAACACTGAAGGAATTAAGTAGTCTAGGTAATTCTGCTCTATTCAACTATTAATTATAAATATAATATTCCAAGAAAAAATTCTTAACTTGATAGTTTCTGTGATAATTTTGCAGTTAGGATATAAAATCTTCATCAGGACAGTTTAAGAAGGACAATTAAATAAAGTAAATATCTTATTTGCCAGATGTTCATTCTTACAGATGAAATGTGAGTTCACATACTTTGAAGAATAAGTTAAGATTAGGTCACAGGAATATTATTTTCTTACGTTTATAAATAAAAGAAATTTAAACACAATTTAGTAATTTTGAATATAATTTGATGAATTTGTCCAAATAGAAAACATTCAAACACTTATTCACTTGCTCATAATAGTTGGTACAAAATATTTATTGAGAGAGTAACTTATGTGTTAAAAGCATGGGCTTCAAAATCCTGGAACCCAGGCTCTGTGTTTTGATAGTTTGTGTGCCTTGGGCAAGCAACTTAACCTCTTTATCCCTTAGTTTCTATGTGTTTTAGAAAAATCTTAGGATACTTGAAATTTCATCATAAGCACTGGGTGTGTTTAATGCAATACTTTTGTAAAAAGCTTAGATGGATGCTTTTACATAAATGCTTAATAAATATTATCAATGATTTCAGTGAATAATGTCTATCCTTACTGTGCCTTTATTTTCTCATTATCAATTCTTACTATCTGATGTGTTATATATGTATTAATTGGTGTTGACACAGACTTATTTATTTATGTGTTTCTTGTCCATCTCAGCCAGGATAATATAAATTCTGAAAGGGAAGGTATTTGTGATTTAAATTATTTCATACACTTATTCAACATCTGCATTTCCAAATACATGAAACTTCAGTTTCTTTTTCACACTTTAAAAGTTGGGTTTGTAGATCATCCAGACAGAAAATCAACTGGTCTTAAACACCAGTTTAAGTAAACACTGGCCTTAAACACCACATTTGACCAAATAAACTTAGAGATATATAGAACATTCCATCCTAAAGCAACAGAAAACACATTCTTTTCAAGTACATGTGGAACATTTTCCAGGATAGATCACATGGTAGGCCACAAAACAAGTCAGAATAAATTTAAGAAAACAGAAATCATATCAAGCAGCTTTTCTGACCACAACACTATGGACTAGAAATCAACTGCAAGAAAAAAACTGCAAAAAGCACAAACATATGGAGGCTATACAATATGCTGCTAAACAACAAATGTAGTCCCTGAAGAAATCAAAGAAGAATTTAAAAAATGCCTTGAGACAAAGAAAACAAATACACAACCATACAAAAATCTATGGGATGCAGCAAAAGCAGTTTTAAAAGGGAAGTTTACAGTGATATAAGCCTACCTCAGGAAACAAGAAAAAACCCTCAAATAAGCAACCTAAACTTATACCTAATGGAACTAGAAAAAAAGAACAAACAAAACCAAAGTTAGTGGAAGGAAAGAAATCATAAATATCAGAGCAGAAATAAATGAAATAGAGATAAAAAATTAGAAAAGATCAGTGAAACTCAGAGCTGGTTCTTTGAAAACATCAAACTGATAAACCTTTAGCCAGACTCCTCAAGAAAAAAAGAGAGAGGGTCCAATTCAGTAAAATCAGCAGATGTTCACATCCCATAGTCAGTGCTCCATATCAGAGTTTCCACATCCCTGGATTCAACCAACTGCAGACTGTGTAGTACTGTATGTATTTATTGAAAAAAGTCTGCCTGTAAGTGAATCCTCACAATTCAAACTCATATTATTCAAGGATCAGCTGTATACTCTATATCTCTATTCTATTTATCTACCTACTTATCTATAGTCTATCAGAAATATCATGTAGGTAACATGAAGGATATCCTACATATTACCTTACCTATAAGATATTTTACATTTTTATTGTCTGTAGAAATAATATTTAATTTATTCAATTTTTTAAAAAGTATAGTGTATATCTACTTTACATTCCCCTTTTTAAAAAAAAATCATATCATCTTCAAATAAGAATATTTCCAACATTTTTATACAGGTGTTCCTCCTTTGTTACTATTATTATTCATGTGTTGACCAATCTGTCCTGAATAGTTTAAAATATTACTAGTAATATTGGGCTTAAGCACGTCTATTAAATCACCATGTAACCTTATACTGGCGGAGGGAGGACCTTCAAGATGGCGGAGGAGCAAGATGTGGAGATCAGCTTCCTCCACACAAATACATCTACATGTGGAACAACTCCTACAGAACACCTACTGAAAGCTGACAGAAGACCTCAGATTTCCCAAAAGGCAAGGAAGTCCCAACATACCTGGGTAGGATAAAAGAAAAAAGAAAAAACAGAGACAAAAGAATAGTGATGGGACCTGCATTTCGGGGAGGGAACTGTGAAGGAGGAAAAGTTTCCACACACTAGGAATCCCCTTTCCTGGTGGAGACAGGGGGTGCGGGGGGAAGCTTCGGAGCCACGGAGGAGAGTGCAGCAACAGGGGTGCAGAGGGCAAAGAGGAGAGATTCCCACACAGAGGATCTGTGCCAACAAGCACTCACCAGCCTGAGAGACCTGTATGCTCAACTGCCAGGGAAGGTGGGGCTGGGACCTGAGGCTCAGGATTTGGAGGTCAAATCACAGGGAGAGGACTGGGGTTGGCAGCGTGAACACACCCTGAAGGGGGCTAGTACACCATAGCTAAATGAGAGGGAGTCTGGGGAAAAGTCTGGAACTGCCTAAGAATCAAGAGAACATTGTTTCAGGGTGTGAGAGGAGAGGAGATTCAGAGCACTGCCTAAATGAGCTCCAGAGCTCGGCGCAAGCCGTGGCTATCAGCGTGGACACCAGAGATGGGCATGAAATGCTAAGGCTGCTGCTGCCGCCACCAAGAATCCTGTGTGCAATGACAGGTCACTATCCCACCTCCCCTCCCGAGAGGCTGTGCAGCCCACCACTGCCAGGGTCCCATAATCCAGGGAAAACTTCCCCGGGAGAACACACAGCACACCTCACGCTGTTGTAACATCACACCGGCCTCTGCCACCGCAGGTTCGTCACGCATTCTGTACCCCTCCCTCCCCCTGGCCTGAGTGAGCCAGAGCCACCTAATCAGCTGCTCCTTTAACTCCCTCCTGTCTGGGCGAAGAACAGAAGCTAGAGGGCGACCTACATGCAGAGATGGGTCCAAATCCATAGCTGAACCCCAGGAGCTGTGCAAACAAAGAAGAGAAAGGGAAATCACTCCATGCAGCCTCAGAAGCAGTGGATTAAATCTCCACAATCAACCTGATGTACCCTGCATCTATGGAATACCTGAATAGACAAGGAATAATCCCAAAATTGAGGCGGTGGACTTAGGGAGCAACTGTAGACTCTGGGTTTGCTGTATGTGACTGACCAGTTTCTGAATTTTATGTTTATCTTAGTTTATTTTTATTGCTTCTGTTAATTGATGGATTTGTTTATTGGTTTGGCTGCTCTCTTTTTTTCTTTCTTTTTTTTAATACTTTTTACATTTCTTTAATATATTTTTTAAATTTTTTATTTTAATAACTTTATTCTTTCTTTCTTTCTTTCTTTTTTTTCTCCCTTTTCTTCTGAGCCACGTGGCTGACTGTGTCTTGGTGCTCCAACCACTCGTCAGGCCTGAGGCTCTGAGGTAGGAGAGATGAGTTCAGGACATTGGTGGGAGAGCTGAGTTTAGGACATTGGACCACCAGACACCTCCTGGCCCACCATACTATCAATCTGTGAGAGTCTTCCCAGAGATCTCTGTCTCAAAGCTAAGACCCAACTGCACTCAACGACCAGCAAGCTACAGTGCTGGGCATCTCAGGCCAAACAACTAGCAAGACAGGAAAACAACCTCACCTATTAGAGAGGCAGCCTAAAATCATAATACGTTCACAGACACCCCAAAACACACCACCAGAAGCAGTCCTGCCCACAAGAAAGACAAGATACAGCCTCATCCACCAGAACACAGGCATCAGACACCTCCACCAGGAAGCCTACACTACACACTGAACCAATCATACCAACTGGGGGCAGAAACCAAAAACAATGGGAACTATGAAGCTGCAGCCTGTGAAAGAGAGACCCCACACACATTAAGTTAAGCAAAGTGAGAAGACAGAAATACACAGCACATGAAAGAGCAAGGTAAAAACCCACCAGATCAAAGAAATAAAGAGGAAATAGGCAGTCTACCTAGAAAAGAATTCAGAGTAATGATAGTAAAGATGTTCCAAAATCTAGGAAATAGAATGGAGAAAATACAAGAAACATTTAATAGGTCCTAGAAGAACAACACAGCAACAAACAATGATGAACAATACAATAAATGAAATTAAATATCCTCTAGAAGGAATCAATAGCAGAATAACTGAGGCAGAAGAGCAGATAAGTGACGTGGAAAAAAAATAGTGGAAATAAAGAGCAGAATAAAGAAAAAAGAATGAAAAGAATTGACGACAGTCTCAGGGACCCCTGGGACAATGTTAAACACACCAACATTCGAATTATAGGGGTCTCAGAAGAAGAAGACAAAAAGAAAGGGGCTGAGAAAATATTTGAAGAGACAGTTGAAAACTTCCCTAATATGGGAAAAGAAATAGTCAATCAAGTCCAGAAAGCGCAGAGAGTCCCACACAGGATAAATCCAAGGAGAAACACACCAAGACACATATTAATCAAACAATCAAAAATTAAATACAAAGAAAATATATTGAGAGCAACAAGACAAAAGCAACAAATAACATACAAGGGAATCCCCATAAGGTTAACAGCTGATTTTTCAGCAAACTCTGCAAGCCAGAAGGGCGTGGTAGGACATATTTAAAGTGACAAAAAGGAAAAATCTACAACCAAGTTTACTCTACCCAGCAAGGATCTCATTCAGATTTGAAAGAGAAACTAAAACCATTACATACAAGCAAAAGCTAAAACAACTCAGCACCACCAAACCAGCTTTACAACAAATGCTAAAGGAACTTCTCATGGCAGGAAACACAAGACAAGGAAAAGACGTACAATAACAAACCCAAAACAATTAAGAAAATGGTAATAGGAACATACATAATGATAATTACCTTAAATGTAAATGGATTAATTGCTCCAACCAAAAGACATAGACTAGCTGAATGGATAAAAAACAACACCCATATATATGCTGTGTACAAGAAACCCACTTCAGACCTAGGGACCCATACAACCTGAAAGTGAGGGGATGGAAAAAGATATTCCATGCAAATGGAAATCAAAAGAAACTGGAGGGCTTCCCTGGTGGCACAGTGGTTGAGAGTCCGCCTGCTGATGCAGGGGACACGGGTTCGTGCCCCAGTCTGGGAAGATCCCACATGCCGCAGAGCAGCTGGGCCCATGAGCCATGGCCGTTGAGCCTGCGCGTCTGGAGCCTGTGCTCCACAACGGGAGAGGCCGCAACAGTGAGAGGCCCGTGTACCACAAAACAAAACAAAAAAAAGAAACTGGAGTAGGAATTCTCATATCAGACAAAATAGACTTTAAAATAAAGACTATTAGAAGAGACAAAGAAGGACACTATATAATGATCAAGGGATCAATCCAAGAAGAAGATATAACAATTGTAAATATTTATGCACCCAATATACGAGCCCCTAATTAGATATGGCAAATGCTAACAGCCATAAAAGGGGAAATCGACAGTAACACAATAATAGTAGGGGATTTTAACACTCAACTTTCACCAAGGGACAGAGCAACTGCAATGAACATAAATAAGGAAACACAAGCTTTAATTGACACATTAAACAAAATGGATTTAATTGATATTTATAGGACATTCCATCCAAAAACAACAGAATACACTTTCTTCTCAAGTGCTCATGGAACATTCTCCAGGATATATCAAATCTTGGGTGACAAATCAAGCCTTGGTAAATTTAAGAAAATTGAAATCATATCAAGTATCTCCAACCACAATGCTATGAGACTAGATATCAATTACAGGGGAAAGAAATGTAAAAAACACAAACACATGGAGGCTAAACAATACACCACTAAATAACCAAGAGATCACTGAAGAAATCAAAGAGGAAATCAAAAAGTATCTAGAAACAAATGACAATGAAAACACAACGATCCAAAACCTATGAGATGCAGCAAAAGCAGGTCTATGAGGGAAGGGCATAGCAATACAATCCTACCTCAAGAAACAAGAAACATCTCAAATAAACAACCTAATCTTACACCTAAAGCAATTAGAGAAAGACAACAAAAATTCCCCAAAGTTAGCAGAAGGAAAGAAATCATAAAGATCAGATCAGAAATAAATGAAAAAGAAATGAAGGAAATGATAGTAAAGATCAATAAAATGAAAAGCTGGTTCTTAGAGAAGATAAACAAAATTGATAAACCATTAGCCAGACTCAACAAGAAAAAAAGGGAGAAGACTCAAATCAGTAGAATTAGAAATGAAAAAGGAGAAGTAACAACTGACACAGCAGAAATACAAAGCCTCATGAGGGATTACTATAAGCAACTATATGCCAATAAAATGGACAACCTGTAGGAAATGGACAAATTCTTAGAAAAGCACAACCTTCTGAGACTGAACCAGGAGGAAATAGAAAATATAAACAGACAAATCACAAGCACTGAAATTGAAACTGTGATTAAAAATCTTCCAACAAACAAAAGACCAGGACCAGATGGCTTCACAGGCGAATTCTATCAAACATTTAGAGAACAGCTAACATCTATCTTTCCCAAACACTTACAAAATATAGCAAGAGAGGAAAACTCCAAAACTCATTCTATGAGGCCACCATCATCCTGATATGAAAACCAGACAATGATGTCACAAAAAAAGAAAACTACAGGCCAATATCACTGATGAACATAGATGCAAAAATCCTCAACAAAATACTAGGAAACAGAATCCAGCAGCACATTAAAAGTATCATACACCATGATCTAGTGGGATTTATCCCAGGAATGCAAGGAATCTTCAGTATATGCAAATCAATCAATGTGATAAACCATATTAAAAACTGAATGAGAAAAACCATATGATCATTTCAATAGATGCAGAAAAAGCTTTCGACAAAATTCAACACCCATTTATGATAATAACCCTCCAGAAAGTGGGCATAGAGGGAACTTACCCCAAGATAATAAAGGCCATACATGACAAACCCAGAGGCAACATTATTCTCAGTGGTGAAAAACTGAAACCATTTCCTCTAAGATCAGGAAAAAGACAAGGTTGCCACGCTCAACACTATTATTCAACATAGTTTTGGAAGCAATCAGAGATGAAAAAGAAATAAAAGGGTCCAAATCAGAAAAGAAGTAAAACTGTCACTGTTTGCACATGACATTATACTGTACATAAAGAATCCTAAAGATGCTACCAGAAAACTACTAGAGCTAATCAATGAACTTGGTAAAGTAGCAGGATACAAAATTAATGCACATAACTCTCTTGCATTCCTATACAATAAGAATGACAAATCTGAAAGAGAAATTAAGGAAACACTCCCATTTACCATTGCAACAAAAAGAATAAAATACCTAGGAATAAACCGACCTAAGGAGACAAAAGACCTGTATGCAGAAAACTATAAGACACTGATGAAAAAATTAAAGATGATACAAACAGATGGAGAGATATACCATGTTCTTGGACTAGAAGAATCAACATGGTGAAAATGACTATACTACCCAAAGCAATCGATAGATTCACTGCAATTCATATCAAACTATTAATGGCATTCTTCACAGAACTAGAACAAAAAAATTCACAATATGTATGGAAACACAAAAGACCCTGAATAGCCGAAGCAATCATGAGCAAGAAAAACGGAGCTGGAGGACTCAGGCTCCCAGAATTCAGAGTATACTACAAAGCTACAGTAATCAAGACAGTATGGTACTAGCCCAAAAACAGTAATATAGATCAGTGGAACAGGACAGAAAGCCAAGAGATAAACCCACACACATATGGTCACCTTATCTTTGATAAAGGAGGCAAGAATATACAATGGAGAAAAGACAGCCTCTTCAATAAGCGTGCTGGGAAAACTGGACAGCTACATGTAAAAGAATGAAATTAGAACATTCTCTAACACCATACACAAAAATAAACTCAAAATGGATTAAAGAACTAAATGTCAGGCCAGACAGTATAAAGCTCTTAGAGGAAAACATAGGCAGAACAGTCTATGACATAAATCACAGCAATATCCTTTTTGATCCACCTCTTACAGAAATGGAAATAAAAACAAAAATAAACAAATGGGACCTAATGAAACTTAAAAACTTTTGCACAGGAAAGGAAACCAGAAGTAAGAGGAAAAGACAACCCTCAGAATGGGAGAAAATATTTGCAAACAAAGCAACTGACAAAGGGTTAATCTCCAAAATTTACAAGCAGTTTATGCAGCTCAATGTCAAAAAAAAAAAAAAAACAACCCAATACAAAAATGGGCAAAAGACCTAAATAGACATTTCTCCAAAGAAGATATACACATTGCCAAAAAACACATGAAAGTATGCTCAACATCACTAATTATTAGAGAAATGCAAAACAAAACTACAATGAGGTATCACTTCACACCGGTCAGAATAGCCATCATCAAAAAATCTACAAACAATAAATGCTGGAGAGGGTGTGGAGAAAAGGGAACCCTCTTGCACTATTGGTGGGAAAATAAATTGATACAGCCACTATGGAAAATAGTATGGAGGTTCCTTATAAAACTAAAAATAGAACTACCATATGACCCAGCAATCCCACTACTGGGCATATACCCTGCAAAAACCATAACTCAAAAAGAGTCATGTACCACAATGTTCATTGCCACACTATTTACAATAGCCAGGGCATGGAAGTAACCTAAGTGTCCATCGACAGATGAATGGATAAAGAAGATGGGGCACATATATACAATGGAATATTACTCAGCCATAAAAAGAAATGAAATTGAGTTATTTGTAGTGATGTTGATGGATCTAGAGTCTGTGATACAGATTGAAGTCAGTCATAAAAATAAAACAAATACCATATGCTTACACCTATATATGGAATCTAAAAAAAAATGGTTGTGAAGAACCTAGGGGCAGGAAAGGAATAAAGATGCAGACATAGAGAATGGACTTGAGGATACATGGAGGGGGAATGGTAAACTGGGACAAAGTGAGAGAGTGGCAATGACATATATACACTACCAAATGTAAAACAGATAGCTAGTTGGAAGCAGCTGCATAGCACAGGGAGATCAGCTCAGTGCTTTGTGACCACCTAGAGGGGTGGGATAGGGATGGTGGGAAGGAGAGACAAGAGAGAGGGGTTATGGGGATATAAGTATACGTATAGCTGAATCACTTTGTCATACAGCAGAAACTAACACAACATTGTAAAGCAATTATACTCAATAAAGATGTTTAAAAAAAAAAGAAAAAGATTATACTGGCAACTAGTTTCTGATAGATTATCTTCAACATACCAAGGATGTATGTTTCTCTCTCTGCTTTATAACATGTCAGTTATTTAAATGAAACCTGTTTGCTACTAATATTTCATTTTTTCCAGACACTAAAATAGTTGTAATCCTTCTCCAAAGTCATGTACACATTGCTAACAAAATGGGGATTGCAGGGAACAGTTTACAGATGCGGTGAGGAACTGACCAAGTGTAGATCAACTGAAAGACAAGTGGAGATATGTTCTGATAAGATTTTGAATTTTGGTCTTGTTATTTTGGCTTTTATTTGATGTTGAAAATTTGTTTCAGTATAATATTATGCTGTTATGAATTACTGTGGACATAGTTGGAATTATGTAAAATTTTTCTGAACATTACAAATGAAAAAACAAAACTGTTATAGTTATGTTAAAGTTTTATTGAATTTTACTTGTTGTCAAGTTGGATTGATTAAATGAACTTCTGTTCAGTGCTTATATTTATGTGATTTTTACAATGATGTTTCTGCTTCATGTAATTCTGAAGAAGCTACGGTTGTTATGAATTGAATTGTCCTTCCCTCAAAATTCATATGTTGAAGTCCTAACTTCCAGTACCCCAAAATATGATTGTACTTGGAGATGGGACCTTTAAAGAGGTAATTAAGTTAAAATGAGGCCGTTTCCTCATTTTAGATTGGGCCCTTTCCAATCTGACTGGTGTTATAAGAAGAGGAGAGGACACAAAGAGAGACAACAGGGGTGTGCATACACAGAGGAAAGACCATGTGAGGACACAAAGAAAAGGTGGTCATCTACAAGCCAAGGAGAGAGATATCAAAAGAAGTCAAACCCTGCCAGAATCTTTACCTTGGACATCCAACCTCCAGAATTGTGAGAAAATAAATTTCTGATGTTTAAGCCACCTGGTCTGTGATATTTAGTAGTTACAGCAGCCCAGCAGACTAATACAAGGGTCTAGAAAAGTGAAATCGTTTGTCTAAGATCACACAGTTAGTGAGGGGGAGGTCTTAGATGCAGATGGAGATGTATCATACTCTAAACGCTTCAACACATAACACCCAAGACACTAAAATTAATTTTGTATCATAAGATTTTGTTTTTCTTTCCTGTGTTTTAAGAAAAGTGTAGTTTTTTCATTCAAAATATTAATTCAAAATGAATATCTACAAACACAATTTAATTGCAACTTTTAGAATGTAGGGTAAAATGCTGAAAAATTTTGGAAATTCTTATTTTTTAAGTAAAAATATAACATTTATCTCAGAAATGTTGACCTTTTTAAACCTAAACAAGTTTTTCTCAGTAATGAAACAGATTTTTCCCTGGAAAAAAAAGGCTTCCTTTGATCTCATGATATATTCAAAGAGATAATGAAGCATGTTTTGCTTTCTTGTAAACCTGTTAAAATATTATTTTTCTCTGAGGTTGACAGTGGTGAAAATTTTATCACACAGAATGAAATGTGTTATTTTGACACATTGATACCATATCAAAACTTATCCTTACACATTCAACTCTGTGACAAAGAATATATTCCTATGAATTTCACAGGCAATTTCCATGGGATTAAAAAAAAGTATTAGTTTCAGATGCTGAATGGCTTTTACACTGCTAACTGGTAAAGATAGGTTGATGAATATATTGATGTTGAATTACACAGCATTATAACCTATGGTAAATCTGTAATATAATTTCTGATGTGGATATTCACATAAAGTGGAGAAAAGATATTTGGAATTAAAGTAATTAATAATGTTACTTTCCACCTTCATTTATAGGACTCTCACTAATGTCAATGTGGGTTCATGATTTCAACAGAATAGGAACAGAGTTTTAAAAATCTATTTCCATGATCAAAGTACCAAGAATCCAATCTTACTGTTTTCCTTTTGTTCTTCTTTAATTCTGAGCTTATTAGATTTTTTTTATATAATGAGATTTAAACTTTAGAAATATAAGATTAGTGATGTGGTGAAGTTTGAAAGGGGAGAAATAGTAACAAATAATAGAGCATGATAATGTAGAATGATAACCTTCCTAGATTTGTGATCACATATGTAATCAATTTCCAGGTCCTATCTTTCTAATCTCCTTATTCTCAACAGTCCATATTTGTCATTTGCCACTACCTTAGATCAAGTTACCTTTATTTTTCAACTGAACACAGTAACAGCACCCAAGTGGATCTTTCTTCCAGTCTTCACTTTCAACTCCCTCCCATACTCTCTATAAAATGCAGACTCAGTGATTATTTGGGAACTAAAATGGGATCATGTCATTCCCCAGCATAAAATACTTCAATATCTCCTAATAACTCTTATGATGAAAAACTTACACTTGAATTACTGAATGAATCACTGTTCTTGTTATTGAAATGTCAGCTCCATTATGCCTTACTCTTGGTTGTACTTTCCATTGCCTATATATTGAGAATCACCACTGCCCTGTTGATCTGCAAAGGATGTCCACATATATCTAACTACATATGCCTGCTATGAAACATCTTCTTATACCCATGCTGTTCTTTTAATGAAAATGATGTGTTGCTGCAAATGCATCAGTAAGATTTTCTTTACTCATTTTTTAAAGATTTGACTCAAATATTACCTCCTTAAAAGAAGAATTGCCTAAAAGTTTTTGACCCCAGCCAAAATTCACTACACATTTCTCTGCAGCTCCATAAAATGTAATATCACCAAAATAATGCGTGATACTCTCCCTACTGTTATACTACATGTATATTTGTGTTCAAAAAGTAATCAACTTGAGAACTATGTTTTAATATATTTTTATAACCTCGTAGGTCTTAGTTTAGTGGTTTTTATAGTATAACAATGAAGAGTTTTTTTTTAACTTGAATTGAATATTAATTTATACATACATATATATATACACTAATGTCAGATATAAGGTACTTGAAACTTTAGTGCTTTCTTCCTTTCGTTTCATAATATTCTGAGTGGCTTGAAGATAATTGTGATAACTCAACATGGATTAGGTTGGTGTGTCTAGTTACATATTAATAATGCAAAGTGTGTTTTATAATATAGATAAATATCATATAGCAGAGTATAATATGTACTCTGTTATATCTTACAAATATAGTTTTGAGGGATTAATGCCAGAAAGTGCAGTCAACACAAATTTGAATGGCATTAGACATTTCAAATATCAGGTAGAAAGTTTAAAACTATTTGTGAAATGGAACATCCTTCCTGAAATCCTCTTGGAACAGGTTGTGCTTTCATTTATTTTCAATAATTGAAACCATCAAACTCTAATGTTTAAAAATAAAATCTAATAGTAAGTCTGAACTTTCTCTTTTCCAAAGATCTGTCAGTGCTACCTTGGTTTTAGAGGCAGAAAGATAGATAACAACAGGGCACATTCTCCCTCAGGCATATTTCTAGCTTCCCTGCTCTTTCATCTTGATAACGTACCTCAGTAATTTTAGCAAAGCCAGATTAAGTAGGGCTTTCCATCAGTTTAATATGGTGTTTCTTAATGAAAGTTGAGAACAATTATGAAGCTATGATTAACATCCTTTGACCTTTAGCTGAGAAATATAGGTGCTTCAAACCAGGCAGTATATAGGCTTTTTATAAATGAAAATGGCCTCAAGAAATGCATTTTGGTGACAAGACAGAAAAATCTGAGCAGAATAGAATTTCTCTGCATTCATTTCTTGTGTAATAGCTAAATTGAAGAATACTGTAAAGCTGTTCTTGAAATGACTGTCAAGGGAAATCCTTGAGTTAAGAACATTTAAGTACCTAAATGATTAACTTGAGACTTATTCAAGCATAACCCCCAAACCCAAACAAAATCCTTTTGCTAATGTGACCAAGTCATAGGAAATTAAGCAGGCTCAAGTGGAATTTTAGTGGACTGAATTTATCTAGATTATTTCTAAAATGTAAAGTGTTGGAGAAATTACTTTATAACAATCAGGTACTTGATATGAATCTTAGAAATTACTTTTGGGAGTCTGAGTAGTAAATTCTTATTATTCTTGGGTCTTAGGCAGATGGTTATAAGTAACTATCAATACCAGACCCATCCTGTGCTTACCTGTAAAATTAATCACATTGCTGTTGTAGGATACTGTGTAATAATTTGAATAAGAAAAGAGCCCTCAATTCTAAATAATTCTCCTTTTGATGGTAACATTAAAAATTCTGGATATTAAAATAAATTAACTTTCATATGAAAATTCTCAAGAGAAACATGGTCTATTATACTTGTTTTATATAACATAATGCATGCATACAAGTTTTTGAGAAATGGGATATATTGGTGAATTCATTATTTCGAGTTAAGAACTTTATAATAAAGCAATAATTTCTTAAGTTTTTGATAAATCCCAGGAAAGACCACAGAATTTTGCTATCTCTTGACATCACAGTTTTGAGTATCTTTTAGGTTAGGCTATACTCCAGTCCATTTTAATGTTTAGTCAATGGTGGCTTGCAGTTCCTTAGGGTTTGGTTAAAAGATAATCTCCTGTTAGTATGCAAATGGAACATATTTATACATTCCAGTCCTAATGATGGTCATCAGTAAGACCCCAGGAAGATATAAACATCCTAGAATTTTGTTGGCATAAAAAGCAAAAAGCACAATTTTGGGACTAAGATCTGAGGCACCTTAGATACTAAGGAAGATATCTACTGGTTAGCTACAAGAAGTCATTGAAAATTGTTATATATAAACAGTAAAATATTTACATTTTTCTCCATGTTCATTTATTCCTAAGAGCTCTTTCAGATTAACATATTGTGTGTATTCTTATGTATCTGCAGTGCATAGTAGTCATTAAATATAAAGAATGTGGTAATTATCTGAATATTGATTTAACGTATTCAAGGTTTTAAAACTAAGATCTTGTACTACTCTATATAAATTTATTATATTTATTTTAATTTCTTACGAGACTCCTGTCTGGTTTAATAGGCAATCATCTTTAACTGTACTGTGTGTTAATTAGACTCAAGAAGTTTTTTGTTCTGCTTTATTTTTTGTTTTAATGTTATCTTATTTTAGTCCTACCTTCCTTTCCTAGGAGCTATTTTATGATTAAAAACACTCATTTTTTGGGGGGGACATTTTAAGCATCAAATTGCTGACATATGATTGACTAAAAAATCATAAAAGTATAACTCATATGGCTTCTCCACTTATTGATGTAATGACCCATTTTCAATTTTTAAATTAAATTGTCAATTGGCATGAGAAAATTTAAGGTAACATACAGATATAAATCCTATTCTGCAGGAGGCTGTAAAATTTTATTAGAACTAGAAATGTACTTGATCAAAAGACACGGATTGCAGCTACAGGTCCTCTACTTGATAACTACCTTGATAATTCTGGATATCAGTTTTGTCATCTGTACAATTAGGAATAAAAATTCCTAATGGGATTATTGGCCACTGATCCACTTTGCACATGAGATAAGTCATAGTGTGCAAATTTCAGAATTTAAACTTTGTGTTTTGTGGGTCACTATAATATATATAATTGTATGAAGTAGTGCCAACAACTAGACTTTTCAATTTAAAAAATGTAAAAGATAATTAAACAAAGATCAAATTTTAAAGGGAAAATTAAATCAGAAAGCCTATAGGAGGGTATCATTTATATCTTCATGTGCAAAAGAGCTATTCTATTAATGTCCATTTAATAAGTCATCTAAGGCTGCAGAATGGTAGAACTGAAATTGGAAGTTGAACTCAAGACAAGATTAAAACTCCAACCAGATGAATTTATATTATACATTGAAATTTTATAAGGTTTTATTTAAAGACTTAATGTGGTAAAATGGTACTATTCTAAATGAATAAAATAATTAATTAATATTTTAGCTATAAATAATTTTTCATGATTTGCAAATATACTGGTTATTTGTTGTCATCTTGCTCTTTGAGATTCTGGTCATGAATACTTTTTCACTATTCCATTTCTTGGACAAATCTAACTTAGTTTTTCTCTCTCATGTTAGATTCATTTTCTATTATGGTGTTATTATATAGAGAAGTTGAAACAAATGCCAGCTAGTGAAATAGTTCAAATCATATTTTTGTAATATTTATATCTGGTAATAATTTAAAATTCCAACTTTTCTTGATTTCATTGGTTTGATATACAGACTTTTTGTGGAATTGCACAAATATACATCAGTCAACACATACTATCCTTAAAAATTTTTATTGACTTGAATTGATGTTCTATAAAACTTTTTGTTATGCATATATTGAGTAGTTATGTGTTAATAGCCTTTAAACAATAAACAAATATCCCTATTTAAAATTCAATTATGCAAGTTGACTTGATCAAAAGATTATGAACACAATCAAATATGAGGATATGAGATGAATAACATGATAGAAGCAAAGTCACAAAAATCTTTCTATTTATCTAAAATTAGTTTCTGTAATTGCAACACAGCAAATTTAGAAAACATTTTTATATTTTTTTCACTTTAAGGAAATGATTTTTTCATATACATGAAATAATTGGAAATTTGACATAATGAACAACAGTCTTCAGTCAATATGTATAATTTGGAGGAAAATCCTTTGGGAAAATGCTTTAGCCTTCCATGACAATAGAACTGAACAAGTCATTCACATATCACATATAAATTCAGTTTAGAAACTGATTCACTGGGATATTCAGTGAAAACTATCAAAAATATCATGTTCATTAGAGTTTAAAATATTTTTTACTGACAGAAGATAAGTTGACCAGTATTCCTTGGTGAAACTCTATGACAACTGCCCACAGAGCTATATCCCCTGTAATCTCTATAGTCACTGAGTGCTATGAAAGCTCTGAATCATTTATCTGTCAAACATTTGGAGTCCATGTCATTGTTCAATTTCTCTAGTTAGGAATAATCAACTTTTTTTCTGATCTAAAATTGTCACTTATTTTCTTTTTGGCATAATGGACTTTGACTTTTGAAAGCAATTGATAGGTGAGTAGTAGACCAAAATAGAAGTTTTTCATGTCATTATCTATGTTGAAAAGTGTTAAGTATGCCAAGATGCCATGCTGTTAAAAAATTTCAGAGAAAAAAGTAAACAGATAAATTTAAGTGATATCTCATACTGAAGAAATAAATACATGGTATTCCCTGAAGCTACATTATAAACCATATCCATGTACATTTACAAATAATAATTAATTTTTAGCTACTTACTTTAAGTGTGCCAGGTGAGTGTCAATTTAAAGATGGAAAAAAAACTCTGTGATACAGGTAATGGAGTAAACACTAAATGTAATAGCATTTGATGACAACAAACCACAATAAAATTTAGTAGATTAAAACAACAAATACTTTATCTATTCCTCATTTCTATGGTTGGGTAATTTGGATGTCTTCAGCTGCTTCCTATGACCTTATCAAGTCTCAGTAATGCATTTGCCATCATTTGGAAGACAATGGGAAGACTGGGGTGTGTGTCACTTATTACAAAGCTGGCTCTCTGAGCTTGTTCACATTATGCTGGCTACAGGGTTCCCAAGAGTATCAAAGAGAAAACCCTAATACACAGGCATTGTTCAAACCTCTGCTTACGACATTTCTAAGTTCCTGTTGTCCAAAGCAAGTAATAAGTCTGTTACTTGCTTTGGAGAAATCATCTTTTAATGGGAGAACTAGAATGCTGCATTTCAAAGGGGCATACACATGATAGGAGAAAATTGTGCACATTTTTTCTACCTATCATACTAAAAATTCTAAGATAACACAACAATATTAGAGAATACTGTAAAAGAATATATTTTTCTGAAAAAAAAAGTATTCTGAAATACAGTATACCAAATAAAGCTGTTATTCTTTCAGGCCACTCACACCTAACTCCTTTCAAAGTCTGGAGAGTATTCTGCCTTATCGGCATTTATATCATGTTAATGAAGTTTAAAATGCCAATAACTGACTCACTTACTGAGCTTCCCTCAGCCAGAATGTGGTCAAATGACCTAGGCTACACCAATCAGAAATACCTGCCTCCCCAGTTTAAAGTTTAGAAGGGAAAGCAAAAGATGTGCAGGAAAAAAAAAAAAAAAAAGGAAAAAGAAAAGGAGCAAGTGCCGCTACAACAGCCAACTTCCAGGGGCAGCATTGACAAGGATTCTACTTCTGGCTTTCAATGCACAGTGTCACCAGAGTGGTGGCAGTATTACCTTCACTGAGCCAGTGAGGTGGTAGGATTTGGAGGGAATATTCCAGACTACATAATAGATTTTTTGGCCCTGCTGAAATGTCTATGATCTATCTAATGTTCATCACTTAATATTTACATATCTTATTTGCTTACGTTGGCCTGGGTCAATTTTGGTGGCTTGCAACTAAAATGCTAAATAATACACATTATGTGATTATTGTGCAAACTAAGCATTAATTGGCAAAAGGTCTTTATATATATGTATTTTAAATAGCATTTAGTTTTCTATTAAAATTTAATCAGAAAAATACTCATTTGAAAATAATAAGACACAATGTTTAAATAAGTTTTATATATTCCACTCACAATACATCTACAATAATGCCAGGCATCTAAAATCCAGATGCTGGCATAGAAAAAGATGTATGAATAGCCAACATATTAGGTGCTCCATTGAAAGATAATTACTTGATTCTCTCCATCTAATTAATATAAGAAAACAAAGAGTATACCTTAACCAAGATATCTTTATTTCACAATTTAGAAAACTGTAACCCAGAGTGGTTAATGAAAACCTCCTTGATTACCCAAAATTTTCTTGTCACTGTTTTCTCATTATTCAGACCTCAACTCAAATGTTTCCTTCTCAGAAAGGTCTTCCCTGACATCCTTATGCAAAATATAAAGCTGACTCTTCATCTTCCAAATTCCTTCTACTCCCTTACCCCGTGCCATTGTCTGCACAGCACTCTACAGGGCAATATAACATAATGGTTAAAATTCTGGCCACAGAAACAAGCTGGAAAACAAACAACTCAATTAAAAAGTGGGCAAAAGATCTGGACACCACACCAAGAGGATCTACAAATGGCAAATACATATGTGAAAAAATGTCCATCATTATATGTCATTATGGAATCACAAATTAAGATGATGAGATATCACTATGTAATTTTCAGGAAGACAAAAAATTAAAACAAACAAAACTGAAAGCACCGAATACCCACAAGGATGTAGAGTAACAGGAATTCTCATTTTACTGCTGGTGGGAGTACAAAATGGTACAGCCACTTTGGAAGATAATTTGGCAGTTTCTTAATTAACTAAACAAGTCTTCTTATATACAATCAAGCAATTGCACTCTTTGGTAGTTTCCCAAATGAACTGAAAAAACTTGCACACAAATGCTTATAGCAGCCTATTCAAAACTGACAAAAAACTGGAAGCAGCCAATATATGCTTCAAAAGATGAATAGATAAGTTGTGTTACATCCATACAATTGATTATTATTCAACAATAAAAAGAAATAAGCTATCAAGCCATGAAAACACACAGAGGAGCCTTAAATGCATGTTGTGTTTAAGAAACCAGTCTGTCAAGCCTAAAAACTATATGCTATAGACTGCATGTGTCCTCCCAAAATTCATATGTTGAAACCTAATTTTCAGTGGGAGGTGATTATGTCATGGATATGGAGCCCTCTTGAATGGGATTAGATCCCCTATGAAAGAAAGCTCCCTTGCTCCTCTCTGCAATGTGAGAACACAGAGAAAAGATGTCCATGGAAACAGGAAGTGAGCTCTCAACAGACACGGAATATGTCAGCACCTTGATCTTGGATTTCTCAGCCTCCAAAACTGTAACAAATAAATGTTTGTTGTTTAAGCCACCCAATTTATGATATTTTTGTTATGGCAGCCTGAACAAGATACTGTAAAATTCCAGTTATGTGACATTCTGCAAAAGGCAAAACTATAGAGACAGTAAAAAAGATCAGTGGTTGCCAGAGAGAAGGGGAGAGGGATAAAGAGGTGGAGCGTAGGTGATATTTAGGGCAGTGAAATTATTCTGCAATATTGTCATGCTATATACACAATATTATACAACTGTCAAAACTCATAAAACCGTACAACACAAAGAGTGAGCCCTAATGTAACCTATGGCCTTTAGTTAATAATATACTAATTAGTTAATAATGATACATCAATACTGGTTCATCAATTGTAACAAATATACCACACTAATACAAGATATTAATAACAGGATCCAGGGGAAGATGGCGGAAGAGTAAGAAGCGGAGATCACCTTCCT
This sequence comes from Globicephala melas, assembly GCF_963455315.2. Taxonomy (NCBI): domain Eukaryota; kingdom Metazoa; phylum Chordata; class Mammalia; order Artiodactyla; family Delphinidae; genus Globicephala; species Globicephala melas. The sequence continues at coordinate 58,513,067 of NC_083318.1, read as the reverse complement.
CCCCACAGATACACCAGAAATACATCTACACGTGGAACAACTCCTACAGAACACCTACTGAACGCTGGCAGAAGACAGACCTCCCAAAGGGCAAGAAACTCCCCACGTACCTGGGTAGGGCAAAAGAATAAACAGAGACAAAAGAATAGGGATGGGACGTGCAACAGTGGGAGGGAGCCCTGAAGGAGGAAAGGTTTCCACACACTAGAAGCCCCTTCGCGGGCAGAGACTACGGGTGGTGGAGTGGGGAAGCTTCTGAGCCACAGAGGAGAGCGCAGCAACAGGGGTGCAGAGGGCAAAGCAGTGAGATTTCCGCACAGAGGATCGGTGCCGACCAGCACTCAACAGCCTGAGAGGCTTGTCCGCTCACCTGCTGGAGAGGGCAGGGCTGGGAGCTGAGGCTCAGGCTTCGGTGGGAGCGCAGGGAGAGGACTGGCTGTGTGAACACAGCCTGAAGGGGTTAGTGCACCATGGCTAGCCGGGAGGGAATCCGGGGAAAAGTCTGGACCTGCCAAAGAGGCAAGAGAGTTTTTCTTCCCTCTTTGTTTCCTGGTGCGTGAGGAGAGGGGATTAAGAGCGCTGCTTAAAGGAGCTCCAGAGACGGGCGCAAGCCGGAGCTAACACCGCGGACCCCAGGGAGGGGCAAGAGATGCTAAGGCTGCTGCTGCTGCCACCAAGAAGCCTGTGTGCGAGCACAGGTCACTCTCCACAACTCCATTCCAGGGAGCCTGTGCAGCCCGCCACTGACAGTGTCCCGGGATCCAGGGACAACTTCCCCGGGAGAACGCATGGCGCAGCCAAGGCTAGTGCAACGTTATGCCAACCTCTGCTGCCGCAGGCTCGCTCCACACTCTGTACCCCTCCTTCCCCACAGCCTGAGTGAGCCAGAGCCCCCAAATCAGCGGCTCCTTTAACCCTGTCCTGTCTAAGCGAAGAAAAGACGCCCTCCAGCGACCTACACACAGAGACGGGGCCAAATCCAAAGCTAAACCACGGGAGCTGTGCGAACAAAGAAGAGAAAGGGAAATCTCTCCCAGCAGCCTCAGGAGCAGCGGATTAAATCTCCACAATCAACTTGATGTACCCTGCATCTGTGGAATATCTGAATAGACAAGGAATCATCCCAAATTGAGGAGGTGGACTTTGAGAGCAAGATTTATGATTTTTTTCCTTTTTCCTCTTTTTGTGAGTGCATATGTGTATGCTTCTGTGTGAGATTTTGTCTGTATAGCTTTGCTATCACCATTTGCCCTAGGGTTCTATCTGTCCGTTTTTTTTTTTTTTTTTTTTTTTTGGTTTCTTGTTTTTTTTTACTTTAAAAAATTTTTTTTCTTAATAATTATTTTCTTATTTTAATAACTTTATTTTATTTTACTTTATTTTATTTTCTTTTATCCTCTTTATTTATCTCTCTCTCTCTCTCTCTCTTTTTCTTTCTACTTTTTCTCCATTTTATTCTGAGCCATGTGGATGAAAGGCACTTGTTGTTCCAGCAAGGAGTCAGTGCTGTGCCTCTGAGGTGGGAGAGCCAACTTCAGGACACTGGGCCACAAGAGACCTCCCAGCTCCACGTAATATGAAACAGCGAAAATCTCCCAGAGATCTCAATCTCAACACCAACAACCAGCTTCACACAACGGCCAGCAAGTTACAGTGCTGGACACCCTATGCCAAACAACTAGCAAGACAGGAACACAACCCCACCCATTAGCAGAGAGGCAGCCTAAAATCATAATAAGGCCACAGACACCCCAAAACACACCACCAGACATGGACCTGCCCACCAGAAAGACAACATCCAGCCTCATTGACCAGAACACAGGCACTAGTTCCCTCCACCAGGAAGCCTACACAATCCACTGAACCAACTTTAGCCACTGGGGACAGACACCAAAAACAACGGGAACTATGAACCTGCAGCCTGCAAAAAGGAGACCACAAACACAGAAAGATAAGCAAAATGAGAAGACAGAAAAACACACAGCAGATGAAGGAGCAAGATAGAAACCCACCAGACCTAACAAATGAAGAGGAAATAAGCAGTCTACCTGAAAAAGAATTCAGAATAATGATAGTAAACATGATGCAAAATCTTGGAAATAGAATAGAGAAAATGCAAGAAACATTTAACAAGGACCTAGAAGAACCAAAGAGGCAACAAGCAATGATGAACACCACAATAAATGAAATTAAAAATACTCTAGAAGGGATCAATAGCAGAATAACTGAGGCAGAAGAACGGATAAGTGACCTGGAAGATAAAATAGTGGAAATAACTACTGCAGGGCAGAATAAAGAAAAAAGAATGAAAATAACTGAGGACAGTCTAAGAGACCTCTGGGACAACATTAAACACACCAGCATTCGAATTATAGGGATTCTACAAAAAGAAAAGAAAAAGAAAAGGACTGAGAAAATATTTGAAGAGATTAGAGTTGAAAACTTCCCTAATATGGGAAAGGAAATAGCCAAGTCCACGAAGCACAGAGAGTCCCATACAGGATAAATCCACGGAGAAACACACCAAGACACATATTAATCAAACTGTCAAAAATTAAATATAAAGAAAACATATTAAAAGCAGCAAGGGAAAAACAACAAATAACACACAAGGGAATCCCAAAGAGGTTAACAGCTGATCTTTCAGCAGAAACTCTGCAAGCCAGAAGGGACTGGCAGGACATACTTAAAGTGATGAAGGAGAAAAACCTACTACCAAGATTACTCTATCCAGCAAGGATCTCGTTCAGATTTGATAGAGAAATTAAAACCTTTACAGACAGGCAAAAGCTGAGAGAGTTCAGCACCACCTAACCAGCTTTACAACAAATGCTAAAGGATCTTCTCTAGGAAAGAAACACAAGAAAAGGAAAAGACCTACAATAACAAACCCAAAACAATTAAGAAAATGGTAATAGGAACATACATATTGATAATTAACTTAAATTTAAATGGATTAAATGCTCCCACCAAAAGACAAAGACTGGCTGAATGTATACAAAAACAAGACCCATAAATATGCTGTCTACAAGAGAACCACTTCAGACCTAGAGACACATACAGAAAGAAAGTGAGGGGATGGAAAAATATATTCCATGCAAATGGAAACCAAAAGAAAGCTGGAGTAGCAATTCTCATGTCAGACAAAATAGAATTGAAAATAAAGACTATTAGAAGAGACAAAGAAGGACACTACATAATGATCAAGGGATCGATCCAAGAAGAAGATATAACAATTGTAAATATTTATGCACCCAACAAAGGAGCACCTCAGTACATAAGGCAAATGCTAACAGTCATAAAAGGAGAAATCGACAGTAACACATTCATAGTAGGGGACTTTAACACCCCACTTTCACCAATGCACAGATATCCAAAATGAAAATAAATAAGGAAACACAAGCTTTAAATGATACATTAAGCAAGATGGACTTAATTGATATTTATAGGACATTCCATCCAAAAACAACAGAACACACATTTTTCTCAATTGCTCATGGAACATTCTCCAGGATAGATCATATGGGTGACAAATCAAGCCTTGGTTAATTTAAGAAAATTGAAATTGTATCAAGTAAATTTTCTGACCACAACGCTATGAGACTAGATATCAATTACAGGAAAAGATCTGTAAAAAATACAAACACATGGAGGCTAAACAATACACTACTTAATAACGAACTGATCATTGAAGAAATCTAAGAGGAACTCAAAAAAAAATCTAAAAATAGGGCTTCCCTGGTAGTGCAGTGGTTGAGTGTCTGCCTGCCGATGCAGGGGACATGGGTTCGTGCCCCGGTCCGGGAAGATCCCACATGCCATGGAGCAGCTGGGCCTGTGAGCCATGGCCTCTGAGCCTGCACGTCCAGAGCCTGTGTTCCACAACGGGAGAGGCCACAATAGTGAGAAGCCCGCGTACTGCCAAAAAATAAAAATAAAAACAAAACCAAAACCTAGAAACAAATGACAATGGAGACAAGATGACCGAAAACCTATGGGATGCAGCAAAAGCAGTTCTAAGAGGGAAGTATATAGCAATAGAATCCTACCTTAAGAAACAGGAAACATCTCAAATAAACAACTTAACCTTGCACATAAAGCAATTAGAGAAAGAAGAACAATAAAGCCCCAAAGTTAGCAGAAGGAAAGAAATCATAAAGATCAGATCAGAAATAAATGAAAAAGAAATGAAGGAAATGATAGCAAAGATCAATAAAACTAAAAGCTGGTTTTTGAGAAGATAATGACAAACCATTAGCCAGAGTCATCAAGAAAAAAAGGGAGAAGACTCAAATCAATAGAATTAGAAATGAAAAAGGAGAAGTAACAACTGACACTGCAGAAATACAAAAGATCATGAGAGATTACTACAAGCAACTCTATGCCAATAAAATGGACAACCTGGAAGAAATGGACAAATTCTTAGAAGTGCACAACCTGCCAAGACTGAATCAGGAAGAAATAAAAAATATGAACAGACTAATAACAAGCACTGAAATTGAAACTGTGATTAAAAATCTTCCAACAAACAGAAGCCCAGGACCAGATGGCTTCACAGGCGAATTCTATCAAACATTTAGAGAACAGCTAACACCTATCCTTCTCAAATTCTTCCAAAATATAGCAGAGGGAGGAACACTCCCCAAATCATTCTACGAGGCCACCATCACCCTGTACCAAAACCAGACAAGGATGTCATAAAGAAAGAAAACTGCAAGCCAATATCACTGATGAACGTAGATGCAAAAATCCTCAACAAAACACCAGCAAACAGAATCCAATAGCACATTAAAAGTATCATACACCATGATCAAGTGGGGTTTATCCCAGGAATGCAAGGATTCTTCATTATACGCAAATCAATCAATGTGATACACCATATTAAAAAACTGAAGGAGAAAATCCACATGGTCATCTCAATAGTTGTGGAGAAAACTTTCGACAAATTCAACACCGATTTATGATAAAAACCCTCCAGAAAGTAGGCAGAGACGGAACTTTCCTGAACATAATAGAGGCCATATATGACAAACCCACAGCCAACATCGTCCTCAGTGGTGAAAAACTGAAACCATTTCCACTAAGATCAGGAACAAGACAAGGTTGTCCACTCTCACCACTCTTATTCAACATAGTTTTGGAAGTTTTAGCCACAGCAATCAGAGAAGAAAAGGAAATAAAAGGAATCCAAATTGGAAAAGAAGTAAAGCTGTCACTGTTTGCAGATGACATGATAATATACATAGAGAATCCTAAAAATGCTACTAGAAAACTACTCGATCTAATCAATGAATTGGGTAAAGCAGCAGGACACAAAATTAATGCACAGAAATCTCTGGCATTCCTATACACTAATGATGAAAAATCTGAAAGTGAAATCAAGAAAACACTACCATTTACCATTGCAACAAAAAGAATAAAATATCTAGGAATAAACCTACTTAAGGAGACAAAAGACCTCTATGCAGAAAATTATAAGACACTGATGAAAGAAATTAAAGATGATACAAATAGATGGAGAGATATACCATGTTCCTGGATTGGAAGAATCAACATTGTGAAAATGACTCTACTACCCAAAGCCATCTACAGATTCAATGCAATCTCTATCAAACTACCACTGTCATTTTTCACAGAAGTAGAACAAAAAATTTCACAATTTGTATAGAAACACAAAAGACCCCGAATAGCGAAAGCAATCTTGAGAACGAAAAACACAGCTGGACGAATCAGGCTCCCTGACTTCAGAGTATACTACATAGCTACAGTAATCAAGACAGTATGGTACTGGCACAAAAACAGAATTATAGATCAATGGAACAGATAGAAAGCCCAGAGATAAACCCATGCACATATGGTCACCTTGTCTTTGATAAAGGAGGCAGGAATGTACAGTGGAGAGAGGACAACCTCTTCAATAAGTGGTGCTGGGAAAACTGGACAGGTACATGTTAAAGTATGAGATTAGATCACTCCCTAACACCATACACAAAAATAAGCTCAAAATGGATTAAAGACCTAAATGTAAGGCCAGAAACTATCAAACTCTTAGAGGAAAACATAGGCAGAACACTCTAGGACATAAATCACAGCAAGATCCTTTATGACCCACCTCCTAGAGAAATGGAAAGAAAACAAAAATAAACAAATGGGACCTAATGAAACTGCAAAGCTTTTGCACAGCAAAGGAAACCATAAACAAGACCAAAAGACAACCCTCAGAATGGGAGAAAATATTTGCAAATGAAGCAACTGACAAAGGATTAATCTCCAAAATTTACAAGCAGCTCACGCAGCTCAGTAACAAAAAAACAAACAACCCAATCCAAAAATGGGCAGAAGACCTAAATAGACATTTCTCCAAAGAAGATATACAGACTGCCAACAAACACGTGAAAGAATGCTCAACATCATTCATCGTTAGAGAAATGCAAATCAAAACTACAATGAGATATCATCTCACACCAGTCAGAATGGCCATCATCAAAAAATCTAGAAACAATAAATGCTGGAGAGGGTGTGGAGAAAAGGGAACACTCTTGCACTGCTGGTGGGAATGTGAATTGGTACAGCCACTATGGAGAACAGTATGGAGGTTCCTTAAAAAACTAAAAATAGAAATACCATATGACCCAGCAATCCCACTACTGGGCATATACCCTGAGAAAACCATAATTCAAAAGGAGTCATGTACCAAAATGTTCATTGCAGCTCTTTGTACAATAGCCAGGAGATGGAAACAACCTAAGTGTCCATCATCGGATGAATGGATAAAGAAGATGTGGCACGTGTATACAATGGAATATTACTCAGCCATAAAAAGAAACAAAATTGAGTTATTTGTAATGAGATGGATGGACCTAGAGTCTGTCATACAGAGTGAAGTAAGTCAGAAAGAGGAAGACAAATGCCGTATGCTAACACATATATATGGAATTTAAGGGGAAAAAAAATGTCATGAACAACCTAGGCGTAAGACAGGAATAAAGACACAGACCTAGTAGAGAATGGACTTGAGGATAGGGGAGGGGGAAGGGTAAGCTGTGACAAAGTGAGAGAGTGGCATGGACATATATACACTACCAAACGTAAAATAGATAGCTAGTGGGAAGCAGCCACGTAGTACAGGGAGATCAGCTCGGTGCTTTGTGACCACCTAGAGGGGTGGGATTGGGAGGGTGGGAGGGAGGGAGATGCAAGAGGGAAGAGATATGGGAATATATTTATGTATATAACTGATTCACTTTATGAAGCAGAAACTAACACACCATTGTGAAGCAATTATACTCCATAAAGATGTAAAAAAAAAAAAAAACACACATGGGAGGGTGTCATTTTGTTGTTGTTGTTGAAGTTGAGTTTATTTGCAGTATTGTGTTAGTTTTTGATGGATGGCAAGGTGATTCAGTTATACATATATATATTTGTATATATACATATATTCCTTTTCATATTCTTTTCCATTATGGTTATTACATGATATTGGATATGGTTCCCTGTGCTATACAGTAGGACATTGTTGTTTATCTATTTTATATATAGTATTGTGTATCTGCTAACCCCAAACTCGTAATTTATCCCTTCCCCCCACTCCCTTTCCCCTTTCATAACTATGAGTTTGATTTCTATGTCTGTGAGTCTGTTTCTATTTTGTAAATAAGTTCATTTGTATCACATTTTAGATTCCATATATGTGATATCATGTTAGAGGGGAAATTTTTTAACTCCCAATAATTCTTCTTAAGTTTAGTTTAAATTTCAAGTTATTAACAATAAGTATATCTTGTGAACCATATTAAACCTTCTGTACTTTCTAGGCTTTTCAAATTGTTAAACATGTTTTTCAATTTTATAAAATAGAAAAGGTTTTCATTTTAGATGAACAGTAAAATGTTATGTCAAAAAGCAAAAAAAAAAGATGTTAATAACAGGGAAAATTGTGAGTGAATGAGGGGGGAGGAATATGGAAACTCTCTGTACTATTTGCTCAATCTTCTATAAATCTTAAGCTAAAAAAATGAAGTCTATTAATTAAAAAAAGAAAAGGAAGAAACTACTTGCCTATCTTGAACGTTACCAACTATTTAACATATATGTGCCTAAGTTTCCTAACCTGAATTATTTAAATGATAACATTTCCTACCTGACAATGTGGTTGTGAAAATCAAATGGAGTTATGTATGTAAATAATATAGAAAAACGTTTGTCACATAATAAGAACCCAATAAAAGTTGGCTATTACTCTAGCATCCCCATTGAAAATACCCTCAATTATTTTTTTTGATTATCAGTTTTCTGCGTGCTCCTCAGATAAAATAATAATCCATAGGTACAGGAGTATTTTCTGTCCTGTTCACAGCTGAAACAACAGAATTTTGAATGGTGACTGACATATAGTAGGAACTCAGTAAACATTTGTTGAGAGAATAAAAAAAGTGAAGTGTAGCATTACTACTAGTTCAATAATGAAATAAAGAGCTACTGCTTTGCTAGTGTAATTAATCTTGATAGTCATTTCTCCTTCTGAATTAAATATAAATTTGAAGTCTTAAAATATTTAACATTTAAATATTACTCTTCTTGTAACACCATAAATACCGATTCCCTAAATTACATTTTAAATGTGCAAATCCCGCCCCCGCTTGTCTCACCCAATTATAAAGTGTTCATCTAATCTATTATTCTTTTGCTATGGTTTTATAAACAGTTTTGTGATTAGTTAACCAGGAAGTTGTGCTCTCATCTTTCTTAGGATTTGTTGTCAAGAAAAGCCATCAGTTTTTATTAGTCATGTTGTACATGAGGAATTATTAAAATGCTTTATAGGTAGAAGTCCTTAAATATATAAGGACTTTCTATGCTGAATTCTGGTCTGCAGTATCGCATATGGATACTGACACATGGTTCTGAAATTTATCTTCACCTCTTTCTGGCTGAAAGGGAGATCTTGCGGTGCTGCTCAGAATCGTTATCCATAAAGTAGAGATAATAATAGTACCAAATTCATAGGATGAACTGAAGGCAACATAAGGTAACACACATACGTATATGTATCACACAGAACAGAACCTGGTATATAGTAAACATTCAATGAATGAGAAATACTATTTAAAAAACACTTAGTTGAAATGGAAAAATAATACATGTCATATGGTGACAACATTCTTATTCTAATGTTTTAGAAGAAAACACATTTGAAGTTTCCAAGTAACAACTAAGTCAATTGATTAACAATGAAGCCTTTATTTTCATTCACAAGGTTTTCTTTTTATGTCAATTTATTGCTCAGCTTTCTGGCCTTAGACTGTTAATTTATCTCTAGCTTGCAATCTCAGATACCCTTCCTATTAATATTAATTTTTATTGAGCAAGGAGATACATAGGTGAATGACAATTTATCACAATTGCCAAAAGAACCACCACAATCCTGGTAGACAGAAAAGGTCAGGTAAGCCAGTATTGCTTATAACAGAGTACAGATAAGCCTGATGTATCCCCTTCTGGAGAGAAAATAATTAAAGGAGAGTCTTCTGGCAGCATTCAACCTAAAAGACACCATGTTCTAAAAAACTTTTCCTAATACGAATGTAAGAATTTATATCCAAGAGATTTCCACAAGAGGGTCGCACCTCAGAAAATATTACCACTGCACATATTTGTGCAGTTAGTAAGATAAACTAGACTTTATATAAATATACTTGTCAAACTCTGCCAAGAAAGAAAATGTATATGGCTTAGTCTTTGGGTAACTGAAAACAAAGACTGAGAAGGCTGCAAGTTTATCCTAATGGTTTCGAACTGAGAAACTGCCTATTTAGCCTGAAAGTACCCAATATTAATACAAAATAAAAACCAGAAACATAAAACTAGAAGACAAGAGTAACTGAATCACAATGAACAGAACATAATTTGTATTAAGAACAAGGCAAGTATGTATACTAACCATGAAGTAATTAACTAATAACTAAGTGATTAATAACTGTTAATCACAGAGTCACATTATGTGATACAATTTTTTTAATATTCACTTTGAGATCACTTCAGGTCTCTTGTTTCTACACAGAAGAATCTTCAGGTATTGCTAGGGAAACATCTTGAAAAACGGTAGACTCAAGTAGAAACTGTAAATTACAATTCCAGTTTGTAAACAACACGTCTCTTATTTCTGTTTGAATAGCCACACTTCTAAGAAGAGCTTCCCAATTTATAAATATTTGAATTTTGAAAAATCATTAACATATAAATCTCTACATGCAAAAAGGCAGAAGACCAAATTAAAAGTTTCTACTCTAGCTTGGTTTTCTCATTGGAACAATTGAAATTGACATCCGTTTTTATTTATTCATCAGAAATAATAAAAATTAATTCCCTTTGTATCTATATCTTGTTTCTTTGCTCCTTTCTCCTTTCCCTTGTCTTGGCACTATGGGTGCCAAGAAATCAATTACTACCTAAAAATATTCAAGCAAATGAAGCTATCTTAAGTTCTAACTTCATGAGCAACTTGGTTATGTGTCAGAGTGTCATCATCTCATCCACCTCTTCCCTCCTCCTCTGGCAATAAGCACATGGTTCCTGACCCATTTCCGTTGTAAGTGAAAACCTTGAGCCTTAGCACCAAACAGAGTGAGATGAGGAGTTGCACAAGGGATTGCTGCTGGAAGACACTGAAGGTGTGAGATTGCAGAGGAACTTCAAGGAATCATGAGAAAAATGTGCTTGTTTTTGTCCATACTTGAAAATAACACACTTTCTCATGATTACACACCATCTTTCCTACCTCTATTATAATAGTGTAGTAGTGGGGACTTAGGCCTGTATTTGAACTTGTTTGAAATCAGTGTTATATTCTTAAATATTCCAGTTAGCAATTTTCTTTAATTTTTTTTTGATATTAACAAAGACATGTCATTCTTGATCATTTCCTTAGGCTTATACTTACTATAGAAATAGAAAAAAGGGAATTATTACAAATAGCTAACTGACACATACATAAACATGCACACACATACACATACAAACATTTGAAATATAAGCTTAGAATTTGGGGAACAGATTTCCATGGAGATAGTATATTGTCTGTTAATATTCATTATCATGCTTCTACATCACATATAAAATCTTGTTACTGTATATTTATTTATTTATTTTTATATTTTCCTCCCTACACTATAGTTTTAAACTCCATGATGGTAGGGCTTTATCTACACGAGTGCTCAAAATTATTTGTTGGAAGAATAAGAACACAAGGCATCTGTGGATCTCAAAAAAAGGCAACCACTGAGCTAACAGCTTAATTGGTCAAAAGCATAGGTTGCATTGATCACATGGCAATCTATCTGCTGTACAGTGGTTTATTAATTACTCAACAGACTCCCAACTATTGTACTTTCTAGACCCAGATTATGGTAACAAATATAAAATAGCCTGCATTAATATTACCCAGAATTTATTTGGCACTCATGTATTTCAGGCTTAATATAGGTCAGGCAGAATTACAAATAATTCATTTAATCTTTGCCAGAGTTTATAGATATAGGTATATTATTATCATTTCCATTTTACCAATAAAATAAGATGGAGACACAGAAGGTCTAGAAAACTTTCCCAGTATCACCAAAGTAAAGTGTTGAGACTAACATTCAAACCCTGATAATCTAATTTAAAACTACCTTTTAAACTACTCTATATTGTCTCTGCTTCCTACCACTGACATTATCTTTTCAGTAACGGCAAATAAACTAAAAGCTCCAACAGTACAGTTAGTGCTTTGCTATTCTTGCTAATCTCTAAAGCAATCTTTATTTGCATTTGTACTTATCGTAGTTTATAAAAATTAAAATTTATATAAATTTTTAGTTTATAAAAATTAAAGTTTATAAAATTAAAATTTATATAAATTTTATTTTAAATTTTCAGATATAAATCAAAATTCTGAGTCTAGTTAAGGAAATAGAATGCATATACAAAAAATGAAACAATATGAAATTAACAGCAATTCATTCATTCATTTATTAGTACTTTCAACTATCCCCCTATACCCAACAAACATTTTTTAGCACTTATCATGTGCCAAAACTGTGCAAGACAGCTGTATTTATTCTCTAGCTACATTTCAGAACTATCTTAAGTCCATATATTTAAGTATTAGTTTAGAGAAAAAAAGTTTAAACTGTGTGTTGACGTAGAATGCAAATAAAAAATGAGGGAAATCAGTAATGCCTATGCTATTCTTGTGACATAGTCACTATACATACAAGAGAAAAATCTAATAATTTTCTCTTATTTAATATATCTTTTCATCATCACCTCTCAGTTAACTTAGGAAATAGATTTCTATAAGAAATATAATCCTCAAGCGTTGTTATAATAGCTATGAAGAAGGAATTTCTTAGAATGTATTTGTATTCATTTTTATGCCCTTAAAATATAAAGTCAACAAAAGATGATTACTTAATAACATCTAATCTACCTATTTTATGTTCCTGTTATGGCCATGTATGTACTTCCTAATTTAGAAACTCATGATAAAAAATGGAAGAAATCAATACCACTATTGTTTGCCACACACTTCATGAGTCAAAAATTATAAAATGAATGAAGTAGGATCTATCAGAGGCAGTAGAGGAATGCAATGAACCCATACTAAAGTCTTAAATCCAGATACCATCTGTTAGCTATGTCCCTTTGATGGAAAATAAATGAAAACGACCATGATCCCCACATCCCTTACATTCTATCAGTTTCCTACTATTGCTAAGGATTTCAAGTACATGTCTGCTAGATTTCAGGGCAAACATACTCGTTATGATAAGCAAGGGATCTGACTTCAAATCCCTACCCAGTGTCTTACTAGATAAAATGGGATTTGCAAGGCATGAGTATTCCCTTGCCCTAGTCTGGAGATAGTCCCAAGCAATCAGCTGTTTGATGATTTACCTTAGTGCAACCTAATTCTTTTTTACTACTCTCTGATGACTGAGATGATTCCCCTGAAAATAATTTTGCACAGGTTCCTACAAAGAGCAACAGTCTAAAAAGTTATCCAAATGTGGCCTAAGAAAAATCCAGCACAAAATAGTTCCACTTAATGCCTTTTCACTTCTCCTTAGAAGCTCCTCAGTCTAGTATGTGGTGTTAGTTTATTCTTGAATAGCATTTTGCTCTAGATCCCTTTATAAACTCTTCCACCTCCTTCTTGAAGGTGGAGGGAAATCAGAATAAATCTTTAGTTCTTCCTAAAATTAGAAGTATAAAGAAAAATATCCAGTAGGCATTATCCCACATTTCAAGGCTCATGGCAAATGAAAATTTATATACACTGAAGAGGAACAATAAGATTTAATCAATGTGAACAGACACAAGTGTCAGACATTTATCACAAAAGTTTATATAAGAACTTGGATATCGGGAATTGGAGGTAATGACTCAGGAATAATTATTAAAACAAGATTTTCATGCAACAGGGTCATACAGAAGCAACTATAAAAAAAGAAAAGAGTTAATGTACATAAAATCTAAATAAAGGTGAAAATTTGTTGGACTGAAAGAGCCCACAGAAATTTAAATGTCTATGTAGATATTCAGTAGAACCATCGCCACCTCATTTTGTTCCTTTTTTTTTTTTTTTGTGGTATGCAGGCCTCTCACTGTTGTAGCCTCTCCCGTTGCGGAACACAGGCTCCGGACGCGCAGGCTCCGGACACGCAGGCTCCGGACGCGCAGGCTCTAGCGGCCATGGCTCACGGGCCCAGCCGCTCCGCAGCATGTGGGATCTTCCCGGACCGGGGCACAAACCCGTGTTCCCTGCATCGGCAGGCGGACTCCCAACCACTTGCGCCACCAGGGAAGCCCTCATTTTGTTCCTTTTAAGATATTTCTTTGAAACAACATCTCCAACATGTCTTACAAAGTCAAGCCACAATGATTAGTTATTATTTTTTTTCATGTGGTATCATTCACTTTCTTGTTCCTTTACTTATTTGTTTATTCCATTGACTGTGTCTGATTTGGGGAATTAGTTGGAGTTAGAGGAAGGATTTATAAAAAGTTCAGTGACACAAAAGAGGAATTTCTAATTTGTAAGGAAGAAGAAAACTGTTACTTTGCTTGGACTGGTGGAACAATGTACTACAAACTAGATGGCTTAAACAATATAAATATATCGTCTCACAGTCTAGAGGTTAGAAGTCTACAATCAAGGTGTTGGCAGAGCTGGTTCCTTCTATGAGGAATTATGAGGGAGATACCTGTCACATACCTCTCTCCTAGCTTCTACTGCTCTGCTGGAAATCTTTGGCATTCTTTAGCATCTCCTTCATCACTCCAATTTATGCCTTCATATTCACATGGCATTATCCCTGTGAGCATGTGTCTGTTCAAATTTCACCTTTTTATTAGGACACCAGTCATTCGACTATGTGCTCACCTTACTGAAGTATGATTTCATCTTAACTCATTACACATAACAATGACTGTGTTTCCAAATAAGGACATATTTTAAGGTACTGGGGGTTAGGATTTGGAATGATATTTGGAAGGATATTTTATCTTTCCTTTATTAGGAAAACTAATAAATTGTGATGAGCATGATTAATGAATACATCAGAAGTTCCTTTCAGAGTTCATGGTTTGGTACCCAATAAAGATGTGATTGCCAGAGAACACTTAGCTTTTATTCATTCATTCATTATTCATTCACTCATTCAATAAATATTTATTTAGCATCTACAAGATTCCAAGCCATAGTCTAGTTTCTAGTTTCACATCAGTGAAAAAGAAGATAAATGTCTCAGTTTAATAGAGCTAAAAAAAAAAAAAGTAAGCAAGAGAATACAAGAATAGACATAAGGTGATAAATTCTATTGAGATGTGTGAAGCAAGATAAGAGGGATAGAAAGGGAAATTAGGCACAGTGGACATTGATACTTCGTACTGGGTGATCAGAAAGAGCCTTAAATGTTAAGGTGGAATGTGCAAAGCAATACAAAGAAAGAAATGAGTTAGTCATATAACTGCACCTCAGGCAAAGGAAAAGTCAATGTGAAAACCCCAAGGGGAAAGCCAGCTTGATATTTCAGAAAAAGAGCAACAAATCCCTATAGCTGAAGCAGACGGATTAACACCAGTTAATTCAGAAGGCTGGAGGGGGGGCGTGTATTGTCACAAGGGGCAGAATATGTAGGGCCTTAGGGATGGAAAGGACTACATATTTTTTTCCTCTGAGTGAGAAGGGAAGCCAATGAGGGAACAGGGGAATGCATTAAGCAAAGAAATCATCTTAATATATAACTATCTCCCTATCTATTTATCCATATATATCTGCCTATAATATTTCACCAGAATGTTTTACCAGAATATTATGAAGAATATTTTATCATTGTTGTAGTTTTGTGAGAATAGACTTTATGTTGGACTGTGGGGGGGGCTGAGTATCTAAACTGGAGGCTGCTGCAATAATCCAGGTAATGGAGGTGTAATCGAGGGCATTAGCAGGGATAATAGTAATAAGTGGCCAGATTCTGCATTTTGCTGGATATATTTTGAGGTAGAGCCAAAACGGTTTATGATTGGATTAAATATTTGATGGAGGAAAATAATCAAAGAAAACAAATGTGATTTGGGGATATGGGAAAGACTTTGTTCAGGTTTTACTTTTGGTTTTTTCATTTTTATTTTATATTGGAGTACAGTTGATTTGCAATGTTGTGTTAGTTTCAGGTGTACAGAAAAGTGCTTTAGTTATGCATATATCTATTCTTTTTTTTTGAATTTTATTTATTTTTTTATACAGCAGGTTCTTATTAGTTATCCATTTTATACATATTAGTGTATATATGTCAATCCCAATCTCCCAATTCAACACACCACAACCCCTCCTCCACCACCTACCCCCCTTGGTGTCCATACGTTTGTTCTCTACATCTGTGTCTCTATTTCTGCCCTGCAAACTGGTTCATTGGTACCATTTTTCTAGGTTCCACATATATGCGTTAATATACGATATTTGTTTTTCTCTTTCTTACGCACTTCATTCTGTATGACAGTCTCTAGATCCATCCACGTCTCTACAAATGACCCAATTTCGTTCCTTTCCATGGCTGAGTAATATTCCATTGTATATATGTACCACATCTTCTTTATCAATTCGTCTGTTGATGGGCATTTATGTTACTTCAATGACCTGGCAATTGTAAATAGTGCTGCAATGAATATTGGGGTGCATGTATCTTTTTGAATTATGATTTTCTCTGGGTATATGCCCAGTAGTGGGATTTCTGAGTCATATGGTAATTCTGTTTTTAGTTTTTTAAGGAACCTCCATCCTGTTCTCCATCCATAGTGGCTGTATCACTTTACATTCCTACTAACAGTGCAAGACGGTTCCATTTTCTCCACACCCTCTCTAGCATTTGTTGTTTGTAGATTTTCTGATGATGCCCCTTCTAACTGGTATGAGATGATACCTCATTGTAGTTTTGATTTGCATGTCTCTAATAATTAGTGATGTTGAGCAGTTTTCATGTGCTTCTTGGCCATCTGTAAGTCTTCTTTGGAGAAATGTTTATTTAGGTCTTCTGCCCATTTTTGGATTGGGTTTTGTTTTGTTTCTTTTAGTATTGAGCTGCATGAGCTGTTTATATATATTGGACATTAATCCTTTGTCCACTGATTCATTTGAAAATATTTTCTCCCATTCTGAGGGCTGTCTTTCCGTATTCTTTGTAGTTTCCTTTGCTTTGCAAAAGCTTTTAAGTTTCATTAGGTCCCATTTGTTTATTTTTGTTTTTATTTCCATTACTCTAGGAAGTGGATCAAAAAAGATCTTGCTGTGATTTATGTCAAAGAGTATTCTTCCTATGTTTTCCTCTGAGAGTTTTATACTGTCCAGTCTTACATTTAGGTCTCTAATCCATTTTGAGTTTATTTTTGTGCATGGTGTTGGGGAGTGTTCTAATTTCATTCTTTTACATGTACCTGTCCAGTTTTCCCAGCACCACTTATTGAAGAGACTACCTTTTCTCCATTGTATATCCTTGCCACCTTTGTCATAGATTAGCTGACCATAGGTGTGTGGGTTTATCTCTGTGCTTTCTATCCTGTTCCATTTATCTATATTTCTGTTTTTGTACCAGTATCAAATTGTCTTGATTACTGTAGCTTTGTAGTATAGTCTGAAGTCAAGGAGTCTGATTTCTCCAGCTCCATGTTTCTCCCTCAAGACTGCTTTGGCTATTTGGGGTCTTTTGTGTCTCCACACAAATTTTAAGATTTTTTTGTTCTAGTTCTGTAAAAAATGCCATTGGTAATTTGATAGGGATTGCATTGAATCAGTAGATTGCTTTGGGTAGTACAGTCATTTTCACAATATTGATTCTTCCAACCCAAGAACATGATATATCTCTCCATCTGTTTGTATCATTTTTAAGTTCTCTCATCAGTGTCTTATAGTTTTCTGCATACAGGTCTTTTGTCTCCTAAGTAGGTTTATTCTTAGGTACATTATTCTTTTGGTTGCAATGGTAAATGGGAGTGTTTCCTTAATTTCTCTTTCAGGTTTTTCATCATTAGTGTAGAGGAATGCAAGAGATTTCTATGCATTAATTTTGTATCCTGCAACTTTACCAAATTTATTGATTACCTCTAGTAGTTTTCCAGTGGCATCTTTAGGATTCTCTATGTATAGTATGATGCCATTTGCAAACACTGACAGTTTTACTTCTTCTTTTCCAATTTGTATTCCTTGTATTTCTTTTTTTCCCCTGATTGCCATGACTAGGACTTCCAAAACTACGTTGAATAATAGCGGCAACACTGGACATCCTTGTCTTGTTCCTGATCTTAAAGGAAATGCTTTCAGTTTTTCACCATTGAGAATGATGTTTGCTGTGGGTTTGTCATATATGGCCTTTATTATGTTGAGGTAGGTTCCCTCTATGCCTACTTTCTGGAGAGTTTTTATCATAAATGGGTGTTGAATTTTGTCAAAAGATTTTTCTGCCTCTACTGAGATGATCACATGTTTTTTATTCTTCAGTTTGTTAATACGGTGTATCACATTGATTGATTTGTGTAAATTGAAGAACCCTTGCATCCCTGGGATAAATCCCACTTGATCATGTTGTATGATCCTTTTAATGTGTTGTTCGATTCTGTTTGCTAGTATTTTGTTGAGGATTTTGGCATCTATATTCATCAGTGATATTGGTTTGTAATTTTCTTTTTTTGTAGTACCTTTGTCTGGTTTTGGTATCAGGGTGATGGTGGCCTCATAGAATGAGTTTGGGAGTGTTGCTCCCTCTGCTATTTTTTGGAAGAGTTTGACAAGGATGGGTGTTAGCTCTTCTCTAAATGTTTGATAGAATTCACTTTTGAAGCCATCTTGTCCTGGACGTTTGTTTGTTGGAAGATATTTAATCACAGTTTCAATTTCATTACTTGTGATTGGTCTGTTCATATTTTCTATTTATTCCTGGTTCAGTCGTGGAAGGTTATACCTTTGTAAGAATTTGTCCATTTCTTCCAGGTTGTCGATTTTATTGGCAAAGAGTTGCCTGTAGTAGTCTCTTAGGATGCTTTTTATTTCTGTAGTGCCTGCTATAACTTTTCCATTTTCATTTCTAATTTTATTGAGTCCTCTCCCTCTTTTTCTTGATGTGTCTGGCTAATGGTTTATCAATTTCGTTTATATTCACAAAGAATCAGTTTTTAGTTTTATTGATCTTTGGTATTGTTTTGTTTGTTTCTATTTCATTTATTTCTGCTCTGATCTTTATGATTTTTTTCCCTCTACTAACTTTGGGTTTTGTTTGTTCCTCTTTCTCTAGTTGCTTTAGGTGTTAGATTGTTTATTTGAGATTTTTCCTGTTTCTTCAGATAGGCTTGCATTTCTATAAACTTCCCTCTTACAATTGCTTTTGCTGCATCCCATAGGTTTTGGATCATCGTGTTTTCATTATAATTTGTCTTAGGTATTTTTTGATTCCCTTTTGATTTCTCCAGTGATCTCTTTTTTATTTTGTAACATATTGTTTATCCTCCATGTGTTTGGGCTTTTTACTTTTTTTCCCTGTAATTGATTTCTAATCTCATAGAGTTGTGGTCTGAAAAGATGCTTGATATGATTTCAATTTTCTTAAATTTACTGAGGCTTGATTTGTGACCCTGGAGAATGTTCCGTGTGCACTTGAGAAGAAAAAGTAATCTGCTGTTTTTGGATGGATTGTCCTATAAATATCAATTAAATCTACCTGGTCTACTGTGTTATTTAAAGCTTGTGTTTCCTTATTAATTTTCATTTTGGATGGTCTGTCCATTGGTGTAAGTGAGGTGTTAAAGTCCCCCACTGTTACTGTGTTACTGTCAATATCCTCTTTTATAGCTGTTAGCAGTTGCCTAGTATATTGAGGTGCTCCTATGTTGGGTTCATATATATTTATAATTGTTACATCTTCTTGTTGGATTGATCCCTTTATCATTATGTCATGTCCTTCCTTGTCTCTTGTAACATTCTTTATTTTAAAGTCTATTTTATCTGATATGAGTATTGCTACTCCAGCTTTCTTCTGATTTCCATTTGCATGGAATATCTTTTTGCATCCCCTCATTTTCAGTCTATATGTGTCCCTGGGTCTGAGGTTAGTCTTTTGTAGACAGCATATATATGGGTCTTGTTTTTGTATCCATTCAGCGAGCCTGTGTCTTTTGGTTGGAGTATTAATCCATTCACGTTTAAGGTAATTATCGATATGTATGTTCCTATTGCCATTTTCTTAATCGTTATGGCGTGTTTTTTGTAGGTTCTTTTCTTCTTTTGTGTTTCCCACTTAGAGAAGTTCCTTTAGCATTTGTTGTAGAGCTGGTTTGGTGGTGCTGAATTCTCTCAGCTTTTGCTTGCCTGTAAAGCTTTTGATTTCTCTGTTGAATCTGAATGAGATCCTTGCCAGGTAGAGTAATTTTGTTTTTAGATTCTTTCCTTTCTTCACTTTAAGTATATCATGTGACTGCCTTCTGGCTTGTAGAGTCTATTCTTTTTCAGATTCTTTTCCCATATAGGTTTTTACAGAGTATTTAGTAGAGTTCCCTGTGCTATACAGTAGATCCTTGTTGATTATCTATTTTACATATAGTAGTGTGTATATGTTTTTGTTTTGTTTTATTTTTGTTTATTTTTTTAGAGTAGGGGAGACAGGTGGGGAAAATGAAGAGTTTGATAGAATTCAAGTGTAGCAACAGGAGGAAGGCAACATATATGGAGGAGGACAAGTAGGTAGATAGACATGGAAGTCCTCTTTTGCTTGTTTCTATCAACTCAGTGAAATGAAAGACAAAGTCATGAACTGAAAGTAAGGGTGAGGGAATACGTACTAGAAATTAGAGGGAGGAAAAGAAGTGATGAGATAGTCATCCAGGAAAAGAGTAGAGAGGAAATATTAGAGAGAGTGGCTACATTGCACAAGGGAACTCTTGAGACCAATTTTCATGGATTAAAAGTGAGATCAGTCAGCATGTTCATGTGTATTTTGACAATTTACTCAGCTATGTTGGAATATCTAGAGAATAATGGAAAGTTGAATTTAACCAATATTATCAGGCAAGTATGATGAAGCAAGATTGGGGTAAAGGATCCTAGGATGCATGCAATGGAGCAGTCTCAATAAGAGACCACAGAGTCTAAACTGAGACAGGAGAGTAGAGAGAACATGAAGTAGATGAAAGAAGGCAAAAATCTTTGGATCAACAAATTGGTGTTTTGAGATGTTGACAGAAAAGAGAATAAACTGGAAAGAATGAGGGTATTGTCAGAGAATGGGTTACATGAAACTGATATTATAGAAGAAAGACAATTATTGAAAATTATACAAATTGCAAATGATATGTTCTAGGTAAATCTGTGCTGCTTAATATGGTAGGCACTAGCTTCATGTGGGTATTTAAATGAAGAATTAAGTGTGTACCTCAGAGATATTAAAAGTTTGGTTCCAGACTGCTGCAAAGAAGTGAATATCACAATAAACTGAGTAAAAAGAAATTTTTGGTTTCCCAGTGCATATAAAAGTTATGTTCATAATACACTATAGTCTATTTAGTGAACAATAGCTTTATGTGCACAAAATGTACATAACTTAATTAAAAATACTTCATTGCTAAAAATACTAACCATCATCTGACTGCAGAATTGCCACAAACCTGCAATTATATAAAATGTATATCTGGTTGCGATTTATAAAAATGCAATATCTGCAAAGCACAATAAAATGAGGTATGCCTATAAATAAAACTAAAAGCTAATATCTCAATAACACTATCCACATTTCAAGTGCTCAACAACCATATGTAGCTAATAGCCACAACACAATACAGTGAAGAGATAGAACAAATCACTCATTACAGAAATTCTTATCAAACAGACTCTGGGAACAGTTGGCTGAGGTAAAGTGAAAAGGAGTGGTCATGTTCTGAAAATGCTATGGTGTTTTAAAAGGAAGTAGTAAAAATTTTGAAATGTCAATGAAGAGAAAGAAGGACCTTTATCATTCCACTTGACCCAGAGGAAGGAAAAACAAGAAGCAATGCAGAGGGCTGCTGGAGAAGCAGTTTTCTCATCAGGTTTTGATTAGAGATAAAGGTGAAATGATCATTCATAGGCGAGGCTGAAGCTACAGTAAATTTTGCTGATGATGACTGTTATTTTTCTGAAAGCTAAATGAAAAGGTTTAAGGAGCTGGCAAGTTTGGAAGAAGGGGTCACATTAAGAGATATGAAAGCCCTAGAGGGACAAGAGACTTAAAAACTAATTTAGTGGAAATCAATTAGGTGGGAGCATAGTGTAAATAATATTGAAATTAGCAAAAGCTACAAATGAGAGCTTTCTTGCCCCTCTTTGAGACCTGGTTTACCAGCACACCACTGGTAGTTCTGCTGTTTGTCAAACTGGTGAGACTTTGGCACTGTGTATTTTTCAATAAGAACACACCTACATTTCTTCTGATGGAGATGTGGGGGCCAGGGAATGTGTATTCATATAGGAACTTACAACTACTTTAGTTCATTTTTGTGAGAGAACATAGAAACTGTAAATATTTATGACCAACGGCATAGCAAGACATAATAAGTCAGGCAGGTATGGAGGTTTTCTAGATCATAAAAGACTTCGTATATTGTACTACTGATTTTTTTTTTTGAAGGGGACAAGAAACCAATGAAATATTTTAAAGGGAGGAGTAGAATAACCAGATTTGTAACTTTAGGAGCTCTTATGCAATACTAGAGTTAAAAAGGAAAAAAGAAAGTGTGATTCTTTTTAGATTACAAATAGATAAAAATTATAATGTCATCAAAATTCATAGTTGTGTCAGGCTCATGGAGATACCTTTTGTTTGCATTATACACACCTTGCATTATGAGCAATGCTTGGGGAAGGCAACTTGTGTTCATTCCCCAAGTATGCATGTTTCCTTTTTATCCTGGAGTATCTTTGTTTAAAAAAAGCTGATGAGACTTGCTCTAGTCATTGGGAGAATTTACTGATGATATAATATAGTCTTCTCTTTGGAAATTAGTAGAATTCCAATCCAAATTTTATTCAAAGAGAGATATTTTCCTAAAGATTATACGAATTCCATTGTTATCTCTTGCTCTTCCCAATCTTGATTCCCAGCCCATCACCATCAAAGAATAAAATGAAATGTAATAAAAGTGGTAGGAATACAGCCTTTGATGCTCATCATATCCAAGACCTATACTTAACATTCCTGGGTAGACTCCCTGGCATCAAGCCTACATTGCTCTACACAGCAGAAGTTTGGGTTCTTAACTGAGAAAGATGAGGAACAATGTACATTCTCTAAAACAAATACTTGCATCAACAGAGAAAGGAAAAAGAAAACCCTTAAAGAGTTTACTGGCCATAAAGAATGGCAGAAGTTGCACAATCAAAAATTTTCTACCTGTGAGAGTTTCCTCTAATTCTGTTTGATTATTAGATTTGCTTTTGACTTGCATTATAACCCAATAGCATCATGCTTCTCCACATGTAACAAATTTAATATTCTTCAATCCATATCCATCTGGAATTAACTTCCAGGTAATGAATATCTTTATTTTTAATTATTTCTTTTCTATTCTTTGTATTTTGAATTACTATATAGCGTTTTCTCTAATACCTGGTTACACTCTAGTAAATACTTGCTGTTACAGAATCTTTATTTTTTGTTTTCTTTTATTTTCTTTGTATTTACAATTTCAGGTATCCTATATTTTCAAAATTTGTCCTGTATAAAAGTTTCTTAATTATCAAAAACAAGGCAACACAAATCAACAAAAATGAAAGAAATACAACAAATTTCAGTGGATGTAATAACAAATATTTATATAATGAAGTAAGGGATAATATATGTGTAAAGAGTACATAATGATTGATAAGAACAGTAAGAATACCCAATAACAGTTGGAGAAATGCATCTAAAAAGATAATCCCCAAAATAAAGAATATAAATTATTTCATGTATTATTTCAATATACGTATATTGAGAACTCACTTTAGGTCAGATTCTGGGCTGAGCTCAAGGGACATAGACAAAGAGAATCCATTCTGCTATAACGAAACTGTTGGTGAAGCAATAATAATAACATTAAACAAATAATTACTAAATTATTTAAATGCCATCATGACATGAACTATGAAATAAGACAACAGGATCATATAGGAATATTGCCCATTAGTAAAGGTGGTACTAAGAAAGTGATAGTAAGTAAAAACTTGAAAAATGACCAGGTGGTAGAAAACATGGAGTTGGTATAGAGCAGCAAATATGTATAATGTTTTGGGGGCAAGAATTAGCTTTGCAAGCTTTAGAGATAAAGGAAAATATAGGAGGTGATTAAAAGAAAACTGAAAAGGTAAGTGGAACACAAAGGATAAAGAAGTTATGTGTGGCAGAACGTATTTGCTCAGGTTCTTCTTTCCCTCTCTGCCTTTGCCATTATTTACTGTGAGTGGGATAAAATTCTCCCATCATTGAGCTGGGCTGTATAACTTGATTTAGTTGATGGAATGTACATAGAAGTGAGAGAAAGCAAGTTCTGACTCAAAGTCTTACGAGACACTTCTTGACTTTCTAATGTCTACTTTGTGAAGCTATACCTTAGGTAGCCTTGGCTCCTTCAGCCTAGGACTTGGATAAAGACACCTGGATCTATTCAAAGTCTTAATTCAGCCTTGACAGCTAAGGCCAGCTGAGAGCACCCAAACCACAAGTCTACAGATCCAAGAGTATAAAATAAATTATTGTTGGAAGCTACTGAGATATGGTGGTTGTTTACTATGCAACAGGGCAGTTTCTGGCTCTTTGAAATTTATTTTTTTTATTTTTTTATTTTTTTTGCGGTACGCGGGCCTCTCACTGTTGTGGCCTCTCCCGTTGCGGAGCACAGGCTTCGGACACGCACTCAGCGGCCATGGCTCATGGGCCCAGCCGCTCCGCGGCATGTGGGATCTTCCCGGACCGGGGCACAAACCCGTGTCCCCTGCATCGGCAGGCGGACTCTCAACCACTGCGCCACCAGGGAAGCCCTGTAATTTATTTTTAATAAACATTTATATATTAAATTAGAAAATAGTTGCCGTCTTTATTATGTTGAGTCCTTCAATCCAAGAATATGGTTGGACTTTGCAGTTGTTCATTTTTCTTTTTGAGTGCCTTGATAGTACTGAATTTTTTCATATTGTCATTGTATATTTTTCAAAGTACAGCCCTAAGTATGTAATATTTAATCATGCTTGTTATTGTATTTGATATTTATATAAAACTCTTTAGTGAAACTTAGTTCAAAGAGAGAAGAAAGTTGATTTAAACAAATTTGTGTGCCTTTGAATTTTTTCCTTTGGTTTTAATTTTATATTTTTTAGACTGATGAGAAAAGCATACTTAAATTATTTGGGGAAATATTTATATACATATGGAGCAGTTAAAAGTCCAGATGAATAAACATGAATAATTTTAAACCTCTCTAGTAGTAAAAATGCAAATTTAATTAAACAATGCTATTTAGGAAAGTTTCTGGTTGATTTGGAAAGAAATGGATTGATTTAATAAAAATACTGACTGAATACATTTATTTATTACTTATACATGTATAGAAGAGGATACATTTTTTAAAAGTAACATGTCAGTTTGTATTAAGAGTTAAATAAATTTTCATACCTTTTATCAGATGTATTGGTGTTTCAGGACCAATGTACGTTTCTCATCAGATTTATTTGCTAAGTGTCATTTCCCTCACAGGCTGTTTGCCATCCCTGGTTATCACCTTATCTCATAGCACATTTGGTTACCTTAATTGCATTTCATATGAGTGCTAGATCCCATGCATGGCTACTATGATGCCTACCATGGTGAAAGTTACAGCATAGCGAATGCCCAGTTCCTATAAAACAAGTCCCAGAATGAGCTGGCTTGAACCACTTCTGGATTCAAATAAAATAGTACACCAGAGAGCATGAGACCTGGATTCCTGGGCTTCTCTCAGGAGTATCTGATATATCCTGGAAATGCAGGGAAGTTAATAGTTCATAAAACAAACATTAGTTATTAAGAGACAAGAGAAAGAAAGAACAATTCTTCTCTTTCTTTTCTCATGAATTATTTCAAGGCCTAGTGAGTGGTTCCATATGTCCTATTCAGAATGTACCATATAACCAAGATTTAGCTGTATTTTCATATGAAGTAACATATCACCCTGTATTTAGCATCACTTTTTCTCAGCATCACTTCCAATTTCTCTCATTTGCTGCCTGGGGGAGTTACACCTTAAGTTAAAACATTAGCACCTAAGTTATGCAGCAGATTTCTTTTATTCCTAGAGAACCAAGACATATATAAATTCTAAAACTATTGGATTGGCCAAAAAATTCATTTGGATTTTTCCATAAGATTTGATGGAAAAACTCGAACGAACTTTTTGGCCAACCCAATATTTCCAATTAGTATAAAAGGTATTCATGCATAAAAGACATTCTTTTAAAATAATTAAAAAAAATCAGAGGCATATTAAATGATCAAGGACAGGAAATACTTTCATTATTTTTCTCCATGTATTGAGATTTTTCTCATCAATAAAATGATTATACATAGATTTTGAAATAATACAATGAGGAAATTCAGTAATGTTAAGTGAAACAAGCAGAACAGAATGATTTCACAGAATGATTATTTACACAGAATGATTATTTATACAGAATGATTTCAAAATTAAATAAATTTAAATTTTCAGTAAAGTTTGGTGAACACACACACACATTAGGTTATTTTCATATATGAAAAAACTTCTGTCCCTCTTTTTATATTTTTCTTGCTCTAGTAATCAACACAATGTACATATTATTTGTAGTATACTGAATAGTAGTTCTGTGACTTTAGAAACCCAAATCCAAACTTGCATTTGGCTAGTTATGTTATATGAGGAATAACCATGTGGTGAAACACTTTGAAATCAACCTCTGAAAGTTTTGGGTAAAATTCTAAACATTGTATAAAAATGCAAAATAATACAGTGTTCAACAGGCATGAAAACAGCTTTGTTCTATAAACTGGAACAAGCCTTCAAGGCTCAGAAACCAGGCATCTTTACCATGATTTAGAATATGAACCAATTTATAAAATGCAACAAACTATAAAGCCATAAACATTAATCTTCAGAATGAAAGCCCAGAGTACACCAAAGTAAGAATAAATATATAGCAGTATAAAGTATAAAGGTTTAGAAATATAAGGCTTAAAGATAGCAGTTTATGTATTACTTTAATTTCCTCCATAAAAAGACTAGTATTCCTTTAATTTTAATATTAAATAAAAAATATAACATTCCTTATAACTAAATTTAAAAACTCATTAAGTACAAAAACATATTTGTACTTAGACACTCAATATTCTTTTTTATTTCACCATGCCCATATTTATATTGCTATATTTCTCAGTAGATTATAAATATTGTCAAGATTGGTGTATTTGGCTGTTATGGAAAAGATTATGTGTGATTGAAAATCCTCACATTGAGATTTACTGGAAATAATCTTTTGTTTTGTAATGGTAGTTGTTACTTTCAAGATTTGTTAGGTTTTGTATTGTTGAGGATTTTTTATTGCTTGCCTTTTCAATAAGCAGATCCATTTTTCTTTCCTTAACTTGTACAGTGGCCACTTAGTATAAGGGCTGCTATTTAAAACAGAGTCACATCTAAAAACCCAGCAATCAGGCAACAATGAAATAAAATTTGTAGGATACCAAATATGTGCCTCCTCTCTTCTTCCTCTCTCCCTCTGTTTCTCTCTCTCTCTCATAAGCATAATGATTGAAATGTCCAAGTTACTTACTCACTTTTTGTATTGAGCAAAATTGAGAAAAAATAATGCTTCTATTATCCTTCTAAGAATGCTACTTAACTCCTATGGCTGGGCCTAAAGCAGATATCAAGAAATGTGTATTTGGGCTTCCCTGGTGGCGCAGTGGTTGAGAGTCCGCCTGCCGATGCAGGGGACATGGGTTCGTGCCCCGGTCCGGGAAGATCCCACATGCCGCGGAGCGGCTTGGCCCATGCGCCATGGACGCTGAGCCTGCGCATCTGGAGCCTGTGCTCCGCAACGGGAGAGGCCACAACAGTGGGAGGCCCGCACACCGTAAAAAAAAAAAAAAAAAAAAAAAAAAAAAAAAAAAAAAAAAGAAAGAAATGTGTATTTTCCACTCTGTGAAGAGTGATGCCATTGATGGGATGCTTTTTTTTTTTTTTTAGGAGAAAGGAAGAGGGAAATAATAGAAACGAGCCCTCTTAATTGTACTTATTTGTCTTATATTGCAGTTTTTGACAACTTGCCGTAATAGGTCTGTACACTAAAACTTTACATGTAATTATTTTGTTACCACTTTACCCTGTAAAGGCCTTGATACTTCAAAAATGCATCTACATTCATATCCCACTGAATCATATTATGGTCATCAATAAACAATAAATTTATCTGGTTTGCTTTGTGATCTGAGTTTAAAGTAACAAAATACCTCAAACATAACTTTTATTAAAGTTTCTTACTGACTTTTTTGTTTGCTTCCCTAAACTACACTTTCCTTGAGAGAAGAAACTGCATTTTATTTATGTTTTTATTAAGAGTCAGTATCCCATTCTCTGTAAATAGCCAGTAGATCATTACTGGAAAAATGAATGAATTTACCACTTGAAAGACTGTGAGGAACTGGATCAAAAATCGGGTAAGCCTGATAGAGTAGGAAGAATTACATGAGCAGATCATGGGAGATTACCTATGAAAGTAAAAAAAAACCAATAATGGTGAGGAGAAAGATTAAGAAACATAAAGAAACCACTGAATATTTTAGAATTAAAAAAAAAGAGATAAGGAATACAAAGCAGAGAATGGGTGACCAACAAGCAAATGTTATCTTCTTTGCAAATTAGTCTAATTCTGTTTAAGATGAATTCAGGATAGAAGGATACAATAATGATAAATAGTTTGCATATATATCAACGTTTTAATTCAGAAACTGCTTCCTTTCTCTCATCTCCAACTGAGTACATCCATATTTGTACTCAAAAACGTATCTGGGGCTACAGGTAGAGACCAAAAGGGAGGTCAAGTCATGGGGGTTCTTGCTCATGTTCCCAAAGCAAATGAAGCAAATCTTATTTTATCTACATTAAATGTTAATTTAAGGCAGAAATTTTATTTTAGAAAGGACAAAGGACACTGTATGGTAAAAAATGTTAGAAAACCACTGAACCTGAAGTTTCTTTTATTTCTAACATTCAAACTAAAACTGATTTTTTTTCAATGCTTTCATAGGAAACTTGTGCCTTTTATATTAATTGCAGTAGGATTGAGCTATACATGTTCTGAGAAGAAAATGAAAGCTTTGATTTCCACAGGGTAGATTAATATTCCAAACTCACAGAAATTTGCTTTCTCTACTTGTAATGAAACAGCCTCTTCCTACTTCTATTCAAAAACTTCAGTTATTATTTCACACCCTGCCTCTGAGAGAGAGAAAACCAATACCTTTCCCTATTGATTTCACCACTTAAGACAGTGACTCCTAGTGAGGTTAGGTAACTTACTAAGGATCATATCAAGAGTCAAAATTACAGCAGGAATTCCTGGTCAGCCATCTTTTGTTTTCTCTGTCAGCCTGAATCCTCACTCATGAGCAAAGCCCAAGTGTATTACAAACTCCATCTGTTCCTCAAATTTACTTTTTAGCAGCAGGAGTTATATGCTAAATTCATGGTGGCATCCTTAAGGAAACTGAAACCCTGGAGTAGAAAGCAAAATTCAGCAACTGAAAAGCAAATCAACTAAATTAAACATTTTAAACAAAACACCAATATATCTCCTTATGCTGCATTTGTAGAGAGGTCTCTAGGATCCCTTACAAGTTGTAATTAACTGTAAGAATATTTGGTCAGCATCTACCAAGAAAGTTGAATCCCTTTAGTTATAATTTAATGTAGGATTAGATAGGCACCATGTATTTTCAGGTTAGAAACAGCTATATTTGTTCAATAGGGTTTATTCTACATCAGATGTTGTATTGATTGATGTTCAGAATGAGTTAAGTCTACTCTGCTACATTTATGCTATCTTACCCTAGAAAGAAAGTAAGTTCATTCTTTTGCACTTTACAGTTAACATCAGACATAATAAATAACAGAACATGAATATAAGGGGAAAACAATCAAATGTCTAACAACCACAGTCTCCCTTCTTTAGATTGTAAGTTGAATTCAGAGGACCCAGTTGCTATCTTAAGTCTCAACTTTCCAATGCTTAGTCACATGTATCAAATCGAATATGATGTCTGGTGCTGATTAAGGAGCTACTCAACTAGTTGTACTTATGGGATTTCTGGCTTGTCACAACAATAGGAGATCTTATTAGAGAGGAAATATGCTGGTATCTGTGATTGTGGATGTCAGCACATGAAAACATCCATCTTTTTTGACCATCTTTTTCTCAGAATATTTGTCACTTCAGGGAGAATTTTTAACATAATTCTACTGATTACATTACTATTACTATATCATGATAATAATAAAAAAGGTTAAAGTGAATATAGCCCAAAATAGTGTAATTCAGCTATTGATTAAGGTCAATGAGTCACCAATGACTATATCTTGCCAAAACAATGAGCAATTTTTGTCCTCTTCTTATGTAAATTACCAACTGCCTATCAATAACTGACCACTCCCTCTTTCTGTGAATGCTGTGTTCCCTAGTTTTCTACAATGTCACAATAGCCCAATTTCTTCTGATTCAATCTCTATTTCATGTGTTTCTTTACTGTCCCTCACCTCACTACCAAATATGTAAATATTAGTGTGTCCTTTGCTTGCTTGGACTGTGCCCTGAGTTCCAGACTAGTATAGCCAAGAGTCAATTTATACTACAGAGATGTGGAACAAGCATCTTAACCTTTCATTTCTTGATTCTTTCCATCCCTCACCCATACTTTACCCTCAGATGGGCAACACCTGATTATCTAGGTCAAGAATCTAGGAATTTCTCTGCTTTATTCTTTACACTCCTTATTCAACATGTAAGTCCTGTTGGCTCAGTGTCTAAAATATATTGTGAATCAGATCCTTTACTCTCTTTTTCTAAAATCTTTATTGGAGTATAATTGCTTTACAATGGTGTGTTAGTTTCTGCTCTATAACAAAGTGAATCAGTTATACATATACATATATCCCCATATCTCCTCCCTCTTGCATCTCCCTCCCACCCTCCCTATCCCACCCCTCTAGGTGGGCACAAAGCACCTAACTGATCTCCCTCTGCTATGTGGCTTGCTCCCCACTAGCTATTTTACATTTGGGAGTGTATATACGCCCATGCCACTCTCTCACTTTGTGCCAGCTTACCCTTCCCCCTACCGATGTCCTGAAGTCCATTCTCTACGTCTATGTCTTTATTCCTGTCCTGCCCCTAGGTTCTTCAGAACAACTTTTTTTTTTCCTTTTAGATTCCATATATATGTGTTAGCATACAGTATTTGTTTTTCTCTTTCTGACTTACTTCACTCTGTATGACAGACTATAGGTCCATCCACCTCACTACAAATAACTCAATTTCGTTTCTTTTTATGGCTGAGTAATATTCCATTGTATATATGGGCTACATCGTCTTTATCCACTCATCTGCTGGTGGACACTTAAGTTGCTTCCATGTCCTGGCTATTGTAAATAGAGCTGCAATGAACATTGCAACTCTTTTAGAAATCTGCTTTTCTCAGGGTATATGCCCAGTAGTGGGACTGCTAGGTTGTATGGTATTTCTATTTTTAGTTTTTTAAGGAACCTCCAAACTGTTCTCCATAGTGGCTGTATCAATTTACATTCCCACCAACAGTGCAAGAGTGTTCCCTTTTCTCCACACCCTCCCCAGCATTTATTGTTTGTAGATTTTTTTGGTGATGGCCATTCTGACTGGTGTGAGGTGATACCTCATTGTAGTTTTGATTTGCATTTCTCTAGTGATTAGTGATGTTGAGCATTCTTTCATGTGTGTTTTGGCAATGTGTACATCTTCTTTGGAGAAATGTCTATTTAGGACTTCTGACCATTTTTGGATTGGGTGGTTTGTTATTTTGATATTGAGCTGCATGAGCTGCTTGTAAATTTTGGAGATTAATCCTTTGTCAGTTGCTTCATTTGCAAATATTTTCTCCCATTCTGAGGGTTGTCTTTTTGTCTTGTTTATAGTTTCTTTTGCTGTGCAAAAGCTTTTAACTTTCATCAGGTCCCATTTGTTTATTTTTGTTTTTATTTCCATTTCTGTAAGAGGTGGATCAAAAAGGATATTGCTGTGATTTATGTCATAGACTGTTCTGCCTATGTTTTCCTCTAAGAGTTTGATAGTGTCTGGCCTGACATTTAGGTCTTTAATCCATTTTGAGTTTATTTTTGTGTATGGTGTTGGGGAGTGTTCTAATTTCATTCTTTTACATGTAGCTGTCCAATTTTCCCAGCACCACTTATTGAAGAGGCTCTCTTTTCTCCATTGTATATTCTTGCCTTCTTTATCAAAAATAAGGTGACCACATGTGTGTGGGTTTATCTCTGGGCTTTCCATCCTGTTCCAGTGATCTATATTTTTGTTTTTGTGCCAGTACCATACTGCCTTGATTACTGTAGCTTTGTAGTTTAGTCTGAAGTCCAGGAGCCTGATTCCTCCAGCTCCATTTTTCTTTCTCAAGATTGCTTTGGCTATTCGTCAGATCCCTTACTCAAATGCTACAACTGTGTTCTAGCTACCGTCAGCTCTCCCCTGAACTACTTACTGCAGAAGCCTCTGTACTGAACTCCTTGACTCCACTCTAGCCCTCACACAATTCAACTTCCACTAAACCATATAAATCATATTTCACTGCTCAAATGAAAAAAAAATCCAGTGGTTCTGCTACAATTTGAATAAAATTGAAATTATCTATCATGTTTTAGAAGGTCCTCCATTAAGTACTCTTTGATCCTCTAAGGTAGAGCTCACCTGGCCTTCTTTTTATCTCTGAAAATGACCAAGCACATTTTTTTGTTATAGACTTTGCCCTTTATATATCTATTTCTTGGAAACCTCCAACACTTCTCACCCAGGTCTTTGTATGGCTGCTTTCTTCTCATTATTCTGGTCTCAACTCAAATATCAAGAAATCCTTCACTGATGATCCCGCTAAAGCAGACCACAGGCATTCTCTTTCACATCACGCTATTTTACACGCTTCAGATCACCCATCATTAATTTTTGTTTCTATGTTTTTGGATGTTTACCCCTAGTAACATGACATGCTTCACCACTGTATTCCTAGGTTCTGGAACATAAATATATGTTGGCTGAATGAATATAAAAAAGGTGAAAATAAATTTTGAAAATTATATTTCAAGACCACTCCTACTATTATCAAATGACCTAGCATGTTTCAATCCTGCACTGCTCATTGTACTAGAGTAAGTAAAAGATTCTAAGCATCTGCTCCACAGTTTATTCTGCTCTCAAACTAGCAGTTGACCAATAAAACAAAACAAAACAAAACAAAACAGCTGGAGGTGACACTTTTAGCAATCCCAAGGCAGATCCATTCCCAATACATTAAGCTCAGGAGGTATAAGTCAGCCCAAGGACATCTCTGAACAGGTCAGTTTCAAAAATTTCTGCTTCAAGGTATGAAGTTCTGAAAGAATAACTAGTCACTCAGTATCCTGGTATAAGAGTATAATCTAGATTTGAACTGACTATTTTGATTAAAGCACTTTGATTCCTAGACCCAAAACAGGTTTTAGCAAAAAGACAAATGGGATGCTAAGTTAAAGGTTATGCCTTATTTCAAACTGCATATAACCGCTGGATAAGAAAGCTAATTATTTTGTTTATTTGGGGGCTGTTATTCACTTTAGCTTGCTAAGCATTGCTCAATGAAAAATTGCATGAGATAACTGTGGTGAATATAAAAGATTTAAGAGATAAAAGACAGAATTCAGGTAGTTAAAAGACCTGGGTTCAAGTCACTTGAGTAATGTTGAGCAAATAATTTCATCTAGAGATCTACACTGTTAAATGTCACCATGTGTTTTAAATCCATTTTGTTCCCGCCTACAGAGTAACTCATCATCTCCTAAAGAATTCCAATTCTGCCTTTGAACAGCTCTAACCCATAGAATGTGCTCTGGGCAATTTTATGATCATAATATGAGGAATTTAAACTATAAACTACCTAGGTTTCTTCCAGTATAAACACCTATAAGGGATCTCCTTTAGTATTCTACTCCTTATGTTATGAAAGCATAATTTCATTCAATGTGAAAAGGATTACTGCTAAGGAAAATAACGAATTTTAAAATATAAGTTTAAGCCAAAAATACCTAGGAAAAATCTCATCTTGGCTACTTTGTATTATGGGATACTCTGAAGTACAGATTTTTCATTTTTTTCCTTTATTTTAGTGCTTTTTGCATTATAAGTGTAATCCATGATCGTTGCAAAAAGTGAAGCAATACTAAGATACATCAAAATTTTCTTTGTGGTCAAATATGAAATCAACTATTTTAATTTTTATTGAAATATAGTTGACATATAATATTATGTTAGTTTCAGGTGCCCTACACTGTAATTTGACATTTGAATATGTTAGTATATGAACACCATGATAAGTCTAGTAAACATATCTCCATACAAAGTTATTACAATATTATTGACCATATACTTTATGCTGTATATTACCATTCCGTGGCTTACTTATTTTATAAATGGAGGTTTGTACCTCTCAATCCCCTTATACTTAGTTTGCCCACCCCTCATCCTCCTCTCCTCTTGCAACTGCCCACTTGTTCTCTGTATATCTGGGTCTGTTTTTGGTTTTTTTGTTTCTTTTCTTAGATTCCACATATAAGTGAGAACACACAGTATTTTTCTTTCTCTTTCTGATGTATTTCACTAAGCATGATACACATTAGATTCATCCATATTGTTGCAAATGGCAAGATATCATTTTTTATGTCTGAGTAACATTCCATTTTGTGTATATGTGTGTGTATATAAAGATGTGTATATATACACATCTGTATGTCTTTGGAAAAATGTCTATCCAGGTCCTCTGCCTGGATATTGTATATTTTGGATATTAACCCCTTATTGGATATATAATTTACAAATGATATATCTTCTCCCATTCAGTAGGCTGCATTCTCATTTTATTGGCTTCCTTCACTGTACAAAAGCCTTTTAGTTTGATGTAGTCCCATTTGTTTATTTCTGCTTTTGTTCTGCCTGAGGAGACAAATCTAAAAAAAATACTGCTAAGATCAATGTCAAAGAGTGTACAGCCTATGTTTTCTTCTTGGAGTTTTATGATTTCAGGCATTACATTTAAGTCTTTAATTCATTTTGAGTTTATTTTTGTATATGGTATAAGAAAGTAGTACAGTTTGATTGTCTTGCATCTAGCTGTCCAGTTTTCCCACACCATTTACTGAAGAAGCTATCTTTTTGCCATTGTATATGCTTGACTCCTTTGTCATAGAGGAATTGTCCATATAAGGGTGGGTTTATTTCTGGGTTCTCTATTCTGTTCCTTTAAAAAAAACATGTTTGTTTTTCTGCCAGTACCATACTATTTTGATGACTGTAGCTTTGAAGTATAGTTTGAAGTCAGGGAGCATGGTAACTCCGGCTTTGTTCTTCTTTTTTTCAAGATTGCTTTGGTTATTCAAGGTCTTTTGTGGTTCCATACAAATTTTAGGATTATTTGTTCTAGTTCTGTGAAAAATGCTATTGGTATTTTGATAGGGATTGCACTGAATTTGAGGACTGCCTTGGCAGTATGGTTATTTAATAATATTATCCCAATCCATGAGGACAGTATATCTTTCCATTTGTTTATGCCATCTTCAATTTCTTTCATTAATGTCTGCAGTTTTCAGATTACAAGTCTTTTATTTCCTTGGTTAGATTTATTCCTAGGTACTTTATTCTTTTTGGCACAATTTTAAGTGGGATTTTTTTTTTAATTCTTTTTCTGAGAGTTTGTAATTAGTGTATAGAAACATAACAGATTTCTGTATATTAATTTTATATCCTGAAATTTTACTGAATTTGATAGTTCTAATAGTTTTACTTAGGTGTCTTTAGGATTTTCTATATATTATATCATGTCAGCTGCAGACTCTGACAGTTTTACTTCTTCCTTT
Source organism: Globicephala melas (assembly GCF_963455315.2). Taxonomy (NCBI): domain Eukaryota; kingdom Metazoa; phylum Chordata; class Mammalia; order Artiodactyla; family Delphinidae; genus Globicephala; species Globicephala melas. Next base: position 58,477,328 of record NC_083318.1, on the reverse strand, counting down.
CCAATTTGGATTGCTTTCATTTCTTTATCTTCTCTGATTACTGGCTAGGACATTCAATACTATGCTGAATAAAAGTGGCAAGAGTGGGCATACTTGTCTGGTTCCTGATTTTAGAAAAATACTTTCAGCTTTTCATCATCAGGTATAATATTAGCTATGAATCTGTCATATATGGTCTTTATTATGTTGATATATGTCCTCTTTAGACCCATTTTGTTGATAGTTTTTATCATAAATTAATGTTGAATTTGCTCAAAAGCTTTTTCTGCATCTATTGAGATGATCATATGATTTTTATTCTTCAATTTATTAATGTGGTGGACACATTGATTGATCTGCAGATACAGAAACACCCTTGCATCTCTGGGATACATTCCACTAGATCATGGTGTACACTCCTTTTAATAAATTGTTGAATTTGGTTTGCTAATACTTTGTTGAGATCTTTTGCATCTATTGCTCATCAGTGAGATTAGCCTGTAATTTTCCCTTCTGTGAGTCTTTCATTTTGGTAGGAGTGTGATACTGGCCTCGTAGAATGAGTTCAGATGGGTTACTTCTGCAATTTTTTGGAATAGTTTGAGAAGGATAGGTGTTAACTCTTCTCTAAATGTTTGGTACAATTCACATGTGAAGCCATTTGGTCTGGACTTTGTGAGAAATTATTTCATTACTGGTTCAATTTCATTACTATAATTGGGCTATTCATATTTTCTATTTTTTCTTGGTTCAGTCATGGGAGATTGTACATTTCTAGGAATTGGTCCATTTCCTCTAGGTTGTCCATTTTATTTGTGTATAAATATATATAGTTATCTCTTATACACCTCTGTATTTCTGTGTGTCAGTTGGAACTTCTCTTTCTATTCTGATTTTAGTTTTTGGACTCTCACTCCTTTTTTCTTGATGTGTCTGGCTAAAGGTTTATCAATTTTTTTTATCTTTTCAAAGAATAAGCTCTTTGAAAAGAACACATTTTAAAAGAACAAGTTTCACTGACCTTTTTTTTTTGTCTCTAATTTATTTCCTCATTTTTTCTTTTCCTTTTATTTCTATTTCTTCTCTCATTGCCGTGGCTAGGACTTCCAAAACTATGTTGAATAATAGTGGTGAGAGTGGACATCCTTGTCTCATTCCTGATCTTAGAGGAAATGCTTTGTTTTTCACCACTGAGAATGATGTTTACTGTGGGTTTGTTGCATATGGCCTTTATTATGTTGAGGTAGGTTACCTCTATGCCCACATTCTGGAGAGTTTTTATCATAAATTTTTGTTGAATTTTGTCAAAAGCTTTCTCTATATCTATTGAGATAATCATATGGTTTTTATTCTTCAATTTGTTAATATGGTGTATCACATTGATTGATTTGCTTATATTTAAGAATCAATCCTTGCATCCCTGGGATAAATCCCACTTGGTCATGGTGTATGATCCTTTTAATGTGTTGTTGGATTCTGTTTGCTAGTATTTTGTTGAGGATTTTGGCATCTATATTCATCAATGATATTGGTCTGTACTTTTCTTTTTTGAAGTATCTTTGTCTGGTTTTGGTATCAGGGTGATGGTGGCCTCACAGAATGAGTTTGGGGGTGTTCTGTCCTCTGAAATTTTTTGGAAGAGTTTGACAAGGATGGATGTTAGCTCTTCTCTAAATGTTTGATAGAATTCACCTGTGAAGCCATCTGCTCCTGGACTTTTTGTTTCTTGGAAGATTTTTAATCACAGTTTCAATTTCATTACATGTGATTGGTCTGTTCATATTTTCTGTTTCTTCTTGGTTCAGTCGTGGAAGGTTATACCTTTGTAAGAATTTGTCCATTTCTTCCAGGTTGTCCATTTTGTTGGCATAGAGTTGCCTGTAGTAGTCTCTTAGGATGCCTTTTATTTCTGCAGTGTCTGTTGTAACTTTTCCTTTTTCATTTCTAATTTTATTCATTTGAGTCCTCTCCCTCTTTTTCTTGATGAGTCTGGCTAATGGTTTATCAATATTGTTTATCTTCTCCAAGAACCAGCTTTTAGTTTTCTTTATCTTTGGTATTGTTTTGTTTGTTTCTATTTCATTTATTTCTGCTCTAAACTTTATGATTTCTTTCCCTCTGCTAACTTTGGATTTTGTTTGTTCTTCTTTCTCTAGTTCCTTTAGGTGTAAAGTTAGATTGTTTACTTGAGATTTTTCTTGTTTCTTGAGGTAGGCTTGTATAGCTATATACTTCCCTCTTAGAACTGCTTTTGCTGCATCCCATAGGTTTTGGATCATCGTGTTTTCATTGTCATTTGTCTCTAGGTATTTTTTGATTTCCTCTTTGATTTCTTCAGTGATCTCTTGCTTATTTAGTAACGTACTGTTTAGCCTCCATTTGTTTGTTTTTTTTACGTTTTTTCCCCTGTAATTCATTTCAAATCTCATAGCATTGTGGTCAGAAAAGGGGCTTGATATGATTTCAATTTTCTTAAATTTACTGAGGCTTGATTTGTGACCCAAGATATGATCTATCCTGGAGAATGTTCCGTGCGCACTTGAGAAGAAAGTGCAATCTGCTGTTTTGGGATGGAATGTCCTATAAATATCAATTAAATCTATCTGGTGTATTGTGTCATTTAAAGCTCCTGTTTCCTTAATTATTTTCATTTTGGATGATCTGTCCATTGGTGTAAGTGAGGTGTTAAAGTACCCCACTATTAATGTGTTACTGTCGATTTCCTCTTTTACAGCTGTTAGCAGTTGCCTTATATATTGAGGTACTCCTATGTTGGGTGCATATATATTTATACTTGTTATATCCTCTTCTTGGATTTATCCCTTGATCATTATGTCGTGTCCCCCCTTGTCTCTTGTAACATTCTTTATTTTAAAGTCTATTTTATCTGATATGAGTATAGCTACTCCAGCTTTCTTTTGATTTCCATTTGCATGGAATATCTTTTTCCATCCCCTCACTTTCAGTCTGTATGTGTCCCTAGGTCTGAAGTGGGTCTCTTGTAGACAGCATATAGATGGGTCTTGTTTTTGTATCCATTGAGCAAGCCTGTGTCTTTTGGTTGGAGCATTTAATCCATTCACGTTTAAGGTAATTATCGATATGTATATTCCTATGACCATTTGTTAATTGTTTTGGGTTTGTTTTGTAAATCCTTTTCTTCTCTTGTGTTTCCCACTTAGAGTAGTTCCTTTAGCATTTGCTGTAGAGCTGGTTTGTTGGTGCTGAATTCTCTTAGCTTTTGCTTCTCTGTAAAGCTTTTGATTTCTGCATCGAATCTGAATGAGATCCTTGCTGGGTAGAGTAATCTTCATTGTAAGTTCTTCCCTTTCATTACTTTAAGTATATCATGCTACTCCCTTCTGGCTTGTAGACTTCCTGCTGAGAAATCAGCTGTTAACCTTACGGGAGTTTCTTTGTATGTTATTTCTCATTTTTCCCTTGCTGCTTTCAATAATTTTTCTTTGTCTTTAATTTTTGCCAATTTTATTACTATGTGTCTTGGCATGTTTCTCCTTGGGTTTATCCTGTATGGGACTCGCTGTGCTTCCTGGACTTGGGTGGCTATTTCCTTTCCCATGTTAGGGAAGTTTTCGACTATAATCTATTCAAATATTTTCTCTGGTCCTTTCTCTCTCTCTCTCTTCTCCTTCTGGGACCCCTATAATGCGAATGTTGTTGCATTTAATGTTGTCCCAGAGGTCTCTTAGGCTGTCTTCATTTCTTTTCATTCTTTTTTCTTTAGTCTGTTCCACAGCAGTGAATTCCACCATTTTGTCTTCCAGGTCACTTATCCATTCTTCTGCCTCAGTTATTCTGCTATTGATTCCTTCTAGTGTAGTTTTCATTTCAGTTATTGTATTGTTCATCTCTGTTTGGTTGTTCTTTAATTCTTCTAGGTCTTTGTTAAACATTTCTTGCATCTTCTCGATCTTTGCCTCCATTCTTTTTCCGAGGTCCTGGATCATCTTCACTATCATTATTTTGAATTATTTTTCTGGGAGGTTGTCTATCTCCACTTCATTTAGTTGTTTTTCTGGGGTTTTATCTTGTTCCTTCATCTGGTACATAGCTGTCTGCCTTTTCATCTTGTCTATCTTTCTGTGAATGTGGTTTTTATTCCACAGGCTGCAGGATTGTAGTTCTTCTTGCTTCTGCTGTCTGCCCTCTGGTGGATGAGGCTATCTCTATTTCCTCTTTGATCATTATTATTTCTTTTCTTCTACTGACTTGTGGTGGTTTTCCTTATTCTTCTTTTCTAGTTCCTTTAGGTGTAAGATTAGATTGTTTATTTGAGATGTTTCTTGTTTCCTGAGGTAGACCTGTATCACTGTAAACTTCCCTCTTAGAACTGAATTTGCTGTTTCCCATAAATTTAGTACCAGTGTGTTTCCATTTTCATTTGTCTCCAGGATTTTTTTTTATTTCCTCTTTGACTTCTTCAGTGACTTATTGGTTGTTTAGTAGCATATTGTTTAGCCTCTACATGTTTGTGGATTTTTGCAGTTTTTTTTCTTGTAGTTGATTTCTAGTCTCATACCATTGTGGGCAGAAAAGATGCTTGATATGATTTCAATTTTCTTAAATTTACTGAGATTTGTTTTGTGGCCTAGCATGCAATCTGTCTTGGAGAATGTTCCTTGTGCCCTTGAAAAGAATATGTATTCTGTTGCTTTTGGATGGAACGTTTTGTGTAAATCTAATAAGTCCATGTTATCTGATGTGTCATTTAAGGCCAGTGTTTCCTTATTGATTTTCTCTCCAGGTGAACTGTCCATTGATGTAAGTGGGGTGTTAAAGCCTCTACTATTATTGTGTTACTGTCATTTTCCCCGTTTATGTTTGTTACTATTTGCTTTTTATATTTCGGTGCTTCTATGCTGGGCACATATATATTTAGAAGTGTTATATCTTCTTATTGTATTGATTCCTTTTTCATTATGTAATGCCTTTTTTTTTTTTTTGGTCTCTTGTTAGTCTTTGTTTTAAAGTCTCTTTTGTCTATGATATACATATTGCTACCCCAGCTTTCATTTTCATTTGTATGGAATACCTTTTTCCACCCTCTTACTTTCAGCCTGTGTATGTCTTAATTCTGAAGTGAGTCTCTTGAAGGCAGCATATTTATAGGTCTTGTCTTTTTCTCCATTCAGCCTCTATATGTCTTTTGATTGGGGCATTTATTTCATTTATATTTAAAGGAATTCTTTTTTTTTTTTTTTTTTTTTTTTTTTGCGGTACTTGGGCCTCTCACTGTTGTGGCATCCCCCGTTGCGGAGCACAGGCTCTGGACACGCAGGCTCAGTGGTCATGGCTCATGGGCCCAGCCGTTCCACGGCATGTGGGATCTTCCCGGACCCGGGCACGAACCCATGTCCCCTGCATCGTCAGGCGGACTCTCAACCACTGCACCACCAGGGAAGCCCCTAAAGGAATTCTTGATAGGTATGTACTGATTGCCATTTTGCTAATTATTTAGCAGGTTATTTTTACAGTTCTTTTTTATTATTTTCTTCTTTTGCTCTCTTCCATTGTGATTTGACGACTATTTTCAGTGTTAAGAATTATTTTCAGTGTTTTGGATTCCTTTGGTTTTTTTTCTGTCCTTTATAGGTTTTTACTTTGTGATTACCATGAGGTTCATATATATACACATACATACAAATATATTGTTCTCTTAATCATACATATATATTATATATATATATATAATATATATGGTTATTTTAAGTTAATGATCTGTCAATTCTGAACATATTCTAACAATGCTAAATTTTCATTCTCCCCACATCTTAGCTTTATAAGTGGTTGATTGACTACCTTAACTGTATGTTTGCCTTTAACAATGAGATTTTTCCTTTTATAATTCTCTCATTTCTAGTCATAGCCTTTTCTTTTTTGTTTCCAAAAGGCCCTTTAAATTTTCTTGTAGGGCCGGTTTTGTGGTGCAGAACTCTTTTAGAGTTTACTAGTCTGTAAAACTCTTTCATCTCTCCTTTAGATGTGAAATGATAACCTTGCCGGGTAGAATATTCCTAGTTATAGATCTTTTCCTTTCACCACTTTGAATATATCATGCCACTCCCTTCTGACCTGCAAAATTTCCGCTGAAAAGTCAGCTAATGGTCTTATGGGAGTCCCCTTATACAGAACTGGTTGCTTTTCTCTTGGTGCTTTAAAAATTCTCTTCAACTTTTGCAATTTTAATTATAATATGTCTTGGTATAAACCTCTTTGTGTTCATCTTCTTTGGGACTCTTTGTGTTCCTGGACCTGGATGTCTGTTTTCTTCCCCAGGTTAAGGAACTTTTCAATTATTATTCAAGTAAGTTATCTACCCCTTTATGTCTCTCATCTCCTTCTGGGACCATTATAAAGCAAATGGTAATAGGTTTGATGTTGTCTCAGAAGTCTCTTAAATTATCCTCACTTTTTATTTATTTTTTTTCTGTTTAGCTTGGGTGGTTTCTACTACTCCATCTTCCAGATCACTGATCTGTTCCTCTATATCATCTAATCTATTATCAATTCCTTTTAGTGTATATTTAATATCAGTTATTGTATTCTTCAGCTCTTTTTGATTCTTCTTTATATTTTCTAACTCTTTCTTAAAATTCTGACTGTGTGCATCTATTCTCCCATGTTTGGTGAGCATCTTTATGATAATTATCTTGAACTCTTCATTAGGTAGATTGCTTATCTCCACCTCGTTTAGTTCTTTTTCTGAGGTTTTATCTTGTTCCTTCATTTGGAATACATCCCTCTGTCTCCTCATTTTGCCTAACTCTTTTTGGTTATTTCTATATATTAGATTAGTTGATTATGTTTCCTGATTTTACAGAAATAGCTCATGTAAGGGACATTCTATAGGGCCCAGCAGCATGTTGCCCTGTGTGCTCCAGAGGTGCCCCTATTTAGGCTGTGTGCACCCTTCTGTGTGGTGGGGCTGAGTAGTGTGGGCACACTTAGGGCTAGCCCCTACCCAGCTGGCTGCAAGACAGTGTTTTGTGTGGTTGCTCTGGGCCCACTGATGGATGAAGCCAGCACTAAGAGATTAGAGGGAGAATTCCAAAATGGCACTTGCCAGTGACAGGGTCATTGCAGTAAAACAAGCTCCCCAAAATGGTTGCCACCAGCATTTCTGTCCCCAGTGGGAGTCCTAGTTGCCTCCTGCCTTTATAGAAGGCTTTCCAAGATCAATAATTTGGTCTGACCCAGAATCCTTTCAAACTAATGCCTCTGCAGTGGGATTCATATGATGTGAAATTTTGTGCATGCCCTTAAGAGCAGTCTCTGTTTCCTATAGGCCTCCAGCTGTCCTGAACATAAGCCTCAATGGTTTTCAATGCCAGACATTCTGGAGGCTTGCCTTCTTGATGAAGGACACCCCCACCCCCACCAAGCTAGGGAGCCCAATATGGGGCCTGGACCCCTTCATCCTTTGGGAGGATCTCTATGTTTGTAATATTCCTCCTGTCTGTGGGTCACTAACCCAGGGGTATGGGTCCTGATTATACTGCATCTCTGCCCATCCTACTTGTCCTGTTGTAGCACTTTGTTTATATCTTTGGTTGTGGAAGATCTTTCCTATAAGGCTTCAGGTCACTCTCATAGATAGTTGTTCTGTAAGTAGTTGTAATTTTGTTGTGCCCATGGGAGGAGTTGGGTTCAGAGTCTTCCTACTTTGCCATCTTATGGAAACTCTGAGCTGTAGTATCAATTTTAAAAGGGATAAATTTATAATCTAAAAGATAGTAATATAATTTAAACAGACCTAGAGGTGGAATTAGAAAATAAAATAGTAATAATATCCATATTTTTTTTTTCTGAGTTAAAAAAGTAAAATATAACAATGTAAAATGAGTTACAGCTCATCTATCTCATTGCCAAGTCTAGTTAGGAGTTTCACATAATTTTATTCCAGTCCTTTTGACAGTGGGAGGAATGAAATAATTTAAAAATACTTAATTCTAAACAAAGAAAATGTTTCTTCCTTCTGTTTCTTCCTTACATGATTGACTCCCACATTTAAATCTCCACGCCTGATACCTCTTTAATCATCTAGTCTTTATACTTCAAGTGTAGGTTGAAGGCCTTCATTTAGATAGACGTACTGAAACTTTTACTTCATTGTGTTTGGATTTGTTAGGGAAGAGTTAGTCATCATGCATTATCAATACTTCCCTGTACAGCCTTTATTTTACATTCCCTCAACAACTGCCCTAGGCAAACTCAGTATCCTCTCTCACCTGAGGTACAAACTTTGCCCTCGTGATTTCCTTCACCTATAATGCCCTCTCCTAACCCCTTGTTTTTCTACCCACCTGATCTCGTTCCCCCAGGGGTTCTTTTTATCCCTCCTGTATTTTCTATTTTTTACTCTTTCTTAAGACTCAGTTTAATCATGAATTCCTAGGGTATAAGGTTCTTGCTTTTCTTTCCCTCCTAGAGGCACAGTGAATCATGTTTTTTCTCTGCCTCTTGCTTCTATACATACTTTTCCCTTTTCTTTATCCCACTAAAGGAACATTATGTGACTTCTGTGCCTCTGGTAAAGGACATCATGTCTTATTAATTATGGATACTTACCATGCACAATATCCCAGTACATTATGGGTACTCAAAAAGGATTGTGAGAGTATATTCATAAATGAATCAGTGAATGAAATGAAATAATAAGGGAACTACTAGGTGCCTTATCTACCATATTTTCACTCTTTTGCCCAAACTGCAGGCACTCCTACAAGAACTGGGGTTAGAGCAAGTTCCTCTTCTGCAGCAACTTTTGTAATGCTAAGCACCCAAAGATCTTTACCTGGTAATGCTAAGCACCCAAAGATCTTTACCTAAGCCTTGCATTGCTATGCAATTATAACTGAGTCACAGGACTCCAGTAATTTGTACAGGCTTTTACTTTCTCCCTGTTGGCCTTGCTAGATTTTTCTTCCTAAAGAAAAACTTTAAATATGTCATTCCCATGTTTGGAAATTTTCAGTAGTTCCACACTACCTATCTCACAAAATCCAAACTACAGAGCACAATAATCTACACAGTAACACACTGCAAAGTCTGGCCATTACCAATATTTGCAGTTTAATCTCTCACAGTTTTCCCTTTCAAAAACTCTCTTTTGTCCTGGTATTCATCATTAGTCTCCAAAACTTCCAGACTTATTTATGACTAAGTATTTTGCTTGTGACATTTTTCTATAATGATTCTCCCCAAACACACTAATATTACCTAGTTTGTATTTGACTTATTTATTATAGTTATTCTCTCTTAAACTTATACTGTAAGCTTCATGAGGACTGGACTTTTATTTACTTCTATACTCTCACTGCATAATAGATTTTCTAGTATACAGTATCTGGTTGTGTAAATGAAGAAATATATCAAGGTTTATCTTAAGGGTATTCTCCCTAAAGTGCTTTATATAGTAACTTCAAATGCTAATAGAATATTCCTATATCAAAATATTAATACCCATTTTTGTGTTTCATGTTAAACAATTACATTTTACCATCTGTTAAGTTTTTTTTTTTTGCTTACTGTGTTTATGGATATTTAACTTTGCATTTTATTTTTGCCTTTAGCTTTTTCCTAAGTAATTGTAAACTGGTAAGGATAAGAATTATATCTAACAATTCTTTTCATCTCTAACAAATTTGAATAAAATATTTTATAGAAATTTAAAGTAAGTCATTTACAGATAATCTAGTCTGAACAGAATCAGACCTGAAGCATAGTGGAAAGGATATTATAACCTAGGTTCAGATAAACAGTGCCCTAATTCTTGCTAAATGTTGTGTGGATTTAAAAAGGGCAGCTTGGTTCTTCTTTCCTTTTCTTCTTAATTGGAAGAAAACAGCAGAGGAGACTTATATCATGATCTGTGACTTAAATGATCTTGATTCCGTTCATGCACTTGCAATCTAACCTGCCATAGGCATGGCTGAGCTCTGCAGTAGACATGACTCATGACTCAGAGAGAGCTCAATGATTTCCTCTGTCTGGTTTTGTTCCATTTTGGTTTCCACTGACTCAGGCTGGGGAGTATCTTCTCACTGCTCCATCTATTCCTGTTGAGCAGTTTTCTCCCAGCTTTGCAAGATGATATTCTCTGACAAAAGGACCCCATGCAAGGTAACTGCCTGGCAGTTGAGCATTCATGGCTCATAAAAACTGGAGGTAACTTGGAGAAATTAACCCCAGGTCCAAAGAATTTTACCAAGTCATTTTTGCTGCATTTCAGCTTCATTCAAGGATGAATCAAGAGTTTATTGTCCTACCACCTGAATAGAAGAGATGTCATGTTCCCTTCTGCCCTTCCTCTTATTTCTAATATGTACTATATATCCTGCTTACCAAACAGAAGCTTTAAAAGAGAAAATAGATAATTATTTCTGATTGTTTATATCTTTCTTTGCAACATTTCTCAAGGGAAGGAAAAGGTAAGTGCTTAAAAAAGTTTTTTTTTCATGTTAAAACCTTCTATTCTATATAGTAACATAACCTCAATGTCATGGGTATAAAGGTTATCATCTCTGTGGGCAAGAGTCTTCCAGTTTAGAAGAGATATGAAAGCCAAGTTAATTTGGGAAAAAAAAATTCTTCCAACATTGCATAATTTTCACATCTACAGTCTTGTTGCATTTTTTATATATGTCAAAAACAAAGTTATTTTTTAAATTTATTCTGTAATAAATCCTAGTTTGCTACACCTCCAGAAATATGAATGCAAATGGTCAACTGGGTCAAAGGACTTGTTCTCAAAGAGATAATAGTATATTAAAATATTAATGAAATTAGAACATTCTCTTACACCATACACAAAAATAAACTCAAAATAAAGGCCTAAATGTAAAACCAGATATTACAAAACTCCTAGATGAAAACATAGCCAAAACACTCACTGACATAAGTTGCAGCAATAGCTTTTTGGATCTGTCTCCTAGAGTAATGAAAATAAAAACAAAAATAAACAAACGGGACCTAATGAAACGTAAAAGCTTTTGCACAGCAAAGGAAACCATGAACAAAATGAAAAGACAACCCACAGTACAGGAGAAAATATTTGCAAACCATACAACCAATAAGGGATTAATCTCCAAAATATACAAACACTTCATGCAGCTCAATATCAAAAAAAACAAATAACCCAATCAAAAATGGGCAGAAGATCTAAAGAGACACTTCTTCAAAGAAGACATAGAGATGGCCAAAAAGCACATGAAAAGATACTCAACATTGCTAATTATTAGAGAAATGCAAATCAAAACTACAATGAGGTATCACCTCACACCAGCCAGAATGGCCATTGTCAAAAAGTCTGTAAACAATTATGGAGAGGGTGTGGAGAAAAGGGAACCCTCTTACACTATTGGTGGGAATGTAAATTGGTACAGCCACTATGGACAACAGTATGGAGGTTCCTTAAAAAACTAAAAATAGGTTTACCATAGGATCCAGCAATCCCACTCCTGGGTATATATCAGGAAAGATCCATACTTCGAAAACATACATGCGCCTCAATGTTCATTGCAGCACTATTTACAATAGCCAAGACATGGAAGCAACCTAAATGTCCAAAGACAGAAGAATGGATAAAGAAGACATGGTACATGTATACAATGGAATATTACTCAGCCATAAAAAGAATAAAATAATGCCACTTGCAACAACATTGATGGACCTAGAGATTATCATGATAAGTGAAGTAAGTCAGACAGAGAAAGACAAATATCATATGATATCACTTATATGGGGAAACTAAAAAAAATGATACAAGTGAACTTATTTACAAAACAGAAACAGACTCACAGACTTAGAAAACAAACTTATGGTTACAAAAGAGGAAAGGTGAGGGGGAGGAATCAAGTAGGAAGTTGGTATTAACATATATACACTACTATATATAAAATAAATAATCAACAAAGACCTACTGTATAGCATGGGGAACTCTACTCAGTACTCTGTAATAACCTATATGGGAACAGAATCTGAAAAAGAATACATATATGTATATGCATAACTAAATCACTTTGCTGTATATCTGAAACTAACATAACATTGTAAATCAACTATACTCCAATATAAAATTAAAAATGAAAAAAAAAAAACTATTAGCCTTTTTCCTATATAATAGCTTGAGTGTGACTGTAACTTACGTCTAGATGAGACTCAAGTCTTTGGAAAATGACTCTTCCAAAGAGACTCATTTGATTTTGGGTTGCAGCAGGATTTATACACAGTATTCATTATTCTTACTCCCATTCGGCTCTTGCCTATTTGTTATCAAGCAGAGAAATGAGAAAAAGAAAGTTACCACAGGATGCTCAGACTAAAAACAGAAACTGATATAAGCAGAAAATGAAGAATAATTCTGAACATGACACTTCCATTCTTACAAGTCTTTCCTAGATACCTTATTTCCTAATAACAAATGTCCTACTTATTAGGCATCAGAGGAGAAAAGTTAAGACAGAAAACTCAGCTGAAAATATTTAGGACCAAGTAGCTTTCCTTAGAGCATTAAAATGTATTAGCATATGATCAATTGAAACTTGGTAATTGATATAATTCTCTAGGCAATGAAATGCTATCTTTATGGCAGCAAAATTTAAATGTGTGATATGATTTAAAAAACATGAGAATATTGTTACATTCTCAAGCCAAATGGAGGTCCTTGAAAACACTCAAATGAAGAGAGTTTTTGAGACTATTGTTTAATTTTTGTTTTTTTGAAACAAATCCTTTAAAACGCTAAATAGATTAATCTGTGTCTCCTCTGTAGAGATTTATATGGGTTTAGAATTTAATAATACACACACTTATTTTTTCTATAAACTAATACATTGTCTGTGGTATAAAATACGGGTATTTGGACTCAAATCAGGAGAATTAGATTTAAGGACCAATTTATCTCTGGGTTGTATAGATCAGTGTAATTAACTTCCTAGTATCTTTTTCTTCCTCTTCAAAATAAAAAAGGGAAGACTGACAGATATCCAAGTTTCTTTTCTAGTTTTAATTCAGCGTTGCTTTTGTTCTATTATTTTGCCTTTTCACAAGCATGTCGAAGGATATCTTTTAGACCTGTGAGGATTTTAACCACCATCTAAAAATTCATGTATATCGTAAAACTAATGATACAAGGTATACATACATATATTTAAATCTCTGAGGAATTCTGAGTTTGGCCATTTTTGTTATTTTTGTTGTGTTTGGTGTCACTGAGGGCATTTCAACTCTGTGAGTTTCATTTTTCAAATATAAAGCTAGAGTTAAAAGCTAGACTTCAAATGTGATAAAGAATTAACAATAAGATAAATTATAGAACACTTCACAAGTATGAAAAGGTTTAACAGAAATCTTTTGTGGTCATATTTTAAACAGAAATAGAAAACAAAAACAAAAGAATATATGTCACTCTTTCCAGGCAAATTATCAGGGAGTTTTGCAATTTTGTCAGACTTAGGTTCACCCATTTCCAGTACAATCAACTTCAAGTGAAATCTGTAGTAGAATGGAACATATTTCTTTCATACATGAGTGTGTGGGCACACACGCATGCGCATGCATGCATACACATATGTGCAGGAGCAGGAGAGGACTGATAGGAAAAGAGGGTTGAGAAAGGGGTGGAAACACAGTTTTACTCAACCAGCTTTCTTCATTGAATTGACCCAGTTTTGCATGAAACTAGCTTAAGGTTCATCACTTAGGTAACATATTATTAAAAAAAACCATATAATTTGCCACATAAACTACTAATTATGGAGAAATAGGCATTGCCATGTGCTGCTAATGGAGCTGTAATTGTACAGTGTTAAAGGAGCTGAAACTTTAATTCTATGTGTACCCTTTAATCTAGTCGTCCTCTTTTGGTAACTTAACCAGTGGAAATTAAGAGAATTTACTTAAAGCTTTTTTTTTTTGGCTGCACCTTGCAGCTTGTGGGATCTTAGTTCCACGACCAGGGATCAAACCTGGGCCTTGGGCAGTGAAAGTGCAGAGTCCTATCCACTGGGCAACTAGGGAATTCCCAAGACTGTACATAAAGCTTTATGTACAATGCTAATTCATAACAGCAACCAATAGTGAACAAAATCAAAATTATAAAATTTTATATAATATTCAAAATTGCAAAAAATTTATTTTTATAGTTGTCATTTAAATAATGTATCTGTAAGTTCATTTATTCCCTAAATAAGTTTGCCAAGGGAATTATTAGAACCTTCAGGTATGAATAACTACTTTAGGTTAAGGAGAGCTGTTCATCCAAATGCTGACTGAGACTTTGTATTTCAAGGCACCACATCTAATTTACTGAGAAATGTTTGCTCAAAGGTAATCTAAGTAGCTTTTTAGGGATATACATGTGCATTTTGTAAGAACATTACATACCCCAACTACTGTTCTAATGTGAAACCCTAATTAAATTGAATTTATTGATAATTATGTAATTTTTCTATATGCTGTTCAATTTGCCAATTTACCTCTTTATCAATATTTCTTTCTCAAATTGTTATACTTTCGATGATGATCAAATCACTGATTTTCCAACTATTTCCACTATCTGTGATGCATTAAAAAATAAGATTGTAGAAGTGATCAAGTTAATTATCTACTCAAGTCATCACCTTTGCCTTACTTTACTCTTGGTCATATATCACAGACACAATGCATGCTATGGGGAAAAATATAGAGCAGATGGCAGCGACTGTAAGTTTAAAGAAGGATGCTTGTATAGGTAGCCCTCAGTGAGAATGCAGTATTTAAAGAAAAGCATTGGAGAAGTGTAGGAGGCTAAACACATATGTGGCAGTATCTGGGGAGGCGGGGTGGTGGGAGGGCAGTAGACAGAGATAAGTTTTGACAAGTAAATAGGGACATATCACAAGGGGCCCTGAGAGCTGTTTTAAGAATATTTTCTTTTATTCTGAGTGAAAAGGGGAAGCTTTGAAGGGTCATGAGCAAAAGAGGGATTTGATATAATCTTATTTAATATAATATAACATAATCCTTTAGATTTTACTGAATCATCCTAACCTATCCTTAATATATAACTAAGGCTTGTAAAAGTTAAATGACTTATGGGTCCAAGTCACAAGGATGACCAGTGGCAGAGTCACAATCAGAATAGTTGTTGTGTTTTGTTTTGATATTATTTCAAATCCACTCTTTATTACAAGTAAAGTTTTATTCCACGTTTGTGACAAAAATAAAAAGTTGTTTTTAGAAGTTGTTTTGTTATAAAATGAAGTAAGCTGTATCATGATGTCATCATTATATTTCTTGTTCTTGATAAGCACTTGTAGCTCAGCTGCTGAGGGACCCCCCTGGAGCCTTATCAATGCGGACATGCGGAGAAGCAACCATGGCAAGGGGACATTTAGACAATAAATACTGAGAGTTTGTGAGGAGTATCTGAGAGTCAGGGCAAAGCTACCCTTTGCTGATCTGGCTCTCCAGAAATCTCCAGACACTTGCTCCTGCCATGGCCACGCTACTCTTGGTTGGTAATGGTGTTAAACTGTGCAGCAGCCTTGGGATGAGAAGAGACATCTATCCGTTCCTGCCTGCATGAGGCACTCCTCATAGGCAGTGGCACAAGCTGTGCACTGGAGTCCCTGGAGTCATGACCCTTGGAGCACCCTAGCTTGTCTGCCAACACCAGCACCACCATTCCCCAGCAATATGTTGTAGCAACAGGAACTTTTATTTTTGTACTGACAGCTGAAAGTCATCTCCCAGCAGGAAAAGCCATCTCTCCGAGACACCAAAACTTGAAGAAAAGGTACACTTCTAACTAAATTTGAGCTTTATTTCTGTCATCTCCCCTTGCCTGAAACAATAGTATGATTAATCTACTATTTGTTGGGAGTATGTTATTTTCTTATTGGCTTATTAAGAGACATTACCCTTATACTAAGGGCTTGTGAAATTATTATAAATCATATACAGCAAACCTGTCTGTGTTAAATAAAATATAGGCAAAGGCAATCTGTCTCTGAGCATAATTTGCCTCCAAACAAAACAATAGTCTACAATCTGCTATCTTCCAACTACAGTATTAGTAATTTGGCATAAGTCACTAGATGACAAAACCACAATGGTCACGTCCTTCAGATATTATATTTTAGGGGACTTTGAAGTTTATTGAGAATCTATAGAGTCAGCTCTCGTTCCTCCTCTATGAGTTATTTAAGAGGTAAAGGGAAGTCATTTTAAAGAAATGGTCTATGTTCTTCAAAGAATCTCCAAAGTGCCTTACTATTACCTAAGGCATGTTCAAGGCAAACTGTTCTGTGTTTCACAAAACTACTTTTTTGTATGTGTTCATAAGGTGGGACTGCATCTGATTACATTTGAAAATGTTCAAATTTTAACTAATTCAATGAGATAACGTCCATAAACAAACACAGAAAAATCATTTAACAAAAAGAAAACCTTTTTGAACCTTCTGCTGTGGAGCTGACTTCTGATTTCTATATAACTTCCATTTCCACTGGTTCTTAATAAGATTAGCTGCAGGATTTACTAGTAAAGGGCAAAGCCTGTTCAATAATATCCAACTGTTCACAGTGAATGTGAAATGGTCCCAGATTGAAACATCTATTCACACTTCTTACAGACACTTCTTCAATGCAACAATGTTTATTCCCGTAGCTGTTTAAAAGATGGTGCTGAGTTAAAAAAAGAATAAGTTCCTTGGACAGTCCCTGTTAAATCTCTCCACTACATTGACTTCTCTCAGAGAGCTCCATGATATTGAAAATAAAACATAAAAAAACCCCTTTTTTTATATTCTATGTGTTTCTGACAGATTTTTCATTTTCCTTAAGGCCCTGTGAGTAAACTTAGAGTCATGAAGAAGGTAATTCAAGGAGAAAATTAAAGACTGAAAAATTTTCTAATCTGCCTTCAGAACTATGTAAATGTTCAGCACTGAGAGTCTTATTTGTTGAAATCATATTTTAATATTGATGTGCTATACCATTAGTAATGGCTTTTTAACAACCTACATTTAAAATACCCCTACTCATGTAGGATAAAGACATATGGAAATTTTGCCCTCAGGTCACTCATTCATTTGGTAATTTATGTAACCAGAGAACCTGAAATAGTTCAAAAGTGTTAAGCAAACCATGTTTTTGAAAGAAGCTGTTATTGTTTCAGAAACCAAGTAAGGAGAGAGGGGGAAGATGGCGGAAGAGTAAGAGGTGGAGATCACCTTCCTCCCCACAGATACATCAGCAATACATCTACATGTGGAACAACCTCTACAGAACACCTACTGAATGCTGGCAGAAGACCTCAGACCACCCAAAAGGCAAGAAATTCCCCACGTACCTGGGTAGGGCAAAAGAAAAAATAATAAACAGAGACAAAAGAATAGGGATGGGACCTGCACCAGTGGGAGAGAGCCCTGAAGGAGGAAAGGTTTCCACACACTAGAAGCCCCTTTGTGGGGGGAGACTGCGGGTGGCGGAAGGGGGTAGCTTTGGCCATGGAGTAGAGCACTGCCACAGGGGTGCAGAGGGCAAAGCGGAGAGATTCCCGCACAGAAGATCGGTGCCAACCAGCACTAACCAGCCCGAGAGGCTTATTTGCTCACCCGCTGGGGCAGGCGGGGCTGGGAGTTGAGGCTCCGGATTCAGTTGGAGCGCAGGGAGAGGACTGAGGTTGGCGGCATGAACACAGCCTGAAGGGGCTAGTGCACCACAGCTAGCCGGGAGGGAGACCAGGAAAAAGTCTGGGCCTGCCAAAGAGGCAAGAGATTTTTTCTTCCCTGTTTGTTTCCTAGTGTGCAAGGAGAGGGGATTAAGAGCGCTGCTTAAAGGAGCTCCAAAGATGGGCGCAAGCCATGGCTAACAGCACACACCCCAGAAACGGGCATGAGATGCTAAGGCTGCTGCTGCTGCCACCAATAAGCCTGTGTGCCAGCACAGGGCACTAACTACACCTCCCCTCACGGGAGCCTGTGCAGCCCGCCACTGCCAGGGTCCCGGGATCCAGGGACAACTTCTCAGAGAGTACACACGGTGTGGCCCAGGCTGGTGCAACGTCATGCCGGCCTCTGCAGCCGCAGGCTCGCCACGAACTCCATACCCCTCCCACCCCTGGCCTGAGTGAGTCGGAGCCCCCAAATCAGCGGCTCCTTTAACCTCGTCCTGTCTGAGCGAAGAACAGACGCCCTCCAGCAACCTACATGCAGAGGCGGGCCCAAATCCAAACTTGAGACCCGGGAGCTGTGCGAACAAAGAAGAGAAAGGGAAATCTCTCCCAGCAGACTCAAGAGCAGCGGATTAAATCTCCACAATCAACCTGATGTACCCTGCATCTGTGGAATACCTGAATAGACAACAAAAAATCCGAAATTGAGGAGGTGGACTTTGAGAGCAAGATTTATTACTTTCTCCTGTTTTCCCCTTTTTGTGAGTATCTGTATGCTTCTGTATGAGATTTTGTCTGTATAGCTTTGCTTTCACCATTTGCCCTAGGGTTCTATCCATCCGTTTTTTTTAAAAAAAAAATTTTAATAATAATTTTTTTATTTTAATAACTTTATTTTATTTTACCTTACTTTATTTTCTTTTATCCTCTTTCTTTCCTTCTACTTTTTCTCTTTTTCATTCTGAGCCGTGTGGATGAAAGGCTCTTGATGCTCCAGCCAGGAGTCAGTGTTGTGCCTCTGAGGTGGGAGAGCCAACGTCAGGACACTGGTCCACAAGAGACCTCCCAGCACCACATAATATCAAATGGTGAAAATCTCCCAGAGATCTCCATCTCAACACCAACACCCAGCTTCACTCAACGACCAGCAAGCTACAGTGCTGGACAACCTATGCCAAACAACTAGCAAGACAGGAACACAACCCCACCCATTAGCAGAGAGGCTGCCTAAAATCATAATAAGGCCACAGACACCCCAAAACACACCACCAGACATGGACCTGCCCACCAGAAAGACAAGATCCAGCCTCATCCACCACAACACAGGCACTAGTCCCCTCTACCAGGAAGCCTACACAACCCACTGAACCAACTTTAGTCATTGGGGACAGACACCAAAAACAATGGGAACTACGAACCTGCAGCCTGGAAAAAGGAGACCCCAAACACAGTAAGATAAGCAAAATGAGAAGACAGAAAAACACACAGCAAATGAAGGAGCAAGATAAAAACCCACCAGACCAAACACATGAAGAGGAAATAGGCAGTCTACCTGAAAAAGAATTTAGAATAATGATAGTAAAGATAATCCACAATCTTGGAAATAAAATAGAGAAAATGCACGAAACATTTAACAAGGACCTAGAAGAACTAAAGATGAAACAAACAATGATAAACAACACAATAAATGAAATTCAAAATACTCTAGATGGGATCAATAGCTGAATAACTGAGGCAGAAGAACGGATAAGTGACCTGGAAGATAAAACAGTGGAAATAACTACTGCAGAGCAGAATAAAGAAAAAAGAATGCAAATAACTGAGGACAGTCTCAGAGACCTCTGGGACAACATTAAATGCACCAACATTCGAATTATAGGGCTTCCAGAAGAAGAAAAGAAAAAGAAAGGGACTGAGAAAATATTTGAAGAGATTATAGTTGAAAACTTCCCTAATATGGGAAAGGAAATAGTGAATCAACTCGAGGAAGCACACAGAGTCCCATACAGGATAAATCCAAGGAGAAACACGCCAAGACACATATTAATCAAACTGTCAAAAATTAAATACAAAGAAAACATATTAAAAGCAGCAAGGGAAAAACAACAAATAACACACAAGGCAATCCCCATAAGGTTAACAGCTGATCTTTCAGCAGAAACTCTGCAAGCCAGAAGGGACTGGCAGGACATATTTAAAGTGATGAAGGAGAAAAACCTTCAACCAAGATTACTCTACCCAGCAAGGATCTCATTCAGATTTGATGGAGAAATTAAAAATTTACAGACAGGCAAAAGCTGAGACAGTTCAGCACCACCAAACCAGCTTTACAACAAATGCTAAAGGATCCTCTCTAGGCAAGAAACAACAAGAGAAGGAAAAGACCTATATTAACAAACCCAAAACAATTAAGAAACTGGGAACAGGAACATACATATCGATAATTACCTTAAATGTAAATGGATTAAATCCTCCCACCAAAAGGCACAGACTGGCTGAATGGATACAAAAAGAAGACCTATATATATGCTGTCTACAAGAAAACCACTTCAGACCTAGAGACACATACAGACTGAAAGTGAGGGGATGGAAAAAGGTAGTCTGTGCAAATGGAAACCAAAAGAAAGCTGGAGTAGCAATTCTCATATCAGACAAAATGGACTTTAAAATGAAGATTATTAGAAGAGACAAAGAAGGACACTACATAATGATCAAGGGATCGATCCAAGAAGAAGATATAACAATTGTAAATATATATGCACCCAACATAGGAGCACCTCAATACATAAGGCAAATGCTAACAGTCATAAAAGGGGAAATCGACAGTAACACATTCATAGTAGGGGACTTTAACACCCCATTTTCACCAATGGACAGAGCATCCAATATGAAAATAAATAAGGAAACACAAGCTTTAAATGATACATTAAGCAAGATGGACTTAATTGATATTTATAGGACATTCCATCCAAAAACAACAGAATACACATTTTTCTCAAGTGCTCATGGAACATTCTCCAGGATAGATCATATCGTGGGTCACATATAAAGCCTTGGTAAATTTAAGAAAATTGAAATTGTATCAAGTATCTTTTCCAACCACAATGCTATGATACTAGATATCAATTACAGGAAAAGATCTGTAAAAAATACAAACACAAGGAGGCTAAACAATACACGACTTAATAACGAAGTGATCACTGAAGAAATCAAAGAGGAAATCAAAGAATACCTAGAAACAAATGACAATGGAGATAACGATGACCCAAAACCTACGGAATGCAGCAAAAGCAGTTCTAAGAGGGAAGTTTATAGCAATACAATCCTATCTTAAGAAACAGGAAGCATCTCGAATAAACAACCTAACCTTGCACCTAAAGCAATTAGAGAGAGAAGAACAAAAAAACCCCAAGGTTAGCAGAAGGAAAGAAATCATAAAGATCAGATCAGAAATAAATGAAGAAGAAATGAAGGAAATGATAGCAAAGATCAACAAAACTAAAAGCTGGTTCTTTGAGAAGATAAACCAAATTGATAAACCATTAGCCAGACTCATCAAGAAAAAAGGGAGAAGACTCAAATCAATAGAATTAGAAATGAAAAAGAAGTAACAACTGACACTGCAGAAATACAAAAGATCATGAGAGATTATTACAAGCAACTCTATGCCAATAAAATGGACAACCTGGAAGAAATGGACAAATTCTTAGAAATGTACAACCTGCCAAGACTAAATCAGGAAGAAATAGAAAATATGAACAGACCAATCACAAGCACTGAAATTGACACTGTGATTAAAAATCTTCCAACAGGTCTTCCCTGGTGGCGCAGTGGTTGAGAGTATGCCTGGCGATGCAGGCAATGCAGGTTCATGCTCTGGTCCAGGAAGATCCCGCATGCTGCGGAGCATCTGGGCCCGTGAGCCATGGCCACTGAGCCTGCGTGTCCGGAGCCTGTGCTCCACAACGGGAGAGGCCACAGCGGTGAGAGGCCTGCATTCCGCCAAAAAAGAAATAAAAAAGTCTTCCAACAAACAAAACCCAGGACCAGATGGCTTCACAGGCGAATTCTATCAAACCTTTAGAGAAGAGCTAGCACCTATCCTTCTCAAACTCTTCTAAAATATAGCAGAGGGAAGAACACTCCCAAACTCATTCTACGAGGCCACCATCACCCTGATACCAAAACCAGACAAAGATGTCACAAAGAAAGAAAACTACAGGCCAATATCACTGATGAAGAGAGATGAAAAAATACTCAACAAAATACTAGCAAACAGAATCCAACAGCACATTAAATGGATCATACACCATGATCAAGTGGGGTTTATTCCAGGAATGCAAGCATTCTTCAATATACGCAAATCAGTCAATGTGATACACCATATTAACAAATTGAAGGAGAAAATCCATATGGTCATCTCAATAGATGCAGAGAAAGCTTTTGACAAAATTCAACACCCATTTATGATAAAATCCCTCCAGATAGTAGGCAGAGAGGGAACTTTCCTCAACATAATAAACACCATATATGACAAACCCACAGCCTACATCATCCTCAATGGTGAAAACTGAAAGCATTTCCACTAAGATCAAGAACAAGACAAGGTTGCCCACTCTCACCACTCTTATTCAACGTAGTTTTGGAAGTTTTAGCCACAGCAATCAGAGAAGAAAAGGAAATAAAAGGAATCCAAATCGGAAAAGAAGAAGTAAAGCTGTCACTGTTTGCAGATGACATGATACTATACATAGAAAATCCTAAAGATGCTACCAGAAAACTACTAGAGCTAATCAGTGAATTTGGTAAAGTAGCAGGATACAAAATTAATACACAGAAATCTCTGGCTTTCCTATACACTAATGATGAAAAATCTGAAAGTGAAGTCAAGAAAACACTTCCATTTACCACTGCAACAAAAAGAATAAAATATCTAGGAATAAACCTACCTAAGGAGACAAAAGACCTGTATGCAGAAAATTATAAGACACTGATGAAAGAAATTAAAGATGATACAACTAGATGGAGAGATATACCATGTTCTTGGATTGGAAGAATCAACATTGTGAAAATGGCTCTACTACCCAAAGCAATACAGATTCAATGCAATCCCTATCAAACTGCCACTGGCATTTTTCACAGAACTAGAACAAAAAATTTCACAATTTGTATGGAAACACAAAAGACCCCGAACAGCCAAAGCAATCTTGAGAATGCAAAACGGAGCTGGCGGAATCAGGCTCCCTGACTTCAGACTATACTACAAAGCTACATTAATCAAGACAGTATGGTACTGGCACAAAAACAGAAAGATAAATCAATGGAACAGGATAGAAAGCCCAGAGATAAACCCATGCACATATGGTCACCTTATCTTTGATAAAGGAGGCAGGAATGTACAGTGGAGAGAGGACAGCCTCTTCAATAAGTGGTGCTGGGAAAACTGGACAGGTACATGTTAAAGTATGAGATTAGATCACTCCCTAACACCATACACAAAAATGAGCTCAAAATGGATTAAAGACCTAAATGTAAGGCCAGAAACTATAAAACTCTTAGAGGAAAACATAGGCAGAACACTCTGTGACATAAATCACAGCAAGATGTCTTTTGACCCACCTCCTAGAGAAATGGAAAGAAAAACAAAAATAAACAAATGGGACCTAATGAAACTGCAAAGCTTTTGCACAGCAAAGGAAACCATAAACAAGACCAAAAGACAACACTCAGAATGGGAGAAAATATTTGCAAATGAAGCAACTGACAAAGGATTAATCTCCAAAATTTACAAGCAGCTCACACAGCTCAGTAACAAAAAAACAAACAACCCAATCCAAAAATGGGCAGAAGACCTAAAGAGACATTTCTCCAAAGAAGATATACAGACTGCCAACAAACACATGAAAGAATGCTCAACATCATTTATCGTTAGAGAAATGCAAATCAAAACTACAATGAGATATCATCTCACACCAGTCAGAATGGCCATCATCAAAAAATCTAGAAACAATAAATGCTGGAGAGGGTGTGGAGAAAAGGGAACACTCTTGCACTGCTGGTGGGAATGTGAATTGGTACAGCCACTATGGAGAACAGTATGGAGGTTCCTTAAAAAACTACAAATAGATCTACCATATGACTCAGCAATCCCACCACTGGGCATATACCCTGAGAAAACCATAATTCAAAAAGAGTCATGTACCAAAATGTTCATTGCAGCTCTTTTTACAATATCCAGGGGATGGAAACAACCTAAGTGATCATCATCGGATGAATGTATAAAGAAGATGTGGCACATATATACAATGGAATATTACTCAGCCATAAAAAGAAGCGAAATTGAGCTATTTGTAATGAGGTGGACGGACCTAGAGTCTGGCATACAGAGTGAAGTAAGTCAGAAAGAGGAAGACAAATGCCATATGCTAACACATATATATGGAATTTAAGAAAAAAAATGTCATGAAGAACCTAGGCATAAGACAGGAATAAAGACACAGACCTACTAGAGAATGGACTTGAGGATATGGGGAGGGGGAATGGTAAGCTGTGACAAAGTGAGAGATTGGCATGGACCTATATACACTACCAAACGTGAAATAGATAGCTAGTGGGAAGCAGCCGCATAGCACAGGGAGATCAGCTCCGTACTTTGTGACCACCTAGAGGGGTGGGATAGGGAGGGTGGGAGGGAGGGATATGCAAGAGGGAAGAGATATGGGAACATATGTATATGTATAACTGATTCACTTTGTTATAAAGCAGAAACTAACACACCATTGTAAAGCAATTATACGCCACTAAAGATGTAAAAAAAATAGTAAAATTATATTAATAATAATTATAATAAATACAGCTTGAAAACTTAAAGCAACTATGATAGTTGATTGACTAAGGATTATTAGGACAACTGGGGTAAATCTGTATATGAATCTAAGAAAGATAATTCTATTTTATCAGTATTAAGTTACTCAGGGAAATCATCATATTGTGGCTTGGTAGAAGGGTTTCCTTGTTTATTGGAGATATATGTGTAATTACATAGGAAAAGGAGTGGGGAGGGAGGGAGAAAAGGAAATGTGGCAAATGTTAATAATAGGTTGAATCTAGAAAAGTATACAGTATAAGTTTTCTTTAACTTTCCATTTTTTTTAATATAAACAGTTCACAAAAACAGTTTTAGCTGTGTGGATTCTTCATTTGTTTAAGCAATTATCATTGAGTCAGACATTCACTAGACAGTGGGGATATGATGGTAAATGAAAATGGGTCCTGCCTTCTGGTAAAGTACACTCTAGTAGGCAAGACAAACATTAAACAAACAAACAATAAAACTAATTATGCAAACCACAATGAGCAGGAAGTGCTATGAAAATATACAAGAGACATTAATCTAGTTATCAGAGGATAGGAGGGCTTCCATGAGAGAATGACATTAAAGATGCATTGTATACAACGGGTAGGATTAGGGGTTAATAGGCTTGGGCAAAGAAAGAAAGGAGGAATCATTCAAAGAAGTCAGTGCGTGCTCTTATGTACAATGGCTGATTGTCAGTGGAGGAACCCGACAAGAAACCTTTGGCCAACATAATTTTCCTGGACATAGTAAAATCTTTGAGGACAGAAAGAACAAATTAATCTTGATGAGTTAAATATCCTAAATAATGCCTACTGCAGTCCCAAACAGTAAATATTCAATAAATACTGTTGAACAAAGTTGCCTACTTTTCACTTCATTCACAAAGAGCATTATAAAATAATCAAAGTTTTCAACAGCTGAAGTACGTACTGAATATACTACATTAAGTATGATTTCAACGTAATAACGTTGTATTGAGCACCAGCAACGTAAAATCTATGTTTTATCAGATATCAGGAGTCTGACTAATATGACTTAAAGTGAAGTCAGACAGGTATATTGGTAAATGAGAGATTAAATAGAGATAGAGAAATTCATTTTGTAATTATTTTAATTATACCTCATAATCCCTATGAAGCAGTAGGTGTGTCCTATTTGAAGCAGAGCACGTAAACAGATATATTATGAAAATCAAATTTTTGAATGTACATCTGGAGTAAAAAAATATAGTTAACAAAATAAGCAAAAGTTTTAGTAATTGACTAGTACATACTAATTAAACCCCTACTTCAAAACAAAAAAAATACAAAATAAAGGCACTTTAAAAAGCATACACATTCTACTTGACCCTGTTAAAATATATTAAGTATGAGTCAATATCTTTGTCACCCCAGACTGTAAAATCCAGTATTAAACTGAAAGAATAAAAGTAACATAAATTATAAATCCACAGAAGTATCAATCTGCATAAAACAAAAATTCTAAAGCCAGAGGATATTAAAACTAGTTATTTTTGCTGCATACTATTTTTGAAAAATTTTATGTTATAATTTTCATGTACTTTTTGCCTGTGAATAGTTTTTCATCCTTTAGTTCTGTTGGTTTGGCAAATAAGAGTTTCCACTTTTACTCCTCTTTTAGAGCCACCCAAATTCCTGTCTCCAAAACTTCTGTTGTTTTTTCTAGTAAGAGGAGAAAGGAATTGTTAGCTAAATTAGAATTTTATCTATATCAAATTAAATATTTCCATCTTCCCTCCAATATCACCAGCAAAATGACTCATCTTTTATTTGACAAACAGCAGTCTTTGAACTGGAACTGAAAAATAGAATCTGAACTGGAAAAATAGAAAAAAAAAAAAAAAAGGAATATTTAAGAAGGTGAATGATAGCTCGCAATAGGTAATTAGCTTGTTTAAATGGAATTCTCTACCTACTACACTGCAACAAATTTACAATGTAATCTTAGAACTGTTGTCAAAGTTCTTTGAAATATAATAAAGAAGCAACAATGAATGGAAAATTATTGAAATCCAATTTGTATATTCTAAGAATAAGTCAGCTCGAACTAACCTAATTTTAATTTGTGATAGTGCTATTAGCTAGAAGAATATGGTGATTATAGATATTTATCTCTGATGTAAGAAAGTATTTTTTCATAATGTATTCAATATATGTTTACTTTTGGTAATTCATTTCACAGACTCTCAAATTATCTAGGATTTAAGCTGAAGAAATATATCTCCACAACAGCAGAATTAGATATATTCTTACCTACTTGCACATCTTCATCACAGATGTTTGATACATTTCTCTTGCAGTTTCACAAAAGTCTATCATTTGGAATTGGACATAGATTTATTTTATGTGGCTTAATAAAGCAGAATAATATGCTAGTGTTTGAAGATAAAGGGAGAAAAAGTCTTCCTTTAGTTCAATATGAGAAAGAACATTCTAAGAATTAGAATCATGGAACAGTGGGATGGGATGTTTTGAAAAGTCAAGACCTTCTAGTCATTAAAGTAGTTATTTAGAGGCTTTTAGTTAGAGGTGTTTCAGGAGGTTATAGAAATTTCTGCTGTAGGTAAAAATTTTAAACTAGGTAACAAATTACTACTTAATTTCATTTCCTTGGTCTAAGAAAGCAAAACAAACAAAGCTGTACAATATAAACCACATCTTTGCATATAAGTTCACTACTGATAATATTAAAAACTCATCACACCAGTTTAAATACAGCATTTATTAAAATAGTAAATACTAGATTTATGCTAAAGAAAAGTAACAATTTTAAAGTCCACACTGTGATCCAATCACTTCACATGTTTTATCTCATTTAGTTCTAACAAGACACAGTGAATTTGGTATCTATGTTGTCTTTTGACAGATATGAATACTAAAGCAAAAAATAGTTAAGTGACTTTCCTAAAGACACAGTTAAAACATGGAGAAGCTGGTAGATGCAGTTCAGTAAAACAGAACCTAAATTTCATGCTTTTCCTATAACATCAAGGGGCTTCATCAACATCCTTACATGTCATAGGAGATAAGTAGAACTTTCATTTAAATAGTAACAATCTGCTTGGGGACATAAAATTATTTTAAAATTAAAAAAATATGATTGATGGTAATATAAAGTACAAAATAGAAATTAAGCAAATGCCAAGGCATTAGGCGACTGTAATTGCTATGGAGATCAGAAAGGGGAGAGATCAGTGTAGGCGGGTGTTAATCAGAAAACCTGCTTGGAAGATTACGGCTGGAACTGCATCAATGATCTTTGGTTTATATTCAGATATCATAAGCTAATTATTAATCAATGTGATTTTTATTTAAAAAAAAAAGCACTTGTTCAGAGTGATCTATCTACTGGCAATTATTTTTCAAGACAAATATTTCACTGTTCAAGAAGAGGAAAGTATGAAAAATATTAGCAATTTAGGAGACATTCACATTCACTAGACACCTAAGTCAGAAAAGGAAACAAACCAAAGGCCAGGGTGCCATTAAATATTTGTTTATACATGATTGCAAGTCAATAGGAAGTGTTTGAAGCAAAAGAGAATGGAAGAAAACTCAAGCCCTCTTTCTGTAGGAGGTTTCATTTGGCACATGAGGTAAATAATTTCTGATTATTCTTTCTATTAATGCAGAACGATATCAGAAAGACAGAAAAAGAAAGTCCTATAATGATTTCCTAAGAATACTATATTACAACTTAAAGTAAAACATAACAAATTGTATTAGGTGTTTAAAGATTAACAAGCAAGACATGGCTATTTAAATTTGTTTCAGAACTGCCCTCAAACTGTGCTCTTTGATACATTCTCATCAACTTTCCATATTGATGAGTATGGTAGGCTCAAAAAAGTAAGAAAGGCTAGAAAAAGGGAAATGCCATGGCTTTTTAAGTATACTCTAATTCTTGCAATTACAGGTGTTTTTCTAACTCTTGAAGACACCTTTCTTCTCTCAGTGAACCTGTTATTTCCTGTGTTGGAAGAATTCCATCTCTTCAGTTAAAAGATCCGAATTCTTCTTCCTCTATCCCAGAGGCAGCTTACGTGACACTTCCCCTCAGTGGACCGAGAGGTGCCCTCCCAACGAAATTGTAACCAATCCTTTGACTCAAGAAAGCTCAGAACTTGGAACACAAACACTCAGTTGACTATAAGGAATGATGAGAGTGGGGGACTAGAAGGAAAAAAAAGTTTTACATTCTTTACAAATTGTTCAACTACAAAAAAAAAAGAAAAAGGTTAAGTAAAACTTTTTTAAACTATTACATTTTTAGCAGTTTTGAGTTTACAGAAAAATGTGTGGAAAATATAGACAGTTCCCATATACTTTTAATCTTTTCCTCTCAGTTTCCCCTATTATTAATAGCTTGCATTGGTGTGTTACATTTATTACAGTTGATGAGACAATATTAATACATTATTATTAATGAAAGTCCATCGTTTACATTAGGGTTTGCTCTTTGTATTGTACATGAGATGGGTTTTGTTAAATGTAAAATGACATGTATCCACCATTACAGTATCATACAGAATAGTTTGCTGTAAAAACCCCATTTCCCCACCTAATCATCCTCACCCTCTCCCCAAACCACTGTCAACCACTGATCTTCTTATTGTCTCCATATTTTTGCTCTTTTCAGAGTGTCATATAATTAGGTCTTGTTTTGTTTTTAAATCCCACTTTGACAGTTTCTGTCTTTTAATTGGTGTATTTAGATGACTGAAAGTGGTCATTGATATAGTTGGATTAATATCCACCATATTTGTTACTGTTTTCTATTCATTGTCCTTGTTCTTAGTATATTTAAAAATATTTATGTATCTATCTGCCTGTCTATTTTCCACTCTTTTTCTGCCTTCTCTGGTTTTAATTGAGCATTTTTATATGATTTTAATTTTTTCCTCCTCTTTTAGCTTATAAATTTTTTATAGTACTTTTTTTGGTGGTTGCCATGTGGTATACATTTTCAACAAAATTCAAGTCCTCTTGCAAATAAGACTCTACCACTTCATGAGTAGTGAGAGTACCTTATAACAGAGTAGACCCAATTCTTCTCTCCTGTTTCCTATAACATTGTGGTCATTCATTTCACCTATCCTTAAGCTACAATCACCTAATAATTATTGCTTTTGTTATTCTGAGTAAAATGCTATCTGTGCAAATCAATTAAGAATAAGGAAAAAGAAAGTATTTTATCTTCATTTACTCCTCTAATTTCTTCTCATCTTTATGTACATTAGTTTCTAACCTATATTGTTTTCATTCTTTCTGAAGAATTTATTTTAATATTTCTCACAAGGCAGGTCTATTGGTGACATATTCCTTCAATTTTTGTTTCTCTTTGAAGTTTTTACCCCCTTTCACTTTTAAAGGATAGTTTTACTAAATACAAAGTTCTAGGTTGATGAGTTTGTTTTCCTTTCAACACTTTGAATATTTCACTCCACTCTTTTCATGCTTGCATGGTTTCTGAAGAGAAGTTGCGTTTATTGTTTGCTATAGCTGAAGGTATCAGAGGCTAAAATTTCCTCTGGTGTCGTTTTTTTCTCCACTGTTGTCTTTTGGTTTCCCTAGAGACTCAAGTAAGGTCTGAAATATGCAGTTCTTTCAGCTGTATTCCGTTTTTATTTACACAAGAGCGCTATTGATGTGGTGGTAAGGTGTGTGTATGGGGTGGGGGTAGTTCTATAGTCCTATGATTAGGTCTTAATATTTTAGTTAGCCTGTGCCTCTCAACTGTAAATGTCACAATGCTCTTCAGTTTTTGTTTTGTTTTCTTTTTCCAATGTAGGTGAGACAAAAAAGCTAGAGGGGGCTGGAGCTGGATATTTCCCCTCCCCCAAGTCAATTAGGCTATGGTAAAATCCTCAGTTGGTTAACCATTTGTGAAATAGTTTATCATGAGGGCAGGGCTTATTAGAAAGAACAGAATGCTCTGGAGTTTTTCTAAATATCTACTATTTCCCTCCCTTTGCCAGAAGCACAAAGAGATTTTTCTCCCATTTTCACTACCAGAATCTAGTTGAGCTCCAGGAGGTAACACCCAAAAAAGTTTACAGTTTGTGAGGACTAGGCCACTCCAGAGTTTTGTACTCTCCAACTTGCCCACACTGTATCCCCAGCAATATGTCAATAATCATTTAGGTTTTCCTACTCTGATGCAGGTTCCCACCAAGGTTTCTGCTTGTGGGATTCTACTTTGGTAAGTTGGTAAGTTGTGATTTTCTGTATTTACCTATCTTTCCAATTTGGGGTGCCAGCAGTTTGCACTATGACCTCAATTCCCTGAAAGATCTAAGATTTTTTGTTTTTAAGTTTGTTTAGCTTTCTGTTGTTGTTTTTGTGTAATGGGAGTGATGACTTCCAAGCATACTGGGCCAGAAATCTAAAACATTTTTCTTCACAAGTTTAATGTAAAATCTTAGGTAACTCACTACTTGTTCTATTATTGTTTTATGGATGGTTGGTTTGCTTTAATTCCCATATGCCTGTCTTGAATTCTTAGAGTACTTCATGAGTACAGACATGCACAAATGCATACAGGTATGTAGGCAGAAAGACAGGGCTACATAGGAAAAGAGTAGGGAAAGTGAGTAGGCAAAGGTTGGGACAGTGGAGGCAAAATAAAAATTTGCTGCATTCACTGGAAGAATATAGGACAGAGTTACTAGGCATGGTTATACACTGGATACACACACACACACACGGGCATTTATTAAGGAGAAATTGTGATATAAATGTCAAATAGTGAAAGGAATAAACTAGTGTAATGGCTAGTTTAATATCTGTAAATCTACAAAGTTAAAAACATTTAAATAGAAATAAACAAAAAAGTCCAAATTATTGCATTCACCAAAGTATTTCAGGAAAAAGAAAAGTTTCATTACAGAATCAAGAATAGTCTACTAAATAATATGTTTGGCTGTCTGACATTTTGACACTTAAATTTTTCTCATTCCTAAGATTTAATTTTAACACTTTAAAATGTTAAAGTAATGATGTATAACATTCAAGAGTCTTATAAAGAATGATTAAAATACATAAGACAATCAGAAACTGTTAGGTTAAAAAACACACAGCCAAATGTAAATGTATATATAAATCAGCTAAATCTCCTTCAGAAGTTTTAATTACATCAGGATTGAATAATCAAGTTCTATTATTTGCTATTTATAATTTACACAATAAATTCTATTTCAAGTCTTATGTGTTTGTTACATATTTTAAAATATATTATTCATTTTTATACTTCATAAATTTAATGTTTTAAAGGTTAAGACAATAAACTTTCATAGTTGAAAAACATACATTTAATTGGAAAACAATGACAATAATAGCATTTATAATAAAACTCAAATACTATAGGAAAAACTAAATACCAGTGTAATATCATAGGATACATAGTAAAAGAGAAATATTATTATTAGACAATAAGTGGGTGGAGACTAAAGCAATCCACAGCGACACATCCCTACAAAACCTTAGCATTTTCATCTAAATTCCCTGGTTGACATAATCACCCTCAATTTGTAAGGGAAATGGCCCTAGTTCTTAGTCCAAAGAGATACTGGGAAAATGTCTTGGGGACTAGATTAAAGTATAGGCATGTGTTTCTCCCCTAAATGTTGCTCTGTTCCTTGGCAACATACAACCATGGTCCCTTTATTAGCTTATGATGCCAATCAATGATGTAGACTATTTGTCTGAAGTTCAGCCAAAAGCTGATCTCACTAACCTATCTTGGCTTACTAGCAACTGAAAGAGCTTTTATCTCATGCTTATGCTGCCCACAAAGGCTGATCCTTTTTGAATGAGGGTCTTGCAGTTCAGCTGAAACCATAAAACCCACCCAAATGAAGAAATAGGTGAAATTGCCAAGAGTCAGTCACTTTAAGTCTTTGTCACCTCACCATCAGAACACCAACTTCTGGACTCCTTTATTTACTCCTCTGTGATTGACACGTACCATACTGTCAATAGATGTACAGTTCTTAGCAAAGAGATGATGGTGAAGTCACAGAAGGATGAGATATATTCTGCTAATGCATTTCTGCTGTTTTAGTATCTCTTTATTGAAGAAGAGTAAATCTAATGTCAAAGTGACAAGTCATCACAATTTTTATTTTTGTTTTAACAAACCCAGAAAAAAAAAAGAACATACTTTTACAAAGAAAGAGGATCAAATACTTAGTTGCCAAAAACAGATACAGACAGAAAAGTAGTGTCCTGTTTGACTGCAACAACAGGAATTAGCAGAGTTCCTGACATATAGAAGTATCGTACACATTTTGTTAAATTCATTTCATTGGGTGATGAATATTTTACCCAAAAGAATTGCTTAATTAAAAGACAATTTCTTTAACAAGTTTAAAGAGATCTTACTGACC
Source organism: Globicephala melas (assembly GCF_963455315.2). Taxonomy (NCBI): domain Eukaryota; kingdom Metazoa; phylum Chordata; class Mammalia; order Artiodactyla; family Delphinidae; genus Globicephala; species Globicephala melas. Next base: position 58,444,404 of record NC_083318.1, on the reverse strand, counting down.
ATTCTGCCTCTGTAAAAGCCTATCCCAGATCATTTCTTGACATGGTAGCTATAGTGAGCCTATTAAAATCTAAAACAGATCACATTATCACTGTCCTGCTCCACAATGCTTTCCATGTGACTCAAAGCCAGACCTTCTCTATGGAGCACACGGCCACATGTGATGTGGCTTCCTATGTCTCTGACCAAATCCAGCCCTGCACATCTCACTGACTCACTCATCTTTCCACTGTTTCTGTCAGACCCTCCATGCTCTAACCTCAGGGATTTTCCAAGGCTCTTCCTTCCACCCAGATACACACATAATTTACTTCCTTTCTTTTTTCAGCTCTTTACTCAATTTCCACTTCCTAACCTCAGGGATTTTGCAAGGCTCTTCCTTCAACCCAGATACACACATAATTTACGTCCTTTCTCTTTTCAGCTCTTTACTCAATTTCTACTCTCATGGAAAGAATTTCATAAATCCTGACCACTGGATTTAATATAATCTCTCCTAGTCCTAACTCTCTATCTCCTTCCTCTGCTTTATTATTTTCCATACCACTTATGTTCTACCACTTATAGTTTATTAGTACTTATTTCTCTGGTTTATTGTCTATGTTAGGGGTGGGAAAACTATGGTGCACAGACCCAATCTGGCCCTCCATCTGTTTTTGTAAATAAAATTTTATTGGAACAGGAATTACATTCATGTATGTATCCTCTCTGGCTGCTTTTGCATTCTAATTGCAGAGATGAGTAATTGTGACATAGACCACATTGCCTGCAAAGTCTAAAATATTTCTACAGAAATAAAATATCTCCACAGAAAAAATATATTTCTACAGAAATTTCTGCGAATCCCTGGTCTATCCTAACAAAGAGAAAACTCCATAAGAGCAAAAATTTTGTCTGTAGTTTTGATTACTATTTCTATTGCTTACTATAACCCTGGCACACAGTAAGTGATCAATATATATTTGTTTATTGAATAGTAAGCTCTGTTAAATCAAACTGCAATGTCATAAAAATTTATCCTGTCTTAGAGAGATGGCTAATTGATGGCCCATAATATGATCTGTAAATTCCATAGGAATATAAAATATTTCAAAAAACATAAAAATTTTCATCTATTGGGGCTTCCCTGGTGGCGCAGTGGTTGAGAGTCCGCTTGCTGATGCAAGGGACACGGGTTCGTGCCCCAGTCCGGGAAGATCCCACATGCCGCGGAGCGACTGGGCCCATAAGCCATGGCCGCTGAGCCTGCGCGTCTGGAGCTTGTGCTCCACAACAGGAGAGGCCACAACAGTGAGAGGTCTGCGTATTGCAAAAAAAAAAAAATTTTTTTTTCACCTATTATTCTTATGTCAATTCAGGAGGAAAATGTATTTTAAAAGTTGTTTGCATCACAATTACAGTTTCTCAACAGTAATCTCATATTCTCTTATTGCTCTCTAATTACTACTGAGAAAGCAGATTATGTTCCATTGTGTTCTAAAGCAGCTTTAACTTGCTGGCTTGCTTATCAACATAACCAGCTGTTCAATGGTAGATCCAGTGATGACGGTGTTTTTAATTGCTTTTTTCATTTGGCTAAGTAAGTTCAGATGGTCACTAATTAGCTCTGTCATGCAGAGATAGTTTTGTTATGAACAACGCAATCAGTGTTTCACTGAAAAGACAACTGTCCTAAGATCAACACTGCTTAATTATCCCTATGAATTCATCCTGTTTCTTTATTTGTTATAGCTGTCATGAGTAAGGTGACAGGAATTAAACAAAACTGCAGCTTAAAAGCATACTTCCACCAGTGCATATAATGATTCCTCATTTTCGCCTGCTTAGAAGCATTCAACTGAAAAAAGTCATAAAGACTTATTCTCTATTAAGGTTTAGGCAATGCTTTGGGGCATCACAAATTATACTAAATTATAAGATACTGAAATTTAAATGTTTTACTTTTATATCACATTGTAAGTTTTGGACACAACCATTTACAAACTCCTTGAAGTTAATTCACTTTGGAAAGCAGAGATTCTTCCCAACTTAATAGAATAAGACATTTTTTCAAACCTAGTCAGAATACCAAAAAAAAAAGAGGTAGAAAATGGCACAAAATGAATCAAAACAAATATATTTCATAATATTTGTATGTAATGCTTTTTAATTGTTACTTCACAAAGATTTTAGTAGAACACAGTCTTGCTGCATAAAGAATACAAGAGAATTCAAAAATACAAAAGAAAAATCTCAGTATACTGTGTGCCTCAAGAAACATTTCTACCTCATTCTTTTTTCACTCTTCTTAGCATTGCCATTCTTACAGGAACAACAACAAAAAATCGGTACAATTTCACTTTGTATATTTTAAACTAGAGAAGGTATTGATATATGCCTGTCTGAGAGTGAAATACAAACCTAAGCTTCCTATCTGACGTTTTATTTCATTCAACATTTTTCCCTTGTCTTGTCACAAAGCAACTTCAAGAACTCTTCAACACCAATGACCCAGTTTTTGTTACACATATTCCCATGAGATAAAAAATCTTAGCTAAGAGTTAGTCATTATTATACAGAGAGAGAATTTTTGGATCAAGTCTACGTAATGTTAAATACATTTATTCTGCAGTCAAAATCAAAGACTATTTCTTCCAATATTAAAACCAGAGCTTTGGATTTTTCATTTAGAACATCATTAATATATACTCCATTATTCTTCATCAATTTTATGTACCTTTTTACCTCTAATATGCTCTCAAAAACATTCTATTTTATTACCTGAAATTCATATTATTTTATATTATTGCAAACATTATGATATTCCTCTTTTAATGTCTTTCACAAATGTAATTTAATTTTATGTGAAATGTAAATAACATTGACTATAAGCTTAAATCTATCCCTTCAACAAAATAGCTTTAAAAAATTATTCAAATTCTAGGAAAGCTTGAGTTTTTATGTTTCACAGAGGTTTTCCTCACATATTGGCATACCCTAAGCTTGCAAAAAGCAGAGCAAGAATCCAGAAAATACAGCAGAGGACAGCTGCTTGGGGCTTCTCAACTGAATAGAAATTTCAGAGATCACACAATGCTGAGATACTCAATCATAGCCAGAGAGGAGGCTCTTAGTGACGGTACTGCTTTCTGTGGTTCTGGAACCATGGCTAGAATTAAGGATTACTGTAGGAATAATGGCAAAACCAAGATTGATCCACCTGAATGAAGCCAAAATCAAGACTTTACAGGAACAAATTTCTTTAATTTCATTCCATAGCAAGACAATATTTTATAAAAAGAAAATAACAATCTAGGTAACATAATCTAGTATTACTCAAAGTGTCTTTCAGGATGTTCATCAATCACCATAATTTATTAGACATATGAAGAAACAGGCAAATATGATCCATAAACAAGAGAATAAAGTAACCACTAGAATCAGATACACAAGTATCTAATAAATGTTACAATTAGCAGACACAGACTTTAAAATAATTATGCTAAACATGTTAAAGAATTTAGAGAAAAATATGGCAAAAGATGGATGATTTCAACACAGTAATAAAAATATAAAAACAAACTTCTAGAATTCAAGTGTCTGAAATTCTAGAATTTAATTTCTGAAAAGAAAAATAAAAACCTTTCCTTTTTTGTGTTTAACAACAAACTGAAAACTATATGTGATGGCAGGCCAGTGGAAAGAATACAAATTAAAGCACAGAGGAAAAAAGAAACAAAGGAGTAAAGCATTATAGACATGCAAAACAACATCAAATTATGAAATTGAATAATTGGAATGAAATAAGGAGAGGAGTGTGAAAAGAGGGAAAAGAAATATGTGAGAAGGTAATGGATGAAAACTGCATACAATTGACATAAGTTTTCTAAGCAGAGACCCAAAAATCATATAAACATCAAGAATGCTTAATAAAAAAAGAAACATAAAGACACATGCACACGCACGCACACACGCACACACACACACACACACACACACACACACACACCCTTTCTAGGCATATTACAGTCAGACTCAAGATAAAGAGAAATATTTAATATCAGATATAGAAAAATAGCATTTCAGCGAAATCACAATGGTAAAAATGAATATTTCTCCAGAAACAACAGAAACCAGAAAGTAATAGAATAATATAATTAAATTGCAGGGGGGACTAAAAACAGACAATCAAACAAAAGTCAACCTTGAATTCAATCAATACCCAATGAAAATATCATCGAATATGAAGACAATACGAAAACATTTTCAGACAAACAAGAACTAAAATAATACACTACAGGAAATTCATAGCCCAATAAATACTAAAGAAAATGCTTACTGAGTAAAAATAATACTGTATGTGCATGCAGGAAGGAAAGATAACACCACAGAGTTAAAAAAAAAATTGTGAGAAAATTGTGAACAAATGTACAATATCACATTTAACTTTATTTAAAGATTATTGACTGCTTAAAGCACATATAATTACAATATATAATAGAGTTTTAAAATATGTACAAGTAAATATATATAACCACAATAGCACAGAGAGTGAAGGTATATAAATACAATTACTGCAAAATTTTTATGCTGTTTATGAACACTGTGACGAAGTGGGATGTGATATATTAAGGGTGCATATTGTAACATAAAATATCCACTAAAAATAATAAGACAAATATGGCTAAAAAGTTAGTGGAAGTAACAAAATAAAACACAGTTATGGGCTTCCCTGGTGGCACAGTGGCTGAGAGTCTGCCTGCCGATGCAGGGGACACGGGTTCATGCCCCAGTCCGGGAAGATCCCACATGCCGCGGAGCGGCTGGGCCTGTGAGCCATGGCCGCTGAGCCTGCGCATCCGGAGCCTGTGCTCCGCAACGGGAGAGGCCACAACAGTGAGAGGCCCACATACAGCAAAAAAAAACCAAAAAAAAAAAAAAAAAAACCAATTATACTTTAATAATGCAAAAGAATGAAAAAGCAAGAAAAACAAAATATCAAAGAATCTGTGGGAAGAACTAAAACCAAAGAGCCAACGATATTCATAATATCAACTAATCTAAATAAATTAAACACAAAAATTAGAAGATGAAGATGGTTAGCTTACATGAATATATCAGAGATCCTACCATAAATTGTTTAAATGAAATTTAATTTAGATATGAGAGGAAGTTAAAGTAAATAGGTGGGGGAAAAGATACACCTTGCAAATACTACTACTACTAATAAAAAAAGCAATGTAGTTATATTATTATCAGACAGAGTAGATTTCATAGTGAAGAAATGCAGAAGGTTAAAGAGATAAAGAGAAACATTTTTGAAATAATAGAATAATCAATTTATTGAGGATATATACCTCTAAATTTCTATGTAGTTAATATCTTACAGAATACAAAAATTAAAAATTCATAGAAAAAAGGTAAAATATACCAATCCCAATCACATTTGAACATGTAAATGCATTTCTCTCAATGATTAATAGAAAAGTGTAGACAAAAAGCAGTAAGAATACAGTGGAGTGGAACGAGTTTATTAAGCTTTTCAAACTAGGACAACAATTAAATAACATTAAAATCAATAATGGCAGAGGTCCAGTAGCTCTCCAACCTAACTAGTTTATAATTGGTATAATATTTTACTGGAATATTAACTTGTATTTTATTCTTTGTCCTTGCTGTGTTTTTCCTGACCTTAGTTTAAGCCATTGGACCATGCTTTTTTTTTAAATTGAAGTACAGTTGTTTTACAATATTGTGTTAGTTTCAAGTGTACAGCATAGTGATTCAGTATTTTTGCAGATTATATTTCATTACAGGTTATTACAAGATAATGGGTATAATTCCTTGTGTTCTATGGTATACCCTTGTGGCTTATCTATTTTATATATAGTAGTTTGCATTTGTTAATCCCATACCCCTAATTTGTCCCTACCCTCTTCCCTCTACCCTTTGGTTACCACAAGTTTGTTTCTTCCATCTGTGAGTCTCTTTCTGTTTTGTACATACATTCATTTATATTATTATTAAGATTCCACATATATAATATTGGACTTTGTTTGACATTTTCACTAGGCATAATACTCTCGGTCCATCCACGTTGCTACAAGTGGCAGGCAGTATTTCATCTTTTTTTATGACAGTAATAT